>NC_079292.1:85101189-85726189 GCF_023638135.1 Falco biarmicus
AGTGCCAAATGTTCTCATTTTAGAGATTAATGAATTAATACTCCAAGAAATAGATGCACCGAGGTAACTATAGCTTAAATACTACATTCCCTCCTGATTAAAAAAAAACAACTGATAGAAATTGTCTTTCTAGAAAAGATGAATCCTGAAGTGGTAACACCTTATTTATATTCTGTCAAGCTTACCACAGCTGTAGAGTACCATTTTAGTAAAAGCAAAACTGGGGAAGTGAATTGAAGTTCTCAGAGAAACTAAGAACTCTGCACTGATGATTCCCTCAAATATAGTCTCTGTGATGTTTCCAGCACAGATCTGCTCCCACCTATTACATCTAGAGAAGCTGGTGTCTTACAACACAGAAGCAATGCACAATCCAATTTCAGACCTAGTAATGTGACTGCTGAACAGCCAGAAACACCCACTAGCAAGGGTAAGTATGACGATACTCTACATAAGCTCTCCGAAAAGTTCAAGTTTTGCCCTTAGTGAAGTCCATGTTCCTCATTTGGGAGTCTCTGACAGAAAAGCTGCATGTGGTATCCAATGCACGACCTATCAGAGCACTCCAGCTATTGAGTATAAACTGATTATCCTGGCGGTCAGAAAAGGATCAATGCAACATTGAAATAAACACTGCATATACTTCTCCATTTTCATTCCTGTATCGGCTTTGGCCAGTAATGGACCCAAGACTCAACAGACTAATGATCTGGTTGATGAAACCAAACCCTGCATTCCTATGCACTGTGTGACAGATTTAAGACATGGCACAAGAGTCATTAGCACCCTAAAGAGTAAACAAACACTGCTGTAAAATGTTGATTTAAGTACCAGAATTCAGCTGGTTTTCAAGTGCTGAAAAAACACCGACAGCATCCCAAAAAGGTATCCTGGTTCTGTTGTAACACTAACAGCTGTAGTAGGTCCTGCTTAGTGGTTTCATTCAGTTTTCTTACTCCAGTGCTCCTGTCAAATATTCCCTTCATCGATGCTCTGCAACTTAAGTCTTTGGCTAGCATGGGGTCTGATACCACGCCGTGTGTTCATACTGCTTCCTGGCAGAGTCCGCACAGGGAACAGAGCTCCTGGTAAAGCATCTTCCCCAAACAAGCTGATTTTCACATCAGCTTCAATAGCTCTTGCTAAACTGGATGCGTAACTGTCCAGAGATTTATGGACTTCGGCTTTTACATGAAGAACAGAATTCTTTGCAGCTTCTGGAAAAAAAAAGACCAAAACCCAAAACACCAACACATCAGAAAAGTAACAGTTGATCAGTATGGCTGCACAAATGCTTGAAGACTAACACTGATCCTTTTGTAAAGGTATAATCATGCCTTCTGCAAAGTAACTAACCTACAGAGCGCACGTACTAGCAATAGCCAGGATAACCAAATGGTTCATAGAACATAAAGGTTCAGAGTGACCTCGATAGGTCAAGCAGAGAAAGACTGCCTCCAAGTGAAAAAAAAAAAAAAAGATCTGATGAAACAAAGTGCTTATACACGTTTAACTTAATGAATTAAGTTTATGTTGAATGATTTTCTGAATCTGAACCTGTGCACGCTGGATTTTTTTGGTCTTAATTCAAATGAAGTCAACAGCCTGATTTCTGCTTACTATTTCGAGTCCAGGATCAGGGACAACAGGAATTGTCTGGCATCAGGCAAGACATCCTGCAGATGACAGAAACAAATTTCTCAATTTGTACTTGCCCTGCTGTAAGCATGACTTACAGCCTTACAGCAATTCTCAGTGCATTTGAACTAAGATCTCACACTTCACTGACATGAGCAGTGCAGTCTAGGAGCTATTTTATACTATGTTTTAAACCCAAACACCAGATGCTGTGTTTGTGGATTAACGGCACCCAAATTTCAAGTGCTTCTTCCAAGCAGTGATTAAAATCAGCAGTCTGCTGTTCTTAGGCTTAAATTTGTTCCAGCCGCACTGTGGGAGCCACTTCCAGTGGGGAAGCCACAGAGCTCGCCATGCCAGGACAGGTTGAAAACTGCAGCTGCAGGCAGTAGTATACTTCTTCCCAACCTTTTATTACCTTGAATACACCTGCTCTTCAGTGTTGATGTAGTTGTTTTTGTAGCATCTATATAACCACCAACACATTGAGCAACACAGGTGTTCATCCTAAACACAATTCTTCAGTGAGGCACCTGAAATAAGTTAAAGTCTCAGAGATTCTGAAAAACCTGAGACATACCAGAAAGAACTGCTAAACCTGTGGGGAACTTTTGCACTAAGGCCTCCTCCTTTCACTGCACTGCACAAAAAATCAGATGTCTGCCCCTACATAATCACCAGAAAGATAATGGGAAACGTACGATAATGCAAAAATATCATAAAAGGAAATAATCAGCTCACGCTGGGAAGAGGGCAAGAGTGCATTTTGCCAAGATGTTTGAAAAGAAAGGTTCACAGGAAGAGTCTTCTCATTTCAGAATCATAAAAAAATCAGTCAGGTTTTATTATTACTTGACTCTTAAAAACATTCTACTCATTTTTGTAGTGTCCACAAACATTTGTGTTTAATAAATCCAGTTATTACCAAGTCTACTAGTCCATAACTATCAGCTTAAACTAACTTTGCCATGTTTTACAGACGATCACAGCACACAGCAACACTTTGCTAGCACAGAATCAGAGTTGACTGAAAAAAGTGCATGTGGTTCATCTGTTTTCCTCTATCTGCTGAGAAACATACTCAGTAAGTGAAGTAAAAGTTAAGTTAAAAAAAGTAAGTGAAACACAATGAAATTCTATTCAGACCATTAAAGTCTGTAAATGGAAGAATTTCAAGTCTGTGAATGACAAAGTTGAGAGCAGGCAGCAAATGAGAAACGTTGGGATAATGGAATCAATGTATGAGGGCAGGAAAATGTATTCCCTGAGAAACACAAAAAAGACTGCAACAGCCACCAGGTGAGTAGAGTTACAGAGAGGATACTGCTGTGCAACATAAATAATATGTATGCAGGGAACCCCAGTTTCTAACTCTTTTCCCTGCCTGTTGTTATTTGAGAACTGCAAGAAAGACCTGGTCTTACTTTCTGTTGTGCCTGCTTGAATAGTCAGGTCTGTCAAGGTGAACAGTGGTCAGAGATGTTTTAAAACAATTCTGAAAGACATGGGAGGCTTCCTGAGCAGGCAATATAGGTAATTCTGAGTTTTTCCACATTTATCCCTAAACCCACCTTTAATTTGCTCTATTTCATCTTCAAACGTCACTGAACTCCTCCTTCGAGGAGGACAAATGCAGTGTGGGGCATGAGGACCATCTGAGCTATAATCTTCAAGAAGCATTGCATCTGTTCCTGAAACAAAGCAAGAGTTCTCAAGCAAAACAGAGAAACAATATGATAAAATATTTAAGTGGTGGCAAAAACTCTTTTGGTCCATAGCAGTTCCTTCAAAGACTGTCTAAACCCAGCTTCTCTGAGTAAATTTCAGCCTGAATTAGAACAGTGCACAGAAAAAGAATGAAGTCAGAGTATTCATTCAGAAGATTTAGAAATCTTTTCTCATTAGCCATCTAAAAACCTCAAGAAGCTCTGAAATGCTCAGCTGCAGAGCTCTCAACAGGACAGCAGACATAGGTGAAACCTTACCTTTAGTAAATAAAGGGTAAAGTTGAGGGCAACTTTCCCCATTTCCTGATTAAGAGAAGAGGCTAGCAGTGGCTACCTGAGAGGCAGACGACCATAGCTGCTAAATATCATGCTTGTAATCAGACCTGGATGGAAATCTGAACTGGAGAATTTTTCTGTTCAATTTAGTTTGTTTCTAATCTATTTTGACTTTCTTGAAATGTATTTTAATGGGGAAAAAATCCCTTGCTGGTTGGGAATGATTTTTGTCCGGTGAGTCTTTTTTCCAGTTTAGGACTTTAGTTTTTGGGTTTTTTTTACCTCCCTGCATTTGCTTTGCACCTTTACAATATAAAACAGAGTTTACGAGCACAAGCAAATTCATCTTGGCATCTCTGCCACATCTTTTGTTTTCACACAAAGGGCAAAACTGCAGCCTAGACCTCCCTTGCAATGCTGGTCTCTGCTGTGTAAGGGAAAAGCAGAGCAAGCATTTAGGGGAGACACTAGAACAGTGCTGAGTAAGCTGTCCTCAGGTAAGCTGCTATAGGAAGACACAACTTGCACACATTCGATGTGTGACACTTTACTATCAGTCCATTTACTCCTGTGATGTGACAACAGGCCTAGGACAAAGAGCCTTCACAGGTTTCATAACTCCTCCGGATGGTGGCTTCACATCTTCACCCACTTGACTGCTTCTAATCCCGAATATATTCTGTGCAAAAAAGAGGTGTTCCAGCACCCATTTTACAGAAGTGAAAGACATCACTGGGGGTATACCTCTAGACAACACACTAGCTGCTCCACAGCTCTAGTCTTTGCTGACAATTCATTATGATATAGATTTTTAAGGTGAAACTTGCATGTTATGTCTTACATCTCCCTGCAGCGCACAAAAAAGAGAACGACTTGCTGCCCTAATACACAGTTCCAAGTAAGCAAACAACTTCTGTGCTATTCTGTGAATTAGCTGGGTTTGAGGCTGTCTACTGAAAACAGTCCACTATTACTGATCTGCAAGGGTATCACAGCCTCCTCAGAAACAGTGTGCAATGGAAGGGTGGCACTAGGAAGAAAAAGATACTTTCTTCCATGGAGCAGAATTTTAGTGGGTTTTTTTCAAATGCACGAGTTCAGTGTGTTTTTTCAAATGGGGTTAGTGAAGAGACTAGCCCTTTATTCTTACAGGCTGGATCTTTGTCCTTGGAATAACTGATCTTAAGGCAGTATTTCTGGCAATTGGGACTGAGGTCTCCATATTTTGTGGCAGCTGACACCACTTGGATTATTGTCCTTTCCTGCTACTTCATCTGTTTTTCACATGAAGAGCCCAGCTTCTGTTTACCAGGCCACAGGATCACATACATCAATGCAGGCAGCATTGAAGACTGACTAAGACTTCTTTCTGCTCTTTAGTTCCTCACAGTAAAGGCATCCAGTGAAACAGTATTTCAAAGTGGGTCCTTGTGTATCCATTCCCAGGCTATGGACCCTCCATAACAAACAGTGGCACTTCTAACAGCATTTGGTATGCATTTAGTTTGTTCATTTGTTTAAACTGATCAATACCATTCATCAAAAGGTGAAATGAAAGAAAAAAAAAAAACCTCACAATATCCTCTTAGCAGAGGCAGTATCCTGGCTTCAGCTGGGATAGAGTTTTTTTCTTAGTAGCTGGTGCAGTGCTGTGTCTTAGATTTGGTGTGAGAACAATGTTGATAGCACCCTGATGTTCTTAGTTGTTGCTGGGTGATGTTTATAATAAATGAAGGACTTGCCGGTTCCTTAGGCCCTGCCAGTGACAGGGCTGGAGGGGCACGAAAAATTGGGAGGGGACACAGCCAGGACAGCTGACTCAAACTAGCCAAAGGGGTATTCCATACCACATGACATCATGCCGAGTATATTAGCTGGGGAAAGGAAAGGGGGGGACACTGGGTGTTATGGCATTTGTCTTCCCAAGTAACCGTCACGCGTGATGGAGCCTGGCTTTCCTGCAGATGACTGAACACCTGCCTGCCCATGGGAACTAGTGAATTAATTCCTTGCTTTGCTTGTGTGTGTGGCTTTTGCTTTACCTATTAAACTGTCTTTATCTCAACCCATGAGTTTTCTCACTTTTCCAGTTCTCTCCCCCATCCCACTGCTGGGGGAGTGAGCGAGCAGCTGTGTGGTGCTTGGCTGCTGGCTGGGGTTAAACCACAACAGGCAGGTTTACCAGGATGCTATTCTCCTTCATCACATGCAGCTGCAGAATACCCATAACAGTCATAAAACTACCAGCCTAAAACAACTACCAAAATAAATCCTAGCTCCACAGACTTCCTTTACAAAAGAAAGAAACAAACATCTAACACCAAGGAAATGTTAGAAGATCACCCTCTGGTGACTCTAGAGCAGAAATATTCTTTAAAGTAACTGCAGTGCAGTTAAGGAGTGGTAGCTGAATTAAATGCCAAAAAAAAAAAAATCTAGCTACAGTTCTGCACAGAAAATTACTAGCGAAACTCTTTTGCCCTTTTCCAAATCATCTTCAATTGAGAGATCTCAAGTAGTGACAAAATCATAAGCTGAAACCACCCTAAGTGTTTATGTTTAGACTGCAGGATGAGCAAGACAAACTAGGAAACACACAAGCACATTCTCCACAGAACTTCGTTGCTCTGTTCCTTGTGGATACATGTAAACTCCCTGAAGAATGACAGAAACTACAGGAGAAGGGCACAAAAGCTGCGAGTCCTGTTCCCAGGACACATTATTAAGGGAGGGTCATCATTCCTTAGAGCAAACAGTATTTTGCAAGTAAATATATTGACAGCAAGGAAGGAAAAAGCAACTGCAGCAGTTTTGTTGTAACAGCTGGAACTGATACTTAATGTCATCCATCCACCAAGAGACATCTGTGTGTGTAAATACAAAATATCCCAGAGATTTCCGCCAAGTTACAAGTGCAATCTTCTGCCCAAAAAGAGAGAGCAAGAGACTTTTGGTTACCTGAATCCTGTGAGCAGCTGAAACCTGTCTCTCCTGTGCTGCTGCTGTTTCCTAATGGTCGCCCACCTGCCATGAGGGCAGTGAGATGAGGAGATAGTCCCAAATCTGCAAAAGTGTTGTTCTTGTTACAAAATGAATGTTTAAAGGGTCTGCTATAGTAAAAACCTCTTTGGGTAACACCCACTCTACTGTTTTTATTATTCTACATATAAAACTTACCTTGCTGATCCAGACTGCACAGCATCTAGACTTCCCATCTTCGAAATCCAGTCAGCAGCTTTCAAATATCCTTGGAGTCTTCCCATATGGCAAGACTCCTTTCTACCTGCACCATCTCCCTCCCACTCTTTCTGCAATTGCATGTATTTTATGTGCCAGATGGACTGAACACAGGATCATACACACTCCAAGAGATTGGGGATATTTGCCAGACACCTTCTAGACAGAGAATAACCTGGCAGCCACCAGCAGCTGTGACAGCCCATTAGTGTGGCAGGAAGCCCGTGAGTGAGGCTGGGGCACAGCAATGCCTGGCTTCTTTCAAATCTCCAAAACAAGAAGAGACGAGACTCTAGGGAAAGTGCTGTCCTTGGATCCCACTTCAAGATTTTGTTGTGGGTTTGGTTGGGGTTTTTTCCCCTCCCTATCAGCCTCGAGCTAAGACACCTGATAAATTTGAAGTTGTCAGTTTCTTATCGCATGGAAAGAGAAAGAAGTTTCCTGTCTTTCCCTCCCACCGCAGTTCCCAATGTATTCATCCACAGCATCTCATGGATACAGATTTCCCAAAGCTCCTGCAGTTTGTCATGTGGCTGCAGCTGCAGAACTCTTTCATTTAGATGGGTCTCTCCCAGCGATCCCAGGTTGCAGGAAAGACAACAGATGCCTTGCTGCTTTCCCCTTCCTTCTGCATTTTAGATCTTCACTCCCGATTAAATAACTTAAGTTCCTGCCTTCGCGTGAAATATCCCAAGGGACCCAATGAAGATGTTTTTGGATGCTTCCGAACAGGACCAGGGAAATTATTAAAAAAATAATAAAAATCAGAATTTTGTTGCATTTCTACTTAAAAAGAACCAAAACCACACCAAAACAAACTCTGAGCCAATGAAGCTCTCAGCCTGCAGCTCAGGGAGACACCAAATAGTTTTACTCTTTTACATAGTTTTACTTTGTTTATGATCTTTTCTTCACAGTCATTAAGCCTAAAAACCAAATTTACAGATATAGTAAGGCCAGTGTAATTTTAGTGGATCTCAGAGTTGTAGCACAAAGCCAGGAATCAAAGAACAAGCGCTGCAAACGTACAACTAGTAGTGTAAAAACCTGGGTAACATAAAACAACAGGCATATGAAAGGAAATACTTGAGAGAGAAAAAAATAAATGATCTGTTAACCTCATCACTAGGTCTTCTCTAGCAGAGAAAATTTTACTAGAGAGGAGAAAGAGGTTAGCTCCCACAAAAATATTCTCCTTTCAAGGGTCTATGATAACCTGAACAAAAGACTGCTGAAACTTCCAGAAACATCCCACTTTGTTTACAGAGCCCTGAAACACGCCAAGAAGAAGCGGGCATTAAATCTTGCTCTTACTGGTATTCAGGAAGCATGTCTTTTACGGCCAAGCATCTTACCTGTGATCCTATTGGAAATGCTGAATAACCTCGATGTCCTGTGTCGCTGAACAAAGGACTCACGATAATACCGATCCCCAAAGCACATTCCTAGTAGTTCCTTGCGCACTGTCTTGTTCCACAGTCCATAAATTAGTGGATGGCAAATGGCACTGGAAAAGGACAACCATGTAGCTAATGTCTCCAAGGCAGGGGAAATACTATTTTTTCCCCAAAGCGCCTCTGATGTAATTACTACCATGTAAGGCCCCCACGTAATCACGAAAGCACCGATGACAACCAAGATGGTTATGAAAGCTTTGCACTGGTTGGCTGAGTAGACAACCCCTTGGAAAGCATTCCGTCGGCTGCCAGAAGAGGATGTGGAGGTGCTGGAGTTCTTCCTCCCATTCTTCTGGGAGTCCTCCTCCACAATGACGATGCTACCACAGTGGATTTTGCGGGCCTTAATCCTTGCCACGCGGAATATGAATCCATAGCAGATCATCATGACCATGAAAGGCAGCAGTGCGCACCAGATCTGCCAAAAGGCAGTGTAGCCAGCCTCTTTGTGCCAGGCCACCACACACATCCACTTGAATTGGTCAAACTCTAAAGACGACCAACCAAAAAGGGGAGGGAGACAGCCAATAAGGGAATGTAGCCACACATACACAAGAGCTACCACTGCTCTGTTGCCCGTTATCTTCATCGGGTAAACCATCGGGTACAGGACAGCGTAGTACCTGGTGGACAAGAAAAGTGTCAATAGAACAAAAGACATACAATAAAAAACCCCCACATTTTAATGATGTTGATAATTGGTTCTCTTTTCTCCAAACCTCAAAGTGGGCTCAGGGACCTTGTTATAAAAATAATTACATATAAAAATACGTATCATTGCAGTCAAGATTGTAAAACTTAGCTGAAGGCACATGTGCAACTATTAAAACTGTCCCTATATGTGAAAGCATGCTTAGGATATAATCTGGAATTTTAAGTCATTATTGTTTCTCAAGTAGTATGTTATTTTACCACTAATAGCTTTAAAAAAATCTAGATGCATGTCCTCATTTTGCATATTGACGACTTTGCTTTCTTCTGTTCTGTATCAGAATTTCACAAGGGGCTGAAGAAAAAATAACACTACAACAGTAGGCAGTGTTACCCACTGCGGTGCTTCTCAATTCTATGAGCAGCCAACAAGTCACTGTATGGAATGAGTAGGCAATTTGTTAAGACTCATTAGAAAAGAGCTGCTCACCTGTCTATAGCTATGAGTCCAAGAGTAAGCATGCTGGCTGAGCTGATCAGCATGTAGAGCAGGGCTGAGAAATTGCACCAAACAACTCCGAAGATCCATTCTCGCCTGATGGAGCTGGTGACAACAAAAGGTAGCACCAGTACAGAGAGTAGAAAGTTGGAGAGGGTCAGGCTGAACACAAACTTGTTGCTCAGCGTGAGAAGGTAAGATTTCCGGTACAGGGTGATGACAATCACCAGGTTGCCCAAACAGATGAAAATAGCAATGACGATGATAGCGATGGACTCTGTGACTCTGACCGCCCCATCTTCCTGCGTGGTGAGGTTCCTCAGGCCCTTCACATTGCTGAGGGAGGAATTGCTGCTCATGGTCAAAGCGTGCAGAGCTGGAGCAGCCGAGACATGCTGAGCAGCTGAGACATGCTGAGCAGCTAGAAGCAGAACAATGCTCAAAAACATTCAGGCAAGATTTCTTCAAACTCTCTTCAAAGACTGGAGGCTTTTTTGCCTGTGTTAATTAAAATTTACCTGTAGGATGCAGGAAACCATTTTAGATGGGAAAGCAAAGAGGCAGGAAATTGCCTGTGGGTACACCAAAGAGGTCAATAACGGTGCCAAGCCTAAAACAGGGAAGAAACTGTCTGAAAGACAAAAAGAGGTGGAGGGGAGGAAACAAGGAAGAAAATTAGCACATTTTACTTTTAAATTTTCTAAGGATCTTACTTGTTTCCAAGCCATACTTGCCAGCTGTGCATCTCACCCAGTCCCTTCATCTAGGCTGTGAAGAAAGAATGTCACCATCAGTCCTTGTTTCTCTCACTTTAAAAAAAAGTGACTTTAAAAAAAAAATCTGCAGTTTGATCCTGATTGTTACTTTGTATTCTGCCTGTGCAGCATTTGCTGGTGGTCTGTAGATGCCCGGCTAGTCATATCCTGCTGACTCTTTCTTAACAGTTGCTCAGTAATGTTCAAAGAGTCAGGGATCGCTGCACATGCTCTCCTACCACCTCTTCTCCCTGTCCATAATCACCTTAGCTAGAACACCAATTCTATTTTACTGCCAAAACTAAAGGACTGGGAGAACTGAGGCTCAAAAGACACCCCTGTCGAGAAATGTCTGAGAAATTTTAACCCTTGACTTCTCAGTGTTGGCTAACATCCATCCCACTGACTCACAAGCTTGCTTTTTGAAAGCTTGGTATTTCTCCCAATTCCTTAAGCAGCCTTCTCCCTGCTGCTTCCAACAGGCACTCCTATCTACTTAATTCCATCCATCACCCATCTGCAGGCCAACGTATTGAAGAAAAAAACACCACTTATTCTTGCGCGTATTCTTGCAGATACACAAGCCAGAAAACTAGAGTCTACCGATTAATATAAAGCTGATATTAGCATTTCTTGGGAACTGAGGACTCGGGGAAAGTTACCTCAGCTAAGGCCGTGGCCGTGCCCACCCGCGGCTCCCGGACGGGCGGTACCCAGGAGCGGCGCCGTGGCCTGATGCAGCGGTGCCAGGCTGGAGAGCCGCGGGTTCTCCATGGGTCTCTGCGCTTCCCTAAAAGCATAATCGCAGGTATGACTGGGCCGTGCTTTGTCGCACATCGCTTGGCGCTTCTCCAGCGAAGGTCTCCGCCGGCTGTTCCAAAAGCGCTTCTCCTCAAGTTTATCTCCAAACACGCCCGCGGCACCCGCGACCCCGCCGGGACGCCGAGGGGCGCAGGGCTGGGAAAGGCGGCGCCCCCCGAAGGCCGCGGCCCCTTCCCGGCCCC
Source organism: Falco biarmicus (assembly GCF_023638135.1). Classification (NCBI taxonomy): domain Eukaryota; kingdom Metazoa; phylum Chordata; class Aves; order Falconiformes; family Falconidae; genus Falco; species Falco biarmicus. Next base: position 85,112,434 of record NC_079292.1, read on the forward strand.
TCAGGGCCCTGCCGCGCCCCGGGGGAGAGGAGGGGGCGGCCGCGGGGGGTGGTGCCCCCCCGGGCAGGGCAGGGCAGGGCAGGGCAGCGTCCCGCCCCTGCCGGCACACACAAAGGCAGCGGCGGCGAGCGGCAGATACGGTGGGTAGGGAGAGGGGGTCGCCATTTTGCCCCCGCGCTCCCTCCGGCAGTGAACAAAGGGCAGGGTCCCCCGCCCCGGGCACCCACCGACCGCTCCGCACCACCACCGGGTCCCGCCACCCCTGTTCCCCCCCCGGCCGCCGGTGCCGGCACCGCACTCACCGCCCGCCGGAGCGGGAGGGTTCGGGTCACCGCCCCCGGGCCCCCCACAGCAGCCGCCGCCGCCGGCGGAGAGGCCTCGAGCCGCGGCCCGACCCTCCCCCCGCAGGGCCATGCCCCCTCCCCGCCGGCCCGCCCCGCCGCCTCGGCCCGCCGCGCCCCCTCCCCGGCTCCGCCGCCCGCCATTTTCCCTGCGGCCGCCCCCAGGCCGGCGGGCGCCCCTCTCAGCCGAGCTCAGCCTGCGTTGCGGGGGCCGCGGAGCCTCCAGGACAGCCCCGGGCTGGGACTCCGCCGCCGCGGGCAGAGCCTGGCCGTGCCCTGGCTGGGGGGGGGCACCGCATCCACCCCGCGGGCCCGCCCCGAGGCGCAGCCGCCGCTCCCCGCACCGCTGGGCTCCCCGCAGCTCTCCCCCGCTGGAAACGCAGGAGACCAGTTCAGAGGGGAGTGGGGGGTGTCCGCTTTTCACAGATCAGGTGAAGGGGCTTGTCCCGGCACCACAGTGCAAGACAGCTGCCGAGAGAGGGGCAGCCCCCGACCGCCAGACTCCCTAATCCCCGAAATGCTGTTGGAAGTAACAGAGAGCGGATGGGGGGGGAAGTTGTTCTCCCCCACCCGAAACAGGACATCGGTGAGCGCAGGGTGGATGATAATTAAATGCCACGCTTATGCATCCCTAATTCCTGGCTTCCCCGTGTCCTGGAAGGCCTTTGAGTGCAAAGGTGACTGCTCTGACTTGAGCTTTGCCGTGTTTTGGTTGCTCTGTGGTTTTTGGAAGAGAGGGGGAGTTTTTCACGAAACGGGCATCGCATTCCCACAGCTGCTGTCTCAGCTTGGCGGGTCTAACACGAGCTGGGCTGCACATCGTTGTGCCCCCACACAAGGGGAAGCTCTCGGGGAGCGTCTGTCCTTTCCATGGTGCAGAAAAGCAACACAAGCATCAGGGCTGGAAGTGTAAATTATGTTATTCTCAACCAGTTCTTCCGATGCTTTTCCACAGGATTTTAAGTTTACCCTGCCATCACGTTCTGACATTTTCAAAACGCCATCTCCGGACAGCGTTCAAGACTATGCCCAACCGGCACAGGAGATTCCACACGTATGTATGCACCTGTGTGTGTAATATCTGCAACAGCAGAAGGCGTCTGTGTGTTGGGGCTGGGTGATGCTTGCTGAACCTTGAAGCATGGCCAGGGAGAATGGCTCGGCACCATTTGAGCGTGGCCACGGAGCTTTAGAGCTCCCCATGACTGTTCCACCTCCCCGTGCGTAGCACCGCCGCAGAACCCTGCGTTAGCGGACACGCACGTTTTGCACCGGCTGCTGCTGCCGCCGCCGCTGCCCGGCTCCCCGGGGACAGGGGCTCAGGTGAGCTCGCCGGTCCTTCGCGCCCAGCTGCCCGCGGCGGCGCCGGGCACAGGAGGCCGGAGGCCCGCTCTCTCGCGGTGGGTGGAAGGAGGTTCCCGCCCGCGTTCTCACCCCCGGCACGACGGCTCCGGGGCCCAGCACCTCCGGCCTCCCGCCCACGGCCCGTCCCCGACACGTCATCTCCCGCCGCCGCACGCCTTCCGGGCTGCGCGCGCAGGAGCGTGTCCCCGGAAGCGGAAGTCCGCTGAGGCGGCGGTTCCGGCGGCGCCGTTGCTGCCGTGAGGGGTGCACGGGCTGCGGCGGAGCGGCGAGGCGGGGCAGGGCAGGCGCCGCCGCCCCTTCCGGCCCGTCTTGCCTCCTCCTCGGCGGGGCCTTCCCCCTCGCCTCCGCCATGCACCCCGTTTTCCAAAGCAGCCGGCGCGACTTCACCTTCGGGCCGTGGAAGCTGAGCGCCGCCCGGACGCACATCATGAAGTCGGCGCAGGCCGAGAGGTCGGGCGGGTTTGGGACCGGCCGCGGGGAGGAGGGGGACGACACGGGGCCCGGGAGGTACCGCCGCTGCTCGCCGCCCCTCCCCAGGGCGCGGGGAGGCGGCTCGGTGGGGCCGGGGCCCTCGCCGCCCTGCTCAAGCCGTGACATTCTCGGGGCGCGGGGGACGCTGTTCAGTAGCTGTTCAGGGCCAGTAGCTGGGGGAGGGGCGGGTGTTGTGCCCTCTCTTTTTGCGAGGGTAATGGCTTGGGAAACTGGGATGATTTGAGACACAGATGGTTTCCAGAATTTTGTTTTTAATGATTGCTAACCGTTTTGGAGACCTAGACCTCTACGAACAAAAGCCTGCTAATTAGAGGTCTGTTTCTCTTCATTATTTTTTAACGGTGATTAAAGTTCTTTTAAATGTGGTCCACAGGCTCTCATAAGCTATTCTGTGATAGCGGCTATTTTAAGATAGTGGTTTTCATAAAAGAAATACTATTTTCCATCTCCTTGTACTAATTCCCACACTTATCAAACCACTGGAGAAAATGTTTCTGTGTCAGCATCAAGTACTTGAGTCAGATTTGCTCATGTGGAACTGAGCAGTTCAGCTGTGTAGTGCTGTAGCTGACCTTGGGCAGTTGAATTTGACAGATACTTCTTAGTTTCAATATCTGAAATACATACATGAAAGTCTTGTTGCTTTTGTTAAATGTATCTTCATTCATGTGTGCTTTTAACTTTTTGGAGGCTGGGTGGTTTTTTTTTATGAAGCCCCATGTCTTGAAATCTTATGCTTTTTTTTATCACAGTAAACTACGTAAAAGTTTTTTTTTTTTTCACATAACAGCATAATGCTGATAGTTTTTTTTAAAACTGGATATCAGCCTTAAAACAGGTAAAAAATACGTTCCTTCCTCCATCTTACGTTCAGTACCTGAAATAATCTTCTCAAACTGCTTCTTTTAATTTTTGCAGTTACAGTTAAGAAAACTTGAATTCTGTGTTTCAGTAATTTTTCTGTAATGAGGATTCAGCATTGAGCTAAGTTGTACCTGTGTCCTGCAGGGGAAGGAGGGGCTACCTTTAAGAGTATCCTATTTTTATGGCATGTTTCTGAAGCCTTATTTTGTAGGATGCTGCCTCTTAAAAATGAAGATCTTTATTCCTAAGATCAGGAGGACGTTAACTCAAGAGATACTTGAACTGCCAGTCTAGAAGCCAAATTGCCTGCTGTACTCATCTTCTGATCTATTCAGTTTCTTTAACTGTAGCTATGTTAAAATAAACAGCCACCTCTGTAATATTCAGAAACTACCTTTGTCTGTTTAGATGTTTTTGAGGGACAAACAGTTTTTCAGAATGTGTTGAAAAAGGCTGAGAAGTAAATTTGGAAGAGCCACAAAAGGAGCTTGAAAGAACACAGAGGATTTTGCAAGGTAGGGAAGAGAAATCCAAAATTAGCCGTTGACCTGTAGGTCTTGATACCTAATGTGAGATCCCCAAAACAAGTCATCCACTTTAATTTGAAGAGTCAAGAACTGCCTAGTTGCAGTGCCTTTCGTCGGCTTCTTTTTATAATGTATTTCTTTGGGCATCTTGCCTTTTTTTTATTGCTTGGGGAACATAATTAGTATCTGTAGAAGTTTTATTTCTGGCAAACTTCTATCACAAAAATCCCTCGGCAACCTCTGTGGAAAGGTGAAGGATTAAACATGCAAGAACTCCTTTCTGTCCTGGGGTTGGTCTTTGCAGGTCAAGGGGCCTACACTTAAAATGGAAAAGTTCATAACGTTCTGCCTTCTCTGGGAGAGACATAGGATCATATTCTCCAGATGTATGAATTTGCTATTTTTATTTCAGGCTCGTTAGCATAATGTTCTTTTGTATGCAGAGTTACAGAAATTACCACTTTTGTTCAGGAATGCCTTACTATCAATGTGAATGTTACACTTAGGGCACTTTTTTTTTTCTCTCCTCCTTATAAATAATGTGTTTCCTAAAGTTTTCTTCTCTCCAAATGTTGTGTTTTTCTTTTTGATCTTGATCAAGTAAAGTAGGTAGTGGTAGAGAGGAAAAGAAAGATATGAAGCCTTTTGGTAAATAAAATCAGTATGTATATAAAGTGGTGTTATATACGTGTGTGTGTATTTATATGTAGTGTATGTATATGTGTACATATGTATACATAAGTATAAAGATTGATGTAAAACAAAATGTGAAATGTTTGAGATTTGCTCAGGGATCATGCTTATTTGGTTCGTGCAGTACTTTGTCCGGTTGGGTCTGTGGCTGCGGTTTTCATGCGTAAGGTTACAAATACCACTGTGTTCTCTGCCAGCTTGGGAAAGGAGTAGAGCGTGGTAGTGTCTTCTGCACTTCTCACGTACTCTGCCAGTCTGTTTTGGCCCCTTTTTGTAGGCTTCTAAATTTGGAGGTATGGACCACTGTGTAGTGAATTTAAGCTTGTTGACAATGAGTGTTTGTTCCTAAAAGTTAGCAAAGTAGTTCATGGACCATCCAGGGATTTGCTACAACAGGTTGAAAGCTGCTATTTCATGCTGTTTGGATAGTGTTTTGATTCCTCCCATATGAAGCTTTTGTACAAGCCTGGTGGAGAAGGATGTTTTAGGAATACTTTTGTGGTGGAAAAGTCATTTTGGATCAATGACTGCAATTCATATCAAATGAGTAAACTGGGAAAACAGGTGTTTTGCGGAACATATTGACAATATGTCTTCTGAATTACCATGGTCTAAAGATTACTTACTCCAAAACAAGACTGCTTTCACTGAACTGTAGCTGACTGATCTCTCTTCATGGGACTTTTATTTTTCTGTACAGATTGGCTGATGAATTACACATGCCTTCCCTGCCAGAGATGATGTTTGGAGACAATATCCTAAGAATACAGCACGATCGTGGTTTTGGAATTGAGTTCAATGCAACAGATGCTTTAAAATGTGTCAATAATTGTCAAGGTATGATCAAAGTGGCTTGTGCAGAGGAGTGGCAAGAGAGCAGGTACAGTATTTTATCACCAGTGGGCAAGTACTGGTGTGTTGTATGTGAAACGGTCATAAGAGCTCAGTCTGTAGTTTTAATTACTTTGAAGACCACGTTACATTTGGTTCTGCTGTAGATACAGTGTGGGATCACAGAAGTCACTTGGCTTTTCTTTGCCACTATCATCCTATCTGTTAAACTGGGTCAACTGTATTTTGCAGTTGCATCTTGGCTTTCTTAAAATAAACAAGTTTAACATGGCTTAATGCTCTTTCTGTTTATTTAAACTCATAGGGCCTCGAGCATTACAAGATTGTGTGGTGTGGGGTTTCAAAGTGTAAAATGCTGTACGTGTTCAAAATCTTAGCCTTAGGAAAATAGCAGAACAATTACCATGAACAAGAACTAATTGTACTGCTTAGTATTTACCAAAGTAGCGGCAGAGCACCTAGAAATAAAGCACAGAGAGAAATCAAAGCTGTCACAAAAACTAAGGCAAACAGCAGTGTTATTGATTGCTGTGTGTTATCAGCAGATTGCTTTCTGCCTGCAAAGAAAAAATGATCTCGAAATGGGAATTTTTCAGCAACGTTGAACTAAAAATTTATTTTTTTTTACCCAGGACTGAGATAGTGTTACCAGAATTCCTGTGCTAACGCTTTTCTAATAAATTATGGAAACATATATTGTAAAGGAAGCAATACTATGTGATTAAGTCTTGATGTTGTCATTGCAGCACAGGCAATGTTGATGCTTTTCTTCTTGAGGGGTGTGGGAATCGTAATATGTAATCTTATGTGAGGCTGTAATTTTTTAAGAATAACTACAAAGCATGCTGTTTTCTTATTTATTTCTTCAGGAGCGAGACTGAGCACACTAAGGAAGTTGTCAAGCCATATGATTGGACTTACACAACAGACTACAAAGGAACATTGCTGGGAGATACCGCAACATTAAAGGTAACTATTTTCACCTTGTTAAATGCTGTGCCTAGTCTTTCAGACAAACACTTCTGTTTTGTGGTTTTGGGGTTTTTTAAGCTGTCATTTACCTTATAATAGGCTTCTGTAAAATCTTTCATGCTTCATGGTTTTTGACTTCAAGATATAGTTTGAGTTTTTCATGTCTTTCAGCATGTTGTCCTAATCAAATCATGGCTTATTTTAGTAACTCTGTGTGTGTGTGTGTTAAAGCATTTTAGGATTGTATAAAAGGGTGCCATTGTGTCCCTTAGGGAGAACTTACTCAGAGAGTAAAGCACATGGGAATCTTCCGTACTTGCTGGATGCCCCTCTGAAGCCCTGAGCTCCTCACACACAACAGAACTAGTAAATGTGTAATTCTCTAGTACCTTTACTCTCTGTTGCTTGCCTGTTTGTCTAAGCAGATCTGTAGGTCAGTCTGCTTTCAGTGGCTTTGTTTTTCTGCAGCAGTAACTCCTCATACTTAAACTCACAGGCTCTCCCTTGTCTTTATTTACTTTAAGACTGAAGATCCCACCTTCTCTTTACTGGATACAGATTGCTTGCTACTAAGCAGATAATTGATATTAATCCACTAGGATTGTGTTAGGTGTAGATCATTGGAGTTACTCTGGAAGTAAAAGTGCAGCATAGGAATAAACGATGTCTTGTGTGTATATGGAGCCCATGAGATAGAAATATATAGGCACTTGATTTCCATTGCAAGGCTTTATTAGAATCATGTTCAGGGTTTGTAGTGGGCTAGAGATATTAAAATCCTGTTTATAACCCAGAACTTTTATCCCTTGTATGTTAAACACAAGGCATCTTGAAATGTTTTCAAGTATCGAAAGTGAGCAGAGTTGTTTGCAGCTGAAATGCTACTGAGCCTATACCCAGAGGGAAGTTTATTCAGAATTTTCCACTCTTGGTTTTTGCTTTGATTGATGTTTCCTCTTGGAAACTTTGGGTTTAATTTTAACTTGTTTTCTTAGAATGTTTTAAGCCTAAAAGCTTTTTTGACTCCAAAAGTAGCAATTGTGGGATTTAAAAGATCAAGAAAAATTTTATGTAGCTTGGCAACAAACTAACTCACTGCTTCTAACTGTTCTTAATCTTTTTCTTCAGGTTGTTCCTACAACAGAACACATAAATACAGAGAAATTGAAAGCCAGGGAGCAAATTATGTTTTTTGAAGAAGTACTTCTGTTTGAAGACGAACTTCATGATCATGGAGTATCAAGTCTGAGTGTAAAAATAGTGAGTACGGAGAGGTGTATACAAGATGCTTAGTGACTCAGTTGGCTGATATATGCAAAATAAAGTAACTTTTTGCATGTTGTTCCTTCTGAGATTTAAAGTTTAAAATGCAAAGCTCTTTATTGTTGCTTTTAGAAATATAATCTTTCTTTCTGTCATTTGATTCAGGGAACAATCTTTTCCCTCTTTCTGCATCCTGTATAACAATCTTTTGAGACACACTCTGCCCTGCTGTCCAATGATAGTTGTAGTACATCAACAGCCCAAATTTTTACTTTACTACTGAAAGCTCCTCACACTATCTTTCATTACAAATATCAGATTGTTGTGTTTTAAGCCCAGCCAGTGACTAAGTACCACGGAGCTGCTTGCTTGCTCCTACCCCCAGCGTACCCCAGCAGGATGGGGAGGAGAATCGGGGGAAAAGGTAAAACTCAAGGGTTGAGATAAGAACAGTTTAATAATTGAAAAAAAATATTTTTTAAATAATAATAATAATAACAATGCTTGTAATGAAAAGGGGAGAGGAATAAAATCCAAAGGGGAGCGGAAAAAAACCCCAAGTGATGCACAATACAGTTGCTCACCACCTGCTGACCGATGCCCACCCAGTCCCTGAGCAGCAATAGGCAGCCCCCAGCCACCTCCCCCTAGTTGATATACAGAGCGTGACGTCCAGTGGCATGGAGTATCCCTTTGGCTAGTTTGGGTCATCTGTCCTGGCTGTGTCCCTTCCCAGTTTCTTGTGCCTCTGCAGCCTTCTTGTTGGTAGGACCTGAGAAGCTGATAAGTCCTTGATTTGTTAAAAACATCACTCAGCAACAACTAAAAACATCAGTGTGTTTTCAGCACTGTTCTCACACCAAATCTAAGACACAGCACCAAACCAGCCTAAGAAAATTAACTCTATTCCAGTCGAAACCAAGACACTGATGTAGATAAATGCGTGCTTAAAGTAAAACTTTGTAATATGCTGAATGGAACATCTTTATTTTTGCAGAGAGTTATGCCTTCCAGCTTTTTTGTGCTGTTGAGGTTTTTCTTGCGAGTTGATGGCGTGCTTATCAGGATGAATGATACAAGGCTTCATCACGAGGTAAACCCTTATTTGCCATCATGAATACAGATGCTCCCTTGCCATGTTACTTTCAGAGAAGACCTGCTGATATTCCTGTAATTTAATACTGATGTTTGAGGGCATAGAAGTTACCTGAAGTTTCAAGTGTATTTTATTATTGTGGTGATGCTGAAGTAGCAACCAATTACTGGATGCCATGGGGCTTGGTATCGTATGAGCAGAGTAGGCTACCCCTCATGTGAAGTAATCATTTAAATAGATTTGACAGATGCAGATTAAAGAGGAAGTACTAGAAGGAAAATAGCAGTAAATGGTGTGATACTGTGCTTACCCTCATCTCCAAGTCAATGTTTTTTGGCTTGTCTAATATATGACTGCAAGTTTTAACTTGCAAATAACTGTACCACATTGTGTTCTAGTATCTCATAAATAATATAGAATCTCAGAGTTGTGGTTTGCTTATTTTGTCTAGCTGTATTCATACTGATGTAGGAGTTCTAGTTGAGTAAAGATTAACAAGCATATTCAGTCATACAATTTTTTCATGCATACACACAGAAAGGTGAGTTTTGGGAAAGAGAACATTGCTAAGCATCTTTCTCTCTCTTTGTGAATTTGAACGTTATGTTTCTGCTCCCAGATGAAAATCTGTGGTCAACTAAATTCAAATGCTTACTAAATTTAGTGTGTTTAAAATTGTTATTTTGCACTGATACTAGATAATGATTTTGTAATTATTTTTTTGTCATTTTTTTCCCTTAGGCTGACAAGGCCTACATGTTGCGAGAATATACATCCAGAGAAAGCAAAATATCAAGTTTAAAGGTATTGCATTTTAAAAAAAATATTTTTTGTCTGCTTTTAAAATGTTTTATGGTTAGCATAGGAAGTACTGTGTAAGTCATTCTTTGTTAGGTTTGGAACTGATACAGGGGAAAAAAAACTTTCTGCTTAGGCAACATTTATTTTGGTGATTTCACATTTGTAAATGCTCAGGTCATGTGACAAGATATAGGATTGGGTTACTTCTACTTTTGAGTTAACAATATTTTTATTATTATTTTATGTTTTCATAGAACTGTTCAGCCACAAAATCAGATAGTCCGTGTCCTATGATGCTAAATTTCAGGGCTGGCTGTATGCTTGCAAGTGGTATTAGGGGTTAAGATCTGTTTGGTGATAGACTCATTCAGTTTTTCTCAAGTAAGTTTAGCAGTTCACCATAAAACTCTAGCAATGGCTCAGAATAAGTTGTGGCACACTTGGAGTTGCAGCTGTTGATTTTTATTCTTGACCAAACACCTGATCTTGGGTGTTCCCTTACTTTCCTTCTCCCTTGTTTTTTCTTCACCTGTAAATGTGTTACTAACCTTCAGAGGGAATATTTTGGCAGAATGCTTTTCCTTTTGATAAAAGGGGCAGTGTATCATTTCTTAACAACGTGTGATTCCTATAAATGGGACTGAATCCAGACGTGAGCTTTTTGATAGTTTTGTGGGTTTGAAATATAAATCAGTCAGCCAGGTTTCACCTATGCTGTTAAATAATTTTTCCTGCATGTTATAGAGAGGAAATGCATATGGCTTTTCAATTGCCTAGATCAGCTTGCATAGGTAAAGCAAAAAAGATTCCTGCTTCGCTTAGGTTTGGAATAACTGAAACAGCAGTAGAATTCCTTGCATGTTAGTGATATCCAGAATACAGAGTGCATTTGAATAGCTCTGGATAACAACTTTCTTAAAGAATATTACTAGAAAGTTTGAAGGTGGTTTGCTCAGTATACAAGACATCTGATGGGAAAAAAATGTGTGTGGTGAAGTTATCTACAGGAATCTCCAGAGAAAGATACAAACTTAATGAAACCACCTAATTTATTTAAACATTAAATTAAAATCCAATGAGTTTTAGTATTTCATATAAATGTCTGTGCTGAACTTCATAAAACTTAGGATACATGTCGAGGTATATCAATTAGCAATAGCTAAACCCGAGCAACTCCAGTGAATATATTGCAATGACTAGAAGACCTTAAGCATGGGTTCCCTGGTGGCCATCCTGGTCTCACCTAGAACTAGGACCTCAAGAAGACTGTTTGTTACATTTAGATGATAAACGCATTTTTTTAAAACAAACATTGTAGCTGTTCATGAATGTCTCTGACTTCCTTGCACTCTTACAGTCTGCTGCTTAAAAGCATTAAATAGCTTTCCTTAGCCTGTTGGTCCATATGAGTAAAAGACTCTGTACATTTGAAGTTATAAGGTAAATTTTAATAATGATACTTTACTTCAGGTGTTTAAATCAGGTAAATTGTAGATTAGTTGTAAAAGTTTGGGTTTGGAATACCTCCCCCTCTTCTTTTTTTGTTTACTTGTTTCCTGTAAAATTTTTGCTTCTTAGGATGTTCCACCTTCACTGTTCACGGAACCTAACGAGATCTCTCAGTATCTACCCATAAAGGAGACAATTTGTGAAAAACTAGAATTCCCAGAGAAGTTGGAGCCTAAACCAGCAGCAGCACTGGAAACCATGTCTGTTAAGTCTAAATAAATGTGACTTTATATGGACTTGAATCATGTAACCATTGCCATGGGGGATAATGTGATCATGTAACCATTGCCATGGGGGGTGGTTTCACTACTAGTGGAATAAAGAATTTGGCTAATTTTTCTGTAGCCCTAAGAGAAAACATTTCAATCAGGTTTTGCTAATGGTGTTTTTTTGTGTTTTTTTTTAACCTGTATCTGGAGTTAATGATAGTCTGATGGTGAGTTACAGTTTTCAATGGCACTGGAGAAAGAATCTCACGATTAAAAGTCTAGGTTCTGTTTAGTTCACCAATTAGGCAGGAGTATTGTCTGGATACCCTCCACCACAAACACTTCTATGAAGATTTTGTTATTGCTGTTCAGATACTAAGAGACTAGTGGAGTCATAACATTGGCATGATTTTATTGAGAAATTGTCCATGGTGTAAAAAAAAAAAAAAAAAAAATCCTCTGCATTTATTTTGCGTACACATGTTGCTTGGCTTCCCCTACTGTGAGCTGGTAACCAACTAAGTTACTTTTTGGAGTCTCTGATCCAGACTCTAACTTAAGATCATTCTTGCTTCATCTGAAGGTAGATTTAAGGAGGAAAAGAAAAAATAATTGCAATTGTTTGACACTATATAAAGGTAAAATTACCTTATTTGTGAGGCAATAACTCCAGAGCAGGATTAAACCTGGAGGCTAACAGAGGCACACACTGATAGCTATGTCTCTTCACAAATACTAATCTGATGTGAGCCAGATTTCTCTGAGCAGCTCTGGAGACCATTGCTTGTGGTCTGTATGCTGCTACAGTCACATAATCTTGCAAATGCATTGTACTGCATTGCCCTCCTGTTGGACATCGCGGATGATGCCCATGTGTGATGGTTGTACTGCCCTGACGGTCAAATTGCTACATAGAAGTGTGGCTTAAGGCTGGGGAAGAGAGGGGTGTTTAGCTTCCCTAAAGGATGCTGGTATTTGCAGTTTGAGGAACAAGATCCTATATACCGTTAAAAGGTTGCTAACATATTCCAGATACATCATCTTTGTTTATTTTTAAAATTTGTTAAGTTCTGGTATTAATAGAAGTGATCTATAGTCATCTATGTATAGTTATGGTTTTAACTCAACACTTTGTAGATTAAACTTCAAATATTTATATTGATTTTGGAAATCCTAAATTAATGGTTTGGCCTAAGTGAGGGAGCTAAACAGACTTGTCTAGGTTTACTGCTCATGCTCAGTGAAATGCAAGAACCAAAGGACTGTAGCGAAAAGTAGGCCTTGTGGTTTAAGGTGATAGCAGATAAGAATGTGTACACATTCTGATGTCTTGGAATTTTTGTTTTAAAGTCTTCATATTCTACACTGCATGGCTTAATAAAAACAACCCACCTCAAAACCTGGTATTTAACCAGGTCTTTTGAGAAATGGTTTTCACTTGGAGAAGAGCCTGAGGTTTTTAGAAAAAAGTGTACTGCCATCTGAGTGACTGGTTTCTTAATTAAAAACAAACACTACACTCTTTCACTTTTATTTGAGGCAGCCTGGTGTAATGAATTAATCATAAGATTGTAGGGCAGCTTTTCCTATGTCACTGATTTACTCAGACCACAAGGAAGTCACTTCTCTGTGCCTCAGTTCCCTGTATGTAAAAATTAGAGTTAATACATGCCTACCTCACTGAGGGTCTGTGAGGATTATTTTGTAATACATTATTGATTAGAATATCTTTCTTTGGTTGTTTTTTTTTCCTGACTACACCTGCAGCCTTATCTTTGGAATCCTTTGGAAGGGATTACTGCAAAAAAATCCTATGACTCATGGGATCAGATGAGTGAAGAGAACTGAAATTAAACACTCTCTGAAAGAATTTATTATCAGCCAGACATGATCTGGGTAAGCAAATTTACAGCCACTTTGAATTAGAGGTGAGGTCCTCTATTCCCCTTTACAGTCCTGAATTCTGTTGGCTTTTTTCATCTTCCTTCCTGCACTTCTTCCCTAAAGATTTTAGTGTCAGGATGAAGAAGGGGCTGCAAATGATTACAGCATGGAAGTGATCAAATTTAATTTGGTAACAGAAAATTATTTAGGTCCACTCCAGTGATAGAGGGATATGGGGAGAGAGTGAAAAGGAAGGGAACAACGAATGGGGGGTGAAGAGAAGCCAGTCATGGCATTTCTTTTACTCTGAGCATATATTCTTTTAAATGCCTTAAAGGCTTACAAAAACACACTTTAAGCTGGTAGTGATTGAGAGGAGAGCTGATGTAGTGCTAGCATGAACCTATATCTGCATTCATTAATTACAGTTGTGATTTCAGTTTGGTCAGTGATGCTGATAACATTCAGTGATGCTAATAACATTGAGCTCCATTGGGCTAAAGTATAGTTGGGGGGGAACTGGCAGCATGGACACCTACGGTTGAGAAGGTGCTCTGCATGTTTAGCTTATACTGTGTATTTTATCTTGTCCATCACACACACTGATCTGTGACCTGTTGATACAGTTGTCTTGAATGGACTTGAATCCTGACTCTATAGCTATGTGATACCCATCTGTTGTGGGTGCTCTGTGTTTCAGTAGAACACGTGTTGGGGGAATCACAAGAGTGTGTTTAGGAAGTTACAGTTACTACAAAGTAAAACGTGGAGCACTTTGTGACTCTCTCACACCACACGTTACCAAGAAGCAGCAGCATAAACCGGTACACCGTAAGCTCTCTGGTACAAATTTTCCACAGAAAAGTACCACTACGGATAACGTAACTTGAGGGGGAGTGGGGTGATTCTCCAGCTGTTTTGTGGCAAGTTTAACATGTGACAATTTATATTCTTTCCTGTATGTCGCTAAATAAAACGTACCAAACATTTTATAGTTCTGTTTTTATCTGAGCAAAATAAACTAAAATAACTGCTCGTGGTGCTGAATTGTGCATGCTACTAAGATGTTGGGTCTGTGTGCCTTTGCCTTTCACCAGACCACTCCAGGTAGTTACGAAAATAAAGTGAGACCTTCTCAGAACAGGGAAAGAGCCCCAGTAGTGGGAGGAAAATGAAATACGTGTTACTATTTCTATGAGCTTCGTTATTGCCATGTAATGGGTGCAAAACCGGTGGGAGGAGGTAGGATACAACTAGAGAAGTAAAACTGGCAGAGGGTGTGGACTTCATTGTCTGGAGAACAGCAGGACAGTTTGGATGTCAGCTGTCCAGTGCTCGGAAGGGTGAGCGATGGCAAACTTGGAGAAGGTGGGACTGTTTGCTCTCTCTTAAAACACCCAAACCCATAAGTTACTGTGGAGAGGCCAACCTCAGTTCGCCGGGCTGCTCTGTCCGGCCGCCACCCCTGCGGGAGGTTTGCGGCGCTGGGGCCGGTGCCCCCGCTCCCGGGAAGCGGCCGCGGGGCGGCTGGAGCACCCGGGGGCGGGCACGGGCCCCGCTGCGCCCCGGGGCTGAGGGCGAGGGGCCGGCCGGCACAGCGCTGCCCCCCGCCCGCCCCCCCCCCCGGGGGACTCACCGCTCCTCAAGTCCCGGAGGCGGCGGGTCCCGGCCATCTCCGCGGGGGAGCGGCCCCGCCCGGCGGACTACAGCCCCCGGCAGCCTGCGCGCCGCCGCCGGCCCTCGCCTACCTGCCGGGCGCAGGTGCGTGCCGGGGCCCAGAGTTCCGGGGGTGGGGAGGAGCGGCCGGGCCGGGCGCGGGGCAGAGCCGCGGGGCCGGGCCTGGGGCCATGGACAAGCTGAAGCGGGTGCTGAGCGGCCGCGACGCGGAGGAGCCGAGCGGCCTGGCTGAGGTAACGCTCCGCTCGCCGTGCCCTCCGCCTCCCTGCCGCGGCCGGCTGCGCGCCGGGGCCCGGCCGGCGGGGGGGCCTGCGCCGCCCCTCGGCTCGGCGGCGGGACCGGCCTGTGCCGCCTCGGCCCGCCCTTGTGCCGCCGGGGCCCGGGCGAGCGCCGTCGGGTTCCGGCTGAGCCGCGCTCCCCACCTTCCGCCTGCAGCTAAAGGCCCCCGTGTCCGCCCGCCAGCAGCCGCTGCCCGGCCGGGGGCCCTGGCTGCTGGGCTCGGAGCGGAGGAATCGCTTCACCTGTGCGCGAGCGAGCGGAGGGTCGTTATTCGGCAGCGCTGGGGCGCGGGGATCGCTCCACCAAGGCATGCACCCCCAGGGGACCTTTCAGCCCCCTCTTTATACAAGTCACTCGTGACTATTCATTAACTTTTCGGGGAATCATTTACATATTGTTTACAATTCCGGGACCTCCTTAACATATCTCGCACTTGCGTTAATGTCCTTGAGGAGTGGTCGTCCGGGGGTCTTCAAGGTGGAGATCATGAGTCTTCCTCTGATGAACTTTTTACCTTTTGTGTCTGCGCGGACTCTGTTTCTCGATAGACCGGTGACCATGATTTAAATTCCCTGTCCCGTTGTACGAACAACAACTTAGGACCAGATCTTTAAAGATAACAGAAATCTAAGGCCTCGGTAATTAGCACGTTCTTTATGTCATCAATTCGAGAATGACGTCCTCAGGTCAGCATTGAGGCTCTCTGATTTTAGTACATCCTAAAGTCAGCAATAAGGGTCTCCGGATGTTTTTCAACCTTTAGACAGACAAGAGCGCGGGCACGTTGGTTTTTTTTTTAATTAAGTCGTACGTAGGTCATTATTCAGCTCACTATGGGAGGGGGCGGCCGGGTCTCCCGCGGGGGCTCGGGCCGGGAGGCGGCTTGGAGCCAGCCCGGGAAGCGGCGGCGCGGGAGTGGCAGGGGGGAGCCCCCCCCCGACCCCCCTCTCCCCCCCCCCCCGACCCCCTCTCCCCCCCCCCCCCCCCCCCCCCCCCCCCCCCGAACAACCAACCCCGCGACGCCCGCTGCCGGTGCTGGCTCTGGTCCGGTCCGGCGGGGAGTGGGGGCTCTGGTCCGGCGGGGCAGGGCAGGCCCTGCGGGGGGGCACGGCTTGGTGTCCCGGGGACGAGTCACGGGCTGCCCGAGTGGCGAGAGCCGTTACTACATCGTTACTCGCCCTCTTTGTTTTCCTCCTCGTTTCTAGGTTATTGATGCGACTTCGTTAGGTTGGGGCACCCGAGTGAAAGGCTTCATTGCGTGTTTTGCAATAGGGTGCCTGTGCTCGCTCTTGGTAAGGACTTTTTTTGCCGTATTTCCCTGATCTTTGAGCTTCAGTAATTACAGCCTTGCTGTATGCTGTTGCTTTATTTATTAATTAATTTTTGAGCCTCTGGGAAGGCATCTAACTCAGTTCGTTAGCTGCGATGCAATGCACTAACTGCTAACAAGAATGCCAATAAATGCAATTTACTTTTGTGTGCATGTGATTCTGCAATTTGGGTTTAAGCTTTCCTAAGATTTCTCTCGTGTTGTGACATTTCTTGCATATATGTCTTTTGCAATGTAAAAAAATATTAATTCTATTCCCCCCCACCCCGTTCGTTTCTTTCTAGGGTACTTGTCTGCTATGGGTACCAAAGAAAGGGCTGATACTCTTTGCAGTATTTTATACGCTGGGGAATATTGCGTCTATTGGGAGGTAACAATCTTTATATATTAGTTCCCTAATAAAGATGTGAAACTAAGGCACAGTGATAGGTGAAGCTGCATAAGTGGTACAAGCTGTTGCATTTGTGTGAGAAGGCTTGATGATGTAGATCATTCTCTTGTTGCTGAACATCAGCATTTCCCCAGAAGTGCCCTGAAACAGTAAAGAAACCTTTTATTTTGTTTATTGTTGTTAGTAATGCATTCAAGATAAAAGTTACTTATTAGTAAAGAAGAATCAAACTCATGTTTTGAACATGGAAGTTTTTTGATTTTGTTGGTTCCCCTCCCCCCCCCCCCCCCCAAGATAAAAAAAAATGGTTTGCCATTTTGTATTTTCTGTGTGTTTTGGTGAATATATTTGGGCAGGCTGGCTGTCAGGGCAGGTGTGTTTGATAAGCCGTCATGGCCATTCAGGGTGCTGAAACATAGCCCCCTTAATTTTGTCAGAGGCATAAACTTCTGTGGCTGAGGAAACTTAACAATATGTCACAAAGCACAAGGAATGGAATTAGAAATACTATAGTGATGAGGCAGAAATATCACCTTAGGTAAAACTTTCACCTTGTTCATGCAGTATCAATCAGTAGGGCTCTAAATGAGGGCTGCAGATCTGCTAAGGGATCGGAGAATGGATCCAGGCCTGAAAACAGCCCTTTATGTAGAGGAATTTAGCTGGGTGACCTGTCAATCCATGCAGAGCCTCTGTGGCTGGAGTTTTTCAAGAGCAGGTTAAAAAAGCACCTGTCAAGAATGATCTCATTGAAGCTGACCTTGAACCATGCTTCCGGCTTGACAGTTCTGCTCTGCTTATGTTAGTTGTAACTGAACAAGTGTGAATAAAATTATAGAATAAATACCTTACACAGAGAAAAGCAGGGATGGATTTTGTCTTGTATATCCTGTTTCTTTGTTTCTTTTGTTACGCAGCACTGATTACCATAACAACATAGTGTACTGATGCCCCATATCACAGCGATTGAATAAAATACCCCCCCTTAATGAGGGACCTTAATTAGTTACACTTTTGCCTTTCTACTCTCTGTCTTAATCTTTTCTTTTTTTTTTTTCCCTCCAAAGCACTCTTTTTCTTATGGGACCAATGCAACAGTTGAAAAGGATGTTTGAGCCTACACGTTTGATTGCTACTATTGTTATGCTAGTAAGTATCAAAGGAATCAGTTTGAACTCCTGCTAACCTGTACACAATTCCCATTGTAAAGTCCTTTCCTACACATTGATCTATGTCTCAGGGTGGGTAGGTGGGTGGGTGGTTTGGTTTGTTTTTTGGTTTTTTTCTCTTAAAACATCAAATATCCTGCACATCTGCTGTAGTGGAAAGGTATGTGTAGCACCAGAAAACCACTTTCCTATTATGAAAGACTGAGCTGGGGCCAGGTTGTTATGTTAAATCAGCATTAAGGGTCTGTGCCTGGTGTGTGAACCATGCACATGCTTTTTTAGGGTGCTTGAGGTCACAACATGATATCTACATGTTGCTTAAAAGGTGGGAAACTAGTTTTTTAAAAGTTGTACTACAGAAGTTGTTAGGCATTCTATTTTGCATAATTTTGTCTTTTTTTATTCTATCTGATTTGCTTTAAAGAGCTGTGCAGGTATTTCTACCTCAATTTAAATAATCGTTCCCTGAGAAAGCAACTGGGAAGTCTCTATGCCTTGGTCATCTTGCATTAAAAATACAGAAATCATCCCAGCTGGCTGATAGCTTCAGGTTTTGAAACTCATGTGACACAATGAAACTGCAAACTCAACATTCAACTGAAGTCAGCCCTTGGAATTATTTTTATTTTCAGAAGATAGGAATGGTAGCCAACCCTCTACTGGGTGGGTGTGTGAGTGTGTGTGAAAGTTGCTGCTAAGTTTCAGACTCTTCCTTGTTTAAAGTGCATGTGCTTTTTTGTCTCTTAGACTTCCCCATTGTCCCCTGGAGTCTAAAGTCTGGAAGGTGGTTTAAGCTGCATGACACTGTCCTCCTTTCAGTGTGAATGTCTTCAGAGTGTTTGCTTGGCATCAGCGCTTCCTATTTTCTCTTTTAACTCACACAACTTTTAACTTAAAACAACCAGAGAGGCTGCAGGCAACTGATAAGAGCTTGAGAAACTGACTGTGTATCCTCACAGATCAGAAGCAAGCAGCCTCCTGCTTGGTGTGTTTGTTTTGTATGCGTTTAGGATGCCTGGAGTCAGGAGAATGCTTGGAATGTTGTTAACTGGAATAAAGCCAGTTGTTAGATGTATGATGTAGTATTTAGACCAATGTACAGATCACCACCTTAACTAATGCAAAAACTACATTTAACTTCAGTAATCATGACTGAGGTGAGGTGTGTGATTTCTTTGGCAATGCATGTGTTGCTGTCTTGAATATGTAGTGCTAATTTGTTTATTTTTTTTTTTTACTCAAGCATTAAAACGTGCATTATAATCTCTAGTGGCACAGTGTTACATGTGTATCAAAAGGCTGTTAGATGTTGATGAAGGAAGACCAAGTATCAGCATCAGTTGTAGCTAAATGAGCTGTTGTGTCTTAAATTGAACACAAAAACTTAAAAGGAGGCTCCTGTTAAAACATAAAATAATCCAAAATTGCCTTGTACCCCCAGAGATTTTAACAGTAGTAAATACGGAGTGCAACTCTGAAGAAAAGAAAAAGTGCTGGTTTAAATGGTTGTGCTGGACTTTATATTAAACAGGAGAGCTACTAAGCAATAGCTGAAAGTTCTTGAAAGTGAATTGTAGTTTTAATTAATAAGAATTAAATAAAGAAATAACTTCAACCCCATGGTAACCTTGAGAATCAACAGGAAATATGGCTTGTACAGAAGCAGAAAGACTAAAGTTGTAACTGAAAGATCTTACTTGCAAAATGATGAACTGTGGTATATACCTGTGACACCAAGAAGTGTGTGGGATGAAGCAGGGACCTGCTGATGTTGCAAAAGAGCTGTAGGAACCTCTTCCCCTTTTGCGGCTGTAAAATTATTTCCTGTAGATATTGGGCTGATACTTCTTATTGCTTTAATTCACTTCAGGAATGTAATAGTGAGAGCATTTTAAATAAGGGACACCGTTATGCAGGATTGGATGCATCTATGAAATTATGTAATCTGTCTGTGTGGAGGAACTCATTATAGTGTTGCAATATCTATAAAAACTGGAGTTGTTTCTGTGTTTAATATATATTGTTTGTTTTCTTCTAGTTGTGTCTCATACTAACATTATGTGCTGCTTTCTGGGTGAGTATGTGTGTCCTGTATGTATATATAACTGGGCTGTATTTTGAAAATAAGATTCTTACAATGTTTTCTCTGTCTGCTGGGTTTCTTCTCCCCTCCTTCAGTGGGGTAAAGGACTTGCGCTCCTCTTCTGCATCTTACAGTTTTTTGCCTTGGCATGGTAAGTGATTTCCTCCCTGCACACTCCTATTGTCTATCACACCTAACATCAGCAGCTGAATTGTGAGTGGATTTTGACCTTGCATGAGTTAGAGGGAAGAAGAATTTGTACCCCACCGTTCCCCTAGATGCAAGACAATGCATCAGTGAGGAGCTGACTTACTCCTGCGTCTTGGTCTCTCCGACCACCCCTCTAGAGATGGAGCTCAGGGCTCCATTTCCGGGGGAAGTTCCTCTGAACATGTTTAATTTCTGTGAGCTTCAAGTAAAACTACTTTTTTTTTCTTTCCATTATAAATCAATTTGTTGCTTACTGTCTGGTATTCCTCTTCTGCAGTTTGTCTTATTCAAAGACCCAGATATGCTAATCAAATGAACTGTCAGTGTTCTTTAAGTTAACATATGCTCTGTGTAATGTTGCAGCAGCATGGAAACTGGTATGAATATCTAGCCAGCACTCAGAAAAATATATCGGGTGCAGGAGAACTGTGTTAGAATGCTTCTACAACGTGCCCCCCCCCCACCCCCACCCCGGTTTTGCCGTAGTGTTTCACAGCCCGGCTGGGCTAAGATGACTTGCAAGGATACTCATTCCTGTTGCTCACAACCTCAGAGCTTCATTTTAGTTGTGTGTCTTGCAGTTACCTGTTTAGAGCATCAGAGGAGTTGTTCTTCTTGTTAGTGACTAATAAAATCTGACATGAATAGTAACTTTAAAAATCTTTTCTTCTTAGGTACAGCATTTCCTTCATACCGTTTGCAAGGTAAGCTTCCCTACTCCCTTACTTTTTTGTCATCTTGAGCTTTAATGATACAGAAGATTAGCTTATAGAAGCATTGTAGTGTATTGCTTTAAAAGTTTTTCCATGGTGGTTTCTTAGGGGGAGGAAATACATGTAGTTAAATCTGAACATGAAACTAAGCACATTCTCTAGTGGGAGAACACAGATGTAACAAAATGTGAGGGCTTCCCATAAAAATACGTAACCGTGCTGACCATGTGCTAAACTTGAGGCTTACCTTTGGATGTCTAAATGTTGGTCCAAAATGCTACTAGGCAAGTGTACCTTTTTTCTACTTTTTACACCTTCTGTGTAACTCATTTTTTTCCCTGTTCCCCCCCCTGAGCACTGTTACGCGTTTGAGCACACAGTTCTCTCCCCTGCTCCATCACGCCCACCCTTCGTTGCATTGCCTCAACACAGGCTGACAGGTGTCATTTCTGCTGCAGTTGGGCAGGTGGACGGTGAGCAGATCCACTTGTCTCTAATGCATTCATGTAGTCATTCAAATTATGAAAGCACAATTAATACAGGGTCAGCTGATCTTTCAAGTCCTCAGTGTCAGTGTGACAGCAGCATGGAATGAGTCTCATCAAGCAGCATAACTGAGGTGACTCTCTGTGTTGTTGTTTTTTTTCCCCTCTTTCTCCTGCCTGTAGGGATGCTGTGAAGAAATGTGTTTCAGTCTGCCTGTCCTGAGAGGAATACTGGATGCTTCACAAAGTTCTAGGAAGTATAGTAGAGCTACGTTAAGATCACTGTGCGTGTATTTTTCCTACTTCTGTCTCCAACATGTGCCTTTCAGCTTGTTTAGAAGCCCCTTGTGTTAAATCCAGTGTGTGCAATTGCTTGGTTTTGTAAGCAATGGTGTCTGTAGGACAGGGTGCTCGTGGTCAAATGAAGTTCAATCTGGCAGAAAAACTAGGTGGAGATCCAGAATCTGTTATGATAATTCTTTATATAAAGTCATGTATTTGTTTGGTTTTGCAAAAGTAACATAGTAATACATGAAGTTTGTAAAATGGAGATCTCTACTCTGATGGGACTATGCCAGTCTAGAGGATTTCTTTTTTCAAGAAAAAAAATCAGTTGGCAACTGATTTGTTACTGACAACTTGTTTTTTGTTTTCAAATAGCCTTATGTCACTTAATCTTTGCACTGTTTACCTTGGATAATGGAATACTGGTATTCTTTTCATGCCTCTTGAAAAATTTTAGGTTTACTTCAAAAAACTTTAATTCTAAATGAAAAGACTATTTTGGAGTAAGTATGAAATGTTTGCATCTTTAATGAAATATTTACTTTTCAGTTTAGACTGGTGGTGTTTCCTTAAAATACATGAAAGGGACATTTTCATCTATAATAACTTACTCCTGTAGGAAAAGCACTTGCAAAATAAGGTTGATAGAATCTTTTAGCTGTCAGGAACCTGAATTCTTTGCCTTGCCTGCAGCTAAAGGTAATACATAAAAGGCAGAAAACTGAAATTTTTCACATGATGCAGGGTGCTTCCCTTCTTTCCCAGCTGCAGCGTAGGGGCCATGCAAAGCTGAGGGCCTGATAGGTAAGCAACGACAGAATTTATGTATGTCCTTTCCCACAGGACGAACTCTGATAAGGTGAAAGCAGGATATTGTTTAAGCAGTTTGGTCCAAGGAGATGTTTTCTTCTTACCTTATTTACAAGTTAGAACTACAACATTTCTTCTTTTTTGTAAGTGGGATCAGTTTTGTGTCTCCTAAAGCTCTTGCATACACTAGCGAAGAACAACTGTTTTGAGGAGAAAGTACAATTTTCTGTTGCCTGTCTTATCAAAGAAAGCGTGTATCAGTCTAGCTGCCAGCTCGAAACAAATGCTGAACGTCGGTATCCAAATTCCAAGGCTACTCTATATTCTGTTCATATTCTGAGCTGTGTATAATCACTTACTCCCAAACCATTGCTGCGGTTAGTTGTTTATAAGCACAGGTTCCCGCTTCTGCGGGGTGAGATACTGTTTAACTGCTTTCACCTTTCCTCTTACCAACTGTCTTGCTGGAGGCAGTGGCTATGAAGATGATTATCCAACATGAACTGAAGTCTCTCTTCCTCCATCTACCAGGAGTTTAGCCAGGTAACAGCGTTCTGTTTGCATGGCAAACACATCCCTGACTTGTACTACAAAGATTTCAATGTAGGAAAGACCTAGATGTACTTGGCAATAAAACATAAACCCACAGTGAAGCCAAGTAATTCTGTGGCTTCCAGAAAGTTACTAGAAACTGAGTTAATTCAAAATCTTAAACTTAAGTGTCCTTCTGATAATTTATAAAGCACAGTACCATCCTTCTGTTAGGATCCTCTCAAAAAAAAAAACCAACCCAAAACACCAACCTTTTGAGGATGGTATGAAAGGGAAATTTCACCAGGCGTTCAGTGGATTCCAGCTGGCTAGAGTTCCTGTTACAAAGGCATCTGAATGGAAAATGCTGCCTTGAAAATATGGGACCGATGTTGGGATGAATCCATTACACAGGATGATCAAATGCAGTTCCTGGTGCTTTTTTATTTTCCTGCTAGAATTTGGAAATTAGTGTTGAATAACTAGGTTGACTATTACTTTCCTTGAAGGATTGTTAAATGCCCAAGAGAGACTGGGAATTACAGAATACTGCTACTTCTTTCCTCTGACTGACCTAAGTATCTAAACTGATGTGTGTCTTTTATCAGGGAGAAGGTTCAAACCTAATTTACATCTGTCAAAGGACCTGTGTTAGTCTTTTATTAGGACTTTGATGATGTTTACAGAATTCCTTTGTGTGAGGGCAATTTAAATGCAACCCTAATGCCTTCTGCATTCCAATATTTAGTTTAACATACTTGGCTGTTCCTGGAAAACACTAGAAGTATAGCATACGTTCCTCCTTTCCCTCTCCAGGAAGTTATGTTAACTTGGATCATCATTCCAGGCTCATCAGCAGTCAACATAATGGAATTTGACTTTGTTCTTTTTTTGAATACTTCAGATTAGGAGTAAAAATCTTTTGCTTCTTCCTTGACTGGCTTCTGAAGGACTGTGGCACCCTGACTCTCTAGCAGTTCCTCTAGAACACCAGAAGTGGGTATGCTGAATATTAGTTTTTCAACTTGCATACTAGCTAACTGGAACATTTTAGCTGACTGTTGTGAGCACAGCCACTTGGAAGTAAGAAATTTAGGAAACTACCAATATATAGTGGGTAACCTTAGATAGATTATTTTTTTTCCTTACTCCCCCTCCTTTTCCAACTCCACAGCTTTTTATTCAGTAAGAGAGAAGAACAAATCTTCATTTGACTGTATAGCACGTGAGGCTCAGCAGTTGTGCCATTAAAGAAAGGGAATCCAAGGAGAGGTGGCAAAGACACAAGGACTGCCAGAGTGCAATTAGGGCTTATGTTGCCCTTTGGTGTTGCATTCTGTTCCTGTGAAGGTCAGACAGGAGGAGAGACTCACTGTATTCTTGCCAATATGTGAAACATACTCAGGGTTTATCATTTCGTCTACAAGCAGTTTTGATTTAAAATAACTCTCCTTTATCACAACAAACTCTTCAGATTCTTAGTCGCTTATAAGTAGTTATGTTCAAGCTGATGCCAAGTTTAGCAGCAAAAGATTTTCCCACTTTGTTAAAATACTTTATATGATTTTGCATAATCAGGGAGTAAACCTCTCGTGACCAGTTCCAATCTGAATTAGATTACACCATCATACCTTCTTTTCATCATTCATACTACTTTATGTTAAGTTTTGTTACCATCCGCTTTGGTCATCTGCTCAGCAGGAAGCGTGGTGGGCATTTTTGAAGCCCTCTCTAGCTTTCTATCTTAGTGTCCTTCAAGGCAGGAATGTTTGTTGTGTGTGCTGTACTGCAAATAGAGATGTTTGTGTTTTAAATAGCAAAGCTCCTTCCTTCCCAAAGTCCTTGCTCTGTTGCCTACAGCACTTAACTCAAGGTTGACTTTCCTAAAGAAACTTGCATGATGTTGGATGCGCATCTCGGTAGGCTTTGATGTTCTTCCAGAAAGTGTTTTTTGCCCAGCCTCACTGTTGGTCAGCTTGCCTATCCACTTTTTACTTTTTGCAGTACAGAAAACATAACCTTAACCAAGCAGCCCTAGCATACAGTTCTAGCATACAGTTCTAGCATGAAATGTGCATATCTGGGATCAGTTGACTTTCCAGATACAGTAGAAATGGAAGTAAGGAGGGTGGTAGTCATGTGTTCCCAAAGTACTGAGATTCTACACATAAAAATGTGGGATTTCTTTTTCATTACTTCAAAGATTTGCTCTGTTTCATGCGATGAAGTCCATTGTGAATACTGGTGCTATCTGAGATGGTTCCACAGGGATGATGTGAACAATTTCCTCTTGTTTAGTATTTACAGTAATGAGATTGTTCATGAACTGTTACAAAAACCAAGGAAGAAATTTCTGCACCAAGTTGAAATTCTTCTAAGAAATTGTTTTTTAAAAAAGGAAGTGGTGTAAGCTTTGTGTGTGAATAAATACGCAAGTTTGGGGGAGGATAGGGACCCTGCTATGGGATGGCTTCCAGCTAGGTGTAAGATGGCAGGCTTGAATCGATCATGATTTGTGGGTAGAATGCAGCTGGCGTGCAATGCATTTGGAGGCTCATGGCACTGTTGCTTACATGTGGTCTGAAACTCCTGTTCTGGGAATTGCCTTGTGGAGTAGTGCGGGCACTTGAAGCTCATCCCCTTTTGCTATGTGCTATGAGATGGAAAGAGCCTCCGAGTCTGAGAATGGTTCTTGCTTAGTTTTGGTACTTAGTCACATTAAGGGAAGTAAGATCACTGTTGCTATTGTAAAGTGAGGAGGATGATGACATTGAAACATGCTTGTCTTATATACTTATGTTTAACAACCATAGCAAATACTGACCATGCAAGACAGAAAGCACAGAAATGGTATATTTTTCTTAAAACCACGTGCCTCACTGTAATGGGACCACTATATTTTTTTAACAGCTGTGGACTTGTTTTGTAAAACAAAACCCAAACTCTCAGAAATTCTCCACAATGTTTTCTACTGTTACTGATTCTATTTGCTGTTGTGCTTTTTGTATGTTTTTACACTGTTTTCTACTTTGACAAACATCTTCTTTCCTTACTTCCAACTTTCTCTGTAATTAAGTGAAATATTAAAAGTGCTGGGTTTTTTTTCTTCAATAAAGTTGTCATTGCATTAAATTAATTGCTGTTATGGTTAATACGGAGTTTTTAATAATGCTGATTCTCCAGATGATGCTGAATTGCTGTGGGTTGTTTTGTTAAAAAAAAAAAAAAAAGTTACTGTCTTGTCCTCACTTCCTTTGCTGTATATACAGGTACTGCTGAGTTTGTCACCATTGCTGTGCAGCTGTTTCACCCACCATCTTCTCTAGCTCAATCAAATTCTTATTGTTCGTTGTGTGCGCCCAGACAACTGGTGTGCCCAATTAGGGTTGTGAAGGTGGGGGTGATAATTTTATTACTAGTTATTCATTTACCTCAAGAGTCAGCCTAGATGTGCCAGCAAAGTAGTGGCTTAGTCCATGCTACAGCACAAATAATTCCTGATACTGTTCTGTCAGCAAAGACTGGAATTAAGAAGCCACATGATCTGGCTCTGTTTGTCGAATAAATACACTCTGAATACTGATGTACACTGGAAGTAAAAAGCCAACTATTTATGAATGTGTGTTTGTTTTGCCAATTGATGGGGTCAATAGATAGCACACAGACACCAATAAAGAAAATAACCTTAGTTTACTGTTTGTTTCAAATTAATACAGAAAATAAGGCATTAGCTTACAATACCCTGATTCAAGCAATGAAACAGATAAGCAAGGTAATGCACCTAATCATTACTACTTAAGGTTAGCAGTTGTGATTAAGAAAGGTACATCACCAATTGCCCTAACATGTTACCATCATCCAGGTCTGCAGTCAGTAGGGAGCCCCTGTTGCAGTGAGGATTTGGAGAGCCAGTCCCGTGCAGGACGTCCCCGCGTAGGGGAGGTCTCCAAAGTCACTGTGAGAGGGTCCAGCTTTTACACTGTTGAATAAGCTTACGTAATTTCAAATGCAAAACCATCTGGCTTCACTCTTCTTCTCTCAGGTTCCCCCACAGCCTGGCCAGGGCTCAGGGAGGAACCGAGGGAGTTTCCTTCATCTGCTGGGTTTTAACCACCTGGTTCCAAACAAGGCCAAACAGCTGGTTCGTGGCCTCGACCACCTGCCTCTAAGCAAGGAAGGATGCACTGTATCTTCGTTAATGATTATATTTTCCCTAAGCTATGTCTTTCGCAAATGACCATGGGTATTTTGCTGGTGATCGGATACTAAGCATATATAATGTTCAGTTGGCAGGTTCATCTAGAGGTCAACTTTATCTCAGGGCCTGTTGCTCAGGCCTCAACTACTTCAGCGTTAAAATTAGGTATCGGGGCAATGATTTTAATGTTCTTGGGGAGGAGGGTTAAACTTTTAGAAAGCACATCTATCTAAGTTTGTGCCTAATACACATCCAAATGCTTACTGTGGTTTTAATGTCCATGGGCAGTGTAACAGGGCTGTTCAGAACACATTAAACTGCCTTCCGAGTGACAGGGCAAACCAAAGCAGTTGCATTTTTTGCGAGGGTGGTGGCTTGAGTTGTGTGCTGTGGGAGGCTGTATTCAGCTTTTAGGTACATTTTTTGGGGGGGGGTGAGATTGTTCTAAGCAAGCCCTGTCTCAAAGCTGACTAACCTGAAATCTGTCTTACAGAAAACTCCAAAGTTTTATTTGAAATAGAAGCAGCAACCTGTCTTCCTGTAATATAGAAACCTAGGGGGTTGTATTTTGTCTTTTTGAAAAGGTTAGTTTCCAAGGACTGTCAGGAGAGGTTGATCTATCTATTTCATATCAAGACAGCTGTGAATCTGAGTCCTAAAGGGCAATAAACCCTTTCCATACTTAATAGCTTAGAAAGAGCTGTTTTACTTGGCCTAGTTCAACCTCCTGCAAAACAACAAAGCTGTTGAATTTTGCCACATCATTCTTATGCTGAGGTCTTAATACCTGAATGATTAAAAAAAAAAAAAAAAAAGTCTTCATCTGAAATCTCTAAAGTATGAATGATCAGATGCCTTCTAGGGAAAGTGTATTCTGTGGGTGACTTTGCTCCTTAGAAATCCTCTGGAAGGGGTTTATCAGTTGCATTACAGCATCTGGTCCTCGAATCCCATTTATAGATACTGGGGCAGAGTCATCCTCACCACATGCAAATTCAGTGACGAGACTCTTGGAAGGCTGCTGTACGCCTAATGTCTGCCCCTTTCTCTTCTCCTACAAGGTCTGATTTGCAAGAGGGGGTATTTGCAAGAGGAGGCACAAAGTTCAAATTTGGGGGTTGATATTTATTTCCTTCCCTTACTTGTACCTTTCCAACTGAGCTCAGTCTTGGTTGCGTTATCGGTGGGGGTACAGGCTTGTAACTGCCTGGCCATGAAAAGCTGGAGATGCCTAAAGGGAACAAAATCCTCTGTTTTCTCACTTTTCTGAAGAAAGCTTCTGATGAATTTGAGATGGAATGGTATGTGTAAGCTGCCAATCTTCGGGATTGATATTTTAAGTTAGCCTATTTGAAACCCTTTTAAGTTTTTCTTGGGTTCCCTTGTGGCATCTCTAAGAGAGGTTATTCCTGAGCAAATGTGCTTTAAAAATCTCTGTAGAAGCAAGTGTGGAGTAACACTGGTGCAGTGTAAAAATGGTACATTGAAAGTATTGGCTGGCCAACATGATTTCATTGCAGCTCTGAAGGGCTGTCACTTCCAAATATGTGGAGTGGAAACAAATTATTTTATCATGGGCATGTACTCCTGTGTTTTCTAGTTGTGTGTAATTTGATGAGCTATTTAACTCATCCTTCTTGAGAGAATCAAAAGCTTCAACTGAATTACACTTAAAACTTGTTAACTGTCATAGTTAACAAAAAGCTTTAACTTACACATCCAAGTCAAAAGTTCATGTTTGATTTCCCTAATATAAACACTGAACATATTCCTTTTATTCTGAGATATTGTAAATAGAAATCAAGAGTTTGTTTAGAAACATTTAAGTTCTTTATTTTTATTATTTTCTGATCTTAAAAATAGGGACAATAATAGTTTCTTGCTCTAGGTGCTAATCCATGTCTGGGGACAGCACTGCAGATCTTCAAGTAGGAAAAACAAATTAGGGAAAAGTAAAATTACTGTTTAAAACTAACTTACGTTTATCGCCAGCCTGACTACATGTATTGGGTTTGCATGGCAAAGTTTTGGTAGTGAGCGTGCTACAGAGGTGGCTTCTGTGGGAAGCTGCTAGAAGCTTCCCCCATGTCCAACGGAGCCAATGCCAGCTGGCTCCAAGATGATCTTGCCACTGCCAAGGCTGAGCCCATCAGCGATGGTGGTAGCACCTCCGGGAATAGCGTATTTAAGAAGGGTGGGGAGGGGGAAAGCTGCACAACAGCAACTGCAGCATGAGAAAGAGTGAGAATATGCGAGAGGAACAGCTCTGCAGAGACCCAGGCCAGTGCAGAAGGAGGCAGGAGGAGCTCCAGGTGCTGGAGCAGATTTCCCAGCAGCCTGTGGAGAAGCCCATGGTGAGGCAGGTTGTGCCCCTGCAACCTATGGAGCCCATGGTGGAGCAGATTCCCACCTGCAGCCCATGGGGGACCCCATGCTGGAGCAGGGGGATGCCCAAAGGAGTCTGTGACCCATGGGAAGCCCATGCTGGAGCAGGCTCCTGGCAGGGTCTGTGGATCTGTGGAAAGAGGAGCCCACGATGGGGCAGAGTTTCTGGCAGGGGACCCACTCTGGAGCAGTCTGTTCCTGAAGGACTGCACCCTGTAGAAGGCACACATGCCGGAACACTTCATACTGCAGCATGGGAAAGACTCACGCTGGAAAAGTTTGTGGACTGTCTCCTGTGGGAGGGATGGACCCCACGCTGGAGCAGGGGCAGAGCGTGAGGAGCTCTCCCGCCGAGGAGGAAGGAGCAGCAGAGACAACGTGCGATGAACTGACCACAGGCCCCGTTCCCTGTCCCCCTGTGCCACTGGCAGGGAGGAGGTGGGGAAATTGGGAGTAAAGTTTAGCCTGGGAGGAAAGGAGGGTTAGAGGGAAGGTGTGTCTGTTTCTAAATTTGGTTTTATTTCTCATTACCCTGCTCTGATTTGATTGGTAATAAATTAAATTCATTTTCCCCAAGTCAAGTCTGTTTTGCCTGTGGCAGTAATTGGTGAGTGGCATCTCTCCTGTCCTTACCTTGACCCACGAGCCTTTCATTATATCCCTACCCACCTGAGGAGGAGAGTGACAGAGTGGCTTTGGTGGGCACATGGCATCCAGCCAGGGTCAACCCACTGTGCTACATAAGGATATTATTTTTTTTTTTCTACCTTCTTTTTTTAAAAAAGAAGAAAGTTGTTCTGGAAAGCTACCCATGCTTTCTGGGCTTCAGAATTAATCTCATTTATAACCTCAGTTATAACACCAGGCAGGGAGATACTACTTGAACAAGCTGCCTGCCTCACTGCTAAAAACATACCTGGTGGAAATTATTGAAACTGTCCCCTCACCCCCAACATTAATGAAAAGGCTAATCTTCTCTGTCTCTTCTAGCCTAGCAATCTCTTAAGGGGCTGGATCCATGATTAAAAACCAGAAGGAAAGCAGCTGTCTTTTTATCCTCTCTTAATTATTCTGTGGTAGTTGATAGGTGTTGATTTCCTGGGAGTGTCATGGTGATGGAGGTTACATTTCCCTGTGGTGTTGGGACTAAATGTTCAGAGGGGGGTTTGTTGTTTGAATGCTTTGGTGGGAGCTTTGGAGATGGAAAGAGTGAGTCTTGTTCTCTGTGATTTCATCTGGTCACAAAGGGCTGCCTTTTATTTGGAAGCATGCACCTAAAGGCCAAAAAACAGCTATCTAATGTCAAGGCAAGGGAGGCCTCTTTAATTACCTTCTTTCTTTTTCTGTTTGTGAGGGGTTTTTTTTCTTTTTCTTTCTGCTGTACCTCACCAGCTGGTGGCCAGGAGGGTTTTATGACAAGTTTAATTAGAAAGTTAAAAATAACACCTTGCTTTTTCCTGCTGTAACTTGGTGAATAAACTCCAGTAAGTGTTGCAGGATTGTTCTTTTGCTGCTCTCCCCAGTTCTCATTGCTTCATTTAAAAATACAAGTCACTAAATTCTTATTAGAAAATCCTGGGCATGATTACAAGTGTTGTACTCGCATTTTTAACTAGTAGAGCTTAGTTCTGACCAGCTATGAGACACAAGGTGTCTGATCCCTGCTTGGAAGTGCCCAGCTCTCCCAGCTGAGTTTCAGGGAAAGTTTGCAACGTTGCAGGTTTTGTATGAGCATCTTCTGCTCCCTCCGATGCCCCTATTGATTTGCTTGTTTAATTAAATGGAGACAAGTGCAAAAGGGGTTTCAGTCGTCCGTCCTTTGGCTCTGCTCTGTCCCACTTGCAGCGGCAATGACTGCCAGTCACCTTGCTGCTGTGTCACTCTGGAAGTGCAGCTACCTTTTCTTCAGATGTCAGGGTCAGGGAGACCTAACTTGCAGCCCAAGAAGTAACCCACCTGACATGTGAGAATGGGTGCTTCTTGGTGCCCTGGCAATACCTACGTGCAGTGACATTAATCTCTTGGTGCCTCAGTTTCAGCATCTGTAGACTTGGAAAAATTAATCTTGTAAGAAAGCGGGAGAGAGAAGGGAAGTTTGGGAAGTATTCAAAGTTGTTATTTAGGTGAGCAGAGGGACATAAGATTAGAGGATGTCTCTTACTTCTCCTAAACCACGCTAAATATTCAAAGTAAAGTTTTCCGCCCTTAATATGAAATGCCAACAATAAGCAGATAACTTTGACTATGAATTTGTTCAGTTTCTCTTCTGCAGCCCCCTCCCATGGCAGCTGTGTGAAGCAGAGACAATGTAGGATGTCAGGAAGCCTGACATATGGGTCTGGATGTGTATTTTAAAGTAAAATATCAGGCCAAAACACACTGAGCTGATCATTTGTTTGCACACATGCAAACTTTTTATTTTTTTGGCTAATTCTTCTCAGTTGGAAAGATATGTCACTGGTGAGCCATGCCTTCTGGATATGTTGCTACATACATCACAAATTGCTCTTAGTCTGAACTCTTACAGCTGAAACACCCTTCCCCACACTGAAAATAGCGATTGGGCTATTCCCACTAGCCAGCCACAGGTAACTACTCTCATTTTGAAAAAAGTTGTGGTTGCAGGCATGGTTGCAGCTATGGTAACATTCTTATAAAATTAGAATTCAAACTGTACGAAAGTCAGCTACTTTAAGAGACAAGATTTGTGGAGGTTTTTTTCCTCTGGGACACAAGACTTCCAAGCATCATGCAGATTGAGTGAGTGATAACTGTAAGCACCCAGGTGTAACTTACTTTTAGTGTCTAAGAGTGCATTTTATTATTGTGCAGGATGAAAATTTTAGTATGATACTGCAAAGCAAACGCCTTTGTGCTTCTCCCTTAGGGATGCCAGCTGTAAAAAAATCCAGCCTTATTGATGAAAAACTTGCTTCCTTGTCCGTTACTGGAATGGGCCCATTATCCGTCACTTCCATATATCCTTCCTTCTCCACAGCTCTGTCCCAGGAGTGCTTTGGGCAAGCAGTGCACTCAGGGAAGGACCTCCCTTTTGCTTTGTGGCTGCCTCCATTTCCAATCCATCTTTGCTGAGTATGTTTTTTACCTCCAGTGATCCACACTGCCTGCTGGTGAGACAGTGTTTCACTGCCATAACTTGAAACCCTTCCACCAACAAACTGTTGTTGCTTTTTTGCATGCTTTTGATTTCCTTTAAGCTCTAAGCATCTTGAGGAAGGCGGATGGGATGTGATTTTTCAGAGGCTGTGATCTGGTATCACTCCACTTAAAGCCCTGTGGGAGAAATGGGCAGTCAAGTACTTTGGAAAACCAGACTACTTTGCTTTTTATTTGTCTACAGAAAGAACTGTGTGTAACTACTGAAAAATTACTACTTTTATGAGTAGTATTATCTCTTTACTTGCCTCAACTTTGAATCTCCTGATTTCTGAGCAACTAATTCTAAAAAAACATGTGTGGAAATAAGGCTTCGACTAAATAAAAAAAAAAATCTCAAAATAACACGATTTATTTGTTTTAGAGCTGTCTGAAAAACTGAAGTTATTGAATTGAAATACATAGTACTTCTACCAGCTCTGATTTCTGTGTTTATCTGTATTTATAATAAAATGAAACTAAACTGCATTTGCTCTGCCATTTGATCACGTGCAAGGGAAAATTACAGTGGTAGTTTCTCTCTCTCCACTTTGAGCATTTGGAAAGGAGAACCCAAACAAAGATATTCTGTGTTACACAAACGTATTACCCGAGATGCAATTATTTTTCCGAATGCGTCATGGCACACTTTCAAGTACCTAAATATCCTATAGATTTTAAAGTACATTCTTCAGTTGTTCAATAGTGAAGATGGGCTGGATATTAACTAGAAGCTGCTATTTGACACTGTACATTCTAGTGTAACTCCAAAGGTGAGTTGACTGACAGAGTAATCTAGGTAACTTTGTTACGAGTTGGCAATTTAAAAAAAGGCATGGAAAGGCTGAAGAGAGGGACGATGTGTTAGTTTTACGTTTGAAAGCAGCATGACTGAGATTATCCAGATGTAAAAACAGCTCAAACCTATTTGGCTTGCACCTTCCAATCATGCTAAAATTGCTGGGAATTGAGGGCTGTCTCCTAAGGTCTCCTGTTCTGCAGAACATCACATTGCTGCACACCTGCAGCTGTGCAGTTTTGAGGACTTGCAGCCAGTATCCTCACTCCAGGTAGGGCTTGAGGGATTAGTAGGACTAGTTGCCAAATAAGGTGTACAACACAAGATCAACAAGCTCTGGCCCCTGCTGCTTAGGTAGGTGATATCTCCAAGGTTTTTTTAACTGCAAGATCTGTTGAGCCTTGTCAAATGATGGATTTAATTCAAATCCTGTTTCACAAAATTTGCACGATCCACCAAGTCATTTTATCTTTTAGAAAGAACTGGAACCACAGGAATTCAGCAGGGGGTATTGAACTGAACAAATGCAAAGTTCTCAATAAACAGTCAGAAAATATATTTCTCTGAAAACAACTCCCGAGAGTATGTTTTCATAATCAAGTCCCTGACTATGTCACGTGCAACAGACCAGAAATTTCAGAGACACTATTGAAACTAGATGCATCAGGAGAAATTAGGCACTCAAATGCCTTGTTATGTGCCAAAGTCCGGTGTTTATGGGTCACTGGTAGTCAAGTGGCCTCCACTTAACCCTTTAGCATGGAACTGAACCCAGGTCTCTCATATTCTTGGCTGGGTACCAAAATTGTTTGACTTCTCAGCAAAATGGTGGTTTCTTTTTGGAGGGTATGTGCGGTTGGATTAGGCTTGTCAAAGAAGGTTACAGCCTGAGGCAAGAGGGAACACCTGTTTTAGAGATGCTGAGAGAGCTTTTCTACGACATGGACCTTGAGCAGGTCAGCAACACCAGGCCTCGGGCGGTTGGGTTCACACTGAGCCCCAGGAGCGTGGGGTCTGTCCCTGGAAATGCAGCCAGAGGGGAGTTCAGCCGCTTGTAAGATGCAGCAGGGGTTTTGGGAATGACAGTGGGACCAAGGGATGGACACAGTCAGCATCAACGGTGGAGTGTAGGGATGCTACCTTCTCCTTGTGCATTGAAACGTCAGTGCAGAAGGGTCTCGTACTATTATATTTTGATTTAGGAACACAGAGGAATGAAATTAATGTGTTTATTCAACATGCCTGGTGAAAATATTTTAAGGCTACCTCCTCTGTGTAACTATCTTGACTGTTACCAGCTCCTTCAGTTAGAGTCCGCATCAGTGTGAATGCAATTTCCATGCATTGTTTCAGTCTGGAAATGAAACAATTTTCATTAATGGAAACCTGGTTCTCAAGCAGAACAATTAGACCCACTTCAGGTTGAAAAAAGATAAAAGCATGCTAATTTGGATGGAGGACTCTTCTTTCAAGGCAGCCAATTGAGTCATCAGCCTGCCACCCACCTGACTGTCTGACAGGTAATTAGGAGATAGTCCTCTTTTTGTGTGGAGTGTGTGCGTAAACCTCCACATGCTGGTGTCACTGCCCATTGGGACTTCCAGAGGAAAGAGCCAGTCAGTGGCAAAAGAGTGAGGAGAGCACATTTGTCAGATGGTGCCCAATGAATTGACTTGCTTTTTGATTTAGCTCATTATTTTTTTCTTTTAACAGCTACCTGAAGTTTCTGGCAGTAAAGTCATCATGGCAGACCTGGGCTGCAAAAAAACCAGCGACTGCACCGTCTCCAGGCTACTTAGCGTAGTGGAGAGCGAACTCCGAGCTGGGAGAGACAAAGGCGACCCCACTGAGAAACAGCTCCAGGTTGTCTTAGAGGATGCGACGCTCTGGCAGAGATTCAGGGAAGTCACTAATGAGATGATCGTGACCAAGAACGGCAGGTGAGTGATCTGCTCAGCTCTGTGGGCTAAGTGTAGATGGTAGCCAGGGGGGTTAGGTGTATAATAATAAACTGTGTGTGCAGACTCGAAAGAACTGCAATGAGCACTGAACAGTTTTATCCCTGCAGCTTCACAGTCCTCTAAACCCAGCATATGTATGGGTGTCCCTGCTCCTTTTTGGTCACTGCTAAACCATTCCTGCCACCCTTTATTCTGCCTGTGAAAGATGCCTGAGAAATATATTAACTGTCTTAAGGTTGCACAAAAAGGGAACTTTTGCAAGGGAATAGATGCTACTTCTCAAAATCTTTTTAATAACTTCTTGTACTAATAAACACCAGCCTTTATTGCAAGTCCTGTAGACCTCAAATTACTGTACAGAAGCAGATCAGTGTTGTTATCTGCAGCTGCAGTTCCTGTCTCTCTGGCCTTGGATATTAACAGCTTGTACAAGCAGTCTGTACTAGAATGGGGTACAATAAAACTGTGCCCTACATGGCATGTATGTGCAGCCTGGATTGCATGGTCCCTATTGCTCCATAGCTGTTGCTGGTGACCTTAGAAACAAGCATGGAATATTGGTTAACACACAGTTTTAGAAAGACAAAACACCGTGATGTAAATGGGTCACATCATATCATACTATCTGGGGAACACAGAAAGGCTCCGGAAAAGAGTGCAAAACCTGGTGAGAAGATACTAAGTCTGAATCAGACACTGGCTTGAAGGAAGCTCTCCACAGGGGTTCTGCTCTGAACTGGGCTGACAGCAGAGTCTAGACCATAACAGACAGGCAGCTACCAGAATAAGGTTC
Source organism: Falco biarmicus (assembly GCF_023638135.1). Taxonomy (NCBI): domain Eukaryota; kingdom Metazoa; phylum Chordata; class Aves; order Falconiformes; family Falconidae; genus Falco; species Falco biarmicus. The sequence goes on from NC_079292.1 coordinate 85,148,557, forward strand.
ACTGGTACAGTTGTACTAAGGTTTTTATTTAATGCACCCTCGCCAGCCCTCTGCCATCACCCCCCAGCATGCACACGTTTCTTCCACAAGACCTCTCAGCAGATCCACGACCTCTTAGCAGATCTGCACAGGAGAGAGGAATTAAGAGATGGAAAGAAAGATTTGCTCATGTGGTGTGACTTGTATTAATTTTGCAGACTTTGGTTTAGCAGAATTTGTGGACAATATAACTGTTGACCATAGCTTGACAAGGGACACAGGTGAAAGCAGTTAAAACGAAAAAATCTCGCCTGTTGGCTCAGCAAGGTTATTCTGTTGAGAGAACAGCTACTTTTCCAAAATATCAGTCCTCGGTGTAACACTACCTATTGCCATTCTGATTCCTCCTAATAACTTATAGGGATAGAAATCACCTGCTGAGGTTCTCTTTACACTGAGAAGGTTTTTTTGCTTCATTTAAATTGCTTTAAAAACTGCTGTTAGGCTACAGCGAACTTGTGAGTGGACCTTCACTTAGTGTACAGTAGCTTAGACTGACTCCTTGGCAGTATCAGTGACGAAAATGAGGTAATATACATTTGCCTCAAATTAATTAAATTGGTACAAAGAATCACACCTTACCAACAAGGTTTTTTCAGTTTCTTTCCTCTCAGCTAATGTAAATCACGACTGTGGACTGTGTGGTGATACTAGTTCTCTCTAAAATGTCTAGGTGAGTGCATAGATAAAATCTTTTTATAATGATGATAAGGGAATCTTTTCTTATTTGAATATGCCTGGTTAGTTTTCATTTCATTGTGTAAGCTGCCTTATTCTTCTTTATTTGAACTTTTACTGTCCTTATCAGCTCGATCCTATTTTTCCTAAAGCCAGCAACAGATCTGGTAATGTCAGTGGGGGCAGGAATAGATTCTTTATGAACAAAATCACACAGCAATCTCAAAATAAAAAATTATAGGAAGTATGTCACACTTTTACCTGCATAAATCATTTTTAACAAAGTTACTGGAGCATCAGGGACTATGAAAAAGGATCTCTTGTATTTCTTTGTATTTCCATAACAAACACACCAGCGCACCAAAAAAAAAAGGAAATGCACACAGTGGCCTGCAGCAAAGCTCTCTGAACAACTCCATGCTGTTCAAGAGGAGGCAAACTTGAGACAGTTTCCTATGAGTGCTAGGGCTTTTTCAGGTTCAAGATTCTTCAGTGATTGTCTCCAGAGGGATTCTCAACAGAAAAAATATTGATCTAATTCTGCTGCTGCTTAAATCAGTAGAACTAACGCAGTCATTCTTGCTGAAGGGTATACGAACACTTTTGAAAACTGTGTTCTACGATTAACAAGAAGAGCCAGTCTGAACTTCTGTGTGTGAAAACTGAGACAGTTTGCACGGACACGTTGTTAGCAAAAATCAGAAATTAAACTGAAACCTGATACAGGAGCATCGCAGAGAATTAAAGGCTGATTGATTAGTGATCCTCAAGTGTCAAATGCTAGTGTGCACAATTCTATCTGCTGTGATTGAGTCATCTCTAATCGGTACCGAGGGTCCCAAAATACCATAATTAGATGAACCAACTTCAGTGTTAAAACATAGGTATGTCTCCATTTCTGTATCATACTTCATTATAATAATCACCTGCCACAGCAATATGCCTAGGTACACAGGGAAGACAGATGTACTCTGAACAGGATAGACATTAGTGAAATTAAACCACATACTATATCACAAAATACATCTGAATGGGTGCAGCTGATATGGTGGGAATCAGTCTCATATTTTACACAGATTTATTGTATTCACTTGGCACTTCAATATTAAACACCCTGTTTTCTGACTGAGCAGGTTTTCTCTTTTAATGTTTACACCATATTAGCTATGCAGTATCTTTAGACTTTGCAATCCACATTATTGCCTGGAGGCAGGAATGGGCCACTGTTCCCCTCCACATATGGGGAGAATCCACAGTGGATCAATGCAGGCAAATGTGAGTTGGGGGAGAGAAGTGCTTTCCAGGCTTAAATGCTAAAGCAACTTTACTGGTTACTATGCATTCAAGTTTGATATCAAACATCTTCCCACTGTTTCTTCCCACTCCCACTGGAGTAATTGTAGCAGATCTGCTCTAAATAAATTGAAGAAGCTGAAGTGCTCAGCTATTGCAGTAATGGAAGACATGCGTGTACCAACCTGATCATTGAAACAAACATTCTGACTGAAACAAATTCGGAGAAATCATAATTTACCATTCTAAAAGACAGACAAATGTGATTTTATCGGTAAAGCTGCTTAATCAGCAGAACAGGTGAGGTGGTAAGTTTTCTGTCATTAGAATCTGTACAGTCAAGACATGCTGGTCCAAGTGAAGCAGCGATTAACTGTGTGTGAAGCAGGTTAACACAGGGAAGTGTTATAATCTCTGCGATACGGGAAGTCAGAATTGATGATGACTCTATTACATGCTGGTGTTTGTCTATAGATCTTACAGAGATAAACTCAAGCCTCGCGCAGAGAGGCAGAGAAACCTGCATTCTGGGCAGAGGAATTAACAATCTGTATGTAACACAAATAGTTCTGAGAAATCTAGTGAAATTAGATTTTCACACGGATTAATTTTCCCTTTCAACTAAATATTGAAATGTGTTACCTCAAAGACTGACAGTAGAAGGGGAGGAATGCATCCACACTTTTTATCACATCCCAGTTTGGTAGCTGGTACATCCTGGTCAGAAAGACACATTAAATGCAGCATATAAATCTTGGGCTAAGCTTCTATTTAGTCAGAATAATGTTGCACTGGCCCTACATCACCAAGTATTTATATTAGATGAAAAATCTCAAATTTCTCAAATCGTGTCTTTTCTGGTCAGCACTAGGCATTGAGTGTATACAGCGAGAACTATATAAAGGTGTCCAGAAAGGTAGGTGGTGAGTAGGATGTCACAGGAGGTTGTTAGCAATCTGCAGTTGGGTATATGGCTGCAAGGGCAGAGACTTTTGATGTCCCATGAGAGAGCCTGGAGTTTCAGTTCCCTTCTTGTGTATTTTGGATGTCTTGCACTGCTACCTAACTAAGCCTGGCGAGCTACCTTACCTTAGCCATGGACCTCAGGCAATTGCTGTGCTTGCTTGTTATCACCAGTCTCTCTGTACCCATAGAGGAAAGGAGCTAGAAGATTTGTCGACCTGTGCATAAAAATGTGGCACAGCAAAATGGCAGTTGCCAGGAGAGGTCAATATGAGGTGTCTGGGGCAGGGAGGCTTCTCATTCATACAAGAATGTAGGAGGTGATACATAACAGCTATAATAATCCTCCACAGTAATGACGTGCATTCCTTGACAAGCTAAGAAACTTAATGAATAGGATACCTTTGTTGGGAGATGCCTCTGTTCTGCTGACAATTTTTTTCCCAGTTCCTGAAGCTGTTGGAGCCCTACTAACTCTGTCGCTGCAGACTTTCAGGCACTGAGATGCCAATTCAAAGCTGTGCTATGGATCTCAAGTACAGGGACAGGCAAAAAATTGCAGAAAGTCTAGCTGTGAGGTGCTGCAAATGTGCTTTACAAAAAAAAAAAATAATTAGAAAATGGGGATTGATAAAAGGTGGCATCGGATCTTTAAGCACAAAAGGAGTGTTTTCCCAAAACTAAACAAAGGTAGGATTTCAGTTTTAAATGCACAAGATGGTAGGAAGGCTGGATGGCAGATGTTTAGAGCTTAGTAAAAGAAAACACTGCATGTAAGGTGGAACTAAGAGCAGAACTTGATCAAGATGATGAGGTCAGGGAATATGGAAGGATGGAACCAAATTACTGGAGGAAGAACTGCCAAGTGCAAGGTCTCATGGCAAGGATTTTAACCAGACTTCTCAAACTGGAGAGTTATGTAGTGGTAGTGGGACAGTACATGAATACTTGCACTTAAGAAAGGGAGAAAACACATTTCAGCTAACTATGGACTTTTTAATATATTTGTGTAATAAGAATTCAGGATATTTTGAGGAAAGAGTAAATATGTGGAAGACAATGGAAAATGAGATAAAAGGGCATTTTATTAAATTTAAGTCATGCCGGACTAACCTGACACAACCCTGATAAAGAAGTATTTTTAGACAAGGAAAATGTAGCAAATTTATTATTTAGAATAACACTACCTGGAATCCATTACTCAAGTAGGAGATGGGGATTAACACAAGAACTACAAGAAATGACAGAGGGAGGTAACTGATTTTGCTCACAAAATTATAGAATATGACTATCCCTCCAGAGGAAGGGAGAAAAACCTTTTGTATTGAGTAGTGTGGTCAATAAATCTAACTGGAGTCTGATGAGTACCTGACTGGGATTATGTCCTGATTGCTGGAGATTACAGGATGATTTCAGAGCACACACCCAGAGTCAGACAGAGTAGGACAGAGTATGGGAGCGTGTGCTGGGGGAACCTAAGCACCAAAGAAGTACATTTTATAATAGGATTCTGCAGTTAATGCAGTAAATCTGTGCTTCAGCTCCACCTTCTCAGCATTTTGAGCTATTCAATCCTGTTCATGCCTTCTTGTCCCACACCTAAGGATGTATTTATTATGTCCAGATCCCAGGGACTCTGCTGACGCTATACACTCATTACGTTCACAACTCTGCATGACCAAGACCTTAGTGCCCTACTTTAGAGACAACACTTTTTTTCCAAATGATTGAAATAAAATAAATATAAAATGAAAGACTGACCTTTAAGAGACTTACTCATCTAGATAGAGGGAAGGAGGATGTTTTTTTACATTGACCTAATCTGCGAGCATCTGGTCACAAACATACTGAGTTTTAAAAGCATTTTCCAGTGGTGTCCCCCTTTTTTGTTTCCTGGCCAGGCGGATGTTCCCTGTTTTGAAGATCAGCGTGTCAGGCTTGGACCCAAATGCCATGTATTCCTTCCTGTTGGACTTCGCCCCAACTGATGGCCACCGCTGGAAGTATGTCAATGGGGAATGGGTGCCGGCTGGCAAACCAGAGCCACCGAACCACAGCTGCGTGTACATCCATCCAGACTCTCCCAACTTTGGGGCCCACTGGATGAAAGCTGCCATTTCCTTCAGCAAAGTCAAACTTACCAACAAGCTCAATGGGAATGGGCAGGTATGGCCTGATGTTTCCCCATACACCTCTTGGCTTCAATTGCAAGCACCTACCAATCAAGAAATATCAAGGGTGCATTTGTGTAATTATAGAGGCCCTTACAGGCCTCTTCACCCACAGATGCCAATTATTCTCTGTAGGCCAAATGTAAACAGGAATAAACAGGTCTTAATTGGCGCTTTCAGATTTTAATGGACTTCTTGATGTTAAGAGAGACAGAGTGCTGTGGTTTACTTAATCATCAGGGGGCTTTTCAGAGTTGGTCTTGTGTGCTGGGGATTTTTACATAGGACTTCAGAGAAGGGGGAAAAAATGGTCACGGGTATTAGGTTTTTGTTGTGTTCCCCCATGTTGTTTGGTGTAAGTGGAATGTTGGCAGGAGTCAGATAGCAGAATAAAAGGCTGTTCCTAAATGAAATAATTACTATGTCTGCTTCTGCATCATGATAATTATCAATATTCTATTGAATCAGCTTTGGCCTTTGGAAAGAAACCACATGTACCAGAAATAAGTGACTTTCTCTTTGAACCCCTTAAAAATGCAAACAGGAAAATTAGTTTTGTTTCATATTTTATTTTTGATGATGCATCTAAAGGTAAAATGTTACACAAGACCTTTTGTTTGCTTGTTTGTTCTGTACAAAACTCCTACATTGGATGATACTTGTCAGCCCGGAATCAATTCCTTTCATGTAAATATTATATGTTCTCTATCTGTTATTTCCATTAGGTTTGTGAGGTACCTCCATAAGCCTAGTACCCTAATTAGGTAGAAAATTATCTCAGTTTTTACAGACTGGAGAACAGAAAGATGACCTGACTTTTCCTAAGTCACACATGGAATCAGCACACAAGATTTATTGTGAAGCACAGAACAGGATCTGCATTTGCAAATTCTTGTCCTGCATCCAGGGCCTCAGAAAAGTCAAAGGCCTCAGAAAAGTACGCATAGGTGCAAAAAAGCTACAGGAAACAAACTTGGAGAGTCACAGAGACCCTGGGCAAAAAACAAGGAAACACAATATGTATATATGGTGGAGAAGAAAAAAGTAGAAAGCTTGAGAGGAAAAGCCATATGAGAAACAGATCCCAAACAAAAGTCACTAAATAAAACTCACTAAATAACAAATGATTGCGGTTCCCCTTGTTTTGAAATCTTGATGACAACAGTGTTAAGGCAAACCATGTCCCCAGTCTGCTTCCATTTGCCCCTCTGTGGTGTTATGAGAAAATAATAGCTGACTAGCAGTGCTTTATGCTAATGGATGCATTCTTTCTTACATATATATATATGTGTATGTATGTATGCACACAGTACTTTCTAAAGTACAGGTTGGGTTTTTTAAGTATCTTTCTTGCAGTAGAGACAATTAAGCAATGCAATAGACTTCCTGAGGAAGGTGTATTGTGGAATCAATGCCAATCACAGCTTTTAATGCCAGATTAGAGACATCTACCAAGGATTGTTTAGATACAGTTTGTCTCATCTAGAAAGATGAGTGGGTCACTGCCTCAGCTCCCTCCTAGCCCTGATTTCTGTGATGGTGATTCCAAGTCTTTCAGATAGCAGACACAGGACAGGGATTGCCCCTTAACTGTTTCAACAGCCTCTACTGCAGTGGAAGCCCGACAATTTGAAGGACATAGCTGCTAACACAAATACTCACTAATGCTCTTGTATCAAAAGCTTTACATTCAAGTCCAGTGAAGTCTCATTCTGTTCAGCTTTGTAGTTCATCAGAAGTGAGGAAGGCACCTGCCCTTCTGCTCTCAGTAATCACTGACTGAGGAGGTTTAGCAGTGACATCTGGTCTATTACAGAGCCAGCGTGAAAGAGCAGCTGTGGGATACCAGAGTGGCACTGGGGTCTGTCTCTGTTTTGTTTTCTGCAGATAATGTTGAACTCCCTGCATAAATATGAGCCCCAGGTGCACATAGTTCGCGTAGGAGGCCCCCATCGGATGGTGATGAACTGCTCGTTCCCTGAGACGCAGTTCATAGCTGTGACTGCGTATCAAAACGAAGAGGTAGGCGGATGCCACACTGTGCTCTCGATTGCCATTGATGAGATATATTAAAAGCTTATTAAATACAAGATCACCATGGACAGACTGATCCTTTTCTTGTTTCCCCACCAGTCCCATGGAGTGTAATGTTCCATCCAATCTAATACTCTGTTTTCTCTCTGCAGTAGAACATTCTCTAATCTAGTGTCTGGCTGCAGTACTAAGCCAGGTTTAGCTTAATATCCTGCCATGGCTATTCCAGACTGGTCCATCTGTCCTGGCATCCCAATCCCTCACTGGAAGAAAACTAGAGTCAAGTCCAGGATCTCTCTCCGACAATGACTGATAGTTAAAATGATAACCCTATTTCTCCCCTCTCCTTACAATACATACAACTGTAGAAGAGCACAACATTCCATGGGAAAATTTCTCCCCAACCCTGAAACTGTAATTGAGGGATGCTTTGGATTGTGACAGTTGTTAACTCATGTGCCACATCCCTTAGCTAGTGTTGCTGCAGGTTTGATTCATACTTGGTAGGAACTCAGTGTTTAAACTCTCTTGAAAGGGTCCACCATCCCACAGGATTTGCCAGACCGGACCATGCCATCAGGTTGCCCTGACTGGTGTTCTGCCTGTGGCACTGATCAGTACACAGCACTCTGCAACGACCAAAACTCCCCTAACCAGCCCTGGAGTACATCATGTGTGGGGATATATTTTGTTAGGCTAACAAAGGCAGTTCCACTTGGATTACTCTGGAAGATGTTTTGTCAAGTTTCTATTCCAAATTGCCTTCACTAACATGCCTTGTTTTCTGTAAACTCAAGATAACAGCTCTCAAAATCAAGTATAATCCCTTTGCCAAAGCCTTCCTGGATGCGAAAGAGAGGTAAGTTCATCTTTTTTGCTCCAGTAGCATTTTGCTGCTGATACTGTTAAAACTGTGGCAACACAATGTGAAAGATTGATTATATAACTTAATCTTGTTTCTGCTGTCTTAAATCCAGAGTCGCTCCACTGATATTAGCAGGGAAACTTTCTATATAACTATTACAATAGGGTCTGAAGTAGGTGACTATCCTCTTGGGGATCCTAGGACTTAGCACTGTTTACACAGGAAGCCTGAAATGAGATTGTGTGAACTTCCCCAGCAATGTTATACACCACATATGTTCACTACATTGTACTTGCACTGCAATGAATCCCATGATTTGATAGCTCAGGAAGAATAAAAATTAACTGCAGATGTCAAAAAGCATAGCTAACGTGAAATTGCACTGTAACTGTAACTATGCTGCTATTATTAAATCCATGTGGTATTAAAAGTAACCTGTAGGTGCTAACTGTATAAGGTGTTAGAGATGCTTCCATTGGAAATGAATTGTGGTTTATCTTCCAAAGTTTTACTGGCTGAACTGGAGGCAAAGCCCTACCTTGGTCTGGGGGAAAGTCCAGACTGAGGCTGTTCACGCAAGCAGGCACAGTGCCCACAGGTAGATTTAGAATTCCAGGTTCAGCCCCTAAATTTGGCAGAAATTTAGGAACATTTTTGGGTATGCCATGAAACATAGCTCCTGCTTCCCTTATGGAAAACTGAAGAAAAGTCTACTGCTGCCTAGCAAGTGGTTAAAGAAGATGGATTTCCCTCCTTTCTAACTAATTTTTCCACTTTTTTTAGTGAATAGTTCTATTTCTGACTTTCTTTTGTAATTTCTTAATTGGAAGTTCTACCACTAGGTATTTTACTTTTCAGAAACCATCCCAAGGATGCTCCAGAAACAGTCTCTGAAGGTCAACACGTAACATATTCTCACTGTAAGGTTTTTATTCATGTCAGCTGGACATTTTGTATGATATGACAGGTGTTGGGAACCTGGGACTAGCTTAAATGGATCATAAGAGTCATTCACTGAGTCCTGAGCTGTGTTCATAGAAGGGGACCCTTTAAAAAAGCAAAAGAAGATTGAAGAAACCTCACAGTAGGAAATAATGCAAGACTCTGCAGAGGGATCACTTTCTTTATGATCCAGGTTTTCAATATTAAAAGGAATCTAAAATCAAGATGATATATAACATTTTCAGGGCTTTCTCCCGCCCGCCCCCCCCCCCCCTTTTTTTTTATTTGTATCTGTGAATAATTTTGTCCCTATAAAATTATTTGTCATTACTGAACATGTGAAAAAAATAATGGGGTGAGCAGAGGTTGTGTTTGTTGCAATGATAGAAATTTTTTCTTTTATTTGTTCTTTGATGTTTTTTTACATCATTTGTAACTCTGATGTAACTTTCTGTTAGTTGTTTTCAGGTCCAGTTTTTAGGGTTGGTGGCTTTAGGTTTTTGGGGGGTTGGTATGTTGTTTTAGGGGTTTTTTTTGATTGTTCAGCTGTTCTATAAACCAGTATCTTGGAATCTGCTTGGTGTTTCTGAGGCACAGCTGATTCTGCAGGAAGGCTGGTTATTTTATTGTATTGCAGTGTTTTAGTGCAATAATAGCTTTTTTCCCTCGGTTCCCCCAAAGTAGGTGGCTGGTTGATTTCCAACCCAGATACAATGTGTGCGTCAGGAAGCTCTAATTATCAGTACACTGGACCTTTGCCTCTGCCAGCTCCACACACTCCCCACAGCTGTGAGCGATACTCAGCACGGCGAGGGCATCGGGCTGCTCCGTACCCACCTTCCTACATGCAGAGAAATCATTCACCTACAGGTACCACTGTAATGCTGCTTTGCTTCCAGGGACCAGACACTCTCTACCTGCCTGACCCTTGCTTTAGGTTAGCACAAGCAACTAAAACGAGCAAGAGCTGAGGCTAGGAAATAGCATGACAAGTCCAGGTAACAACCTGCACTCAACCCTGACAAACAGAGTATGTTTAAGGCAGCAAAACAATAAGTACAAAGAGCTGGGTGCACTGTAACTGTTAATTATAAATGAGATTGAATGATCTTGCTAAAAGTACAGCTCCTAATTATACAAAAAGAGCATTGCAAGCCTTCTTTCAATGTCACGCCATGAAGCAGTTGTGCTCTCAAGTTGAAGCAGCCCTTAGGAACATGGTAGGAGGTGACTTGAGATGAGGGCATTTTGGTACTGCCAGAATGTCTTTTGAGTCCCTTTCACTCTCTAGATCTGGGTGACAAGTTCCAGAAGTTGATTCTACTTTGATCCGAGAAAATCAGCCAGAAACAAGAGTAAGGATAAAAAAATGAGCTTACTAACTACAATCTAGCAAGGTATCCTTTTTAACGGAAATATTTAAGCTCAAGTTATAAGGAAATCTGTACCAAAGCATTGCCAGTGACACGGCAATTGTCATTAATGAAAAGACTGTTAGTCAGACTTGCAAAAACGCATATCCTGTATCTATTATGCTGTACCTTCTCATATATCACACCTGGGATTAAAATGCCACCTTGCTCTTGATAAACATGTGAATTTTGTCCTTTTACCTATGGTTAGGAAGCTTGTGATCAGATTGCTTTCTCAGGCCTACCCATGTTCTGTTGCCTTAAGACAATGCCCCTGTGATAGACACTGAAGATTTGTTGCCTCTTTTTTTCCTCCCCCCACCCCCACCTCCAAGTTAATTTGCTGGAGAGCTCCAGCAATAATCTTCAGGTATTCTCAGGACATGACAGCTGGACTTTGCCATCTCCTCCACATGCTAATTTGCTCTCAGTGCCACACACGAAGGGAGCTGCCAGCCCTGGACCCAGGTAAGGTTATGGGAAAACTGCTGGAATTAGGAGCAGCGAGACTTGTAGGACTGCCCTGGTGATTCGCACTTTGTTCCAAGCTTTTATTGGTAGCCAGGATTTGAAACATTCTGAATGCCCAACACAAGATTCCTGGATAGATCTTTCCAACAAGCTAATTATCTCCCGCTCTGAAATCAATGGGAGCTTCGTATTTCCCCAGCACTGCTGAAAACCAGGATCTTGGAACAGCCACAGAGAACTCTAGTATCTACAATCTGTGACCGTTTTAAAGCCAAATTATTTTTCTCTATCTATTCCTCAGTATTCTCCTGCATGAAATGAGGATCCTATTCCCATGCAGGGATGTAACAATCTAATTCATGTTTTACGATTAAAATATTGCTAATAGGGTAGTAAACAGTTCTAGGAATGCTGGATTTTAGACCTAGAGAGTCAATTATCAAAGTATTTACCCTTCTTTTCCTAAAATAAACACACACATTTCTTCTCTAATTTAGGTGCCAGGAAAAGCAGATGCAATTCTTTAAAATACGTATGCATGCACAAAAAAGATCTTTAAATCTTGAATCCTCACATGTATTTGTACATTTGTCTCCATGCGTCTTTCCAAGGTCACTGGGTCTGATGGTTGCTGGTGGTTTTTCACTTAAGATCTGCAAGGCTGATCTAGTTCAGTAACTCGATTCAGATAGCTGCCTTTTAGCAGATAATGCACCTGACTTTAGTGTGCTAAGTCTTGTGCAGGGGAAAATGCTTTGAAATAAGTCATTCAATGTGTACTGTTTTTTTTCCAGCCACTACCCTTGCCTGTGGACAGTGAGCAACAGTGCTGTCAATGTTGCCAACCCAGGAAGCGAGGTGAACAGCAGCCCTTCAAGTGTATTTTTAAGGGGTAATGTCCCCTTTTCCACTGCACAATCCGTCCAAATCCCTCTGCAGGGAATGGTGTCTGGCAGCATGGAAACACAAGGGGAAACCACTCTAGCCAGACTAGCCGACTCCGCGTGGACATCCTCACATTCCTTTTAACGGACGGGCAGCTTACAAGGGAAGCTCAGCCAAACAAGACTGACACAAATGGCAAACAATCCCCTAGAATTGCAGCTCAGAGCAGGGATGTGTATGCAGAAAACCACCTTCATCAAACATCACTTTCCATAATGTACCTCTTGTGTGCCAGTGAAGCCAAAATGCATAATGCAAAGGCAGGAAACATTATGGGAACCAGCTTATTTCTGTAACTTTTGTGCGCCATTCAGGAAGTCGTCCAGAAAGAATCTTTGTAGTTAGTTTTGCTTCTATACCACATAGAAAACGGTCAGACCCATGAGACTGAGTGAAGCAGACATGGCAGCTGGATATCCACTTATCATTTTAAAAGTCCTTTCTGTAGCTAGCGGCCAAGTCCAGGGGAAACTGTAGACAAGTTCGCAACTGGTAATTTGAAGGGACAACGCTGATTTAAAGACTTTCTGAATCTGTCACATGAAGGTTTTCACAATACCTGAAACTAAACCCTTCAGGGGATGAAATGAGTCTGACACCCTAATGCCACCTGCATACAGTATTGTCCGTCCCCTTCCCTCTTCCAGCTCCCGTTTGCTGTCTGTATGCTGTAGGGATAATGGACATACTCAAGCTGAGAAAGTGGCTGCATTGTAGCAGCAGGGTGAAGGGCATCTCCTTTAGCATTTATAGTCTGATGTGATGGTCTTTGAAATGAAAAGTTCCAATGTATTCTATATGTGCTATTTTTGAAATGGTGGAGGGAAAAGAATTATAGAAAAAAGATTCAGCTTGCATTTCCACTTTGCTTCAGGTATAGAATATAAATAAAATACAAATAAATGGTGTATTATCTCCTCAGTGCCCTTCCAAGGTGTAAACACACATACCGTCTTTTTCACCTAACAGCCTCTGTGCAATTTAAAGCAGCTTTGCCAGAAGCAAGTTGACAGGACAGACGTTTTCTATTCCTTGAACAGCAACTGTCTGTATGCTCTTGGGCATGATATTTCATGTCTTTGTGCCTGTTTCCCCTTTTGTCTGTTTCAGCTTCCTTTTTCAGGCTACAGCTTTTCCTATCCTGTGTGAATGTATGCCAGATGCTGTCATCTAGCACAGTGGACATCTGATCCTGTCTGGGATTTCTAAGCACTAGTGTGATGCAGATAATAACGGTTGTCCCCCAATCTTCCTTGTCCTCTCATGTACCTCCTCAGGCAAGCTCTACCAGCTTCTCAGGGAAGAGTGCTGCCATTTGATCTCTTGGAGGGGTAAAGAAAAAATTGCAAGTTAATGCATGTAGATATATGTCTCTGTATAATGAAATGCCCAGCAGCAATTCAGTTCCTATTACATTCATTAGCATTGCTAGGGGCTGGATAGATAGCCCTGGAAGAGGAAATCCTTGGCATAGGTATAGACGAGGATTCTCCAAAGCTCTTGCAAGCTGGTGTCTCTACAGAGGTGTTTCTGCTTCTGCTAGATACGCAACGTTCTCTTTGTGAATACTCATTTATTGCATACAGGCTCTGGGACCAGCATTTTATTTTGGGTAGACATTAGGGGCAGCAGCAAGGAGAACATTTTCCTTCCAGCCATCAAATAAGCATCTGTCTGGTGAACTCAGCAAGCTCCTGTTTCATTTTCTGTTACCTTGGCCCTGAACCATCCCCTTAAGGTGTTCTCAGTATTCCGCATTTTCTTGACTGCCCCATCTGGCCTTTCAGATTCCCTGCAGGCAAGACAATGTGCCAGGATGCCTCACTAATGCTGTTAGTTTTACTGACTTAACGCTGTTATCCCCTAAAAGCAAAGTAATGAAGTTGCTTTGGATATGCATTTTTATTAATAGAGGCATTGGTCAAACAGGAGCTAACAGAGTGCAAAAAGCTCTGTGGCCTGCTATCAGTCTAATTCTTGTCAGTTCTGACTGTAAATCTACTTCTCCACATTCTCTCAAAAGCTTGGTGATGAGTTTCTTAATGTTGTTTCTCCTCCTTGCCAGAAATATAAGTAGGTGTTTCTCTGAAAAATAGCGCTGCTTTACAGATAAGGTTTATTAACTTACGCTACCCTCTTCTGGCTGTTCTGCTCCCCACATACACACCACATGCTGAGTATGGGTAAGCTGGCTGTAGATGCTCAAAAATACACAAGTGATGACTTGTCTATATTCCAGGACTTGCTATGCTTCCTTCATGGTTACTGAGTTGGGTAATTTCCTAGTTTTCCCAATATAATGCATTACAGTAACAGAAAAGTTATTAGAAGGTGTTACACAAACTGTATTTTTATTTCACAAACAACCTAGGGGAAAATTCAAAGAGCTTTCCTGATAGTCCCATAGGATTGAAAGGATTTAAAAAAAGGATCAAAATGAACAGGCAGAGTCATTTGTCTTTCTTATCACTGGAAGAGCAGCCGTGATTCATGTCATAGGAGGCAAAAAGTTTTGAGATCTCAGAAATAAGCCAAGTTTTTGTCATTGCAGACAATCTGACTTAGCCAAAGCCTGAGAAATGACATGGAGGGTAAAAATACCCTAGGCTTGCTTATTACCTTGACATTTTTCTGCTTTGGTAAAGGCTTTGAGAATTGATATCTGGCTTGGACAGATCACCTCTAAGAAGCAGCAGGAGAAAGGTTTTTGCCACTTGTTCACAAGAAAAGCTGCTGGGTTTAACTTTGCAGACCTCCTTTCCCAGCGCAGTGGAGTTCCCCACGGCACAGCAACAGGCTGAGACGCTGTCTACACTGTTCTCCTGTGGGAGGCAGGTTGCCTTAAACGATATATAAACTGTTCCCCTCCAGAAAAACTATTATTGTGGATCTGGTTTTGCACCTATAGTGCCCTCGTTACCCATTAGGTTTCTGTTTGCCATTAAAAACCATACAATAACAATTTCACTGGTTGCTATAAGCAGTAACTGAAACTGCAGCAAGAGAAGGAAGCAACCCCCCTCGATGTTTATATATTTTGACAAAGTCACTTGATTTTGTGGAAAACAAATACATCAAGAGACTAGGAGAGCTCTTTTGAGGTCTCCGGGGTAAATATACTACCTGATACAAAAGACAGTTTGTATTTTTTAACTTAACTAGATTACGGATCTCTCGGCCCATGAAACACAGCTGGCTTTGTCCTGACTGAGAAGCAATGCTGGGGCACATCTCCATACAAATCTTTATATAATTAGAGGGAAGAACCATTTTTTTACAATTTCTGCAGGGCTTTAGCACAGTACCCAGTAACTAAATGTGAGGTTGCAAGGTGGTTTGGGTGACATTTTGTTTAACTGTATAAAAAACCCCGTACGTGTGTGTCTGTGTGTGCATGTAGTAAAAGCGTTAAGATCTAATGGGTGAAAAATAAAACTTCAAAACAAGCTGTTTTGCCCCCATGCTGCAGTTTCTGCTCCCTGGCCTGCAGCTGTAACAGGGCCTGCCTCGCCCTGGTGTCCCTGCTCCAGGGAACGGCACTGGGCAGCCTCGCAGGGCAAGCCGGCCGAGCCGGGAGGGACGCTGCCCTTGGCGGCAGCTGCCCTTCCATCACCTCAGTGGGCTCCCGCGGCCATTGAATCGGGGGTTCTCCTCAGCTCGCCCGTCTCCTCCCGGCACCGCCCGGCCGTGGCGCGACGGCGCTCCCCCGGCCGCAGCGCCTCTGCTGGCGGGCAGGCGCCATTTTGTGCAGGCGACGCGTCGGGCCGTGGGGACGGAGGGCAGCGGCGCCTCGGGCGGTCCCTGTGCGCTGCCCGGCAGCCGGTTGCCTCTGCGCAGCGTGGAGCGGTCTGCAGCCCTCCCCTGGGGCGGCAGCGGGCTCCCGCCGGAACACACAAAGCCACCCAGGCTGAGGCAGGTGCTTTTTGTCTCAGGCTTTTCCCTCAGGGTTTATTTTCCTGGCACTGGGGCAGATGTGCTCCCAGAGAGGCGAGGAAGAGCCTCTGCCAATGCCCATGGAGGTGTGGAGAAGTTTTTCCCTCAGAGGGTGGCCCACAGCTCCCCAGGAAGCTCCCATTTGAAGCCTGCAAGAATGGCTGATGCCTGTCCACCATGGTGTGGTGTGGAGGGTGCGCTCAGCTGCCTGGGTGGCCTCAACCCAAACAGTGACATCTCCTGTGCTTCACACTAGCCTTGCTGGGTCTTCTGCAACAGGTTGTCCCAGCCTCACCTCAGGCACCTGCATGTATGCCAACAGAGGGGTTAGATGGCTTCAAATGTTCCCATCCATGCAGTTTTAAGGAAACATCCCTTCACTCTGATGGGCAGAAAACCAGCGAGCAGATAAACGCCGTGCTTCTTGGTGAGCCAGCCCTGGGCGCTCATCAACACAGACATCTTGCCTCTGCTGGCAATGGAGGACAAGCAGGGGGTAAGCTCCTCAGAAGTGAACTTTTCCCCTTCACACACCCTGTGCCCCTCCGAGTGGGCTGTGCCCCCCAGGAAATCCTGCCTCTGTGCCTGCACTGGGCCCAGTGCTGCTGGTCTCCGCCCCTGTGACCTGCACACCTCCTCTCAGAGAGATTTGACCAAGGTATTTCTGAGCTTTCAGATCATGAAGAGCTCCCAGGCTTACAAATTTTCAGGTGTTTGGGGGATTGTTCAATGAACACGTCCCGCCTGCTGTGGAAATGCTTTAGGATGACTGCCCAGTTTTTCCTAGTATGTACTGATGCAAAAAACGCAAGCATTTTGAGAAGGCTGCATGTTTGACTAGGCAAAAGATAAACCCCCTGCTGTGTGGCACAGTTCAGCCAGGTTTGTAGTGAACAGAACAAATCAAAGTGCCATGGCCTGGTTCCCAAAACGCTTCCTAGGCAAGGGCACATCTGTTTGTAAAGTCCACTTTTGCCAACAAAACTCAGCAGTGCCTTCTGTACTCAGCTGGGACATTGGCTCAGCACTGACAGAGGCAGAAGGGTGCTCTATATGGAATCTCTAGCATGACCACCGGGAGGATCTTACTTCCTCCTTCTCTCTGTGATTCACTCTGAACTGCCTTGCTTGCCTCAGTCTGTTATGCTCACATATTATTATCTCAGTCATAACACTGAGGGAATTCCGGAAGTCAGTACCGCTGGTGAACTGTCCATCCATCCACCTCTCTTGCTGTCAGAGAGATGGCTTGTGAAGGGCATCTGTATGCCGTACTCTGTGTAAGCTCTGGCCTTGTTCTTCTATTCTTTTGTTTTTCAAGTTGTCTTTTTAAAAATTAGCTGGTATTAGTACATACTGTCCTCTAGGAGGCCAGTTGTACATTGCAGTTCAGGGATGCTTTACTATAATCTCTGTTCATCCTTGCTTTCCTTCTGCTTTCCTCTTGCTTTCCCAGTGTGGGCTCTCCGCAGTAGTGTAACAGTCCCATTAAGGCATCCTGGACTGAGATCTGGATTTTATTTTTTTGCATCCCATATTTCTGGAGTATCTATAACTTTGTGTTCAATACAGACATGAACTGTTTTTGTAAAATATGCATCATTGTTTGAGTCTGAAATGCCATGCAGTTTGCAGGGTAAGCAGAAGAAATTTACTTCTGTATTTGGACTCAAATCAGCCACAGGAGCAATCACAAATTTTCATAGGAGACAGGAATTTTCCAAGTGCTAGATCAGTTTCCACAGTCTTAGCTGTTTAAGAACGTTGTGTCACATCTTCTGAATTTGTAGAAAAGACTTGGTAGTGTCCACAAAACTAGGCCTAGCTGCCAGTATTTCCATTTTCTCCTGGTTTTGTTGACCTCTTCTGCCACTGAAATGTCAGCTCGCTGAGCCTTTGTTGACTAGAATTTAGCAAATGCAGAAACAGGGAAAGAACAGCTGGTAGTTAAGCTAACAACACTTTAAGAAGAATCTGGAATTTTGTGCTGTTAGAAAATTCTTGTGTCAGTTTAAACTTAACTCATACAGTTTGTCCACACTGAGGTGCAACACTGGGTGCTTGGTTCGATGCTCAGATGTAGTTTTGTCCTGAAGCTGGTTCTGGGTTCTCACACTCGGGCAGATCCTCTGCAGAGCTCCTCTGGGTTCTGTTTCTGTTTGGTCTTAAAATGAGCACAGTAACAACTGATAATATTTAACCATTTTTATATTTTAGCCATATATACTGGTCATACAAGTATGTAGGTTAAAAATAATCCTTTTAAATAGAACAAACCCACAGTTTCTTCCTAATGGCTGCAGCTATCGTGTGTCATAGTCTGCTAGGCCTACAGCAATGATAACTACTGGTCCTTGCCACAGAGATGCTAATGGTAACTATATGGTTTGAAAGCCTCTCATTTAAGATGTTCCTGAAACATGAAGTATGAGTGATTTTTATGGTGAGTTGAAGGATATACTCAGTTTTTAAATGAAGAATTGATGGGGAAAGAGTGAACTAGGGGAGGATGTGAATTATCTGGACTGAATGCCTATAGTTTTCATAGACTTTCTGTAGGATTTTGCATAAATGACTTACAGCCTCATAGGTCAAATGCCTGAGGATCTTTTTTGTCTTAGGGCAGTGTTGCATCAGACTTCTCAGTTACTAATCTGAAAACTGGGCATTTTGCTTTTCAGCCTCTGTAGTGGGAGATCTGTGGGATACGGGTTCCTCTTACTACATGTATGTACAGCACCAGCAAAATGAGGCCTTGTCTCTGTGGTGAAAGTTTATTAAATTGATTCCTGCTTATGAAAAAGTCTTTGTCTTTAATTAAGTATTGTTTAACTTGGACAGTGAGCTCTGGGAGCTCAAGGACAACTTTAATGAACAGCTGGTGTTGGTCCTGAGCCCCTTGAACAAGCAAGATATGGGCAGGACCATCCAGACAATAAATATTGTGTGCAGCTGTGTCATGACAGTATCTCCACCACGTTTGGACATCTGGCCAACATCCCTGGCATGTGTGGAGCTTATGGATTGTGAGACAATGCACGCCTGCACTTGACACAAACTTAAAGTTTGCATACACTAGGTACGTAAACTGCTTTTGTTTTTGCTCAAGTATAAAGGCAGGCAAGCTCCGGGACTGGGCCAGAAGCCTTACCTACGGGTGGACACACCACGTAGGAGCTTTCCAGTTACTGGGAGACTCCTGGCACCAGCTGCAATGGGGCTTCCCAGTCAAAGTGTGGGCCTGGATGATGTTATTAAGGTGGTAATTGGTGATATATCCTTTTCTTAGTCTCTGTAGTGCTTTGATTTGATGCTTTGCTCCTGTTGCTTTTTTATATTGTGCATAATAACTAGTACTGTTTTCTTTTATAATACTGCATGTTATTCTTCTTTATTATATTGTAATATAATAAGCTGCATTAATTCTTATATTTGATTTGGAGTCCATTTTTGCTTGGTATCCAGTCAGCCAGCGAAACAGTCTCACTGGGGCCGTTTGGCACACTCTTATGCATAAAAATTAAAGATCCTTGAGTGTTTGTACATGTATCACCAATGGAGGCAGCAGTCAGTAGCACTGTGGTCTTGGTACTCTAAAACCTGTGAGTGGAGCTCTGAGTAAAGCATCACTGGTGTTCCCAAAACACAACTTGACTCCTAGAAGGAAGCAGTCCATTTAAGTAATCTGCAGTGCTGTACAATGCCACAGATAACCTTTTAAAATATTACAGAAATCTGTTTGCCAGGTTGTACATTTGCAGTGAAACTGAGGTAGAGCTGTCTTCTGGTCTTTTAGGTTTCCCTGTGAAAAATTAGAAAAACTCTTACATAATTCACTTCACCTTTACTTTTGTGACAAACTTGAAACTCAGGCCAGATTTAGACCTGGTACAAGACAGACTTGTGGGCTTTATGGATTGCGTAGGATCTCATGCAGGAGCACCAAACACTGGGAGGACGGTCAGGACTGGAGTCTGTGTCCCCACGTCACTGTGAACTATGCAGCTGTAGCTAGCACATCACTCCTAGAGAGAGAGAAGAGTCAAATTCCCCAGGCACAAGCTGCTTGCTGGCTGGGTGGCTGGCTGCTGTAGCCTGTTTCTCCTGTATTTTATATTCCAGCAGCTAGATTACTCTTCAGAGAGAATGTAGTAAAAACAAAATATAAACCCCTAACTTTCTGGTATTGAGACATAAACAAGGCACCTCATTTAAACCACAAAAATATGCTGTAACCCTTGGTTTTGTCAGAGCCCTGGGTGCACTAATGAGCCTTAATTGCCCTGACAAGCCTCACCTGCAGCTTTCACCCACACACCTACCCTTGCGCTTCAGCCTGAGGGTCTCAGTTTCTGTCTGGGTTGTGTTGAGGAGTGTGTGCTCTGACTTTTTTTCCTGAGTTGGTGGGTGTTTGGCTTTCCTGAACCTGGCTTCTTGCCTTGCCTGATGCTCACTGGACTGTTAGCAGGACATGTTTCCATCACAGCCTTGGCCTGCTCTACAGGGCTTAGCTGCAGTGGGCTTGTGTGCTGCTGCTGAGAGCCTTGCCTGCACTGTGGCAGCTCTTGCCTCCCCATCCTCTGGAATGCAGCTCTGCTTTTGCTGCCTCTGGTAGGTTTGCTACTATTTAATTTCTCTCTCCCTTTATGCAGTCCCCTCAGGTGAATAAGGAGCTCAACAGGACAGTCTTGATGCTGTCCTGACTAGCTTCAGATATGTGTGGCTTTGTCTCTGTTATGGGTATGATGCTTGACCCTTCAGAAGGGTAACACTTAAAAATGTCCCTGATCATATGGTGTTGGCTAAATGTCAGGCTTATGTGGTGTATGCAGCTGAAACTCTGAAGAGAGAGGGTCATCCCTGGGAAAGAACTGTTTTACTGTCTAAATTATGCTTGGTGAGGAGGGGTTGTTCCTCACTTGTAAGGTGGCATCTGTTGAGTGTTGGTGTACTCTAAGAGGCAGGTTTCCAGGGGAGCACAGGAGAAATGGATAAACTACCACCTGTGGTTTGCCCCTGTTTGTTTGGCCTGTCTGTTCAGGCTGTGCACCCTTCTGAAATGGGACAGTCTCTCCCTCTGTTTTTTCTTTGGTTCCTCATTGCTTTTTGGGGAAAACAGTTAGAGCTTTTAGTCACAAATGTAGTGATAAATAACAGCAGTAGCTTAAAAATTGCATTTACTGATAATATGACAAATTTGGTGTGCATATATGCAAAGAGGTGAGGGTTTTTATGGCAAATATTCATTGTTGCTATGTTGTGGTTTAATCCTAGCTGGTAATTAGGTGCTGCGCAGCTGCTTGCTTACTCCTCCCTCACCCAAAGAGATGGGGAGGAGAATTGGAAAGAAATATAAAACACAAGCATTGAGATAAGAACAATTTAATAGTTGAAATAAAATAAAACCAAAAGAGCAATAATAATAATAACAATAACAGTTATAATGAACAGAAGGGAGAAAGGGAGAGGAACAAAATCCAAAGGGAAGGGACAAAAGAAAACAAGTGATGCACAATACAAATGCTTACCACCCGCTGACCGGTGCCCAGCCAGTCCCTGAGCAATGATAGGCAGGCCCTGGACAACCCCTCCCTCCAGTTTTGTACGGAACAGACATCCCATGGTATGGAATATCTCTTCATCTATTTCAGGTCAGCTGCCCTGGCCATGTCCCCTCCTGATTTTTTGTGCCACTCCAGCCTTGTTGCTGGCAGGGTCTGAGAAACTGAAAAGTCCTTGACTCATTATTTTAACATTACCCAGCAACAACTAAAACCATCTGTATGTTATCAACATTGTTCTCTCTCCAAATCCAAATCACAGTGCTGCACCAGCTAGTAAGAAGAAAATTAACTCTGTCCCAGCTGAAACCAGGACATGCTACTACTATAAAGTGCTAGTTTTGTAAAAATCAGGATTTTCTTTTTGGAGAAGGCCTATTTTCATTGATATTTTCAAATTGTTTTGGAGGGGTCAAAGTGTTGCTTAAAATGTTTGGAAGGGTGGTTGAATGGTAGTATTTCAGCTTATACTGACTTTCACTTTGGAATTCAGAGTTGTTATGGGGTTAAAAAAATTAAGCAATAAAAACTTATTCTGAGGGTACCGGACTCCTTAAGTTGAGGTATTTACTATAATTTCTCTCCAGGTTTATGTCTTGTGCACTCTCTCCATTTGGAATATGGAGACTTCCAGACCATTCTTTCTGGGCAGAAAATACATAAACAAATGCTAGATCTGCTAGAACTGTATTATCTGGTAAGAATAAAGTAGGTTTGTACTTCTAAAGAGTGTGGTATTTTTCCAACTAACAACATGCTATAATTATGAAGGACAAAAATTAGTAGCTTTTGGAAGGATTATGTTCTAGAAACCCTAGGTGGGCAAATTTGAAAGAAAGTCTTAAGTGTATATGCACATTTGAAAGTACTTATGCATGAAGCTTACTTTTTCTTCCAGCAAAGTCAGTAAGAACAGTTTAAAATATATTCCGTAAATTATTTAGTAATTCACTCCATATAAAGCCAAAGCACATATTTATGCTTGGTTTGAAAAAAACACCTCAACCAACCACAACAGAAGAACCAAACAAAAAAATCCAAATCAGCAAAGTAAAACTTTTTCAAAAGCTCTGCCCTTTTCCTATTTCTATGTGCTATTGCATGACAGTTATGTCTTTGCTCCTCAGCTGCTCTCTAGATGTGTTTTGCTCTCCTCTGTTCACTTGTTGGTGCAGAGAACAGTATAAATACGGATGGTGCAGACTATGTGTCACCTCCAGGGGAGTAAGACTATTGGAGCAGAAGTGTGGCAGTTTAACCAAGGGGGAAAGTGAATGTGAAGCAGGTGTAAAATAAGCATGGGCCCATGGCAAGATGAAGAAAGCTGAAGGCAGCTCTTATGCTGAGACAAATATTCATGCTGGTGCAAACCATCTTCCCTTGCAGAAGCTCACTTTGTACGGCTGATGGTGTAGCCCACAGTGCACAACTTGGATAAAAGCGTGGGCCATCTTTGCCCTTCTTACCACCTTGGCCTTTGCTTGCCCACTGGTTGTGTAGCCTCCTCCCTGAGGCTCATCATGGTCTGCCCATGGGGGTCCTCGTCCTATACCCAGCCGGCCATGGCATGAGCCTGGGCTAGGCACTGTGTGCACAGTACATGTGGTATTTGGGGGGAAATGCGGTGTTTGCTGTGCAAACACAATAAACTGGGAATCCCTGCATGTAAGCAGGGGCAAGGCTGTACAAGGCACTGCTTTTTGTGAAGCTACCCACAGGCTCTAGGGAGCTGCATGGTCATAGTGTGCTGGTACTTCTTTCCTAATTGCCTAAACGCATGGGAGTCAGCTTGTTCATAGTGCAGAAATTCAGGAGAGTACTTGGTCTAATGGAGTCCTGGTCTTGGACAGGTCCTGCTCTATAAGAAGTAACTGTGTAGTAACTTGACAGACTGAAAGGCTGAGCTGACTCTACAGGGATTAGGGAACCAAGTTGTTCTGGGGCACGCTTTCAGCTACTGTGAAATTCCACTGTGCCAGTGAAATGGGTTTCACCAGCTGAGCATCTTCTTTTCAAACTGTAAAGTCTCTAGACTAATCAATTTTAGCCCTAGGACAAGCTTTGTGCGCGTGTCTGTGTGTGTGCCTGTGGATAATCTGTATTTGTAGCCCTTCCTGTGACAGTAGCTGGCAGACAGGAAACTGGCCGTGTTCTCTATCTGATCTGTTTGAATGTCCTGAGGTCCTTGCTGTCCCCTGCTATGAAAGTTCCTCTCTGCACAAGTAAATTCCCAGACAGAAAATCAATTTCTGTAACATATGTTGGTCAATTGAACCAATTTTGCCCTGAAAAGTCAAATGTCCAAAAGGGACACATTGCTTTTGATCTATTTTGTCAGCATGCAATAAAATGCTTTGTCCAGATTTATTTGAACCTTCAGTTTGAGTCACCTAGAGCAGATTTTTATATTTTTTTTTTTACATTACTTATAGCAAGAAATCTAGTTTCTGGAGCCTTTAAATGTTTTCAATAATTTTCCTATTAGAAGGGTTGACATAAATAGACAATCAACCTCAGAATGTAGGATTGGCAGGGAGCTCCAGGAGCATGCTCTCTTCCTCTGCCACTGGAAGGAAAACACCATTCATTTCATAAATTGATCAAGATTGCCTGGAATATTAATTGAGGCTTATGACCCAGTACCCCAGTGAGAAGGCTGACATTTAGAAAGCTTATTTCCAGCCTAAATGTGTTTATGGTTAATTTATAAACATTAGTTCCTGGGCTAGCATTGTTCCTTAGCTGAAATTATTAAATTATTAATTTCTACTTTCTTTGTTTTTGTTGGTTTGGGGTTTTTTTTTTGGTTGGTTGCGTGGTTTGGGGGTTTTTTGTGGGTTTTTTTTTGTTGTGCTTTTTTAAACTGCTGTACTTAGCAGCACTTCATAAATTGCTCTCTTAAGACAGTTTTACATTATGCCTCATTTGATCTTGCTCCTGCTGAAAGAAGGGATCCTTACTTTTCCCTCAGCTGCACATTCTCGCTGCTTCCTTTGTCCAACCTGACCATGCTGCAGCAGCAGAGTGAGCTGTATGTGCTTGTGATCTCTCACTCATTGCAAGGGAGACAGTGGGACTGGGACAAGCGGGACTGCCCTTCTGATGGCAAGCTGCTGTTAGATCAGATTAAACATACTTTGAAACTGCAATCCCAGCCTTAACTGTGCTGGCTAACCAAGTGAAGGTTTGGTTTTATTTTACCCCCCTTTCAGCTGTTCGGTTTTCTGTTGCTGTGTTCATCCTAGAGCCCTTTTCTGTGCTGACTCTGTTGAAATTCATCCATCCTGAACTTAGTGAGCCGAGCTGTCTGCAGTATTTCAGAGGCAGTCTTACCAGTGTCTTGTATAATGCCACAAAAACTATCCTCTTTCTCCTGGGAATACTTCAACAAATTCATCCTGTGATCATATTTGCTTCTAACACAGAAGGTAAGCTTCCATTTTGGGCAGCACTGATGCATGAGGCATAACCTCTATTTCCCCTTTACTGATAAAGGGATCCTAAGATTCAGGGCTCCTCATAGCTTTTACAGCATTATCTGAAGCAGCCTGCTTACTGCTGTGAGATTTGCTTTGCTAAAAATCCTGGTGCTTCCAGAAAAGCTGGAGCAGATGCATTGTTAGCTACACAGGGTAAAATCCTGGCAGTACTTTCACTGACTTAATAGGGTAAGGAGTCAATTTGTCCTTTCACACAATGTCTGGCTGACTAAATCAGGACCTTACATAAAATCTGATGTCTAATAACCATTGAACATGTGATTCATCCCTAATTTCAGTATCAAAATAGGAAAATGGGGGGAGAGAAAAGGAGTGGGAAGTAGGAAACACACAACCTCCACAGTGTGTTCTATACCTGATACAATTTCAGCTGGGCCTGTGTTTTACATTGGTGAAATAAAAAGCTTAACCACTGCATCCTGTGTCATATGGAGCTAGGTGATGTGCAAAATAAATTTGACCTGAAGAAACAAAAAAGGGGGTGCAGTCTCCTGCCATAAATAACTAATTAAAAACTATCATCTTGCATCCAACAGCAGTGGCAGCTGCCTAATTGGATGTTAAAAATATCCCTGCTGGTCTTTGAAATGTACGTGTTTGCAGGGTGATGAGATAACTGGAACTTTGGCCTTTGTACAGGATGCAAGAAACCAAGAGCTCATGTCTGAATGTGTAATGGCTGCTTCCTCTCCCTGCACAGGCTCCGCATCTCCAGCTTCTGACTCACGCTGAAGTCCTGGATTTTTCAACAGAAAGACAGTTCAGTTCTGTACTCTCAGAATTACATCCTGACTTTGCAGAAAGCTTCTTTTTCTGGTGTTATTTTGTTTTTATTTGTTCAGGAAGGGGTAAAGCCAGTCTACAGATAGTGATGAACTTGAAGTGTAACTGCATGGCAGAGCCCCCTGCACAATTTGCACAGTCTGGAGCATAGGACTTCATAGGACTTTTTGTCTGTGTGATTGCCTGTTTGTTAGCAGCCCAGATTTGCCTTTCAAAAAGAGAAAAGAAAACAGAAATAAGGTGTGGGTGAGGGGTAAAGCCCAGTCAAAGCCAACCCACAGACACCTCAATGTTTTCTTTCTTTCTGCCCGGCAGTAAGTTGCTGGTATTATTATTTTTTTCTTCACAATCCAGCAGATGGTGTTAGATGGCTATTTAATGACTCACATGGGACTGAAAGAAGAACTTGGTGATGGTAAAGCCAAAAGGATGCAGGGAAAAAAAAAAAAAACGTTTTTGCAGGGATGTTCAGGGAATGTGAAAGCTGTGATAGACTCCTGTTTTAAGCATCTGTGTGGATGCTTTCAGCTTACTACTAGTAGGGGGTGAGGAGCTTCATAGTTGTAGTACTCAATTTAAATTGAGACTTCTGTGACATCTATCATACTTCTTCCTTTAAGGCTTTAGGTGTGTTTGAGTCCAATGGAGCGGAATGAATATAACCAACAACCCCCACTGAACACTTTGGGGTTGAGAAGTGTATAAATTATTTTTGGTATTTATTTTTTAATTGCATTTCCTCCTTGCATGCACCTGAAAAGGGAGAGTGAAGTGGTACAAATTCTCTGCAGTGCACTGCTGTGACGGAAGTATTTCCCAAATCACACTGCCCGTACAAAGGAAATAAGTGAGGCAGAATGAATAAAATGTGAGCTCAGCAGGTTGTACACTGTCCAGCCAGGCTAAAACATGGTATCAGTTTCTGACTGCTTTCTGTTGGCTGGTGTGATGAATGCAGCAGGTCTTGGTCAAGCTCCTAGAGAGCAAGTATCTGTCTGCACTGCTGACCCGGATCTGTTACAGATCATAGTATTACCTGTGGAAACCACTAAGTGTGAAGTGGTGAGTACCTCTGGGTAGAAAAAAATACCAGCTTGAATAGATATACACACACACGGGCTGTAATTTCCTACCATTTAGGAAAGATCTTGGGGTCATTTGGAGTATTTCATAGATTATCTGGTTAGCACGCAGCAGTTAGAAAGTTAGGAAGTTAGGAACTGGGGGAAAAGATAGTAAAAAATCCATTCTGTTATGTGTAAGTCAATGATGTAACCCATCTTTTGAATACTGTAGCCAGTTCTAATAACACCGCCTCAAAATGCTTATAGAAGAGCTAGAAAAAATACGGAAATAGGCAGCAAGAATAGTCGAAGACATGGACTTGCTACTATGTGAAGAGGGCATATATGATTTGACTCTTCACCCTGGAAGAGAAGGGACTGTAGTACGATATGGGGGAGTGCTAGAAATCATACAGTAAAGATGAACAGGGAAAGACTACTGCTGTTTATTGAAATGCAATTGGAGGCAATGCCTTAAAAGTTTGTGGGTTTGTGCGTGATTTTTTTTAAGCCTGTTGGTTCCTGTAGTGCATAATGAATTTGTGAAGCTTGTTGTCACCTGTTTTTTCTCTTGACTTTTACTTTATGGAAGTTGGAGAAATAAATGGATCCAAAATAGGTTGGACAAATTCAGAAAATCCATTGCTGGCTGTAAAGCATGACTGTGGCAATATAACATGAGAAGCATCAGCCTGCACATTCTTTTCAGTCTTTTGCCAAGCTTAGGTTTTGCTGGCAGTTCCTAGTTCCTGGTAGGTCACTTGTAGGTCTGTTCAGTAGTTAAACTAAGTGGCTACTGGAAATGGAATTAGAGATTTGTGAAGGTCTTCCTTACCTGTAAGATAACAATGCATACTAAGTGATGCATTTAAGTGGTAGAGTTCTGTATGTATGCTGCTGTAGGAAGGCTACAGGTAGGCTACTGTACCCTGTCATTCAGACAGTGGCTTGTAAAACTCTGTCTAAATCTGCTTCTGTCTTTTAAGCAGCCTTCATTCTGGACTCTGGGGCTGGGTTCAAGTATGCTGGTAAGACTCACCTTAACATCAAACAGTTAACAGACTGACATGGGTAACCATCAGCAGAACAGGCCTGACATGCCAGTCAAGGGCATAATTTATACAATCCTAGGAAATTTGTTTTATAAAGTGACAGCTTTTAGTGATGTGGTAATGTATTCTACTTGGTAGATTCCTTCCTGAGCAGTCACTAAAAATAAAGCCCTAGGGTATACAAATGTCCTGGCTAGAGGCACAGAAAACAAAAGAAAGGTAGAGCAGCATGATGCGTCTGCTAATAGATTGCAGGACTGGTGTTTTGGGGGAAGGTTTTTTGTGGGTTTTTTGTTTGTTGGTTTGGGGTTTTTTAAGAGTTATCACTTTAAAAGGTCGGGGGCTGATTTCTCTCCTGTAGTCCATGAGAATAGTACATAAATCCACACTCAGTAATGAGAATAATTTTTACTATGATATTTAATCTTAGAGCATCCCAAAGGAATTTATAGACTACTAACCACAAAGGGAGCTTTATCAATATCTGGTCTGGGAAGCTGAGTCATCTCTTAAGTGTGACCAGCCCTTCAGTAGGGTGCTAGCTGGAAATCATGTGTCCATTCTGCCCTGTGGAGCAGGGGAAAAAAAACCCAGAACCAAACCAGACAACACCTACCCCCCAGGAAGCCCTACATTCTATTTTTGGTATTCTTGACTAGCTTGCAGTATGCTTTAAAGGAGGAAGGACTGTGATCTTGCCTTATGCCCTGAGGTTTCAGAGGGGATTTGCATTCCGTCATGTTTTACATTTTGTTGAACTGCTCAAGTAACAGTAAATGTAAAAATGCGTGTAAAGAGAGGCTTCTGGTTAGTGGATCTCAATGACCTTGCTGGTTTGAAGGGGTATGTTGCAGCTAGTAGTACTGCTTTGGTATCTGATATATGCACAATTCTGTATTGCGCTTCTGATGTAGATGAGCTGGCTGAGTGTGTAATATACTGTGCTTGAGCCCTAAAGCTGTCTTTTAGTCTTGCTTAGCTCTCGGTTACTTTTTTAAAAAAATCTCTTCACTGTTTTCATCCCTTCTGGTTCATGTCCAATAGATGTAGCCCTTGGTGGAAATGGGCTCATCCTCACATCTGCAGTACAGTAATTCTCTTAAGATACAGGGGTTTGGTTGATTTTTTTTTTTTTTTTTTTTTCATTCTGCTAGTGTTAGTTTAGTTAATCAGCTTCTGAGGCAGTTCTATGTGTCCCCATCCTACATGGGACAAAAGACAGCCGAGGCTTTCAAAATGGTCCTTGGCAGCCAAGAAGGTGCAAGTTCATAACTAACTGTTGCTGTGGTAACACATCAGCACTGTCCCTAGGCTGAGTTTTCACTGGTAGGTGCTAACATTGGAAATTATTAACTGGACTGGGAGCTGTGTTAGTGACAGAGTACTGCAAAATGAGATTAACCACTTTAGGTGAGGTGTGTGTTAAGCAAAAATATTCAGTATGTCCCCAGGTGGCTCGGAAGGTTGTTGAAGGGGTAACACAACATTTAGGTGTGTTTTGCTCTTCAGTGCAGAAAGCATTGGTGTGTGAGTGCAGTAGTGAAGTCCACAGGCTTTCCTTTGCCGCCCTATTGACAATCTTAGCAAAAAGTCCAAGAACTTAAGAAATTTGCATGCTTCAGACATGTTCAAAATCCTCCTTTCCTTGCCAATGAGCACTAACCAGACGTTGTTGGGAATCTACAGTGGTACTGTCCATGCTGAGGCCAAGTCATCTAAATCTTCAGGACAGTTTAGTGCAAGTTCACTGTTAATGAAAGATTGCAAATGGAAGGGTTGCTCAGGAATCTAAACATCTTCCTAGTTTCTCCCAGCCATCCCTTTTATAAACAACTTGTACTATATTTAGAGGCCATCTAGTAAGATTAAAAATGTTATTTCATGTATAACTATTCTCTCTGAACTGGAAGAACAGCATATATTATTCGGCTGGCCTGTGCTGTATGTATGTTTGTGTTTTGGTGTTTGTTCTCAAATAAAACTTAGTTAAACTGCATTGTATTTACATACAGTTTTACTTCTGGGTGTGCATGCACTAACTCCCTGCCCTTATGTCATCTTCCTGGGATGAAGAAAGGGTTATTTTTTCCCTGTTGTGGTTTAGGTTTGGTTTTTTTTTTTAAAGTATGAAAAGATGTTACTTCTATTCATATAGCAGCTCTGGAGCTTGAGAGATCTATCTTTTTCGAAACAATTTCCTATTTTCAGAATTAATTAAATCATATATCCTTCTGTTTCTATATGAAGTATTGAAGAATATATGAAGCATTTTTTTTCCTGGTGATAGCTTTGGTTTTCATAGGTTATAAACTTGGATTTTTAAAAAAAGTATTTCTTTTAATAACCTATCTTCTCACTGCTACTTCATCCTTTCTCACACAACATATGATTTGTTAATATAAAACATGACAATTTCTTGTGGACTTCTTGATGATGTCTCAAGGTATTTACTTTTCTTGTACTGTGCATGCAGTATCACATTAATGCACCTTAAATGGCCAGATTTTGCCTCATGACTTGGTACAGGCCTTTCAGAAGTTCCGGATAAGGCAATTGCTATACAACACTGGATCCTATGCTATTTTTATGAACTGTTGATCTTCTGTGAACTTCTGGCAACCAGCAGCTTTTGCTTGGAATAATTTTACTTTTTTTTCTCTCCTCACCACCCCCTGTATCTCCTTATGATACATAGCTTGAACTTAACCTAACCTCTTATTTTCCATAGTAAAGCAGTGTTCCTGCCTGTTTGCAGTGACACAGGAAATTACTTGTCTGCCGAAGGTGTAAAACAACTGCAGTCCCTCAGTAGCTTCATAGTGATTTGGTGCCCGAGAACTGACTGCTGATGGTGATTATTTGCAAACATACAGGCAGTGTAAGCCTGCAGATCTTCCATAAGAGCATTATTGAAGAACACATACATTTTGGAGGTGCATTTGGGTCAGGGTGTGGTCTTACAACATAGTTCTTAAATTATTTAGCTCCATGTTTGAGCCAAATGCTGATCTGGAAAGACTGCAGCAGGTGGGGAGTACCTTTCCTGTGAGTCTATGATGCAGCTTGCCTGTTCTACAAAAGTTTCTGAACTTTGAAGGTAGCCACGAGCAAATTAACACAACAGGCTTTTTGACTTGGTCAAAGGTAAGCATCAGCTGATGGATCTTCTCCTCATGCTATTGAGGACCAAGTAAAAAGAGCTAATAACCATTTTTACCTGTGCTACAGGAAGCTGAAGTATTTCTCCCCACTTCCCTCATCTGAGGCATAAGCATGCAGCTTCATTCTAGAAATCAGCAAGGTAGCTAACATGATAAGGAAAGATTCTTGCCACTGAAATCATATCCCTGTGGCAAGGCTGTGTAAGGTTCAGTCTTTGAGACTTCAGCTTTGCAGTCTTCCTTCAGTTACTGCAGAAATGAAGGAACTCCTGGCTTTCAGGCCTGAGTTATCTGGCAACTTGCTAAGGGATTTTAAAGCATGAAATAAAATTTGGGTGAATGGCAAAATGCCTGATGAATTCAGGAAGGGAGCCAGCATTCACTTTGTCCTCTGATCTCTTATCACAAATAAGAAAGTACTGTTGACAACTAGAGATTGTCCTAGTGTGAGTATAGTGTTGTACTTCTCCCTACTCTCTCCTCCCCCAACCCTGGAAAGGAATATTGCAGAACAAACTGAATTTACAGATGGCTAACTAGTTCTCTGCTCTTCCTTTTGCACCTGTTGGGAGGCCTGTGGTAAGGATCCCACAGGGCTTTGAGAATTACTGTTCCTTGCAGGGAGGGTTTCACCCAGGGAGCTGCGTAAATGGCTTCCATTACATTTAGCTGGTTTTTTTTTCCTGCCAGGTAAACTAAAACAAGGGAGACAGAGTAGTTATAAGAAAGAATCTTTTTTCCTGAGAGAACAGTAAGGCAAAGGAACAGGTTGCCCAGCAGGGCTGTAGTGGCTCCATCCTTGGAGGTTTTGATGACCTGACTGGATAAAGCCCTGAGCACCCTTGTCAGACCTCAAAGCAGATTGTACCTTCAGCTAGAGACTGACTAGGAACCTCTTAAAGTCTCTTCCAACCTGCATTATCCTATGAACACAAATCCCCCTTAAGCCCCGGGCAGTGCAGTCAGGTTTGGTGCCAGCCTGGATGGGCAAACAAGATCCCAAATTCTCAGCATTGCTCACCCATACAAGATCATCTCTTCCTAGGATATATTCTTAATATTGTATAGTAATAAAGGTACTGCAGGGTGTATTTTTATTATTTTTTTTTAAAATCCCATGGGAATAGCTGGAGTGCATCAGCGTGCACTTGGTCTAGAATGAGCTATTCTCAGAGTGTGTTCCTGATCCCCACCAGCAGCTCTTTCTTGCCTGTGACAGACTTCTAGTTTTTGTCTACTTCCTAGCAGGACAGTAGCACTCTAGAGTGTTAGAATTTGTATCAGTTTTACTGTAATTCCCTGTGTAGACATTCAAAGCAATGAAAATGACATCAGAAAAAGGTGCATGTACTTGAAGATTAAGCTTGTGTCCACAAAAAGCTAACATCAGTAATAAAATAAAGTAATAAAATCATACCAGTGTAGTTCTGCTGGAAGACTCTCCTTTGTAGAGGAGCCTGATGACTGTCGTACTGCTGAGTTCAATCTGAAAGGGCCTGTTAGGCTTAATCTACCTATGGTCAGCAAAACAGTCTAGCACCTTGATATGAGATCGGCTGTTCATGCCAAAGTGGTGGACATGAAAGACCAGATTGTTTCATGTTTTGCAATTCTTTCCCAGTCACTTCTTTCTTTTTGCTATGAGCCCCTTGCTGGGTGGATGAAGGGTCTGCTGCCATTCCCACCCTCTGACTGCTCTAGCTCAGGGATACTCAGCCTTTCCATATCACAGCCATGTTTTCATATGTTCACCCTCCCAGACCTGCAGGTACTATCTACCCTTTGCTGACAGGACCCTTAGGGGACAGTTTTTCACCTTCATGGCTTCTCTGCTCTGTGGGACAGGCAGCTACAAT
Organism: Falco biarmicus; assembly: GCF_023638135.1. NCBI lineage: Eukaryota > Metazoa > Chordata > Aves > Falconiformes > Falconidae > Falco > Falco biarmicus. The sequence continues at coordinate 85,181,280 of NC_079292.1, forward strand.
GAGGCTTAGGCCATTGTTCTTTACAAAAGTAGCTGCTCTCTTTGCCTTCCAACAGTGTATTCCTTATCCTCTGCTGGTAGAAAACCTCAGATTGGTTGGTTTTTTTTCGGAAAGTGTCACTGAGCTTGTGTGTAAGATGGGCTGGAATGTTTTGCTGAAAACATTTTCACGATGGGAATGCAGAAATTTTAATCCTGTTGCTGTTTCTTGTCTTGCTGCTCTGTGTGGCTTGTTTCCATAATCTGATTACTGTGTGATGCTGGAGAAGAAAAGAAACAGAACGCTGCTCCTGTTAGAGTTGCAGTAGTTGTGAGATGGTTAGCAAGCAAGTCAAAGTCTACATGGTCAAAACCAAAAACTTTTTGAAAGATGGTGATAAAGATTGTTTTTGAAGCTAGGGCTTCTCTGCACAAAAACAAATAAAATGTGTCATGGTCTCATTCTTACACGCAGTGATACAATATCTGCAGGTAAAGAACAGAAATGAAAAGAACACCCTACCATTCCCCAAAACAAATGCACAGGAGAAAAGAACAGCTCACCCCCTCCACCCTTTCACAAACATTGTGCTGCCTGAAGATCAAGGCCAGTCTGGGAGGTAAACTGTAAGGCATACAGTCTCCTGCTGAAAAGGCAGACATATCTATTGGATTGTTTCAAAGACTTCTCTTTAAAAAAAAAAAAAAAAAAAAAAGAGGGGGAGGAGCTTTTATATCTTTGCTTCAAGTTGCCATCAAATTGTTGTTGTAGTCTAAGCCTGTTGTGCCAGTGCAGAGGTTCCTGTTCTAGAGAACTTATTTGAGCTGGGATGCAAGGTAATTGTCCTTGCTTCAGATGATAGATTTGGAAGGAAACCTGGTACGTGATTGATAAGTCATTCAGGACTTTATATGTCTATGTGACTACTCTTCTTCACCTCTAGGGAAACTGAGTCAAAAGAGGAGTTTCTAGACAAGGATACCACTATACCAGTGTTCTCCAGTCAGTCCCTGAATGGTCCCAAAGAGTAGCACCTCAAGTGCATTAAAGGCTCCAGGTGATGTAAATGGGTAACAGAAATGAGAGCTACTTGGGAAGTCTAAGGTCTGATGTTCTGGGTTCAAGTGTGTCCACTCTCTGAGCACACAGCAGTCAGGGATCAACGTTACAGATCAGCATGGCAAACAAACATCAGCCTTGTCTCTTTGCAGCTCAATTGCTGCCCTGGCTGACTTTTCTTTTTTGTTTCACTGGGACGTTTGCTGTAGCTTTCACATTCCTGTAGCTAATCTCAGACAAATGGATGTCAGGACCTTTCATTTCATTGACCCAACAGCATCAGGCTCCTATCAGCAGCCATTTTAAGCTGCCTTTAGGGGATAAGTTAATTAATTCATGGCATAAAAAAGGAGGAGAGGTGAAAACAAAGGATATCAGACTAACTTTGTTGGAAATACTGAGTGGGACCTATGATGGCCACATACAGAGTGGACAAAGACTCAGCCTTCCTTGTCTCATCAGAGCTAATATCCACTGTATTTACCCCAGAAAGATGATGGAGAAGGGTTAGCTTTGATGGGTGTTGTTTCAGGACTTTAATATTGCTTAGCAACAACGTTTCAGCTCTCTTCAACCTTATCTTTGCACTTGAAAGGTGGTACATAGGGTATTTCCAAGAAGAAATTACTTGCCTGGAGCCATTCTGTCAAAGCTGGAGGTCGAGGGTAGGGCCTGGAAACCTTAACTCTTGATCTGTGCAATGGTCTTTGTAAGCCCCTACTTGTATTTAAATTATGGGGCATCTGACATTGATGCTGAACATCGTAGATTAATGTCTAGGACAGGATATTATGTTTTATTTATAAGCACTGCTTAGCGGAAATGGTAATAGGGTTTTTTTTTAACCATGCTATCTGGAAGAGGTATGCAGGTTTAATAAAACCAGGTGTTTGCTGTCTGCCCTTCTGCCCCAGCTGTTTTAATTCTCCTCCTTTAAGTCCCAGGATGAGGGCATTCAAAATGCAAATGCTCTTTGATACAGGTTTCTGTGACTTTGTTTCATTATATGTGCAGCTTCTGGTTTCAGGGGACCTTCACACAGACAAAATTGATCAGCAGCAGGAGGAGGAAAATAGCCGTTGCCACGGCAACTGGTGATGACTCATCCCGGGTGGCAGGCAGCAAAAACTGTGAGGCTGCAGTAATTTTCCAGATGCTTAATCCAGCTCTCAACTCTTTATTTCTCTTGCTGACAGGCAGAAATCCTCCTCTGCCTTTCTTCGCTCAGAGACCCACGCAGCCTGCAGCCGTACGTGATGCAGAGTAGTTCTTTGTGGTGCTTACCCAGAATGGCGTCACAGAGACATGTCTGAGTAATGCAGATGAGCTACTCCCCAGACTGAACTGTAGCCCCCAAAGGCAGTAAAAATAGAACTGTAAACTGCCCGTCTGCAAAGTTACCCCAGTGTGTCGTTGGCTCCTATCTACCAACTAGCATCATGTTTACTGTAACTCCAGCTATGATATATTAAATCAGTTCATCTTGCTCCTTTTCAATAGAGGCTGTACTTGTGCTGCATACAGAATGTGTGAACTGCATTCAGCACATGTGTTTCCATGAATTAGCTTCTCTTTTCTATGACCTACTAATTTGTGTGCATGAATTTCAGTTTGCATGTGATGAATAGAGCAGGTTGAGGCTTATTCAGGAAAAGGGCAGTAAAAGGAGCAACTTCCATGTCACTCAGGATGCCTATCTTGCAGTTTTCGTGCAATGACTGCATTGTAATACAGGCGTCACCCCATTTGGGGCACTGCTATAAATGTCCAAGTAGTTATTTACCTGCTGTCGTGGCAATGGGGAGTCCGTGATTGCTGTATGATGCTGAAAAATGCAAGTGTAATTAGATTAAAGGTAGCTTTAGCTTATTTACACGAGGAAAGTATACATTACTCTGTTAGTGGGAAGAGTAATTAGCACAGGGTGATGGTGGAAATGTGTTTCCCTGTTCAAGTGAGTTCATGTAGCTGCGGGGATGTGAACTTGCTCTGTGGCGTGGGAAGAAGGAAGAGCTTGTGGGAAACACAGGAAAAGCAGCACTAGAAACCTGTGTTTGTTTTGGGAGGGGGAAAAGAAGTACTGATGCTGCCAGCTGCTATCTTGTGCAATCCCTGGAAGGCAGGTGGCTTTCTGTTAGTGAATCAAGTGAGACACCTTCTCCCACAATGCAGCCTTTTACTTGTAAGTCCTCGTTAAAGTTTGGCAAGGGTATGCAGCTGAAATGAGCTACTGCATTGCTGACAGGCTCTGCAATGTGTTGCTGGCTGAAGCCAAATCCATGTGAATCCACCAAGTGTGCAGAGCATGAGGAAGCTGTATTGTGATGTTTGTTTTCCACTTCTTGTTGTGGTCAGGTCATCTGCTAATAAATACATGAGGAAGCTGTATTGTGATGTTTGTTTTCCACTTCTTGTTGTGGTCAGGTCATCTGCTAATAAATACACGAATCATAAGAATATGTATTGCCTTGAATCTTTGTCTCCTGTTAGTAGGTGGGATGTGTAAGCATTTAATGAATGAGATGTGGCTGCTCTTCAGGGGAAACCAGTTTTAAAGGGCGGTAGTAGAGGCTCATCCTGTTACTGTGAGATGCTGATCTCTTTCTTGGTGTGCAGCTGTTCCTGTCTGTGGCCAGGTTTTGTGTCTCCAAAGGGAGCAGTATTCCATGATCAATGTCTGATACTGTAACACCGTGCATGGCTTAGTACACTAACCCTATTTTGCTTCATATCCTTGCAGGAAAACTAATGTTACTATGCAACAGGTGGATAAGTGCGGTGAATTTGCTAGAAAGTTGTCCTTTCCAGATGCACACAATTTTGGAAATGTAATAAAATGGAAGCCAAATAGGAGATTTTGATCCATTCATCTTGCCCCCCGAGACAGGATTAATTGCTACCTGTGTAGCATGACGTATGTGATAATAAAAATGCTGCTGGTCAGATCAACTGCAATTTCAGCAGCAATTATTGCAGGCCTGCATAGTTGTGTTAGTTTTATTATAACATCTATATAGCTAAAAAGCACCCAAAGTTCTGTAGTTCTAGCAAATTCCTTATATGAAATCATCAAATATCATTGATTGCATTAAGCTCATATATATTTTGTGGGTCCTAGGAAAGATGCTGGCTTGTCTGTCTTCTTTTTTGTTTTTTGGGGGGGGGTGTGTTTAAACCCACCTGTTTACTTAATAATTAATATTCGCTATAAATAAGAATGTAGTAACTTGCTAATGCATTTTGTGATCAGTTAGACTTAAGCAGGTTGCCTGAAACCTCATAGAAATGCATTTGCTATGCTGACTGTGGATAACAGTGTTTGTAATTAGTTGCATGCTAGTTTCTTGATTAGTTTGTTTGCAGAAGGGATGTTCTAGACAGAAGCTGGATAAGGACACTGTATCCCCTAAAGGTCCCCATGGACTTTCTGGCCTGTGGAATAATTTAAGGGGGGATAAAATCCTGATCCTCTTCAGGGTAACATTTTGTTTCCAGATGCCTTTTTGCTTTTGGAAGACATAATTACTAATAAATGTGACTGGATAAAACCTTTAATAATCGGGGTGTCTTTGGGATACTTGGAGGTGCTGCACAAATCATACAGTATTAGCCTTGCTGCTTCTCAAAATGTGTAAAATTGCATATTTTAAGTTTTTCCCCTTCTGGGTGTTTTCTTTCTGAAGGCCTTTTTGTACAGGGGGTGCACTCTTCCAAGTTCACTTGCTGGGCATCCTGTACTATGGGAGCCTTATGATGTAGAAATAGTAGTTCCCATCTCCCTTTCAAAGCTGTTCAGTGCAGTGCCAGCATCAGGCAGAGAGGATCACTGCTGAAGCTGATGAAGACATCTCATCTCCCCTCTCTAATCCATGCTATGGATGAGGTAAGACATCTCGCCTTGCATGCAAGTGAAGGATCCAGCCTGCATGTCAAAATCTGCCCCTGTCACAGACTTCCTCTTCACGAGTCACCAGCTATGCAACGGCTAGGCTTTCAGCGTATTGCAGAAACAAATATGAATAGATTTGGAAATCAAAGCAAGCTTTGCACACCACTGAAATCTCTTTGTGGGGCTATAGTAAGAGGTGCGAAGAAGGTGTGTTCAGTGGAGACACGCTGAATTGTGCAGTTCAGCCTGTATATGATTTCTGAGCCAACTGGCAGCCTAGAGACTGCTGGAGCAGGAGCACCATCCATCATTGCTGGTAGCGAAGGTGACGTCCCACTGAGCCAGTCAACTCCACAGTTAGAAGAGGGGCTGGCATTGCATCTTTGTGGAAAGGGAGCAAAATCAGTAGCTGCCCTTGATTTCACAAAGCTCCGGGCTCATTTATCTCCTTGGAAATGCTGTACAAATAGGTTTTATTTTTGCTTATCTTAAACTAACATGAAGCAAAATGTCTTTTACAGGAAAGAAAAATTCAAGCCGTAGGAACAGCTTGAACTAAATCCCAGGTTCTAAATGCTGAGTGTAGCTTTTCATTTGGATTTTGAACACACTCTTTAAATCCCTCTGATCCAATCTATTGTTTACAGAAAATAGGAATCTTATGTCTTTGGGATATGAGGCCCTAGGGGAGCTTAAAATCCAGGTATATCATATTTCATGCTGCCTTGTACCAACACGTGGGAGGAGAACTTGGTTCTTATCTTGGTCGGTGCTTGACACTTCAGTATGGAAATTCCCAATCAGAAGCCATTTGCTACTAATTTAGTTTTGGCATTTGGATGACTGTCCTTTGAAAACAATATTGTAGGCTGTTGAAGAGAGAGCATAGTTACACCCCTAATGAGATTTAAAAATTGACTTGTTCACCTCCATTTTTCTCCATAATGTTTCCGGGTAGTAAGATGTATTACTTTGATAGTTTTGCAGGGGAAGCAGTAGAAACACTGCGTTCTGAAACCTTAAAAACCATAGCTGCTGAGAATTTCTGGGAGAGGTGCTAGATCTCCCCAAGTAGGTGGTGTACAGTGTCTGGCATGGCAAGGTCCTGGTGGATATAGCTGCTGCATTACCCCTGAATAGCCCTAATACTCATCACAGTGCTGTGAAGTTATGCTCTAATCGGTATTTTCTAATACCAGGATGATGAGTGAGAAGGTGGATCCGGCATTACTAGATGAAGGCAGAGAAAAGCAAAGTCCTGTCGCATTCCTGGTATCCTTCTTCATGAGATTTACTTTTCTCCTTTGAGCTCTTCTGAAGATGCCTACCTGAATTTTCCACGTTTAGGGATGCACAGAGCTGTCTTTTAGTACACCTTTGGTACAGAAGACAGAAGAAGATGCTTGTAGGAAAGGTCCTGTGATACTAAAGTTCCTGAAGTCATTAAGAAAGAAGAATCCAATCCTTTGAATCATGTGTTAATACATTCTAATTTAATCTTATTTTTTGTAGAAATGAAGCCAAGGATAATACTTAAACATCTGGCCTGCCTGCACTTTATACAGGACAGAAGTTCTTTGCCTCGTGAAGCACTTGCTGTTCATTCTAGGAGAGGTCTGGGTTGTTATTTTTTTTTGTCCTACTGTTACATAGTCAGTTCCATTTATCTTTCCGTGGTATGCCACTCCTGGGCACTGATTCAGAATTGAGTGCCATCCCCTATCTTCTGTGTCTTTCCCTGAGGTGTGGTGAGATTTCTCTGCGGATCTGTCTCTGAAGTTTGAGCCAAGTCTGCTTTGCTTAGATAAGAACTATCAGTGGTGAATGCTGTTGTCTTTAACAGCGAGCAAAGTTATCTTTATAGTTTTCTTCCTATGCTGGCTACTCATACATTTTTACCCATGAGCACGGCAGAATCTCTTCTGCTCAGCAGTAGTGTGTCAGCTGTGAAGCTTAACTAGTACCAGTGTGGCTAGCTGGTTTGCTGATAAGCACAGGTTTAAAGTCAGAGAAGAAACTCCATGGATGTTGCTTGATTCCCCCACCTTTTCTTTTTTCCCCCCCTCTCTTCATGATTATTGCATTTGTGTCAGTGACTGCTTTGGCTTTGCAGGTAAGAACCCTTAAGACCTCTCCTATCCATCTCTTGCACAGCACAAGACATGACTTGACTGACCTGTCATTGCAAAGAAGTTGCATGAAGACCACTGTATTTAATAACAACTCTTTCATCTAAATTCCCCTGAAACAGGTCATCTGTGTATATAATCACCTCTCTTGAGCATTGTGTAACACCACGCCATACACCTGTCATTCATTGGTCTGAGGCTTTTGTTGCCAAAGAGAGTATTTGGCGCCTTTTGCTAGCACTCTATTCTCCACAATACCTTCTTTATTTTAAGCAGTACTTACATTTCCCAGACTGACAACCACCACCTTGGGATTCCTGGGAGCATCAGTAGAGACAAAGAATTTTCTTCCCCCACAGAATCCAAGTTCTGATTTTTTTTTTAATCTTTTTTTTTTTTTTTCCCTATAATGTGCCATCTGAAGGCACTGGATCTAAACCCCTTTATTTTGTGGGTAAGAAAAAGGGTAGTGGTGTAGAAATAAGCTCTGGAAAGTATGTTTGCACTTTGCAGCACTAAGCTAATGAAGAGGATGAATATTTCTGAGGATACTCTATTAATTAATTTCTACAGTACTATGTTGTAGAAACACACCACATTGTTGGCCTGTGAAATACTCCATTTTACTGCAAGTCAACTGAGGGCCAGAGAGTAGGTGCTGCCCTGAAACAGGGTATTAAACTAGCCCTTGAAGTCCTTATTTTAAATTTAGAGGAACCGAGCCTGAAGCTACATCCCCATCTACATTGTGTGATTCCAAGTTCTGCAGCTGACTTGGCAAACTGGGAATGGGCAGTCTCTGATCACACAGGAGCTTCTCTTGCCCAGTAACTGGGGTCAGTCTAAAACTTCCCTGTGCATGTAATCATTTTGCTATTATCTGAAGGCCACTGCCCTTCAGCTTGCTGGGAGCATATGAGATTATTACACAGGCACTGGTATAATGAAGCATGAGCTTACTTTTTCATTGAGTGTTACTAATACAGTTCTTCAGCTTTATTAAACATTCTTGAGATTGCTATCTCTGACATTTGTAACTAATTTTTTTTTATATAATTACTTTGGGGTGGCAGTGGTTTTTTAATAAGAATTTATGTCTTTATCTGATGTGTTTGCCTGTAAATAAAATTTAAACAAATATTTGAAGTTTAAAACAGTAAAGTGAAATCACTCTGAAGAGCCAGCATCACATAGCTTCCAGAGCTTTCTGCTCTTGTGTGGAAGTTTTACATGCATCTAGTAGAGCTGTCTAGGGTTTAACCAATGCCTGTTACCACAGAGTTAGCATGATGGTTTCCTCCTTAAGCACAGAGACTAACCCAGGAGGATTTAGAGCTAATTCTGCATGGTAGGGGATGGCAAAATGTTGGTTGTTTTTGAAATTATAACCTCTATTCCTGCACATGTTGCAATCTTGGAAAATCATGCACAGAGTATACTAGCCAAGGTTTCTTCACCTGCCAAGTAAAATTGTGTGACTGGACCCAAAATATGGGCACATGTGAGCTCAACAAGCTCTCTGCAGGGTAGGTGAGGAAAAGTACAAGTCAGTACCTTGCAGATGCAGAATGATCCATTCCCCCTGCTCGGCAGTGGAGGAAAGCCCGTACAGTTACCTGCTTGAGAGGACTGCACCCAGGAGTGCTACAAGGGGTTTGTGGTGTGTTATAACTTTGATCATAGGTGTAGGGTTTGGATTACTCAGTAGTGTGGGAGACTTAGTATAGATCTTTAGGAAAAATGTATGAGGCAAGCAATGTAAGGAAGTTATATATTGCTTGATACTGAAGGTGCTTTAGAACTGATCATACTAATATGCTGGGGATTATCAGGGTAAACTTGATCTTGTTTTAGAGGAAACAGATGGAGTATGTGACTCTGAGATCTTTCCTTCAGTTGCATTTCTGGAATAGGCAGTCTCCCCTTGTTGACATAAATCTGACTGTGATCATATGCTACCACTAGTACCTGATAAGCACAGAAATGGCTTTAAATAGCCCTGAAAAGGGGGCTAGGAGGCCTAGGTTCTACTCCTGCTCTGCTAAACGGCTGTGTACAAATCCTTTTGTTTTCCAAACAAACCTTTACCCTATCCCCATCACATCTCTTTCGACTATAGATTCATTGGTGCAGGGCTGATTCTCAGCATGTGTTTGCAGAGCACTGAGCACAACACAGCTCCAGTCCTCCTTGGGGCTTCAAAATGATAATAATTTTGATTTCTAATTTCATTTACAGAGGAGGGATGCGTAAAAAGCAGAAGTTTGACCACTTGAAATGTTGTCCCTGAATAAGCTAGGTCGCTATTATTACTAACAGGGGATGTTTTAAAACGTTGGGAACTGCTTCTGAGAGCAGATTGTGCACGGAGAGGTGGAGCCAGTAAGAAGGGCCAAATACAGCCTTGTAGAGTGGGTGTATTTGCTAATTGTTTCATCTCCTGTGAGGGCTGATGGATGTTGCAGTGCTGATAAATGTTTTGTAAGTTATCGAGATCTGGAGCCAAGCACAGGAGCTTCTAAAGTTGCTAGCTGGGACTTAGTCTGCAGGTTTGGGTCCTGAGTTATGTTGGTTTTGTCTTAGTGCCTTTCCTCCAGCCTGCTGACTATATCTGGAATTTTGTTTCCATTATAGAGGGGAAATAATCACTTTGAACTTCGCTTCTGACATTTGTTTAGTGAGGAAGGTAGTCCCATAGAGCTCTCTACCCTCCCTCTGCTTTTGCTTAGTGTTCCTGATTTTTTCCTCACAATGAGCAGGTTGTGTAGTGTGGAGGGAGATGTGAACAGCGTGACCCTCTTCCTTAAAACAGCTCCACTGTTTGTTCTCATTTCTTGTGCCTTTGCTCCTCTGAGTGCCCATGCCTGAAGTGTGTTCCAGATGCTATGAACATGGTGTACAGTCACACAACAAAATTAGCCTTTGAGTGCTTTGCGTTTTTTTCCGCAGCAGTTTCTACTTTATAATATATGCCAGCAGGAAGCAGTTCAATGAGTATTTAGATTTTGTTGCCATAATACCTGACATTCAATCCCTTGTTAGTTTTCTTTGTCTTCCTCAGATACATACTGCTGCATTGACACAGGCCTGTACCTTGCTTCAGCCCTGAAACACAAGTGCTGTACAAAGCAGGGGGTAAATAAAAACGGTTTCCCTGGTTCTGCTTGCCACTACAGAGGCTGGAGCAAAATACCTCATCACATTGTAACAGGGGAAAAACTGGAATTAATTAGCACTGTTTCCCAAGGAGGTGAGTTTAGCTTTATGGCACCAGGGGGCTGAATACAGCCTGGGAATGCGAAACATTCTTTCCAGCAGCAGGGTGCAAGCTGACAGCCTGGCTTTCAGTACTCAGGCATTTGCCTCCCAGCTCTCTGCTTGTGGCCAAGCTGGGGTATGAGCAGTTGGTGGGGGAGAGAAAGTTACTTCCCTGGGAAAGGAGGAAATGCTGTTTATTGCTCTGCTTAGAAACTTCTGTCTGGCTTTTTATTCATATCTAAGCGCGTATAAAGTCAAATATCCTAAATAGATAAATAAATTTAAGCGTAGGCTAATACACTTTTGGCCAAGTGTTGTCCTGAAAAAGTGGTACATTTCTGAACAGGAATTTTACTGTTTTTTATCGGTTCTAAAGTTAAATGAAACCTTTATTCTTAGTATGTATGTCACAGTTCCTTTTTAGAGAATGTTTTCTTTTAAAATACATTGTGCTATGGAGCCTCTGAGAACTGAGGTGCACCAGTGAAGTATTCAGATATCTATGAATGAATCTTTTTTGAAGGTCACTTAAATCTCTTGGAATATTGGTATGTCCCACCTGGCCTGGATGATGAAAATACTGAGTGTAGAAACTTGTGGTTTGATTTCATGTTGACATTTTCTTGTAAGACCACCTTTATCTACCTTCTTTAGCAATGATGTGGCTACATTGGGCTGCCAGAACATGATATAGAAATAGGATAGGATAAGAAGATGCCTTTTAAAGTCAAGGAAGTGCATGTAAACCTCAGCCACAAATGACAGTAGAACTGCGCAATTTATGTCACATCTTTATTACAAGCAATTGATGACATCTCTTATCAGTAAACAACAGTACCTTTTGCTCTTAGCAATAATGAGGCTAGTGATTAATAAAGCCTCAGATGTGAGGCAGACCACAAGATGATGTTTGTAGAAGAATCTACAGTAAGAATGGCCAAAGCTGTTTCTGTTTGTTCATTAAATATATAGGCTTAAAATTAAAATTAAATGCTCGGTGTGATTGCTATAAGAGCACAGCCAGAGTGGGACCAGCCAACTTAGGTATGACAAGGTCTTCTACATTGATTTTTGTGACAAAAATATAGCAAAGGCAGACAGCCATTAGAAAATCTCTTTTCATACTATTTTTAACACTAAGTATTTCTGGAAACTATCTTTCTCTACCTTGGAAGAATCAAAGACACATACAAGCTTGCCAACTATTATTTTCCTGCAGTTGCCATCTGGCCACCAACTCCAAGTAGCTATCTAAAATGATGGAGTGGTTCCTGGGACAGGTCATCCATCAGGGAGATCTTGGATGGAAACTGGTATTTTTTTTTCCACTATTATTGAGTAATTGGGTGTTAGCTTTTTCCCTCTATGACCCTGCAGGAGAGTTCAGAAACTGTGGAAGACAGAGAGAATGACTTCTCTGTTGGTACCCAAGATGGAAGCTACCAACCACTTCAATGGAAAAGGCTTTCAAAAAAAGTATTATTGTTGATAAAGAGATGCCTTTAAAAATGCAGTCTTTTTTACTAAAAAAAAAAAACAACATAGCAGCCTGATGTTTTTTCTTCTGTACAAAGTATGTTCATTCTGTGAGTAGAAACCTGGGAGCTTTTTTTGTAATTACTTCCTCTGTAAACTCAGGCTGTGGCTCTGTGTGATGATGAGACCCATGACAGAAAGGGACAAGATAAGTGCTCAGTCCACACCACAAAAAGTGCTGAACTGGTACAAACTCTGCCACTAAAAGTTTTGTCTGAAAATGTAAAAGGGGCAGTTTCATCTCACAGCTTTTATGCCACATCATTCAATCTCTTCCTCTGCAGGTGGAGAAAAGAATAAAGCTGGCTAACTGTGTCTTGTGTTCTGTATCACTTAAAACTGCAGCTGAGCAGTTAGGAGCACAGCTGCCTAATCCTGATCAAATTCTCCTGCTGACTAACCAGTGGTGCACAGCTTCCCTTGTTCAGGGCCACAGAACCACTGTTTGCTGTGGGTTTGAAAAGCCTGTCCTCTGAAAGCTGTTTACAAGCAGGTTGCCTTTGCTAAGGATACAGCTAGTTACATGCATACTTCTTTCGGTGGTGGTGCAACTTAACTTAAAGTCCTGGGGTTTGGCTTCCCTCCCCCTTTGAGCAACCATCAAATTTGAGATCTGGCACAGATGAGAAGACCTCTGAGGCAGACATGGCAAATGGAGAGAAGAGAAGGGAAGAATGATGAAGGGCAGGGACAAGCAGGAATCTTTAAAATCAGCTTTGTCATCAGAGAAATAGTGGAACAACTTTGATCTGAGAGGGATTTATAGTCAAAGAAATCAAGACTCAGATTTGGTAAACAAATCTGCTGATGTGGAGCAGATCTATGTGTGTGCTTTTAGAGTTGGGTTGCCTCTGTTTTGTCAATGGAATAGAAAACAAAAATCTCAGGACAGCCAAACCAACACTTATACTTGCAAGTATCAATTATTGGTTTGTGGTTGTTTTTTTTTTGAGAGGACAAATGAGAGAGGCTGTGTTGTTTGGGTGGTGATTTGTTAGGGGTTTTTTTACATTGCTGTTTCTATGGAGCTCTGACACTCTACAGTGCACTTTTAACACTGGCCATTGAGCATGGGAGTGAATTCTATGTTTGAGTCCTCATCCCTATCTGATGCTTGCAGTGAATCCCCAACCCCAGAAAACTGGGATTCTGAAAACTTTCCTCGTGCCTTTGGGATATGTCCTACCTTGGGTCTGGATGCAGTGCAGATGCCCTCTGAGGAGTGAGAGGGGAGGACACTGCAGGCAGGCTGGATGGTGCTAGTCTTCCCTGTTGAAACCTGTGCCTGACTACGCTAAGAGGATAATGTCAGGCTGGGCTTTCTTTTCTACTCCTAATGAATGGGTGTAAGCTCAACCAAAAGTACATGTTACTATAGTTGTATTCCTTCTAACACCAAATTGTCTATTTTACTTCTCAGCTTTTCCCTTTTGTTCATAGCACTTCGGTATTTGTATTTGTGTTTCAGCACTGCTGTAGGAAAGTTCTTGATTCTACCTCCTGATGGTACCAATGGGCATCTCTGTGCTCAGTGAGATTAAGCCAAACATGGTGTTGCTGCAGGCATGAATAAACAGAGGGAGATGGGATCAGCAGGGTAGCTGTGCAACAGAGAAGGCAAGTGGGGAAGAAAAATTAAAAAGTAGGCAGAGACATAAATATAGTAATTGCTGCAAGAAGATATTTGTGCCTCAAGTAAAAAGTGTAAAGAAATGAAGTAGGTCTTTGTGGCCTTGTATTGCGAGTTCCCAATGCACCTGGCTGCATGAGTGTAGATGTCAGTGCTCTGTGCTGAGATGACCTAGGTGTCTTGAAATAACTTCGCCTGCCTTATCTCCCTTCCCACACCCAGATCAAAGGTGTCAAAACCTACACATACATTTGAAGAACCACAGTCAGGAAACCGAAGCAGTAAGCTTTTTTTTTAATTTCCCTGAGTTTTTCAAGAAAATGAACAGTTGTCCCATCCTTTGGTCAGTGAAGCCCTAATGTGCACATGTAAGTAAGCACATGAAGCTGTGAATCATTCACATACCAAGTGAAACCCATTCTCCAGCAGCAGTAGCTGTTTCCAGAGTAGTTATGGAAATGGATCCTGGTGTTGTGAAAGCAGGAGAGCTGTGGTTCTCTGACTTTACTGTCATTTCTTTCCATGTGCCTTTTCCATGTAATTTTTTTTCTTTTTATTTTAGACTTTCTAGTGTTCTTCCCTGGGAAACAAATTTTCTAGTGCTTGTTTAAGAAATCAGGGTTGTTCTCTTTTAGTATTAGTATGTGTACTTAAGTCTGATCACAGGTGTAGGGAAGTATTGGTGTTAGTCTCACAGATGTAGTCTGTCTCGTGTACTGTAGTAGAGATCTTTCTGGAAAATCTGGCAGGCAGAGGAAGACTTTAAGTGATTTAGTCCTTGACAGTCTCCTTTCTGAGTAAAAATAGACTAATTTTTGAAGTGAAAGAACAGCAGAGAAGAATACATGGGTTTGGTAGGTGGTGGGTTGGGAAGAGAAGCTGAGCAGAGGAGTGTCAGTCATCTGTAGAATTTAACTCCCTATTTCCTTGCTAATGATGCTTCACTGTTAGTGGAGGAGCAGCTAAGTGAGGCTCATGTTTATATAGATGATGGGCTGGATTCTCCAGGATAGTCTCTCACACTGTTCATACTGTGGCGTGCGACTATTTCCTGGCCTGGCTGATCTTGTTGTGCAGGTGGTCTCCAGGCTAGTGGCTGGTGTTCATGCTGTCGCTTGCTTGGCACCAGAGAGGCAAGGGATGGACTGAGAGCAGCCTGGGTCTGGGAGTAAGGGGAGTTGGTGGAGTGCCACTGGAACAGCCCTCAGCTTGCAAAAGCCCTGCTCCACTTGTGGTTTGTCCCCTGTCTCTCCATCTGACACTGGGGCTGAGGTTGAGTTGCAGCTCTTTCTTTGTTCTCAGTAGGTCAGGGTTGAAATATATCTGCAATAGAACAGTTTCTAGGCTCCTTCAGGGCCCAGTATGGACTTGGCTACCTGCATGGCCGTAGACTGGCTCGCTCTTTATAAATATAAGAGAACAGCGTGTGGCTGTCCTTCACCCTATATGTGCCTTGCCAGTTCATCCCCAGAAAGGCAGTGCTGGACTATGAATATTCCTGACCTCATTTCTTCATGTTCACCCAGCGATGAGATTTTCCAGACAGCTACAAGATTGGAAGCTTTCTAAGACAAAAGCATGCTTTCTTCTTGTTACGTTTAAATGACAGCAAGCACAATGGGATGGCAGAGTGTGTGAGGATGAACAATGACGTATGCTGGGTTCTGACACCAGGAGAGGTTTGGAGGCAAGGAATGGAGCAAGAAGGTTTGTCTTTCCTGGTGTGGTGCATATTTGGCAGTGGAGAGCCATAGTGGAGGGGCAAGAGTATAATCGTTGGAGCTGCTGTTGAGATCAAATGCCTGCTTTGTTTGCTCCTTCAGTAGCTGTAATGAACTAAAGAGCATGCCTGTACAGTAAGATAACCAGGCCTTACAGCAGGATTAAGTTCACAATGACCACAAGATACTTTGGCTTATATGAGCTCCTGGAAGACTAGCCATGCTTCTCTGTGGGCAGCAGGAGCTGGACATTATACATCACTCTAATTGCACTAAGCAACAAAAATGCTGCTTGCATACATATCTTAATGGATGTAATTTCCCTCTTTGTATGCAGTTTGTCACACCTAGACAAATGGTTCTGAATAATGCTGTCTTGCTTATTAAGGTGTGTTTTCACATGGAGCAGACTGACAGGCTGTTGAAAGCTCAGCAGAATGGTCTCATAGGGAATTTTTAACCTGGCCTTTCTGGCTGGCAATCCACTAGCCCAGTTAGAGTGAATAGGTGGTAATGGTGCTTAAATTGGCCTGAGGAATAGCTCCGTCTATCTGTGGAAGTGAATGCTCTCTGTCACAGGGAATGGTGATCTGATAAGCTGCTTCTTGAAATGTGGCTTACTTTTAGTCTCCTTTCTGTGGGCTGGCCCTGTTGCTTGCGTGGGACACAGCGCTCCCTTGAATGCTCAGTCTCTCCAGTGGGCTTGTCTTAGATGCATCACAAGTTTGCTGCTAGTTCTCGTGGCACTGCTGCTTAGTCTGAAGTGGGCACAAATCATGAATGGGGCTTCATGTACGCTTGGTATGGGGAAAGGAATTCTTTCTGAGCAGCATCAGGCTTGGATCAGTTCCTGGAAAGCCACATGGACTCATGTGCACTTATTTTCCCCAAACATCAAGGAGCTTACAACATGTAAAGGAAAATTCCCGAGCCATTAAAGGACTTTTCAGTCTAATTACCTTGTTTACATACAAGTGTCAGTTTTACGATACTAAGGAATATGCTAGTCAGATATCTAGGAGTAGCTATGGCTTGGCTATTTGACAAACCAGTAGCTGAGGGTGCCCACTGGGCAGGAGCTTCTGAATTATGTTTGCTGTTCCATTGGCATTTTTTCCTTTTGAGATGTTTGTGAAAGCAGTGGGAGCCTTCATCTTTCTGACTGGTAGTTAGTGTATGTTTTGCCTTTCCTAACTGAAGATAAACTTTGCAGATAAATGTGGCCTTAATTCGGCTCTGCTTCCTGGGAGACAAGCTGATCAAAGGAGAATATTAGAGTTGTGGATTACTTTATTTTTCCTTGGAATGCTGAATCAAGGAACACTGTTCTTTTGCAGGCTACAGCTACTTCACTTCTGCTGTGTTGCCTGTGGTTTTAACTAACTGGGGTATGTGATGAATGAGCTGGGTATTTCTCATGCTTAGTTCAAATAAGTGATTAGGCTCTGCAGGGAATTCAATCGCTTTAATGATATCCCATTCCTGCCTTGCTTCCAGCTTGGCGGGAGGGAGGGAGGGAGGAATCTATTCAAGACACTGCAAGGCACCTGGGTAGTATGGCAGTACATTTTATTTACACTCATGACAGCTCTATGAAGTATGAATGTGCTGTGTCCCTTATTTTATGGATGGTAATCTGAAGCACTTTCAAAGCTATTCAGAGAAGTAGCTTATGGTATTGTTTTGTGTGTTTTGTTCTGTTCAAGTCCTTTCCTGCATTAAAATAACTTCAGTTGAAGACCTGGGTCATTTGGTAAGCCTGCTGAAAACCTTTCTGTAATTTTAGGTGTCTGAATACATTGCAGAAAAATCTCTGGCAAACACACTTTCAAAGGTCACACAGAGTTTGAGAATTGAACCAGGTTATGGTAGAATGCTGAGCTGAACTTTTGCCACCTGATCATCTTCCCCTATTTTCGTTTTCCAACCCAGATGGTGTGGTAAGTGCAGAAGGAGGAGGACATGGTAAGAAACCAAACTATGTTTCAGTGGCATTTCTGCAGTGGCCAACCCATCCTGCCTACTGCTTGACGCAGTGCCAGTTTTCTGGGGAAAACTTACACCCCTCAGTGAGGCATGGTCTCATAAAGAGGAGCCAGGAGCACAGAGCTGTGCTGCAGACACTGCTGCTCTGCCTCTTCTAAAGAAATCAGCCCAGGGTTTGCTGGAGCACATTGCACCATACAGTTACTCTAGCAGTACAGCAGTTGATGCAGAGTCCCCAGGGAAGCTCTTGGCAGTGAGGAGGCTCCTGAGCACCAGCAATCCCCACAAGATGCTAGCAACAGGGCCACATGTCTGGTAGCTTTTCTAAAATGCAGCTTGTAGATGAGGATGTGTGTGTGGTAGGTCCCTCTGACAAAATTATTGGATGGTCGCAGCAGAAAGGCAGATCACCTGACAGTTTTCCAGTATGAAAACTGAGGAAATTACAGCCATCACTTACCTAGTTTGTTTTAGTGACCATTTTATGGCTGACCATGGGCAGCAGTGTGATCTGCTAATATAGTGCGGTGTAAGCCGAGGTCTTGATGATGATCACACAGTACATGGTATCAAGCTAGAAGTAGCTGTAGTCACTGAAAATGCATCTCTTCCCTTTGCCTCATTGTGCACTGATGGTTGTATTTAACAAGTGGATATTTACTAGACAGCCCTGCTTATATCCCAGGCTGTGACCCAAGCTGGATGGTAGTGTTCCTTCTTGTTTTACAGTTGACTGTTCAGCATGGTTGTTGCACAGTGCGTTAGGTGCCTCAGTCCCCTGTATTGGGGGCCTTCTCTCTGTGGCTGTGCAGCCTGCCTTGCACAGGTACCTCTGTGCTCTGGCACGCAGGCTGCCACGGCTGCCTTTGCCAGAGTCTCTGGGGCGACATTTTCTTTCCCCTTGTTGGTGTTATTCTCATGGCCTTCCACTTGCCCACCCTGAGGTGATATTCACTGCTGTGAGCACTACCCACTGGGCTGTAGCTCTTGCCTTACATTAGGGAACCCAATAATAGGTGTGCACAGAATTGGAACACAGCACCTGTCCCTGTTCAGCAGGTGCTCTGATCAGTGCTAACTGTCATACACAGGGACAAGAAACAGGGGATTTGAGTGGATCTTGATGGAAACTATACAGTTACTATGGGAAAACTGTGGGAGGAATGGCCTGCTGCACTGGAGGGGTACCTGGTGTTACTGAAAAATCAGAGACAAACTCTCTAATACTAATTTTTTGAGTTTTAGAAAGCAGGCATTCTTTATTTTTGACACTGGATGCATGGGGTATTTGTTCAGCCCAATGTGCATGCCAACTTTATTCACTGTTTATATGGCCGATCTATACATATTAATGACATTTCTGAGAAAACATCAACATATTCATTACAATTCCAAGAACTACTTATCTTACTATGCATGTGTTGTCTAATGAGCTAGGGGTCCTCTGGTGGTTGTTTGGGACATCTTCATTCTTTCTTAATCCTCTTGTTCGTCATCTTCCTCTTCTTCTTCTTGTCCTTTTCGTGTCCTTCTCTCTCTTCTGGACCTGTTCCAGCACTCTTGGCTCATGCCTTGCTTTTGGGCTGGTTCTTATCTACTAGTAGCTAAGCTACACAGCGCAGCGTTGTACAGCTTGGTCATGTCATTGATACGTTAGTTGCCACAATTTACAATTAAGCCATTGGTAAAATTTCTCCAATATTGCTGGCAAGGATGCTCATTTGGGGACCCCATCACTTCTTGCCCTGGATAGCCACTGGGGAACTTTCCCTTCCCCTTCTAATTCTGTCTGTCTCATCTTCTGTTCTGTTCTTTTCGTGGCTCTTCCCCCCTGCCCCAAGGAGCTTTCACCATTACAGTTGACACATGGCATCAGAAATGGATGCTGCTAATAAATCTTTGTGCATGTGCACGTTGCACCATTCTTTGTGAGGATGTTCTAGTCCTGAGCAAGTTGGTCCTTTAATATGCCAGCAGAATAAATGCATCTAAGATGGAGGACATTAGAAATTACCTTTCTGTTTTACAAGCACAGTTGTACAATAATTAAATAAAATTGCTTCTGCTTTGAGTTTTGCTTAAGACTGATTGTGTCCAGACCCAAGGAACTACTGTAGCCTGCCATATGCTGAGGAGGACCTGGGCTCTGTATTAAATTAATATTATATGGCAGCTTGTTCAGATAGAGGCTTTGATGAGGGTTAAGGTGGTCTGGACCCTGCTTCCATGCTATGTGCCTGAAAGCAGGGACAGAAAGCAGCTACAGAACTGTTATTTTGCTGGTGCAGATCTACATCAATGCAAACTGAAGTTGTAGCAACCTCGAAAGAGCTCATCTGTGTCAGGCAGAGCAGACTTCATTCTATGTCTGTATTACTAACTTGAAGAAATGATGGGATCAATGGTGCTGGAAGTAATTGTACTTACCACTTCTAACTGGCTGGGGACAATTGCTCAATTACGCTTTGTACCTTGCTTGCAAACCTTTGGTTCCTACCCTTTTAATTAAGCTACAGGTTGTCTGCTTGCGAGGTGAAGAAGAACTAATGGCATATCGGAGAGCCTGCACATTGAAGGCACAGCTGCAGAGGTTTTTTCCTGCTTCTGTTGCCTTCCTGCTGTCTCTGTGAGACCTGGGTAATGGCCATGCTGTGCTGTGGAGAACGCCAGCCATCTGCACCTCTGCTCGCAGCTCAGGCGTGTGAGCTGTGGTGCAGTGTAACGTGCCACAGAGAAAGCAGAGCTCTGTCTTATCTGACTTCTATTTTCAGTTTGGGTTTTTAAAGTTACTTACCTAAAGTTGTCAATGAAAGAGTTAGAACCAGAATTCACACACAGCTGGATCTTTTCCTTCAGTGTAGTTTGTGCCTAGATCATTAGCTAAATTAAACTTCAGGCTGACTTTATGCTGGCAGAACATGATTATCTAACTTGGTCTTTGTCCAGAGTAGTGGAGGTAATGCACTTTTCCAATGAATGGCTTAAAGTGTATTACCCTTCTATGCCTGTCTGCTATTTCTTTCCTTCCCAGGTGGGTGTAACCTTGCAAGCGACTCTGGATTGGCACAGATGGCTGTCTCCCTGTTCCAGCCCTCTCAGCAGCCTGGTCTGATCTCAACAGATGGAATGGGCTTGGTGCTCCAGTGTTAGGAGCTGCAGAGGACATGTGTATGCTTGGTGGAAGCAGTAGACTGAGTCACTCAAATATTTATGGTGTACTTCCTGCTGAAAAGATTAATGCGGACATGAAAAGTAAAGTGCAGAAAAAATTGCTACGCTGTAGAAGTAACCGTGGTTCCCAGTGTGGAACTATAAACAGCAAAACTGTGGAGCCTGATTTATGAAGAACAAAAAAAGGAGTTCTGCAGAGCTCAGTTAAGTGATGACAGCTGCTAGGCCATGAGGAAGGCAAGCCGTTATTGAAAGTGGGGCACAAGGGCACAGCCAGATTCAAGGGAATGAAAATGAGTGTACAAAACCTGAACGTTGCAGAAATGTTCTGGACAGTGAGACCTTTCTTCTGCTTCCTAAAGGGAGTGGGAGAGAGCCCCAGCACACTGGATAAATTGGTTTCGTAATGAACAGAACAGGGCTACACTGTGCGTTAGAACTTGATGGCTGTGCAGGGATGTAGCAAGGGAGGAAATGTGGCTGTTTCAGCCTCCCATCTGGCTGTGTGAAGGGAAGTATTTGCTTCTCTGCTTTGGAGCAGGTGTGTGAAGAGCATCAGGTAGATGCTGCAATTCTTTGTCCTAAAGCATCTCCCTCTCTTTATGCTTCTTTTGATGAAATTGGGGGAATTACAGTAACTTCTCTCTTTTGTGAATCTCCTTTTTCTTATAGCCTAAGCCAGTTCTGGCTTGTATAGCCTGCAGGTTTTTCCTCATTCTTGGAAACTTCTGAGGGGCTTAATGTTAAACCAGAGACAGGTGCTCAGGCTTTCTTCACATGACAGATTAGCTTGGAGATTTGAAAGGGAAGGCATATGACACACACAAATTCTGGGGATCTAGAGCCAGGTTACCCTGTGCACGTATGCCTGTGTCTCTGAGATAGCAAAGATCATACTCCTTTAGCCCACCCACAGCTAGAAAATCTCTCAGCCCCCAGTTTCCTTGGAAAGAGCTTCAGCTCTGTTCCTTCCCACAAGATAATCAATGCAGACTTATTGATTCACTGAGTGAACCAGGCTTTGAATATCAGATACTTTACCACCCAGGTGGAAATCAGCAGCAATGCCAATTAGGTCAAAAGGTTATCAAGTTTGAAAGTGGTAGGAAGGTGAAACGAGACACAGTCATTTAACAATGAAGCATGTATGATTTTGGGAGGGTTTTTTTTCCTTCCTGGGAAACATCCTAAAGCAACACATGATAGATTAAAAAAATAATGAAATGCCAGAAGCTAAAAAGATAATTTGGAGAGTAATGTGCAATTCCTCTCAACACAGAGCAATCTTAGTCTCATTCAAACACATTTTTCAAATTTGTTTTTTCCCTTTCCCCCAGCCCATATCCTATTTCATATAATGTTGCCTTCTTGATAGTTTGGCTTCTTACTTTTGATTAAACAAATTAGTGCACTAGATGAGCAACCCTGACACATTTCCAGATATCCTTTTTGTTCCTTATTGATTTCTGCATAAAAAAATTTACATTCAGTGTCCATGCAGAGGTATGCAGTTTGTTATTATAGTGCTCTCTACCATTTTAGACCATGTTTTCTCAGGGATCAGCAAAGCTGATGAACACTACTGAATTCTGATTGTGCAGCTACAGAAGCAAGCCATACGTTCTGTGCGTGTCCTGTGTGCAAACACAGGAGCTGCTGCACTGATCCATTTTGAAGAGCAGAACAGTTGTCTCCTACAGGGGCTAATGCATGTTCCTTAGAAGTAGGTATAAAAATTGCTTCTCTGTTTAATCACTCAGGTTGGATCAGTGAATAACATTTTTTCCATACCCTGTATGGAAAGCAGCTTTATTATCAGAAGTAAGAGAACAGAGAACAAACTAGGATTTTATCGTTACTGGTGTAACATCACATACGGTGCTTCATCACTCGGTGATTTCTAACCTGTTGGTTTTGACAAAGTTGCTGTACTGTACCACAGTCACATCCTGTACCAATCAGGTTTTGGTTTTTCTCTTCTCATCTTCTCAGAATCTCTAATGCATAAGGTTTCTTCCAGTATCTGCCATTTAATCTGGACTTGGAGCCAGACAAAATGCCACAGTTTCAGCCTGTGGAGGACTTTGAATGTCATACTGGTGAACTGGGCTTTTTCTTACATTCCTCTATAAAGTGTTTCCCTAGGTTGCTTACTCTCTTTCCCAGAGGATGCTAGCACTTGGTAAAGGAATCGTACAGGTAACAAGTCTTGGGTCTGTCTACCCTCCTACGCTTGATAATGTTACAAGAATTTGCAACTGGCCTTTGCCAACCGAGGAGAGAGGCTAGGACACCAGGTATAGAATTACAAGGGTAAATATTTATTCCTGTGCCTGAGGTTTGCCAGCCAAATTGGGGCACTCCAAGTGTGGTTTTACACGGGGTTCTTATAACCTTCAAGCATTCAGGCACAACATGATTTGGCTAATCACTAACAGCTACACTACTGATTACTAATCATAGTAAAACTTTGCAAAGCAATTATATTTCTGTAGTGTCCTTGCCTCTTGTCCGTGTGTCCTATGATGCCAGACAATGCTGGGAAGGTTTCAGACATGTGTTAGAGGGCCTAGGATGCTGGCGTTATCTCAGTTGTCCAGGGCTATCTTTTATCCTTTATGGACAGCTCTAAGCTTCCAGGAAGCAAAGCCTTTACATTACTTCCAGGGCCAGGTTGTACTTTAGTTTGTTTTACAAGTCTCCAGTAAAATTCTCATACCTCAATCATTGCAGTGTATAAGGTGAACTGATACATATTAACAAATTTAATACACTGTCATACCATAAAGACTATAGTTAGGGAGGGGAATTTTCATAACAATACATCAGTTTAGAATTTTTCAAAGAACTTTTTCCATTGGACTCTGAGGACACTTTCATTTTCCTATTGATCACTGTGGCAGATTTTTGTGACTTTAATTCATGATGACAGTATTGAAAGTTCATATTTTTGTACCAGCACTGACCGTGCTGCTTGTTTGTTGTGCTTTTTATAATTGTCTTGCTACATAGCACCTAATATGGTCTTTTACGTGACAGGTAAAATTATTTACACCTTCACCTACGTTTGATGGGTGCCTTTGGGACAATGCTATCTATATATTTTGTCTTTCTGTTATTGATAAATGAGCTCTTTTATTAGGCTACATGTGCTAGCAGGCGTCACTCCTATTCAACTATGTTATTGAACAAATTTTGGCAATATTGAGAAAACCTTGAGGTTTTAAAAAGGTTTTAGAATATTCCATTATATTTCTTACTTGCCTTTAACAACATCCTCTGTGGACTGTGGCCCTGTCCATACAGAGAACTGTAGTCGTTATGTGCTCTTGATAAACTCCAGCTGCCACTGAAGACTGCTGGCTGATGTTGTCCTCATGCCCAACTACACATTCAGTGGCACACAGTCCTTTGGGCTTAATTATTTTTGCTGCTAACCCATAATATACTGTAATCTTCCAGAGATTTGTCTCTCGTTACATGCTTTTCAAGATCTTGCAGGAAATTCTTAGCATTTTTTGCAGGAGGTGCCTTCTGCTGTACATTTTGTCAGTAGTCAGAAAGTAAAGGTGTAGTTGGCACATGAGCTCCCTGTTCAGAAATTTGCCTCTTTCTTTCAGACCTGGTGATCCCTTTTGTAATCATGGGGAGTCATGAGTCATGTATGCCTTCCCTCGATACTACACTTGGGCAGGTCATCTATTTTTGCAGCTTCGCTATGAAGCTTCTTCCCCAGTGGCTTCTCTGTCTTGTTTCAAAGTGCATGGAAACTCTGGATGATTTTTCTGTCACTTGCCTGAAGCATCTCTCCAGTAACAGTTTCTTCTCCAGCCACTTTTCCATTTTTATGTTTAATAATGGAGTTTCCTCTCAGTGTTACAAGTTAATTACACAGAAGCTCTGAATATTTCAGTCTGTGTTACTGCTTTGCTGTCATCTCTTCCGAGCCCTCTCTTGAGCTTGCATCAGGGGAGAGAAGAGATGGTTTCTCTCTATCCTTCTGTTTCAGAGATTTGTTTGAACTGTCACTCATTTGGAGGGCTGTCACTCATTTGAAGAGTAATCACTGATTTTAATCCCAAAGCTACATGATATAACCTTGAATAGTATTTGTAATCAGAAGTAAAAACTAACAATTATGAGGATGGAGGGAATCTTCCGTGCTGAAAGTATGAAATTCATGACATAGGAATTTCTAAATAACTTCTAGGGATCTTATTTCAGATGTAAACCACAAATTGCTTCCTACTTTTGGATATACATTTGCTTGAAAATTTGCCTATTGTTGAGTCCTTATGAACTTGAAGATAGGTTTGTACCAAATGATAAAGTAGAAGTGTTAAAACATTCTCCAGCTGAGATACAGGAATGTAGTCTGTCCGCTGCATGCCCTCAAACTCTGATTCTGAGGTGATCACGCTTGTTTGGGGTATGATTGCTGTTTGTTACGGACTTACCACAGCCAATTCCTGTAGTAATACCTGTGGGCTGGCCAGATATTAGGTCGTGAATTATCTTTTTCTTGTGGTGCTCCCAGAGCACAGATCTGATGCCTGGGGTCCTGTATGTAATTATGGAGAATCTGAGCATTTTTTAAGAAACTGTTCATTCTCACTCCCAAGCAAAAGCAAAACACCAGATAAAATTCTGTTGGAGTAGAAGAAATTTCTGGCAGTCCAGTGAGATGGCTATTTTTCATGAGGTGTCAAAGTCAGGGAAATTTCCTCAAGTGTTCTAGTCTGGCTGCTCTTCCAGACCTTTAAAGCTGACCTCATAGTTTCTAGCTCTAAAAGTCTTAGTACTTGTTTATAGCATCCTTAGCAACTAGAAAGAGCTGAAAGTCAGACCAAATTTAAAGTAAGATCAAAGGCTTGCAAGTCAAGAATAGCTGACACATTTTTCTGAATTGTTGCACTATAGGCTTAATTTGTTCTGGTTTTTGGGTTGTGTGGGGTTGTTTGTTTTTTGTTTGTTCGATGGGGTTTTTTTGTCTCTTATGTCACAGCCTATAATAAAGATTTGGCTGGTGAAAATTGGTTGATATCTACTTCTACTAATGATGAACAAACCAAAATGGAAGTGGCTTCTTTCTCATTGCTGTTCTGTCTCCTGTGGGTAATTAGAGGTTATCTCAGCAGAGCTGTGATATCCATATTGAATTCCCTGTGATTGCAGAGTGATTTTTTTGTCGGGTCTTATTTTCCCTATGTTGACTTTTCCAGCCTTTGCCACATTAAAAACACAGACCTTAAATAACCACGTTCATTAGCTATCTGCTGATGTTGCTATTCATCCCCTGTAGTAAGGCTGCCTGTTGCAAGGCTGTGGGACCCCTGCAATCATGAAGGACTTTGCCCTCAGCTTGCATCAAGGTAACACCCACCCTTGTTCACGGCCTCTTCTGATGGCTCCTTTCCATGACAGCAGTGATGGCCAAAGGCTGGGGTGTTTGGTGATCAGGAGACAGGTTGTTCACCCTCCTCTCTGACCACAGGCCTGTTTTCAGGCATCAGTGCAAAAATAGCTTCTTCCACTACACTCTCCCTACACCAGTCTCTTTTTCCACAGGCAAATAAAACCAAGACAGTCCTCAGATGTGCAGCCAGCAGGTTGTTCCAGGAGGTGAACAAGGGAGGTGTGAGAGAGAAGAGGCCGAAAACTCAGGACAGAATCTTATCAAACTCAAGTGCGTAGCATGGCACAAGTAAATACTTGTGGTGGCTTTTCTTGACTGACTTGAGGAAACGTGGGGAATCAGTGGACCAGTAAGGCACAGGTGATAAACAGGAGATGGTGCAGGGCAGCTGAAGCACATTATGGGCTGGTGGGCCCTCACCAGAGGTACTACATGTTCAGCAAAGAGCTGCTGCTTTGCTTGCTTGCAGATGTGCCCGTGCTCAGGAGCTGACTTTGGCCCCTAAACCCCCTCCCTGAGGACCCAAGGTCCTGCATTTGGGTAACAACAACCCCATGCAGTGCTACAGGCTTGGGGAAGAGTGGTTGGGAAGCTGCCTGGGGGAAAAGGACCTGAGGGTGTTGATCAGCTGCCGGCTCAACATGAGCCAACAGTGTGCTCAGGTGGCCAGAAGGCCAATAACATCTTGACTTGTATCAGAAACAGCATGGCCAGCAGGACTAGGGAGGCGGTTGTCCCCCTGTACTCAGCACAGGTGAGGTCACACCTCAAATCCTGTTCAGTTTTGGGCCCCTCACTACAAGAAAGGCACTGAGGTGCTGGAGCATGTCCAGAGAAGGGCAATGGCAATAGAGCTTGTGAAGGATCTGGAGCCCAAGTCTGATGAGGAGTGGCTGAGGGAACTGGGGTGGTTTAGTTTGGAGAAAAGAAGACTCAGGGGAGGCCTTATTGCTCTCTACAACTGCCTGAAAGGATGTTGTAGGCAGGTGGGGATTGGTCTCTTCTCCCAGATAACAAGTGACAAGACAAGAGGAATCATCATCAACCTATGCCAGAGGAGGTTTAGATTGGATATTAAGAAAAATTTCTTCACTGAAAAGGTGATCAAGCATTGGAACAGGCTGCCCAGGGAGGTGGTGGAATCACCACCCCTGAAGGTGTTTAAAAAAACACGTAAATGCAGTGCTTGGTGACGTAGTTTAGTGATGGACTTGGCAGTCCTGGGTTAACAGTTGGAGTCTATGATCTTAAAGATCTATTCCAACCTAAACAATTATATGATTCTACAGTTCTATCCAGAATCACATTATGGCAGCTTTTCACTAATGTGGTGTCTGTATCTCTTTGAAAGTGGGTGAAGATCATGATCCTAGGAATTGAAGTGACTACCTGATACAGGGCCAGATCACTTCAATACCTGCAACCCCAAATGCATTAATGTCTTCATAGATATCAATTCCTCTTAATTTCTTTCCATCCAGTTAATCTAATTAGTCATATGTTGGTCTTGCAGCTCTCCACTGCAAAACAGAGGGAGATGCTTCTGATCTTTCCTTTTTTCAGTTTTGAGTCCTTCTGTGTCACACTACATGGTTGCAGCTAGCTGCTTGAATAACCTTCAACATGAAGCCAAGTTCATTGTGGGCTGACTCTGGAGGCTCTGGTTGGTTAGTTGTCCTCAGACTGATGTGGGTCTGGTCAGTAGTACTTTGTATCCTCATTAGCAGCGCAGAGAAGGAAAGACAGAATGAGATAGGGAATTTAGCTGATCACGGTAATTTGTTTCAGTTGGTGAAAGCTGTTGAGGTTTGTTAGATGCTCCAGGAAGAACTGAACATCTTGGCAGTGCAGTGAGAGATTAAATTTGATGTGGATAAAGCTACAATAATGCCCAGTGGCAAAAGTAATCTAAGTTTCCCTTCACCTGCCTGCGCTCTGAATTTGCAGTCTGTTCTGAAGGCAGAACATTAGGATAGATATTATCACAGACAGCTTAATGAAGTGTGTAGCTACAGTTTTAAAAAGGGAACCGAGCTGCTTGCATGTTTGAAAAAAATAATACAGTAACACAGAGCAAACTGTGATACATGGATATTCTGGTAGAAAGTTAATGAAGAACACTTACCACAAAATTACACTGCAGTTGCCTCCTGCTGGGACCAAGAGCTCAGCAGGTAAAAAAAAAATAAAAAAAATCTACTTGTACAGGTATTAAAAGTGCCTCAGATTAAATTATATGCGAGAAATACTTAGAAGGCTGTTCCATTTGTATTATTCAGAGGCATAAGCTAATTCCTCCTTGAGGCAAGGAAAAAAGTGTTATGGACATAGATATTGTTTCTCTGTTTTATTTATTTATTTATTTTTTTACATCTTTCCTTTGAAGCATTAGTACTGGCTGCTGCCAGTGGGACAGAACATCAGAATGGACTTCAGGTCTGATCCAACGAGGAAATAAATCATATTTGCATAGGAAAATTACAGTGATACATAGTACAGTGCTCTGTCATATCAGTAAGCTCTCAGATAGTACGCAGATTTGATCATGCCTCCTTTAAAAACACCCACTGCCATCTTGTTAAATGCTAGATCTGTGAAATTTTGTGCTGAGCTGGACAGTATTTCATTCAATAGGAGATAGCTTCAGAAAGACTAAAGCTCAAATGCAAGAGGTGAGGTTTTAAAAAAGTCTGGAAAACTCTGCAGTTCTGACAAGAGCAAGTATTTGGTTACCAGATGGGTCTGCCCAGAAGAGAGTATCAGCAGAGTATGTGAAAAACATTTTGACCTCTTAAGGTGAGAGGCATAAGGATGTACCAGAAAATAAATACAAGAACCAAGGGCAAACACTACATTTACAGGCTGTGTAATGCTTTTAATGCTTCTAGAGAGTGTTTTAAACCCATGAAAGTAGGAAATACAAACATATTCAAAAGGTAGTTCTCCCTTTACAAATGCACAGGGTAGGTAATACTGCCTTTTCACAAGGTGATCAATCGACACTGGGTTTTAAGTACCTTACTTCTTGATTTGCTTTTTCAGTGCCAGGTTACAACCCAAATGCTTTCTCATGGAGCCGTAATCATTTGGGAGCCATTATCACACCAGACAGCTCAACTTTGTTTTCTTTTTTTTCCTCAGTTTGCCAGTCTGGATTTGGTTTTGTTTTGCAAGCATTATTGTGCTGGGAGGAAGTGTTGTTCTGACCGTCTAAAGGTGAGATTCTCCTCCTTGCAGGCTGTAGCAGCACAGGAAAGCCAGTTCCCGGTAAGCACACCAGGGTGTGGGAGAAGAGTAGAGTCACCGGGGCCTGGCCAGTCCTTGTGCTAAGTGCATTGTGGGGACTGCTGACATGACAATTTGGCAGTATGGACTCACAGGGATAAAACTGAAGCCAATCATTTCACAAGGGTCCTTGGAGGTTCAAGGGTTTCGCATCACAGATTTGAGGTCTGTTCCTGCAGACAACCAAGGTCAACGTCTGGTCTTTTTGCTTTCAGCCTTGAGCTACCAGAGTTTTGCAAGTCGGTGCTGGTTGGGAATTTGAAACGCCTTGTGTCATTTCTTCTGCATTCAGTGGTCTGGCTGGGTGCTTAGATGGCTTTACCTCAATACTTCTGCAGAACACTGTAGGGCCAGATTTTGCAGAAGAATCTCATCCTTTGACGTGCAGAATTAGACTCTATAACTCGAAAGTTATAAAGTAGGTATGTTTATTGCGCGCAGATGCACGGGGGATCGCTCCTCCACAAGCGTGCATGCCCGAAGTGACGAACCATCTCACATTTATACAATAAAACAAATGAATATTCAATTAACGCCTATACATATTCGTTACCTAAACCCGCTTACTCTCGCTTCGTATGTTAATTAGCTTATCAGTCCTTTGGCTGGAATGTGGTGGTCTTGCAGGTTTGTAGGTGATTCATGTTCTTGTGACCATCCGATCTTCTCCAGCAAGGAGACTTAGCACTCCCTCCCTCTAGATAGCATTGGAATATCTCTCATCCTTTTCTCATTCTTTTTTAAATAGCCCCTTTGTTAGAGGAAGAAGGGCAGGCGTCTCCTCAAAACTGTAGTCGTCTCTTCAAAGCTGTGTGCCTATGTGACCAGACACCGCACCCATGACTAGTCACCATACCCACATTCCTTGAGCAGACATACAATCGATGTCCATTGTCCCCATTTCACACTATTTCTCCATATCACCTTGGCTGTTCCCAAAGGGGACAATGGGAGTCTTTGGCTAGTGAGCACCTTCAGTAGGGGGCAACACTAATGACTGTGCTTTGTGGTACTGACCTTGTATTCCTTGAGACACTGGCCTGATGCATTTAATTGTTTTTTTTGAGGAGCGAAAACATGAGGAAACTTGTTTTTCCAAAGTCTTGTTACATAAATTTATCACTATAGTTTGCAAATTGCATGCCTTCTGTAAAGCAGCTGCATGGTATGTTTCTTGAGTCTTGGTCACCATTTGTTGGGAAACAAAACAAAAACTGTGGCTTGATCCTCAGCTGATGAAAAATAGGATTTGAAACCAGTCAGTTTTTGCTAGCTAAGAACTTGACTCCTGCTCTTTAAGAGCCTGCTTTTTTTTCTTCCCTTCCCCCCCCCCCCCCCCTTCTTTTTTAGCATTTCTTGTGATGGGAGACAATTATGAAGTCAAAAGAGAGGAGACATCCAACTGTTCTCATGTGTGACTCTTCCAAAATACAATTGAAGGGTGAGAAGGAGGAGGCATAAATAGTGTTTGGGTGGGGAGGCAATAAAGCTTTGTCACCCAGCTATTTGCTATTGTACTGCAATAGAGCAAGGACTTTGAAATCTGCTGCTGCCATAGAGGAGTTTTGCTCCTCTGGTCGGGAACAGCCATAGTCTTGTCATGCAGAGTGAGGCTCAGGGTATTTTGTCAAGTGCTCGCAGGACTCCCACTGAGTACAGGATACTCATCACTGCCTTCGAAGCTGCACCTACAAGCAGTTTCTAGTCCTTAGCGACTCTCCCTCAATGCAATTGAATTCTGAGTGGCTGCTGTTCTTTTTTAAAAGAACATTTAATTGTTTAAAAGTGTAACGATATCAACCTTTTTTGATTTGCCATCTGTGCTCTGTATTTGCAGCAAACTGATGTTTAAAGCTGCCCATGTGGTTAACCCATGGGAGTAGAGGTAAAGAGCCACAACTGCCTCTGACAGTACAAAGGAGTTAACCATACATTTTCTGCTGAGGATCTTTGAAGTTACAGTAAGATTAACGGGCTCTAGTTGGTGCTGCCTTGCAGTGACACATCATTGCCCCTGAGTCAGTAAGACCAATTGTGGCACTCCATTTGCTAATGCACGTTGATACAGCCCAGCACTGTGCCGTGCTTCAGCACTAGAATGCTCAGATGCTGTAGTAGCTTGGCTGGTTGGTGAAGTGTTATGTGTCTTCTTGGCACTGCCACGGGTCACTGGCTTATCTAGCAATTTTCAAGATGCTAATGTAACGATCTAGATTTCATTTTCTCTTTCTCACTGTGCAACGTGTCATTGAGGCCTGGTACCTCACAAGCTATCCTAATGTCCTATGACCAAATGAAATACTTTTTTTTTTTAAATCTTTTTTCTCCCCCCCCCTTTTTTTTCTTTCTTTAAATAATTTTAAAAAAACCCAGTCATTTTTCTTCAGCTAGAATTGTATTTTTTGTGTTAAGTATATGTTTTGAGGAAAGGAAGGCAGGTTCTTGAGACAGCTAGTCTAATTCCTCTTCTACTGAAAACTGTATATGCTTCCACCAGAACTCCTGCAGCTTGCATTGTGTAATTACTGTCCTGGTGGCAGGCCCAGATGAAAATCCTGCTAAACATATACAAATGGAAAAAGAACTATCTGATCCTACAACAGGGAGATATTTGAAGTCTTGCTTCACTGGTGCTGTTACCGTGGAGATATAGAGGCAAACCCAGGAATTTTTATCATCTATTTTTAGGCTCTGCCTAAGTGTGTCTACAGAAAAGCATGCCCTATTACTTTTATAGGTTAGTTCGATCCATGGTCCGCATTTTCCTAGTGCACAGTCTGCAGACGCTTCTCCCTCTCCTTCAGGGAGGATAAAACCCACTTAACAGCTACCAGTGGGGCAGCGTTCAGGAGGCTTGCATTGTTACAGGGGATGGCAGGCCTATTTTGTACAGGAACTGAAGTCTTATTGCGTATCTGTACAGTGCCTACTAAAGATGTTGTTCAGGTGCTGTGGAGCATTCATCCCTTGACAGAAAGCAAAAGCAAATATGAAGTCCAAATTTTTTCTTCAGACTGCTACTATAAATGAGAGGAAGGACTTAAGCTGTATACATGGTTAAACCTGCTGAAGCTCTGCTGAGCTACAGATGGAAATACGTTCTGGAGTCATGGACTGTCTATAACTGTACCAGATAATGCTTGGTATCTTTTAGCATCAAAATGCTTGTTTCATTAGTCAGGAGTCGGTATCTACTAGAACATGCAGAAATGTTTTTGGCTACATCTGTTGAGGAAAACATAATAAGTCCAAGGAGCCTGTGATTTACCTCAAAACCTCTAGTGTCCCCTTGCACTTTCAAAAAGTTTTCTGCTTAAATGGGAAATTAGAATGATCTGAAACTTGCAAGATCTCATGCAAGAGGGCTAATGGAAGGAGTTGTCATCGTGACTTCTCTGCCACCTGTCTTGGGGTTTTGAATGTAGCCAAACTGGTTGGTGCCTACTAAAATTGTACTAACTGGGGCTGGCTGCCACAATGTCTGGTGAGATGTCTGACTATTCAGTGTTGTTTATTCTGAGGCAGTTAAGCAGAAATTTGCCACTGTCCACATCCTCTCTGTGTCTGATACTTGATTGTAAGGGCTATTTAGACTGTCCCTTTACAAAGGATGTGGAAGGTTAACATTGATTTCTCAGCCAATACCCATGTGTTTTACAGACCTGTATGGTGTTCCTATCACCTTTTTAGCTGAAGAGCATCTTAAAGAGAAGAGACGTTATTTCTGATCTTACTGAGAAAAACTGCTGCTTTTTTTTAAAAAAGTCAATCAGGATAGATTGATAAAGGATGAAGCAAACGCTGAGGCAAAAAGAGAGTGACATTTCAGATTTTTTGATAGTCTAATGATTTATTTATTAATTTATATTGAAATTTTATCTGCCATGGAATATGATTCATGTCCA
This sequence comes from Falco biarmicus, assembly GCF_023638135.1. NCBI lineage: Eukaryota > Metazoa > Chordata > Aves > Falconiformes > Falconidae > Falco > Falco biarmicus. Next base: position 85,214,244 of record NC_079292.1, read on the forward strand.
ATACCTCAGCAGTTTATGCACTCATCAATGTTACTGTGGGCAATAATGCATTGCATGGTTTTTTTATGAAGTCATTTGGATACCTGGACCGAGAGGGTGTGTTAGAGGAGACTGGTTGGCTTAAGAGTGGCAAACAAGCCCCTGCATGGCCTAGTCCTTGCTCTGAGTTTCACATGTAGTGACAATACCCAAAAGTCACAGATTATTTTACGGTGGCTGATGTGAAAAGTGTTGGTGTTACCAGTTAGGTTTGAATAGGCTGGCACATTGGCACCCACTGTGGGCCTTTGGGGTGAACTGCTGTGACCAGTGTAAAGGTCTGCTTCCATTACAGACCCTCAGTATGGAGCCGCTACTGTCTGTCTCGTGCTTACCTTTCCCATCCCCAGAGTGCGAGGAGCCACCCTGCTGCAGGCTCTGGGGACCCAGAGGCAGGGTCGGGGATAGCAGCCCTTGGCCCAGCCATAGGGCACCACTGATAACGATGGTGGAAGAACCTTGGTTACTCCTGTCTTTTTTTGTGGGCCTCATCCTCCTATAAAGACCGGTGTTTTTCATTTAGGAAATAATTTTTCCAAGTCGTGTTTCAGGCCTATTTATATTGCTGCTTACACCTTGTACCTTTTCTGCCGATCAACGGAAGACTTTGGTATCTGAAACTTGTCATTGTCGCTACAGTTCACTCAATGTCAGTAGCTCCCTTGAAATCACAGAGCTGGGACCCAGAGGTGGGAGCTCCATGTGGAGTGGCCACTGATGCTTGCAGGAGTTTGTTCCTGTAACAGAAAAGGCAGTACGAGGAGGATCTGGGTCTCACAAATGAAAGCACAGCTTTCTAAAGAACACAGTGGTCTTGTGGCCAGGAAATAGTGTTTCTTCATGGTGTGAAATATGTGGTAAGGTGGGGGAAAATATGTACGTGATGCCACATACTTGGAGGGAAAATGTTAGCTGAGTGGAGGCATGGGGTGTGTGTGGAAGGGTCTATGTGAAGTGCATGGGTAGGAAAGGGTTGGTGTGCCAGGAGGTCCGTGAGAGTGCTGTGAGATAGTGAAGGAAAGAGTGGGCTTTGCTGCTGACTGCTTTGTGTGCTTACTTTTGCTTTGGCTTGCAGAGGAGGAGAAAGGTGGAGAAAAGAGGGGTGTCATAGGGCTCTTCTGAGGTAGTAAGTAACCTTATGCGGTTTGAGAAGGCTCGCCTATAATCATGGGTGGCCATCTGAGTGGTTGGGGTGGAGAATATGCACACTGGTTGAGTTTCCTTCCCTTTCACTAGTGTCTGTAGTTTTTAAGCGGTGGCTTCAGGCAAGGCACTTCTGGTGAGGGATCAAGGAAAGATCAGAAGCATTGACCCCAAACCACACAAGCTCGGTCCTTAGCATGTGGGCTGTAGAGGGTACTCTGAAGCGGGAGGATTTCCAGAGGTTACAAATCAACTTCTGAGAGACTGGTATATCTCATCTGGTGGTTTTGAGCATTAGAGAGCAAGTATTTCAGGCAGGGGGTTTTAATAGCATTTAAATGTTTAACTAATCCCAGTTTTTGGAACCTGTGACAATTCTTGAGTTCTCTGCAGTCTTTTTTTTTGGCTAAAACCCCTTCTGAATCTACTGTTTTCCAGAGGTTCTTTCTGTATGCTGTAGTTGGTAGGTCCGTGCTCTTCCTCCAGAACAGCTACACCTCACTGGGTTTAGACAGTGGTCTGTCGGTGCAATTTACCTTGCATGGAGACATCTGTTTTGCAGTTAATTGTGTAGTATCCAGGGGACGGTTCAAGTCTGGTGCTGACAGTCTTGAACGGCTGCCCGAGGTCATCCTATCCCTGAAACTGCAGGCTAAGGAGGAATTAGCAAATTTAATTGCTGGTGGCAGCAAAACCTAATGTTTCTTTCCATTTCTTTATGAAGGAGGGTCCAAGTGTAAGTGAAGATGCCTGTGAGATTTTATTTTTAATTGAAAAATAAGCAAATAATCCTTGCTTGTTCTGGTTAAATCCAGTTACTTGCCAAGGACTGCCTTGTTCTTACAAGGCTGTAGGGACACGTGTTTACCTGGCAACGTATTCACAGGCATCTGTGGCAGATCTGTGGTGCCTGGTGCTCTGCGGTATTTACCATGTTGCAGATACTTTGGCTGGTCCCCAAAATGCAGCCAGTGACAGCCAGCTTGTAAACTGCAGTTCTTCTAATTTCAGGCTGATATCTCAGCTAAAAGAAATGGCTTTGCACTGAAAGAGGCATTGAAAATCGCTGGGGGTGGTGGTGCAAATTCAGGCGTGTTATTTAAGGACAGGTTTATATGATCCTGCCAGCTTCAGTGTGGTGACTGCCATGGTGCCCCCTCTCCGTACCTGGGGTCTTCTTTTTCTCTAACTTTTCAGCCTCTGATTACAAGTAGGTCTATGACAAGCCTCACAGCTTTTACCTGTTGCCACATGCAGAGCTTTTCAAAACAGCAATAAACTTTCCAAAGGGTGAATACATACGGGAATATGTGAGAGTTTTGTCTTTACTGCATCCCACTGGCTTAGAGGCATACAGAGGGAATATGTGTCAACTCAGTTGCTAACTGTAAATTGTGTGAAAGCAAGACTTCAGAGACATATATGTACAGGCACTTGTAAGTCCTTATTTCTGTAGTGCTTCCCAGGTTTGTGGGATAAAGGGCAGTGATTCAAGATGAAGGTAAACCAAAACTTGATAGCTAATATAGTGCTTTCAGTTCCACTGATTTGTGCTGAGGATCTGGTACCTTCTGCTTCTGCCTCAGGTAGGCTTATTTTTATTGTAAGTGGTTATTATTGCTGGCACGGGAGGCAAGGGAGCAGCTGCAGGCTTTGTTTGCTCTGATTTTGAATTTAACTTTTGGCAAAGGCAATTTTGTACCCATGATCAGTCATTTCTTTTCCATCTATTTGTTATAAAACCAGATAAATAGAAGTCTGTCAGCACAGAAGTTGAAGAAATGGAATCATACCATTGGGTGAAAAGCCAAAGAGGATAAAATGAATTAGATACTGGACTTAATAAACCCCCATTAATTACGATGCAATAGTGTATTTCCTGCCTGCCATAGAAATGGATTGTATTTCTCTGTTGCATAAAACATTGTAATCTTCTCTCACATTAAGACTAAGTCTGAATAGAAAAATGTGATTTAATTCTTCTGAGAGAAACCTTTCTCCTCTTAGTCCCCAGGTCCTCGTCAGGAAGCAGGAGAGCAGTAATAGAGTATGGAAAGAGGAGAGGTAGAAAACCAATGTCCATGTTGGATATGGAGTCAGTGAAAGAGAATATATTTAGGACCCATTGTGCTCTCACTTGTTTGCAAAGATCTTTTTCAGGTGAGGAACAGGAATAGGGAAAAGAGTTAATGGAATGAATATGCAGTGGTTGTAAGACTAGAAGCAAGCTTTTTACAGCTTTGCTGGAGAAGGCCAGAGTTGAATTTTGACCAGCTAAAGTATTATTAAGCTAGTTGTCTATTCACGTGACTGCATCTTGGAAATACTTAACTGTATGGAATTGGGACTTTACTGTTGGTCCATACCCACTGGGAAGGTAAGTGGTTATCTATGAGCATTTGTGTTTACAGTAATACACTGTGCATTGTGGGGAAAGACAGGTAATTAGAAAGATATTTTTGGCTTATTAAGGCCCATTTAAACCCATCATGAATTATCTAAATTCTGTGATTTCTTATGATAAAAAGCCTTTAACAAGGCTAAATGTGGAAAAGCCTGTTACAAGGCTGAGTAACACATGGCTTATGGTCTGCATGAGATGTATTTTGTGTACCTGTTTGTGCTCTGCAAATTCTCAGCTGTGTGTGCTTGGTCTTTCAAACCTATTTCAGTTCAAGGTAATGACTTCAGGGAATGTTACCTAGGCTCACAGAAGGCTTACTGTATTTGAATCAATTGACTTTAATAACCAGAAGGAAAATTAAGTATGGAGTATAAAAATAGGTATACGAGGTAGGTACATTCTTTTAGGAAATGGACACAGGAACTTTTTCTGCTTTTGGTAACAAAGCTGTTCTTTTGAAAGCCCCAGTTTGAAAAACCCCTGAGAACATCTCCAAAATTAAACAGGGCATACCCTCTTACACTGAACAGCTTAACAGTCTATAGTTGATAATAAAACAGTTCAGACTTGTCCTTTAGGAACATGGTATAACTTTAACACGTATAGTAAGGACAAGGACTAGCTTAGAAACATCTGACCAGGATGCTTAGCTGAATATTGCCAAGAATCTGACCCAGAGCTCAGTTATCACCTCAAACTCTTCCAAGTCCAGAAATAAAGCTTCTTTCATTTGTATTTGGTGAAATAGTTAAAAGGCGAGTTGACTGTGAAGCAGATGTGACACATCAATAGCAGTTTCTGCAGATGAATAACAAAGCTCTTTAGGAGTGCTAAAAATAGTCATAAACTGTAGTTGTGAAGAGGCAATCCCTAGTAATGAATCTATAAATAAATAAGCTAAAGGCCAATATGGTAGGTTTATATCTTTCATATATTTTAAGCACTTTTGAAATCAGAGGTAGCATGACCTGGAGGTTAGAGCAAAGAGCTGGGAAGTGAGGACTGTTTCCAGTGTCTGAGACCTGGTTTACAGGACTTGCCGTAATCACAGACGTAGGGTTTGGGGATCTTGCAGAGCAGTGGTGGTATTTTCAACCTTCACCAGTTTCAAAATGCAGTCAGCTGAGTGGGACATTTTAAAATGCAGTCCCACCACTAGATGGGGGGAAATAGTTATCCTGACGGTACTTTACAGTCCCCCTTATTAAAAGGAAAACCAAAAATCTTTACTGTACGTGCTGCTTCTTTACCCTATACACCGTTTTTAAGCACAGTTCATCTGTGTGGCTGCCTTCAGTCTGAGTGGGTTGCTTGAACTCTCTTTATGGGAGAGAACAATAGCCACATCAGCAGTTCACCTTCTTTTTTCCTAAAGTAGATCTCTAAACATACAGACAGTTGAATGACATTGTAGAAGTGCTTGTTTCCCCTGTCCTGGACTATAAAGGGGATCCTACGTGCTCTCTGTCTCCATATGAGATGGAGACATCTTTGCTGTAGGTGCCAAAAAGTGGGTGGAGCAAGACCCAGATCTTTTCTTCACTCCTTGCAGGTGTTGCCCTTCACAATCTTATATTCTGGGGAAGCACTGCTGTCTACCAGACTGAAAGATTAGGGAGAGCCCTCATCTGCCTTGGAAATCTGAAAGGTTTTGGAGAAGCCTATTTGTTTTTCTTTCACCATCTGTCTCCTCTAAAACAGGGTAATCTCAGGGGAATACAGATGCTTTGCCTATAGCACAGGGATCCCACTGTGGCCAGGGCTTCTGCATGCTCCAGTTGGTTATTTTGTCTCATCAGCATCACATATATTCCAGCTCTGTATGTATAGCTGAGGGAGACTTAATTTCCACACCTACTCCCTTCTCAAAAAAGCTTTCACTTTAACTCATAAGAAAGTACAAATGTTTGGGGGGCCTTAAAGATGGGGTTTTGGAGGCAATGTTTAGTTTTGCAAGACCTGTGTCTGTTACAATACCTAAACCAAGCTGACAACGTCCCCTCAGGTAGTTCTTCACCTTTAAACAGATATTTCTAAGAGACTTAAGACTTGATTCAGCCCACAGAGAAAACGGATAGCAAAGCTCTTCTGAGTTTCATTGGCAATGGATGAGGCTCATAATTCAATCAAGAAATCCAGGTGGGCTTCTGTATTCAAATTTTCCAGCAAAAGTGGTTGCAATTAGTTCAGTTGGAAGCCATTACATTGTAAAAAAGCATAGAAATGCTCCTGATCTGCATCTCACAAGGCTGTCCAGCCTGTCTGCTTCCCCGATCTCTTTGGTCGTGCTAAGTTAAAAGGTCATAAGTTATTGTGACCTGGGTTGCTGATTGTTTTATCTTCATCTCTCATTCTACCTTCAGACAGTGTCTTACATGAAAACGGACAGAATGTACCTGCCAATAACTTCTAAATTTTGCAGAGGCTTCCTGCTTCCTTTCTAACATGTAAAAATGTGGGTTTACTTGCAAGCAGTTCATAGTGAGAAAATTGTCAGAGATACACCTTTGTATTTAGATGGTTTATATTTAGTACTTTTTTTTTTTTTTCCTTCAGAAGTGATTAACAGGAGGTGCTGCTAATGGTCCTGCAGGCTTTTGATGAAGGCTGATTTCATATCTATGTATGTACATACACACACAAAATAGTTCTGTTTTCTGAGAACTAAAAAAAAAAGTAGTATATTTTCATCTAAAGGCATTGTGTGATTTCACAGACATTATTGCTTGTCTTGGAGGCTGCAATTCTGAGGAAAACAGGTACTGAAGAGAGAGGAAAATGAAGGGGGTGGTGGGGGGAAGAAACCAGCAGCTTTTATAATGCAATGAACAGTCTCATTAGGCAAGCCAAGGACAGGTGTCATTGCAAAAGGTAGGGTAGTCACTTCAGATACTGCTAAAGCATGCCGACAAGCAGGGAATATTTCAGTTGCCAAGGCTGATAACCTTGACTTCTTATTGCCATTATAACTGTGGGATTTTTTAATGAGCTCCAGTTGAGAAGCTGGACTTTATTTCTACGATCAGAGGTTCAACTGAGAAACTTTTAAGGTCATTCCCATCCTCTTGAGACAGGAACTTTGGCTGGCTACCATGCAGGTGTAGTTTTCCTCAGCTTTTAGTTTTCTATTATTTTTCAGTTCTGCTAAAGGTAAAAAACCCACCCCCACCCCCCCCTTTCACTGGGGAATAGGAGCTCAACAGGAACTGTGAAAGAAATATGCTGCAGTTTCATGGCGGGAAGGCTATTTTTCTAGCTGAGCTATGAAATAATAATACTTTTAAGCCAGGACAGGATTGCTCTTTGAGGCATAAATTTCTTTGTTCTGCCAGGAAGGCTCTGAATGAGGAGAGAAAGCGTGATTTAGGAGCTGAGCTGAGAGCCAAGAGAGCTGCATTCGGTCCCTTGGACTGTTAACTTCAGCAAGTCACTCCTTGGCTTTATGCCACCTATAAAATGGGATGAGAGATGCGTTCACTTCTTGTTCATCTCGCCTCTGTAGATTGCTGAGCATATGGTGCACGAATTGCCTTTTCCTCAGTGCCAAGGACACTGGGGACCCGGATCGCAGCTGTGGGTTCTTATGTGTGCCATAAACTATAACAGGAAACAAGATTTTTGTCTTGCCTCTTTTTTTGTAGAGACCTTGTTAAGAATTTGTGTCCCTCCACTTAACCTGTAAAGATACCCAGCTGATTCCCAAATGGGGGCTAGCCACTGTACAGGTGAAAGGGGTATCCCCAAAGTCTCCTTTTTGCCAGGAGAAAGGTCTTCCTCACCTAACCCTGCCCTCCTGACAAGGGCCTGCTTGTCTGTCTTGCCCAGACTGAACCTTGAGTCATGAAACAAGTACAGCGGTGCTTTAGAGAAGAGGGGAGCCAGCGAGTGGCTGTGGTTAGAGTAAAGAAATGGGATGTGTAAAGCAGCGTAAGTATTAGCGCTGGGGAAGATGTTGAGCAACATAGGAACACAAATAAGGCAGGTAGGAGTCTTTTGTAGAGGAGGAGGATTTGGAGGAAACTTGTGTGTAGTATGATTGTCCTGTCCCCTTACTTAAAGTGAATTAAGAGCTGCAGAGTCCTGTAGCTTGTTCTGCTACTGGCAGTGTAGTAATTTTACTGACAGTTTCCACAGGGAAATGCTGTCTTTGAATAAAAAACTGGGGTTTCCTTTGAGGAAAAGCTACCTGAAAATTTTCAGGTTAAATCAGTATTCTGAAGAGAAATGATGGTTTTCATTTTCCTTTGTCTTAAAATGCTTTTTTATTTTCCTTGTTTACGAATAAAAAATATAAACCACAATTCTGTTTTAAATTGAAATGGAACAAAAAAATCATTGTTTTACATCAAACCACACGTGTAAGCATGAAACAGGATTTTTCTTTTTTGTTCATAATTTCTTGGCTTAATAGTTGTAAATAAAGGGGTTTTTTCACTTGAATTTAATCAGTAGGAAAAAATCTGGTTTTCCAGCTCATTTTTAACTATCATTAAGTTGCACAGTACAGTTTAGGCACATATAATGTTTCTTGACAGTTAAGAAGCAAAACTATTTTGTTGGGAATGAAGGGCTACAGTGCTATGTACCTAAGACTCACTTCTCAGGTAATCGCGGCTTGCATGGTCACTCTCCTGCTGAATTTGAAGGCATAAACAAAGTACAGAAAGACCACAGTACAAACATCACTGATGGGACAGTGGGAAATGGGTGGCCTCCAAGCGTTACTGAAATCCTTCTGCTTTATTATCATCTGTCCTCATCTGTAGGGCCAGTTGTAGGTGTAAGTAGGCAGCTGCCCAAGGTGAGTAGGCTGCTGTGGGCAGTAAGACGGCTGCTTGCTTGGCCTGTGCCAAAGCCCTGCAAGGCCAGGCTGCTGCTGGAGAGATGGTGAGCCCTGGGAAGCTGTGGCTGGCCCCTTCCTGCGACCACAACCTCCACCCACCCTGCCATTGGCCATGCAGCTGCTGGGGCTTTGTGTCCCACAGATCTTCATCCCAAGTTCTTCCCATCTTTTCCCATGGCAGGGGCATCTTGTCCCTGGTCTCTCGTTCTTGGCCATCCATACTGACTCAGTGTATACAGATGACCAGCCTTGAGCTGGCTCCGCTTGGCTGTGCAACAAACAGACTACAGGAGTCTGCTTCTCACGGCACTAGGCAGTGCTGAGGCATTCATCACCTGCAGCTGCTGACCAAAGAGGAGGGAGACTTTTCCTGAAAATAACTCCCTGCAGATTAAACTCTGCACATTGCCTGAGTCAATCTGATTTTTAGCAGATTGCCATAAATCTACGTGTGTCTTTCTCTTTTTAGAACAGTATCTTCAGCTTTCCTTTTAAGATAAAAAGCTAGAAGAAAGTCAAGCTGGAAGTAAAAATAATTCCTTATATGTATATACAGCTTGCATAAAATACATTCCGGCAATGTTTGCTCTGACAGCTGGAGAATAGAACTATTTTTTTTCATTTAAACTTTGTTTTTTGGGCTTTGACATACCAGACGCCCTGGAAGAGTGTTAGCCTAGTTGTCTCTGGGTTGAAGCCATATATAAATGGTTCCATTTTTGGTGCAGATCTAACATCAGAATAGCAGTCTTTGGGATGTCAGAAAACAAACTAATTATCGTTATGAGTTTTGAACTGCTACTCTATCTTGACAAATAGCATGTGTAATTGGAAGCAGAGGAATAACCCGTACACTCTCTAAAAGTCATCTGTTACCGAGTGAATCTCTCCTGCTAAATGACTGTTGAAGTGAGAGCTGTATGTTCTATAGCATTTGCTGTGGACTGTATAGAAATAATAATCCAAAGAAAAATGAGTTACTGTGTTAGCATTATATACATACAGGAAGCTGCAAAGCAAGTATCAGGGAAAAGGAATTGGAATTGAGAAAGTAGAGTAGCATTTGGAACTCGGAGAAATATCTATATTATATTATCTTGGTATCAGCTGTTGGGAACAAAGGCCATGTCTCTTAACCTTAAAAATTATCTGGTCTATACTTGGATAGGAGCCTTTTCACTGGCATCTATACTTCGCTGGCAGTGGTGATGGTGATTTATTTACTCTCCCAGCTAACCCCAGACTGATGAAGAAGGGGTTTTTAGACTTCATATCACAGGAAATAACCATCCTTTAAGTGAGATCTAAAATTGAAGACTTAGCCTTACTTTTCACCATTTCATTCCACTCATTCCTTCAAAGCTTTGAGTTTGCTGTAGTTTTGTTTCTTGTGTCTTGCTGTGGTAAGGTCTGATTTGGTCTGATATTCCTTGTTTCCCCTTTTCACATTCTGTTTTGGATGTGAGTTAAGCTTGAATACTTTTTACTTCAAGCTTTTCTCCCTGATGCTCTTGTTACCTCTGTATTAAGCTGAAGCCCATCCACTTAAAGAAGCCTCTTTTGTAACGTAAGTGTAACAAGCGGTTTGGATGTCACAGTAACTTTGTGTTTGATGCTGCTTTGTAGAAGATGGCTTAAGCTGGAGCAGAGTCCTAGTGAATTTGGTACATTTATGTTATTGTTCGTAGCTGTGTAACAGTTGCCACATGGAGATCTGAGCCTTAGTGCACTAGGAGGCACCTCTCCTGTGGAGAGACTCGATGTTTGGGTAGCTGAGAGAGAGGCCTCGCTCCCTGACGCTTGAAAACAGTAATCTCCTCAGTCTGATCTTGCTAATATTAATGTGAAGGTGGTCTTGAGGTAGTATTTTTTGTGATATCTCATACCTCCTGGCCAAAAGCACTTGGAAGGAATTGACTTTTGATGATGTTCCACCGAGAAAGTCCAACAGGAAAATTTCTGACTCAGGATTTCATTATTTTTTTTTCAGTGAAAAAATGGTATTGGTGATAGCTCACATGGAATGTAGGAATGGCTACTTCTGTCATGTATGTTTGCTTTTCACACAAATTACATACGTGGTGCTGCTTCTGTCTCTGGTTGCATTTAGAAAACTAGCCTTTAAAAAACCACAGTGAGTACTTAGCCAAAAGTCAAGTCTTTTTTTTGCCCCTCATGGCTGTAACAAGGGGAGTTGGGGCAGCAGTTTGCAGACCTTGCTAATTTATTTCTGTCTGTCAGTGTTCTAGTCGATAAGGTCTGGTCACTCATACTGTAGCGATATGAAATGTCACCTTTCCCTTGCTGCTTATCATGCTGTCAGCTTGCTGGATTTTGTGGTCATGTAACAGCACTGGCAGAGAGGTGTATGCGTCTCTGTCTTGGCTGCTCCAGCTTGGTGTAGGAGTCTGGCCTGTTCATTTACACTTCCAATGAAAATTGTCCTGCACTACTTTGCTGGGCTGGGAACTGGAGTCCCAGCCAGGTAGGTGCACCAGTCCAAGCTGGCAGAATTACAGCAAAATCAGAACAGGCCAACTTTGCTGCTCCTGACTTGGGCTTGGTGGACTTAAACAGGCTGAAGGTGGAAATGCTGTCAGGTGCCAGGCAGAGTTGGCTTGAATCTTTATACAGTTTCTTGTCAAAGGGGAAAAATTTCTGCTTGAGTATTTGAGTTCCAAAGCTTTAATATGAGAAGGGGATAGAGATTTAAAAAAGCATCTCAGAAAATATTCATAAGAAAGTGAAAAAAAGTTACTTTTAAAAAAACCCAAAAGTCTTATGGACTCTACTTGCTATTTATTAATCTTTCATGCTGTAGTCAGTGTCACTCATGCATTTGGCTGGGTCTGTTATAAAGCAGAAGACAGTTTGAAAAATGGCCTCTTTAACTTGTATCATTGTCCATGTATCCCAGTTCTCCACAATACTTATACTAGTATTGCTTAAGACTAAACTTGGTTCACCCTGTGCTGCTCCCTGGGTACAAATTCTGACTTTGGGAAACCAAGCTTTGATTTGTTACTTATACAGCAGTATTAAAGTACCCAGTCTTTCCTTACCATAACAGATAAGTCTTTTTTTCCTGAGAAGACTGTAATTTCTTAGTCTTCAGTCATGTTCACACTTCTCTTGAAACCAGAGGAGCATCCCTGGTGACTGAGGCCCAAAAGCCTTCAGAGTTGTTTCTGGGATCGCTGTTCTATAACCAAATCTCTGCTGGCTCGTACATGCCCAGATATCCTTATATGCCTGACTTTTGCACAGCCTCAAAGAAGATGGGGAGCTGGAAAACACAGTGCTGAAGTATATTTGTTCTGGGGGTCCTGAGGTAGCACTGCTTTTCGTAGTCTTGGCTCACATAATCCAAAAGTTACCATGAACCACTGAGTGGTTTTGGCAAGCAAGAAAAGAATTGAACATATTTAAAATTACAGTTGGCTAGTTGTATCCTCAGCTCTAGGCTTCTTTTTCACCAAGTCAAATGTGATGAACAGAACAAAGGGCTATTGGTAGGCCATGCTCTGCTGGTTTCTTATGCTTTTTTTTTTTTTCCCCCTTCTCTTTTCTTTTCTTTTACTTTTTCCCCCATTAACAATTGTAGCAGGGATTCTTCCAGCTCCTCTGGCCAACTCAGGATGGTTTCTTTAGAGATGTTTCATTAATGCAACAACTGCTGTTCTCATCTGGAGAATGTTTTACTAGTTTTAATATTTAATATTTATTTTAATATTTAAAATATTTTACGGATTTTATCTGTTCTTTCTTCCCTCTGTAGAATTTCTCAAAGAAAGTAGCAGGCATGCTGCTTATCTGGTGAAACTGAATCCAATGTGCTTCAGGGAAGTGCTCACCTGCTCAGTCTTGCTTCTGGCTCCACTGTGGTAGATGGATTCACATTTCGTGTAGCTGATGCACACCATGACTGCCCTTCCAGTAACCCTGCCCTGCCATCCTTTCCTCCAGGTATTGTGTATGGGCACGTAGTTTCATTAATAAATAACACTGGTACAGGACATGGGCTCCTGCAGGCTTCACTGCTTTAATAAAGACAAACCAATTTACACATAGCTGAAGTCTGAGATTGGAGTGCCCAACATCAGGGGTTCCCAGCTTTTAGCTGTACTCTTTGAGGGCTGGGTTTACCTTTGGCTCACACCTACTACTTCTGGCAGTGTGGGTGCCCGTGCCCTTCCCAGCTTGTCAGGGCCATGCTGCCGTGCAGGAGTTACATTACCTCATGTAGCCTTGCCTTTTAGGACAAGTGTTCCCACAGCACAGAAGAATCTCTGCCTGTTCCTTACAGGAGAGGTGCAACAGATCTGTCCTGATCTCTTAGAGGCAAGGAGGAAGGCCCACTGTACGGGGTACATTGCCTGCTGGAGACAAACAGGACATTGGGGTGTGACAGCTACAGGGTGGGCTGGAGAGCATGAGGGAAGCTAAGTGCCCCTTCCTGCCCTGCGGTTAGAGTAGTGCTGATGAGAAGGCTGAAGCTCCCACTGTACTGCTTCCTCCTTCCTGCTGGTTTATCTGTTCTCTAATGCCACACAGCCTTGCACAGGGAAGCTGGACTGACCTGTGAAGCACAGGGACTCTGGTGAAGGGCTGAGCAGTGAAGACTTAAGAATGAAGTTCAGGGTCTGGCTGTAAGATTTGTTTATATGTTTGCTCTTGCCTTGCGCAAAGCACAGTGTGGGAAGAGATAGATCTAAAAATAAGAAAGATGGGAGCTTATATGAAATAGGAATATCTAAAAAAAGGGTGACAGGGAAAGCAGCAGAAATAAATGGGACAGCAGTACCAGCTTGAAACAGAAGGTATGGTAGGAAAACGAAGGTGAAAGCAGTCACTGAAGTCCCTCCTTCCTACATCATCTTACGCAATTCTACAGAAGGCTCACCTTGCATTCACACAAAACACATCCTGTTACTTGTGGGGTTTTGTGTAGGTGTGGAGATCCATGCTCAGAGCTGCTTGCCACTTAGCTAGTTCTGCTTGAGGAAAGGGACAGTAGCCAGAAGAGAACTAGGGACAGATAAAAAACTAATATTGATATGTAGCAATACCTACAGCATCTCAGCACCACCAGAGGACAAGCTCAGCTCCTGTAAGGGAAAATGAGATCACCTCTCAGGAGACTGAAGAGATATGCTGGTCTCCAGTACAAGCCAGAGATCTGGCAAAAGGGCAAGTACCAAATCAACACTGTGACCTGGTGCTATGTTTTTGATCCCATTAAAAGCTCTAAACCCCATTTTAACAGTTGAATAATAGCTGCGTTTTTTAATAGGATTTTATCATCATAAGATTATCAAACCTTTCAATGAACATCCACTGCATCTGGCAAGGTTGGAGGGACTAACCTTCAGATTTCAGAGCCTGGGATGAGGAATCTGCTGACAGGGCTTTAATATAAGTCAGAAGAACAGACTGTCTTGTGAACCTGAAATAGACTGTCAAGGGAAAACACCCTTGCCTACTCACTGGAAAAGCTCAGGATAAAAAGCCTGATAATCATTGTGCAGCTGAACAGCCCATTCAACTCCTTTGTGGAAAGTTAAACTGGAATGTCAGAAATGTGGGAGTCTTGGCTAGCTAAATCTGTATTTAATGATAGACCTATTGCATAGGTACATACTGTGGGCTGGTTTACAGTTACCAGGAGGCTGCTGTTCCCCTTTCTGGCAGTGCACAGTGGTAAGAATCTTACCCTGTATAGATGAATGTGTATAAAATGTATTGTAGCTATTTATATAAAATGAGGAGGAGGTTGAAACAGTGCTGGTTATTTCTGAAAACTCTTCTGAAACAAATCATCTATGCTTCTGTCTAGATAGTTGTATCTAGATAGTCTGTCTAATACACAAGTTATTTCAAATTGTTTTTCAGAAATAGCTGTCATTCTGAAAACGCTGCCCTCACTGAGGATGGAGCTGATGTCTTTTTTTGGAGGCAACATTTATCAGTGTTTTTAGTTGCAATTTGGTTGTGTCATCTGAGACAGGATGTTCAGTTCTTGAAAGTACGTATGTAAGGACAAAGAAAGAGTGGTGCTTCAGTGGTATAAGGACTCTTATATACTTGGCAATATTTGTTTAAGTTTTCTACATAAACAATGTAGTAGGGCTTGCTGTAACACTTCACAGCTTCTGAAAGCTTCCTGTAAGTCATGGATTTCCATTAGGCTTGCAACCTTAGAAACCAAAAGAAGAGAAAAAGCGGTTAGCCACACTGGCTGGAGGTGATCTGCATGTTCAGTGAGTGCAGCACTGACCTAATGAAAAAAGGCAACTTACCGCATTTTTGTGACTTTTTTCCTTCTTAATTTTGAAGCTGGGTGAAAAAAAATAAAATAATTGTTGACATACAGAGTTATAAACCATTAGTAAACAGCTCGGAAAAAGACTTCCCTTGCTTAAAGTCATGGTGTCCTCCTCCAACCCAGTTCTAGCTCAAATTGAGTGTTAGACACCCCTGAATCAGGATAGTTTTAACAACTGATTTATATAGAACCCCAATTCTTCCTACAGCATGCGCTCTCTTTTCAGGAATGTAATGAACCAAAGCACAGAACAATGGAGAATCAACTCCACTGTCAGTCTCATACAGTCAAAATAACTTGCTGCTTTCTTCCTAATGTTACATGCATGTTTCTTTATTATCTGGGGTTTTTTTTTTCTATTTAAAAAATAATTCTGTCTTCTGATATGGATATGCTTACAAAATTGTATGAAAAATACATAAAACTGATGTATAGATGGACTGCAATAAGAAAGTTCTTGCATTACAGACAGATTAGAGGCCTCTCCTCAGCAGATCTTTTCTGGAGACAAGGCAGATCTTTTCTGAAACTTGGCGTATGTTTAGAGAATCCACTAAATAGTAGGTAAGCAACTGATTATTTATACTACTTGAAATTCTTGTTTAGTACTTGGGACATTTTTAATTAGATGGTTTGTTATATAAAGCAATAATGAAGACAAGAGCCTGGCAGATTGGAGCATTTTCTAAGACTCAGGAATGACTTGGAATGAAAACTTTTGCTCTGCTCTTAGCTCTAACACGAGTAGTTTAGTGACAGGTGTGCCACTCAACTTCTGTGTCATTTGACTCATTACATGATGATAGGTAAGATTTATCAATACGTAATGGCTGGACTTGTCATAAAGTCTTAATTATACAACAAGACACTCTCAGGTAGGAAAAGCTACCAAAACGTTAAGTTTTTACAGCTAGAGATAGTGAAAACTCAAGATTATTCAACCTTGGGAAGCTACGACATTCAAGAAAAAAGGAGCTTTATTTCCATTTGGAAACAGAAAAATGCCCTAGACCTTTCTGTACAACTGAAAATGGTTTTTCAGTTTTGAGGAAAAAAAAAAAAGTTGAAATATTTTATCTATTTGAAACACATCCCAGCTTCTCTGGGACTTCAGTTCTAGGGATACTCTGCTACTACCATGAATTTAAGGCTAGCTGTTATCCCTTGGTATAGAGAGTGGATTTGGTAGACCATGATCAATCTGCCTTGAGCAAGGGTTCTTTGGGCTTTTTTGCTTCTACCAAAGTCTGTGTATCCAGCATGCACTTGCTTTGGAGCAGTGCTATGATATCTGCTTCTCTGATGTTGGGGACCCCAAAGCTTTTAGAATCTGAAACTGTGGGTTTTCAAAGTGCAGTGCCCCAAGAAAATGACAGAACACATGGGCTCTCCTTGGGCGAGGCCACACGCAATTCATGCATGACCTGCTGAGCCAGAAACACAGATGATTTGAAGGGTCACCGTCTTCCCTGCTGGCCCCATGGGAATCTGAGAAACCAGATTTAAGCCACAGTTGTCAGCACTTCCCCTCTCCTTGCTGCAGCATGTCCCGCTGAGCTCCTAGTGCTGCATAGTCTGCTGGTAAACTCTTGGGGCAGCCTGAGAGGCAGGCTCAGCTTGAGTCTCTTCAGAGCCTGTTTGGCCAGTAGGAAGGCACCAGGCAATGAATCAAGAAAAGCTCTTTGGAGCAGTGGCACTTCTGTACTGAATTTTTGTCTTAGGGGGTTAGAGAGGTTTTTTTTGTTAGGAAAGATGTGTCAAGCTGTAATTACAGTTTTGGAATAGTGCAGCTTCAAGTCAGTGTTGTGATCTCTGTTAGACTGACTTCAGGTCAGTGCTGCCAGCATTCCCCAGCTCAGCGGCAGGCCTTTAGCATTTCTCTCTCCATCCTGAACAGTTTCACACAACTACTGAATTTACTCATTAATTCTTTGTGTGGAAGAAGTAAAAATTCATTAGTGTGGAAGAAGTAAGCCACTGCATTTACTTCATAAGCATTTGTAAGGCTTCGTTTGCTTGGAGATGCTTTGGGTGAAAGATACTCTAGGTGCAAAATAACAGTAACAGAGGCCTATCATACCAGACTCATAGCAAAGGGATATTGTTATAACAAAATTCTTTGTTTTATTGTACTCTGCTAAACAATGGGTAATGACAGGATATGAAGAAATATGCTGACTTGAATTGAAATGAGAGAATAACAACCTCATCTTAGCTTTGATTACAGAAATAAACATGGAGAAAAGCCTTATCTGCCTCTGGCAAGTAGCTGAAATGAATATTTCAAAATAAGACCTCTCATTCTGCTCAGCAAAAAGCATCCTGTTATGTTATTAGCTTGGCCTCTCCCTGATGCTCATCATCTGGTTTAGAAGGGAGAGAGCATGATGTTTTTAGTCACCTGAGCTTAGCTGGGAAGGTGCATGACACTTACAAAGCAAGCACAGATTGAATTTCCAACCTTGCATATACCATCCCACCTTCTCAGCTGTAAAAGGGATAAGGATTGTGAAGATTGCTATAGAAACACTATTGGCATCTTTACTGTTACAGCCCTTGGCTGCTTTTCCTGTTAGTCACAAGCTGGTGACCACAGAAACTATCCCCCATGTGAAAAGTAATTTGTTTTTATAACTGAATATGGTGGTATTGCAATGATCTAGACTGAGAGGCCTAGAACCTGATGTTCTCTTTCCACAGAGTGGTTCCAGCCTGAACACCTTCAAAAGTAACCTTCCTTAGGATTTACAGCAGTGTTTAATTCCTTCCAGCAGAGGAAGCAAGAAGGGAGATGAATCTATGCAATCTAGATCCATGCTACCCAAAGTGTGTGCTATGAAAGTGCCCAGAGGGGTTTATGAAGCATAGGAAAAGCTGAGCAATCAGCATTTCAGTGCGTCCAGAGAGTGTTTGTGTAGGCAGGTCAGTTCTGAGTTAGGTCTAGACCTTCCAGTGAGGTCCAGAAGCATGGATAGCTGTACATCAGCTGGCCAAAAGCACTTCCGTCACGGTAAACAGCCTGCCAGGTGTTTTCACAACTCCCCGTTGCTACTCATCTACAAAAGGTCATGCCACCGGTATGGGAGTAGTACAGTCTTAGCCTATTATCAGTCCCTTGGTCATCAAATCGTATGTATCACAGCTTGCTAAACAGAATTATTCATAATTTCAGATGTAGATTGTATAGTTTTGATTGTTAGGAAGGAATTTTTTTTTGTCACTAGCAGCAGTCCGAGATGTCAAAGTCTTCACCATTCATTATCAGCATGCAGCACACTCGGGTATGTGCTGTGTTTTCCTCATCACATCACGTATGGGATCTACTGTTGTTTCAGTGGAAAACTCCCCTGCTGAATAGCTGGCTAAAAGCAAAACCATGCTTTTGATGACACAAGGATCATTTTTTGTAAGTTTTTTGTAGTTTTTGAGAGAATTTTGCTCACAGTCAGCTAAGCGAATAAAGTTGTTAGAGATTTGTCTCTGGCATAACAATGGCTTTGGAGAGACCCTGATGAAAGGACTGTGCAACCCTACATCCCCGAAGGAAGCACAACAGACCCAGATAGTCAGTGTGCCTCCCAAATGCACACCCTTTCTTCCCCTAGCAAGGCTGAGCTTCACTAGCTATTTCAAGTGATGGAGTGTGCCTGCAGGCATCTATTTGGGTGCTCAGACTTTCATCTTGAAACCTTTTAACTTAAAATCTGTACAAGTTTTTTCAGAATTAATAACAGAAAGAGATTAAGCAGTTAAGCTTGTAATCTGTGAGGAATATATCCGTCAGCTAAATTGAAAGTTAATAGGGCATCCGTTTTACACACGTTTACATTTTACTGGCCTACAGTAAGGAGAGACATTCCTTTGTATGTCTGGAATGGGTTTATAACTGGGTTACAGTTAGCTTTGTAATTCTAGCTGATTTGATCTGAGGCCAGGAAAGAGAGATGGAGCAGCTCACATAAAAATGCAGTCTCATGCAGTATTATTTCATTCTTGGCAGTTCTTTTTGCCTTCTTGTCTTACCTAGCTGTATGCACAGGATCACTGACGCCTCTCTGACTGTACCAGCTTGCATTTGGAGACCTGGAGGGACGGCTTTGGCTGAAGGACATACGAATCTTGTGCAATTGTGGTTGCCCATACCACCCAGGAGCAGAAGCAGAAAGGCAGTCATTCGTACAGTGCTGAATAAATCCACGAGAGAACTTGGCAGAGAAAAGGAGCTAAAGGTTAGTTGATCTGAACAATCTCAAACTAACACATCCCACCTTCTCACCCCCCTGCCCCCCCACATGATCTGAATCAGCTCTTCTGAAGTGTGGAAGCGCTTTCCAGTAACCCACTTGAGCAACAGTGAAAAGAATTCCCACGGGAATAATCAGCTAAAGCAACTGAGATTTTGGCCAGTTAAAACTACTGGACCAAATTCTGCAAGTCCTTCATCTGTATTCTGCTAAGTTCCTGCTGGCCTCAAAGGGAATAATTTTGCTTGAGTAAAAGTATAGTGATTGTATGGTGCTGCTGGACTGAGTGAGTATTTCTGGATCTGTTTACTACTTGACGGCAAGAGCACGAGCACCACTTGTCTGCCACAGGAATGAGTGAGAAGCCACGACTGGTGTTTGCCAAGTAAAAAAAAACCCACTGAGTGAATAGGCAGAAGGACTTTATTGTGCCCCAAAATCACAGCTGAGCTGACAGGCAAGAATTAGAGAAATAAATGGGACGGCATGATTTGTCCATAAGAGCTACAGCTTAAAAAGAGGGTCTGGCAGCACTTTTAAGAATGTTAGGAGACTGGGAAGATGGGTGGTTTTGCTCATTTTCACTGTAATCTAGAAAGCTTCCTCCAGTGCTGCCTGTGAGCACTGCTCTGTTGATAGCAAGAGCAAGCCCCAGATGATCACAGATTCGTTGGTACAGCCAGACAGAAAGGGAGGCTTTAGACTTTGCTCCAGGTGAAGTACAGGATTGGGATTTTTTTGTTTATCATGAAACAGTGGGGGTGGACAGGTGCTACATCCATGGGAAATTTAATCTGGAATAACAGAAGGGAGAGGGGAAAAACTCACTACAGTGTGAGGCTGCACACACTGTGGTAACGCTCTGCTACAAGTGGTGGGCTTAGACTACAGCAGAACAGATTTCCCCTCCTTCCTTTGACACTATTCTGTATATATGAAGGGAGTTTGTATTCCCCAGAGTATCTTAGTTTATTTAGCAGCTTATTGGAAGGAAAAAATTGTAGGTTAGTTGATTCGTTAAATAAATTCTCATAACAGACTCCTAGAATTGCAAGTTTCTTAGGTTTAAGGGTATTCCTTTTTTCTTTGTTTGCTGAGTTCTCTAAGGGTTGAGCTCATTATATTACAGCAAGTTCAAAGCAGCTGTGTGTATGCCCTGGGTAGCTCTCAAAAATATGCTGAAAGGTATAACAGGTGGCTAGGTGGTACACGGTCATAAATAATCCTTTACTGTATTGTTTGGATTCAAACGTGTAGTTAAGTTGTGTCCTCTGTCTCCTGTCCCTGCTCTTGCACAGACAGTGTCTGTGTTTTTGGTTGAGGGCGGTGCCTGGCAGGGATTAGAGCACTGCACTGAACACTTAAGCAGGCAAGATAATTTCCACAGTTGTTATCTGAGTAAAAATGAGGTTTTGTTGGACCTTCCCCCAACCACCCTCGTGCAACAATTGCTTTGTTTATTGTGGCTTGCCTGTTGGATGTATTTTCCCCTCCATTAGTCCCCTTTTGCCACCCCACCACTTTGTCATATGTGTAAATGTCAAGTGGCTTTAAAGATGAATCAGAACATTATTTCTGTCACCCTCAGGTATCTGATTGCCTCCATCTCTGTACTTGCCCCTCTGAAATGCTCTCTGTAATTACTTGGTATGGACTAAGTTGGACTAATTTGGTAAAGATAAGCGTAAAGTGAATTACTGGAACTTACTTGATTCCCCAGCCACATTTCAGACTTCTTACGTATCTTTCCTAAATTGTAACAACTAATATGTGTACCTCATCCCACACCATATTGGCATCAATGCCGGGATTTGGGAGGGTTTGTAAGAGTACTCATTCGGTCTCAAATTAGGCTAAAATGCAAACTTTATAAAAACAAATGCGATTCATTTTTCAGGAAATTAATATTTTTATTTAATTTTCAATCTTTTAAACATTATTAAACAGTGTATAATATAAAATATTATATATTAGATTGGAAAATCTGATTTTAAAAATTTAAATGTAAATATAATTTAAAAATAAATTTAAATATGAAATACAAATATGGACAGTTGAAACAGCTAAACCTTTTCAGAATTTTTGTGGGATTTACTATTTGTATTCTCAACTCAAGACTTTGCCAAGGTGAAGAAGAATTTGCAAAATGTTTTGGTCTACCTGACACTTCTTTTTTTAATTTCAGCAAAGTCTCAACCACCAAATGTCATCTTCAGCTGCATGAGCAGGATTCTTTACTGAAGTGAAATAATATAGTGCCATGGCTTCAAGGAGCTGTTTTGGCTTATTCGTTGAGCATGGATTTACTCAAAGGGCTCTAGAGGCTCAGAGAACTCAAACTCCATCTTTCAATCTAACTAGCAATGGTCAGTGTGATATATACATTCTCCTATCACATGGTGTACTTACAGCTGGATGGCATAGTAGTTAATACTCAGAAAATACAAGCAGAGGTGTAGGGCTGAATGGAGCCTGTATTTGTTCAGAGACTTTCCTGCTGCCTAGTGAATAGCAGTTTCAAGTACTTCAAGGTACATGTGGTGAATTTGCTGTTTCTTGCTATATTTGGTGCCATGTTTAGTCATCTGCCGTAGGTTTGCACTGCCAGTTTTGAGTGGGTTTTAAGGCGACTGTGGCTCTGAGAGTGCATTTGGGAGAGGCTGCGTGGTTAGGAGTGGATATAACTTTAGGAATGGACGTGGCCTTGGGAGCTGGTTTGGGAAAGATTGTGGCCCTGAGGATACATTTGGGGAAGCATCTGGGGCTGTGAGAGAGAGCAAGCTTGGGAGTGAATGGAGCTTTATGTGTTTGGTAGATGATAGGGTCTTTGGAGGAATATCAGGAGTGGGCACGGTCTTTGGAAAAAATGCAGTCCTTGGTGCGCTCTTGGAGGTGGTCTTTGGACTGACTTTGCTTGAGGGTTTGAGAACTTGTCTTGCTTTTTGTGTGTTAAGACTGGTGCTTATGGCTTTGCTGGAAGGTCATTTTTTTTGACCTGTCTTTCATGGGGTATTTTCATGGCATCTTGCACCCACTGGAGGTCAGTCCTCACATAGATCTTGTGGTGTGCTATAGTAAGGAACCTGCAGAAGGCAAGCAAAGCCAGGCAGCCATTACACTTCTGGTTTCTAATTTTTAAAATTCTAATTCACTGTAATTACAAGTATAGTACAAGTTTATATTGTTATACTGATGTGCAATGTATGCACAGTTAGTGTTGCTGCCTGCAACTGTGAACCACTCTGGACAGTCTCATATACAGCAAATAGCTGGTGAAAAAGTTACGAAGCTAAAGGATAAAAGTACCTGGCAAAAAGCCTCATATATGCTTAGAAAAGAGGTATGTTTGTGGAGCAGCACTAAGTACCACGGGTGGGAACATCTCAAAATGTTCTCCAGGTATATATCAGCAGTTACAGAGGATGAAAACCATGCTCCCTTTTTCTTCACGTGTATAAACCACAGTGGTTTTATTTTGGGTGCCAACTTCCAGTACTGTACAGCACCTATAAATTCTGTATACACAGCAGCTCCAAAAATGAAGGTTAATTTGTCTTAAGATAGGCATCCAAAAATAGAAGCCACCCCCTCCTTCCCCTGGTATGCAGGGGAATGTATGAAAAGAATGAAGTATCAAAAGGCCAACAGCTTTGTAGTGACTGCTCGTGAAGTGATGGTGATCCCAGTCATTATTCCTCTCTTCCCCATGCAAGTGTGTTCTGCAGAGGGAGTGCACTGAGGATTTACTATGATGGAGATGAGAGCCTAAAGGTATGGGTGGGTCTTACCAAGGAGCTTATAGCATCTATAAGCATGTTCTCAACTCATGCTGCAGGAACCAGCCTTCTAAGAGAAACCAGAAAATGCCATGAGCACCAAGGTCCACATCTAGAATTCCATTTATCTAATTTCTTATCTCCTGCCATTCATTTTTCTGATCCTTTTTTGCCTTTTCTCCTTCTGTCTGCCTCCCACACTCCTTTGCCACTACTATTCTTGCCCGTCGTTCCCTCTCCAATTCTTCTTTACATGACAGGACCAATCCATCTCCCCTGTTTTTACTCCTTGCAATTTTTTCACCTCATAAAATGTATGGCTGCCTTCTGTACCTGTAGCACTGGCTTTTTAGAAAAAAAAACCAAACTCACCTTGCAACCAACATCAAAGTTCTTGAAAAGCATCCTCACAACTTGATCTCCAAGCCATGTTTTTTTTACTCCTTTTCACTTTGTTTTTGGCATAATGTTTCTTCTATAGCATGTTAGTCAACAGACCTATTATTTACCTTGGTTACTCCTCTGAGCCTTGTCACCTCTGCATATCCCTTGTATTTAACAGCAAAAAATCCCAGGGTATTTTTCCACAAACTTTCTCCTGCATGTCTCTCCCCCCACATGGACATGTTTTATAGCAAATTATCCCTCCCAGAAAACAGGATTACTTAGCTCTGAAAAGCTACTAACAATGCTGCAAACAAGAAAGATCACATATGGAACTACACCCTCCATGAAATTGCTCAGAATAAGCAGCAGCAAAAATAGTGGCAGTAACCTCAGGGCATGCATGGGTTATATCACAAAAAAGTTAGAGGTGTCCTTGTGTTGCAGCACTCTGCAAACTAGCCAGCTGCAGCAAGGTCTTTTACCATCACATACCAACATGCTCTTCATGCCAGTCCTTCTGCTGCCTTCTCCTAGTCTCCCCTCATCCAGGGCACTCTCGCTCTTCCTTCTCTCTGCTTCTTCCTCCTCTCTCTTCCTCGGCTGCCCAACTTCTCAACAGAACCAGCCACAGCTGCACCTTGTCTACATTGGCCAACCCACTGCCCCTGAAGCCAGCCCACAGCTGTATGTTATCAATGTTAATTAACCCAGCTTCCTTCCTCTACATCCTTGGTTTTGGCTTTCCCTTGTATTGTGAATGTGAATTTTTGTGCCTTCATCTTTGCATTTTGATGGGTTTGCATGAGGCTATATGTGTGTGATTTTTTGCCCTCTCAAGTCTATGCAAAGATTTTTCTTCCATTTGTGATTATGCACACCATGTGAGAGCTTCAGCAGCAGGCATGGTCTGTGCATTCAAGGCTATATCACATCACCACTGTAAATAATGGGCAGCAGTGGTCTTAAGGTCTTAAGTGTACAAAGTCAGGAATAATTTCATTATATAAATCACTCGTACCCCATTGTCTTGAATGCTCTTTTTGTTTGCAGTATCCTCACTTCTATAACATATTTATCAGGAAGATAAGAACCCCAGAAAAAGGTAAGATGCATTGTCAGAGGGCTGACTGACTGATAAATTGAGGATACTGGAAGATGAGGTCTGTATAGATTAGAGAGCAAATAAGAGGTGAACTACGAATATGCACAGCAAAAAGGGGAAAAACTATCTGAAACTGACTCAGGAATCTTCATAAATTATTAACCTGTGCAGCTCATTGCCGTAAGGCATCATGAGATTAAAAGACATTACCTATATCTATGGCTTCAAGACTTCATACTTACAGGAGAGAAAATAAGGCATAGAAACTCTCCTTGCTTTCAGGTGGAAGCCCACCACCAAGATGAATCTTCCATGTAGGCAACTTACGCTGTAACTGTCTTCCACAGGATTTCTTGCTGATTTGATCACATGAATCCACTCTGGCTGAGAATGAATCCTGAACTCATCAGACTACAGGTACACTGGGGTTGGGAATTCCTGTCTTCCTGTTGGCTTGCAAATTTGTGTCTCACTTTGTGCACCGTGAAGATATTAAGCCAAAAGATGACCAGAATAACTGTGATGCAGTTTCGTTGCTGGTGGCTTCTGTGTCAAGGCAGAGAAGAAAGTGATTAACACGAGCCTTCCTGCATGGAGCTGATGTACTGTTGTTCAGTTGTCACATCCTGGTTTTGCCAAAAAAGGTAGTGGCATAGTGGGAAAGGGGTACATATGTAGAAAATTCTTATTCTTTCCAATGCCAACATTTCAGGGAGACTCCAAGTCCTAGTGATTACTCTTAAAACAAACACTTCTTCACCTAATGGTTCTTGAGGAAACTGTAACCTCAGTGTGGAACTAAAAGGCTCAGAGACTCAATTGGAACAAAAAAGTTATCAGATTAGTTTCAGCTCTTACGATTTCTAAATAGCTTTTGAGGTTTGGGTTGGTCTTTTTTTCTCTTCAGTTTTTAAGGGCCTAATGCAAGAAGTATTCATTATAATAAATAATAATCAGCCCAAATCAAGTGACAGCCACTGCACAAAAATGAACAATTAAGTCGTTAATAGAGCAGGACATGAGTTTGCGTTTTTGGAGTCTCTTTCTTGTGTTTTGAGACAGGACCAGCCTCTTTCTTTGCATAACATGTAGCAATTTGGTCTAGACTCTTTTGTTCTAAGCCACAGTCAGACAGGAAGCAAACCCAAAACTTGTCCAGGAAAGGGCTTGCTGTGCAACTCCGTTTTCTGTGATCTCTTTAAAGGAAGAGGGTAGGGGCAGTAAGTAGGCCTTGAACCAGCACATGCTCTGGAAATGTCTCAAATGAGCTTTGCAAAGTTAGGGGGTTTATTTAAATTGCAATCCCATACATGGTTTTAGGATATTTATTACCTGTTTCATATGACAGGCTTCTCAAACTCCCTGGAGATTGGGTGCTGGAAGGTGTGTCCATGGTTTGCTCTGGTCGTTTTCTATATGGGGTCTATGGGCTGATGTATCCTGTTTCTAATGATGGTGAAATTATTAGCAGACAAGGTGTTTTTGTCAGTACTTCCTTTCCTGTTGGAAATGCAGGAACACACAGGTAGATTGTACAAATATGGAAACACTAGTTTTTGTCAGTCTGAACCTGCTGGTTCGGTTGTTTTAATGTTTCCTAGGCTAAAGGTTGAGAAGGATCAGGTGAAATAGGTTTTCTTCTCTGCTTTTGGCATTAGTTCTTTGTTGCACAATTTCCCTTCCCTCTGCTGCCTTTAGCTGTCAGGTGAAATGAGGGGAAGGTAAACCATGACATAACAGCAGAATATTTTTTAAATCTTCTGGGCAACCTCTGTAGCTGTTGTCCTGCCAGGTCTGTTCCCTTCTTCTCAGATGTCCTAACCAAAATACAAGTTGCGGGTGGATAGCATGGGGTGGGAAACAGCAGAGAGAAATAGCTCGCAGTGTTAGTAAGTGCACAGGCATCGTGGCAGGCAGTAAGGGGAGTCAGAAGGGTGCTCGCAGCGCAGGTCAGGTATTGCTGCAGGACGGGCCTTAGACCTACCTGGAGAGCGGATGGGCTTCCTGGGGCATGTAGCCGTGGTGTTGCTGATCACAGAACGCGCTATATAGATACAGTTTTATCATGCTGTCCAAATCAAATGCTCAGCTAAAATTTGTACTCTGAATTACACTGGCAACCACTTACAGTGTAGTAATTTCAGATGTTTTCAACTTATTGACTCCTAAAACTTTGCTACTGGGAGAGTATAGCTTGGGGCTTCCAGGTTTATGACATATCTTTTAAGCTTCTGTTTCCCCAAGGTGATGAGAACCTTACCCTAGCGCATATGCCCCAGAGCAGAGGTGATAACTCCAGAGAGCAAGTGAGCTGCTAAAAGATTGTGACTTACTAAGGATTTAACAGCAGCTACCTCATACCACTTTCTCCTGGAACAACTCCCTGTCACTCCTTTCCTTTTTATTACCCACCTACCTTTCCTCTCACCTTCTCCTCTACTGGTTTGCCATAAAATTTGAATTAGCATCTTCTGTAGCAAACCCCAATAATTTGGTTTAAGTAATCAATTAATTTTCAGTTTTAAATATAAGGTTTGGCTTTCCAAAATCCATGCAGTGCACTGTTCCATGGGGATGAGAGAAGAAAATATTTGTAATTGCTGAATTAACATGCCTTCCTTATCATGTCATGTAGCAATATTTGGCAAAATAGCACCACCGTTGCATGAACATTTGCACACAGGTGCCCAGTCCTCCTCCATTTTCTTCTTCCCATGTAGTGTCTTGGGTGATCTGTTAAAATAGGTGATCAGCTGATGAAAACCTCCAGTGTAAAGCAAAGCACAAATGATAGTCAGAAGGCATGTAAAATACCAATCAAAGAATATTCCAGCTTATCACTGGGGGTTAAGGATTGAATGTTGTATTTTTTTTTCCAGAAAAGCCAATTGTCATTGTAAAACCTTAACTTTCTAGTTCGTTATTTAAAAATGAGCAGTGAAAAGAATACATCAGCTGCAGCTACATAAAGTCATTGCCCAGGAAGTACTTTTTTAGTGCAAAAAGCCGGCATGCCCAGAGGGGTGGGTAGTTGTCCTGTCTGCCTCCATTGAAGTTAGTGAAGCTGTGAACACAGGTTGAGGGTTTGTTCACTGTGTCCCTTGCTGTCTGTCCCCTGTGCTAAAGATCTGAGCACAGCACATTGCTTCAGTCCCTTTGGAAACGGAGCGAGTGGTGTGCAACACAAGAGAAATGCTTGACTTGTTCCAAATATCGCTGCCTCTGGTCTGCCGTGTGTATTTGGAGGGTCTTTTCTGGCAGAGTCGGGCACAGATCTTGCAAAAGGAGTCAAAGGAAATCATGTTCATGTTACAGGCTGCAACCTAGCAGAGGATGAGCAGGAAGGGAAGGATTCACTGTGAGCCCCCTGCTCCCTGCCTCACTTGGAGAAGAAACGCTGGGCAGCCAGGTGGAGGGAGAACATTAGTGCAGCCACAGCCCCAGATTTTCAGATGTACCTTGGAGTCTAACTTCCTGTTTTTCTAAGCGAGATGTTTCCTAAGGATGTTGGACAGACCGAGACTATGGTTCTTAATTGCCTCCAACACAACAGCAGCACTTGAGTTCTTCATTTTGCACTTTCCTTGTGTGTGTGTGTGTGTGTGTGTGAAAAGGTTTAATCATACTTTCCGTTCTTTCTAAAGCATTTTGAGAGCCTCAGGGAAAAGTGCTAGGCAGGAGCAGTGCCATTACAGATAAGCTTCCAGATTGTGCACAGCTAGAGATGACAAAAATAGCACACAACTGGGACCACTGCAAGGACTGGAGTAGGGAATGGTCAGGGAAAGACAGGGAAGTCCCTGGGGTTTAATGGCTGAGGAGGAAAAGATGTTGAGAGCATTGTTCACCCATAGCAAATAACTCCCAAGAAGTGCACAAGGATCATTACGGATCTTGCAAGGTATAACAAACAAGATGTAATTGTTAAATAGGACAATTCACTCTTAAAAATTATTATTAATCATACTATGAACTGTGATGAGGATGAGCAGATATAAAGTATTAATTGCTATGTGATGGTTAATTAATATATCCTCAGGTTGTGATAGTCCTAATTAAAAAAAAATCATATTCACTTCAGCAAGATTAATTCCAGGATAAGATACTACTGAGTATGAGCAAAGGAATTAAAATTCTGCCTGCCAAAAGCATGCTAGTTAGTTCTGGTCCTGGATGAATTTGATCAGTGGAAGCTGATGATATTCATCAGAGAGAGCTTACCATAAAAATGCTTTTATAAGTGACCTGGTTTTATAGCCTGCTGATAGTCTGATGAAGCTGAAGGGAACAGAAGTGCTTCTGTTGTCTACAATATGAGAGACTGGGGCCTTGAGATCAGTGATTCAAAATGAATGAAAAGTTTATATATTGCCATACTCCAGAAATATCTTCACTCAACATTTCTTTCTACCTGTAAAGCTCTTCATACAAAGTTTGTAGCAAAAAGTGTTTGGTTTTGGGTTTTTTTTTTCTAGTGTAGATGATATTGAGAATTTCAGTAAGGAAGCATCACTCTGTATAATGGAGGCTCAGCAGCCTGCCTTGGCTCTGTTCTGTCATGTAACATGTACAGTCATCCTTCTCTTCCCTGCCTCAGCAGTAGCACTGCATTAATACCTGTCCTGGATAGTGAAAACTAAATGCATTTCCCTACACAGGACTGACCTATAAAAAACAGTGAGCCACAGGAGACAAAGTCTGTCTGCAGACTTGACCAGAGCAGGGAACTGTAAAGACTGGCTTTTACAGTAACGTGATTTTGTTTCTATAATGTAGTTTGGAATGTAGCTTTATTTATGTAGTATAATGTAGCTTTATCTTCATGTGTATTTCTAAGAGGTTCTTTGCGATGAGAAGCCCATAGTTTAGCAGTGTTGCAGGCTACATATATGTGGTAGTATGAGAGGAAGTTTATTCCTGGAGTCCCTCTGCCTGTACCTTTCCTCCACCCCTCAAGCTCCTCAAATGCCAGTTTTTTTCTCTCTCTGTCCCAAGTTCTTCTGTGTCTGCTTCTGGTAACATGTAGATCTTCCTAGCATTGTATGAAGTCTGACTTTGAAGTACCTGAACTCTTGAAGAGATATTGTCTGAAATATGGGCTTTACAGCTGAAATATGGTGTAGAAAGCTCAGAATCAGATTGCTTTTGAACAATCTGAGTCACGAGTGGGCAGTAGTGTCAGCTCTAGCTGGCTTGCCCAGAAATTCTCAGATTTATGCTGTCATCTTGGCACCAGTTTCAACAATCTCCATCTGTATTACATACTAGCAGATAAGTGTACCGTTTGATTCCAGGTTTATATTAACTTTATTAAAATTAAAACCCTTCTGTTAGTAGAATTTATCAATTTTAAAAATACAAGATGTTTACATATACATAGTTCAGTAGGGCAGGGAGTTCCTATGAGTTTGTGAAATACATTCCAGACATGGTCTGTTCTTGCTTATTCAGAGAAAAGCAAAGGAAAAAGTAAAACAGTTACTTCAGGTTTGTCTCACACGAGAGTAAAACTGAAGTGACTTAACAGAAGTCAGTGGGTAGGATAACTCTTCCCCAGTACAAAGCTGAATGGGGTTAATTCATAGAGTTACACTGAATTACTCCATGTCATCCCCTTGTGAGGAGTATCCATACGTCATTGTGGACTCAGCTAATAGTGCAATACTGTGTACTAGAAGACCCAAGAATCTCCTTCTGAATACCGCACTGATCAGGTGATCAGAGCCTGAAACACAAGATTAGTTTACTTAAGAGATTATATAGGCAGGAGTAACCATTAAATGATACAGCACCTTCTCAAACCCACTCAATGCAGAACATTCTGACCTCCATCATCATTCATCCAGCTCTGTGCAAGGTCATCTTCTTTGCTACAGTATGTGAAAGTATCTGCCTCACCCTTAAACACCATACTGGTCAGGACAACAAGGATGAGAAGATATCTACATTCAGTTGTAAATAAATATTAGCAAGCATTTTAGAAAATAAACAGTGTAACAGAGTCCAGCTATAAAATAAAGGAGTCAGCCAGTGATGAACAGATTCTGTTGAGTTCATGCTTGTTCAGAGATTTATTGCCAACTAATAAATAGGAATTAAAGGCAGATACTAAGGTTTTCTTCCCTGTGATGTGCAGCACTGATGATGATTCCATTTGGTTGGCCTTAGATGCTTGCCTAGGACAGCATCATTTGCCTTTGGTGGTACGTGTTTGGTCTATTTTCTTTATAGCAGCCTGCGCCTGTTTGTGATCAGGGCTTACGCAGATCTTGATACCTTTTGCAGTGATAAACCTGTAGAAAGAAAGAAAACAAACCAGGTGGCCATTAAATTCCAGTCACCAAACTCAGGTTTGCTGTTCTCTTTTTTAATGCAGAACATGAGGAATAATGTGGTAAAACCACATCACATGCCAGAGTTTGTAGTTGCTCGTTGGAATAAAAGCAGTTAGCAACATTAGTTCCCTATTATGACACAGGTACATATGTAACATACATGGTCATGTTCATATATACTGATATCTAGAAAACCGAACATACCTGGTATTCTGAGATTTTATATGAAATCATGATGAACATTTACTTCCTGATAAAAATGTATGCTCATGAGATCAAAAGACCAAAAACAGCTCCTAGCAGGAGTCAGTTACCCCAAACTCTTCTACATGACCTTTCCCCTTGGCTCAGTTCAGTGCACTGGGCTGCTGACTGCTCCACCCTGACCCCTCACTGAGATCTTTCCCACTTTCTGGGCACAAAAGATCAGGCTGTTCAGTGAGATTTCAGTCAGCTTTTGTGAGCAGCGTACATCTCCCAGCTCTCTGAGACCCACTCCTCTTCCCTCACTCCCTCAGCTGCCAGGTGACCGCTTCATGGGGGAATGGAAGGGTGATCCGAACTAGCCAGATATAGTGAGTTGAGCCATGAAGTGTCTTCTGATTCCCTTTCCCTTTTCAATGGTAAGTGTGTTTGCATAGATGAATCTGAAGGTGAACTGGGCACTGGATACTTACACGATGGCATCTACTGGAACTTGTCGCTTTTCATAGTTGACAAGATTTCGGATATTGAGTTGCCGGGTAGACAGACGTACACAACTGAATTTGGCCATGGACTGACTTGCAATGCTTCCTAGAAGGGGAAAAAATAGATAAATGACAAAGGCAGTCAATACTGTATCAATATTTAGCCATTGTTACTTAATAATTATGAATTCCAGCAGATTTCCAGTAGTGATTAGAACATGAGTGTCTTATGATGTACAGCCACAATACCAGTTACGCAGAAAGCTTAAGGTATATTTTTGTGATGCAGCCTACCATCTCTGAAGTGTTACTGCTATTTCAGTTAAGCCACCAATTTTCACCCATTCTCCTGAACAACTGTGTAGTTGTTCTGCCCCAAGGGAGTCACTGCTTCAATAGCAGACAAAATATTTGGCATCATTCATAATTAGGTCTGTATCATCTGCAGATAAGTGTCCATATGGAGTAGCGCCTAGAACCAGCACCTTTATGGGATGGACGTCTAAATGCCATCTGAATGTGGATCAGTAATTCCCCCTACTTTCCAAGTGAAGGAAAGGAAAATGTGGCTACTTGTCTCACACTGGACATCCAAAACCAGCATTAAAAAAAAAAATAATCTTGAAAGAGAGAGAGGTATATCTGCCAGAAGACTAAGTACTTACATACTGTTGCTATAAGTCTGGTTTCATAGGCAATGGAGTGCTATCATCTCTTTCCTCAACATTTTTATGCATTTCAGGGAAACGCACTGGTGATTAATAAAGAGGATTGTGGTATCAGTGTAAAATTCTCTGGGCCCTTGTTACCTTATGTGATGATAACTAAAAATGGGAGGTCATTTAAGTGAGATGGAGTATACATGACTGGAAGGCCCCACTTACTAGTTTCTGGTTTTCTCCTCCCCATCAAAGACAGGTTTGGGAAGGCATGAGTGGGGCAAACAGAACACTGCTGTATTCTGAGTTTGTTTTGGTTTTTTGTGTTTGTTTTTTGTTTTGTTTTTTTTTTTTTTTTTTTTTAAATGTATGGAGAAACCAGCTTCAGAAAAGTCCAAGAGCTGTTCAGGTACAACTTGCAAAATATAAAACCTGCTTCACATAATCTCATTATCTGTGAGCTTTTCTTTGTTTGAAATAATTGGAATAGCCGAGGCAAACACACACCAGCCTTTGCAGAAGCTGTAGCATAGTCAGTGCATGGGTACTGGCAGAGTTGCTTATTCTTGAGATTTTGTTTGCCTGAAGGAATATCTCTTCTGATCTTGCTTTAGTCATGAGTAAAACAATGTATTTTTTGATGATTCATTACAAATACGTTTCTTACAGCCTCAGACTGGTTTTCAAAATGTGGCATTTAAAGACCTCAAAGATAGTCAAGCAATCCTCACTAGTCCTGGAAATACTCTCTCTGCTACTAACCTATCTCCAGGGAATGTGTGTGGGGAATACCAGCAGAGCTTCTCTAAGCCTGGGAACAAACCTGAACCGCTCTGCACCTATAACTACCCTTTTTCTGTTGGGTTGTTTTGGTTTTTTTTCTTTATCATTCTTCTTTCTAATCCTTTTTCTATCCCTTGCACGCCACCTCAATGTGCTTTTTCAGACTTGGTGATATTTATGGCAAACTATACAACCTGGAGAATGACATGACAAGCTGATTGTCTGTGATATGAAGAAATGAGCAGCAGTAGCGTTAATCCATGTAAGAGAATGTAGTATGATTTAGCTGTAGCAGCACATAACCAGTGTGTAGCTACATAATTTTTTATGCTTAGCAGGTCTCAGTTTG
Source organism: Falco biarmicus (assembly GCF_023638135.1). Lineage (NCBI taxonomy): Eukaryota > Metazoa > Chordata > Aves > Falconiformes > Falconidae > Falco > Falco biarmicus. Next base: position 85,247,322 of record NC_079292.1, read on the forward strand.
GTTTTGGTGTGGTTTTGTGAAGATGCTTTTTCTACGTGTTCCTCTTTGCATATTTTTGTGGGTTTGCATATGAGTGTTTTCTGTGATTTTTATGTGTTTGTGTGAATCTGATTGTGTATAAGAAGACATGTGCTTATGTGTGTATGTTCATGTTTTCACATGTGTAGCCTAATCCAAAAGTTACAGACCTAAACATCACTGTAGACAAACTTATTTAAAGCATGGCTAATAAACATGGCTCATATCAGTGCTCATAAATGGTCCCAAGTAAGGTGTTAGACTGTATGAAATCAGGAACAGAGAGAAGACATTGCATAAATCCATTGCTCTCCTTTGCAGTTTGTTTCATAGTTTGCTGATCTGTACAAAACATTTGGACAGAAACAAGCAAATAGGCAAAATGTGATATAAACTGGAAGAACTTTTTAAAATAGGGACATTAGAGGGATTAAGGCTATATAGTTAGAGAAAGAAAAAAAACCAAAACCCAAAACATGTAAAAGTAGTATATCTGGAAAAAGAAAAAAATACATCTTACTCAAGAGATATTTTTCATAAAATATTATTAACCTATAGAACTTATTGCTATATGACATCAGCGAGATTAAAAGACATTGTGTCTTCAAGATTTCATGATTCTAAGAGAGATAACAATGGCACAGAAACTCTCCATGCATTAAAGCAGAAGCCAACCACTAATTGACAGGGCATCAGATGAAATCTCCCATAAAGGTGCCTTTCTTGCAGTTCTGATTTGGATTTCTTGCAAGATTTACCTTATGAATCAGCTCTGGCTGAGAATGTATCCTGCTCATCAGACCACTGGTACAATGGGAAGCAACTCCTGTATTCCTTTTGGGCTGTAAACTTACCTTTCACTGTGTGCAGAGTGAAGATGCCAAGCCAGAAGATGACGAGGATAGCTGCAGCGTGGAGCTTCATTGCTGGTGACTTCTTTGTCAAGGCAGAGAAGTGGCTATTGTCAGCCCTCTTTCACCAGGTTTATATATTGTCATTCAGTGGTCAGTTCTTGTCTTCGCTTTTGGGGCGTCATGGGGGGGCTGACGATAAGTGGAAAAAATTGAGTGGCAGTACTTTTTCTGGTGACAGAGAACCACCTCCTTTCCCCCACTCGTCCTTCACTAGCCCCCCTGTGAAGGTTTTTCCTGCTCAAACCCTGCTGTGGTTGCACTTGCTTCTGTGTTGCAAGTCGGGTTTATTTCAAGCTGCAGAAAGTGAGAGCTCTTGTTCTGTAGTGGAAACCTTTAATGAATGTTCCTGTCCTTTCACAACTCAATTTAGAGAGCTGTAGCTAAACCGCACTGCAGAGGCACAGAGTAACTTTCAGAGGTACCTCTTTGACCAGTGGACCACGGACCACTGAAAAGGGGAACTGTGAGCTAAAGGATGATGGAAACAGGAACGTCTTGGCTTTTTCCATGGTGGCTGTAGATAGTTGGTCGCTTTAATGTGTAGGTTTGGAGGGGTATCACTCCTGTTTCCTGTGTGTGGTGGAGAGTGTCAAATTCTGTTTTCTCTGTGATTTGATATGGTCAAAGCTGGTATTTGCCATGTGCTGGGAGAAGGAAGAGTGAACATACTTTTTACATACAGAGCCAGATCCACTAACCCACCTGCCAGTCAGGCATAACTAAAATACAGTGGTTTCGAAGAGGAGTAAGAGTATAAAGTTGTTCATGGGGGTTTGGTGCGGGGTCTTTTTTTGATTTTTTCCCCCTTTTTTTTTCTTTTGTTTGTTTGTGCTGTGGTCGTTCTAGTATAAGGAATGGAGCCCAAGAAAGTAGCCAGACAATCAGAGAGGCAGAATTTATAGGAAAGAAGAAAAAAGTTAATTGCATTTCTATGTAAACATGGTGTTGAGAACAGGTCTGTCAACTTGTTCCAGTTGTACATCTATCAAAAGTTTTGGTTTTTTGTGGTCTGTGTTAGTCCTATTACTTAGTTTTAGGTGCCCTTTCTGTATTGTGGTAAGGTGGTCTGTGTTACTACTCAGAGCACTACAGCATTGCTACGTGCATTAAGAAAGATTTCTTCACCAAAAAGGTTGTCAAGCACTGGAACAGGCTGCCCAAGGAAGTGGTCGAGTCACCATCCCTGGAGATAGTTAAAAGACATGTAGATGTGACACTTAAGGACATGTGTTAGTGGTGGAGAGCTGGCAGTGTTATCTTTATGGTTGGACTTGATGATCTTAAACATCTTTTCCAACCTATATGATTCTATGATTCTATACCAGTGGTTTTTTGCCTGCAAATACTTTTCAGGCAAGCTGTGGACTTCCAGGCCACACATGAAGCAGCACCTGAGCTGGCATCGTCATTCAGAGCCTCTGAGCAGAAATGGTCTCTCATGCTCTACATTCTGAAGCCTGGTACAAAAAGCAATGCTTGGCTAGGCCCACGGAGACCCAGGCAGGGCTGGTGTGAGTGGGTAAGCACCAGGCTGCCCGATGCCTGGGACTGTAAGGCAGCAGTGCAGAACAGCTGTCAGTGCAAAGCCTGGAGCAAGCATCCATTCATGCGAGTCTGAAGTTTCCCCTGCTCTTACCTCCAGGCCTTGCTTCAGCTGGTTACTTCCAGTTTTCAAATTCTTGACAACATCAGTGTAACAGCATGTGGAATTAAATTCCCTAAGATCGCTCAGGCTAATTAAGATCAAGGTAAGAACTAAGGTCAAACGCTTGACTCCTAGGCTCCTAATAGCTGGTCTGTAACCTCAGGAACAGTCTATAGGTCTTGCAGGTAGAGAACACGCTGCTTGGTACACTTGTATATACACGTACCTTCTTTGTTCCTTTTGGTTGGATTCTTTCATCTTACATATACCGTGCAACCCAGGGAAAAGCAACGGCAAAAGCAGACAGTAAGCAGGTATAAGGTACTTGCTGCTTTACTTGAAAGCCCGCTAAGCCCATTGCAACACTAAGGAAGCTGCGAGAAAATGGAAGCCAAAGCTTCAACCAAAGCCCCTAAAGGACATGCCTGATGCCACACAGGGGCATAACTTCTGACCTCATAGCACTACCGGGAAATCTATGTTAAGTTTGTATTCAAGGAGCATTGCAGTCTGGTGTTATGCTGAACCCTGCCTGAAATCACTCCTTGAATGAGATATTCTAACTTCTTGCTACTTGTCAGCTTTAAGATGCAAGATAGAAACTTTTTCATTGATGGTTTTCTCCCCGTTAAAAGAGGAGATGCAACCCACTTGGGCTCACTGCTATGGTATGTACATGTATGTACATACTCACTTTCTACAGCTTTGAGAGGAAGGGTCACCAGCTGTATTGAGCATGAGCCAGTTCAGAAAAAATCAGTTCTTCCCACAGAAGCTTCTGAAAGTTGTCAATTCATCCCTGAGGTATTGCTAGAAAGTGTGGTGCTTCTTCCGTTTTCCACCATTTTTAAGGTGGGATGGAAAAATTGCCCTGTGGCAAGTTTTCCCCTCTTTGTAGTTCTCATTTGCTGTGGCTTTCTGGGCTGTTGTTCTGTGTAGCTGGCTTATGTCCAGTAAAGTCTCTGTTGTGGAGAAGAGTTTTACAGGCTTCAGTCCCACAGCCCTGTCTGTGGCTATTTGGTATTGATGTTCCAGTGTTGCATAAGGCTCATTTTGCATGTACCTCTGTGCTGTGGCAAAAGCTTAGCGCAACATGGTCAGATGTATAGTCTTTCTGTTTTCTTGCTGGTAAGCCATGTTCAAAAGACAGCTAATAAGTGCCCAAAGTACTTTTCCTATAACTGCTTCTCAGCTCTGGATAAGTTGAACGCTAATGATACTTGTCCGGGGGCTTGGCCGCCTCTTGCATGGCTCGGTTAACATAGGCTGCTTTCAAAGCATTCTGGAGTAAAATTATCATTTGCACCTTATGATACACCCACAGACAAAAGGCACAGTATGATTATGGAGTTCTCTAATAGTTTGTGAAGTCTGAATTTTGGATACAGATGGCTAACTTTACCGTGATGCTTCCCAAACTCTTGGCTACAGGTACGATGTTGTGTGTACCATGAGAGCTGCCCCCTTTTCCCTTCCACATCTCCTGTTTAACACGTGCACTCTTTGCTGAGAGAAGGCAGGTTCAGACAGTGGGTATCGCAGGTATGGATGTGGAGATGGATCAGTATGTGACCTTTGGAGTCTGCTCGTGCAGAAAACCACAGGCTTTGAGTTAGTCTCCTAGGCTTCCTGTATGATGTGTTGAGAGGCTGGGACACACAACCCTGGGAGAGGACAGCAACAGCAAGCTCCTTCTTGAGATGTTCAAGGGCTCTCCTAAGTCCTCCCACCCCTGTCCATGCAAAGCAACCTGCTTTTTTCTGGTATTTTACCAATACGGTGGCTGGGACACGGAGAGGTGAAGGGACGCGTGAGACTGCTCACACCCAGCATGAGGCAAAGTCAGGGCCTGCTTTAGCACAGCTCATAGCCAACTGCTGAATGCAATAGTTTTCTTAATTTTTAACAAAGTCACTGAAATAATTGTAGTATATACCCTGTTGCATGTCAGCAACCCTGCTGAAGGAAAAAAACCCCAATATGCACTAGGCAGAAGTGTCAGGCCTAATATCAGAGTTTACTTACCAGGGTGAACGGTCTGAAGCATTGCATCTTCTCATCTTGTAGTTAGCTTTCAAAAAAGAAAGGCCAAGATCTTCACAAACAAGTAAATTCTTATGCACTCCTAGAAATGAGCATCTATAGTGAATGTTCAGCAGCCCCTTGAACTTGAAGATGTGCCAGCAGGTCACCGTCACTTCTGAAGACTGATCAGGGAATTCAGTGACTTTCAAAGGACACCCAAGTACCTCAGCTTAGACACGTCTGTATCTCAGACAACTGTTTTTAGGGTGGCAGATACAACCCTCAGGGGATATGTGTCTGTCTCCGTGATTTACAGTAGCAATATATGTATGTATCTTATGCTGGACATAATAAGTGAGCGAAGTTAGGTGGGACAAATCTGACGTTAATGTATTTTGGTTTTGCACTGTTTAACAGTTTGGAGTATTGGTTTAAAAATCACCAGCAAGTGACATGCAGCTGTGATATTTATGTGACTTTCCTCTCCCCTTTCTTCCTTTGCTTTTCATTATTTTTGCTGTGTAGATTTCACGCTGATTTCATAGGTACCTGAAATAGCAGTTTATGTTCAGTCTCTTTCATTCATATTGTAATGGAGTAGAAAAAAACACATGCTCAGTGCTCACATCTCATCTTAGAGACAATGACTTTTAATCTGATCACTTAAAACACATTTTTAATAACTACTCTGTTTTGTGCTGATTTTGGCAGAGCTCCTCCTTTAGAAATGTAACCCTGTTAACAATACTTTCTCTTAATCATAATAGACTTTTTGCTTGTAGACCATCTGTTTCCACTACCATGCTGCCAGCTTTTCCCTGGTCCTGGTAACATGCTCCTCCCCTGCTGTATCATGTGCTCTTAAATCAGGTAGTTGTATCAAAATACTTCCTGCAGTCATCCAACTTGAAGCATTCAGATACATAAAATTAGACTGAGAATTACTTGGTTTGAAAAGGACCTTGAGCAAGACATACAAAGGCTACTCTATGCTCTATAGTCAACTCTACACTCAGCTGTACGCAGGCATGCACCTGTTTTCCTGATGATTTAAGGTGACATGGCATGAATGTGGCAATCTTTTTATAGCAGATATCTTGGGTCTTTCATTCAGTGTTGTTTTCTTTCTTTTTTTTTTCTTTTTCTTTTTTTCCCCAATGAGCAGTTATACAGTCACCCAAGAGTTTACGAGAGGAAGACTCTGATCCTCACCTATATTATCTTAGTCTTGTGTGTTTTGGATCCTTGTGAGATAACATACCAGGAAGCTAACTAACCACTGTGGTGCTGCAGAGAATTGCAGAGGTAGGACTGTAGCTCAATTCTGGGAAAGTATCTAAATATGTCACATGCTGAAACAGAAGCCAGATACCTGTGGGAATTTGTGGAATAGTCTCAATCCATCCTATTGCTTTTTTCTTCCTTGTTTTGATTTGGCTTCCCCCCATCCCCCTGCTTTCGCTTCTGTACAGCTCTCATGTAAAACAGAGAATGCGGATTTTGTTTGGCACTTCTTCCTGTGCGTGCCATATCTGTAGGATCAAGGATGTGGGAACCAAGTCTTATTCTGTTAGTTTTCAGGTGAAGAACCAAGCCTACTGTGTCAGTAATAAACCTACTTCTTGGTTAACCATGGATAGTCAGTGTCAGTAGACACTGGAGATGGATCTGGACCAATGTGTTGCTTCTGGGTAAACCTGAGCTTTCCTCAGAAAACTGAAGAAGCTCAGATGCTTATGCTTTCTCAGTGGAGAACAGTTTCCTAAACTGTATCTCATGCTTTGGAGAGACCCCCTTGTCCAATCTGTGTGTGTTTGGATTCCTTTGCTCCATGACGTTCATCGCAGGAAATATGTTGAAGAGCTAAGGTTTTTAGGGGAAGGGGGGAGTTACAGGCATAAGACCACACATCAATGATATTAATATGTCTCGTTCTGATCTGTTGTGCATGTGCTATTATTTACAAATACGCAGACTTTTTCTTATGACTGCCATTAAAACTTTTGCAGTCATATCTCTTTTAATGAATGTTTGGAGGGGGGGCTGTGTAAAAGAGAATCCCAAATAAAGCAGCAGGTTCCAGGCAACACAGAGCAACAAGGAGAACAAACCTGGATTCAGCTTTCAGTCCTTTATCTGCTAACTTCTCTTGACTCCACCCAGGAATTACTCTTAACTCCTCAGCATGTGTTTTCACATGCCAAAGAAAATCGTGCATGCTCTCCACATGCTTGTGGCTGTCCAGTTAACATGTCCCGGTAGACCTGCTGCATCAAATACCCCTATGCTGCTGGCTTTTCACTATAGTGGAGGCCCTGTGTTGAGTCTTCCTCCTGTTCAGACACTAGGTTTTGAAAAACTTGTAGGAATTTCTGCCTTTTGTTTTGCATTGGTTGAAACTGGCCAGTGGGTTAAAAAAAGAAATATATAAAAAAATTAAGGGAAGACAGATGAATAATGCAAAATTCCTTTTTTGAAAATGTTACCTTCTTGAACTTTCCAAAAGGAAATCCTTGGGATTTATTTCTTCTGGTTTTCCTCACATAGTTGATATCTAATAAGTGCATTTGTTTAAAACAATAATACTTGTAGGGGTTTTTAATAACCAAATCTTCATGAGGTCCTATGGTGGAGTTGAACGAACTTAACAAAGTTTAATCTACAGTTACTATGTTAACCCCTATGGCTTCCAGGAAAAAAAAAATGAGAAGAAGGTAGGAAGAGATCATTCCAGAGTCTTTGCGAGAGAAATCCATGGATTTTTTTATTTTTTTTTTCAGTGAGGAAAATTTTCTTCCTTCAAAGAGAGTTACAATAGCCTCTGGAACAGGTACTTTTCTACTTAATCTCTCAGATGAAGAACTGCCACACTTTCTAACCACACCGCGGGTGAGGTATATTGCCTTGCTTCACATTGGTTACTATAATCTGACAATTTAGGGCCACATCCTGTTCTGCAAAGTGTTACAGAATTTCTTAAAACTGATCACAGCACTTGATCCTCATCAGCCCTATGAAAAGAAACTTGGTGCTCATGCAGCCATACCCTTGAACAGATACAGACTGAGAAAAAGTATTTTCTTTTCAGTTGGCTTATATTTCCTTAGCCATTTGCTCAGTGAGCCCATAATGACAGGAGAGTGACCGTGCAAACAAAGGCTTAAATGAGAGGGGCAAGGAAAAAAGAGCTTAGCTCACAGGGGCCTGCTGCAAACGCCCACTCTTGAAATAAATGTTCCGCTCTGAACCTTCTAAAAGAGAGTCCTTGGGGTTTATTCATTCTCTGGGTTTTTCCTCTTCATAATGACTATGAAAGCATGTGTTAGACAAATGCATCAGTCTGTATTATTCACCTGAGCTCACTGCAGCGAGTGATGCAATGTGGGAGGCAAGAGGGGATGGGAAATTTTCCCCCCTCAAGTTAGCATTCATTTTGTTCTTTGCAGTTTCAGACATGAGGCTGTGACTGTTAAATGCTGTTTCACTTTTCCTTTGCAAACTGCTTTTATCTCTGACTAAGGGCTGCAGAACCACCACCCCTCCCTTTGTCTAAGACAGCAATAAATTAAGAGCTCCCTCCCATGGTTATCATATTTCTTGCACTTAATTCAGCCGATTTCAGCGTGGCCATGGGGTACTGGATCCCTCCGGCATGGTTCAGCATGCCCTCGTATGCAGCACTGCATCCTGTTCAGCAAAGCATGCCAGACCTGGGGAATGCCCTCACCCTCCTCCCATACACAAACCCAGCCCAAACTGGCCACATATCCCAGTGGCCAGTAAGGCGACCTGCTTGTGTCAGCTCTAGTGTCAGGTTATCAATCAGTTTCCTTTCTGTGCAGATTTACTGACATGGAACACTGGTTTCGGCCATCCCCTATACTACCTTCTTTGAGATAAATAATCCTTTTCCTCATTTTCTAAACAGAATGAGGAGGCGGCTACTGGTATCGTACTATCAAAGGCACACATGGGGAATAGGTGACCTAATCTCTACTTGATGGGTCAAGTTATACTTCAGAGCAAGCAGGTGTTGGTGCAGCCCCAAATTAAATGGGATCAGAGTCAGCTGAATGTTGCTAGTTAAAAAAATCTGGGGACTGCCCTACCTGTTTAGTCTAGTCCTTACCTTGCTCCAGCTCTTCTTTCTGTCAGTCTACCTGTGAACTATTTTGCCTCCTCTAACTGCGTGCAACCAACAGATTCACTGTAAGTAATGGCACTGCTTTTGTGTGGTGTTTCTCTCCTGAGGTTCTCAAAAAGTTGTAAGAGTATTGGAAAGTATAGTTAGCTCTATCACACAAACAGTGCTTTAGCAGTGCACTGTTCCTCAGGTCAGCTGTGGAGAGGGCATGGTAGCTCTCAGGCACCACTTGTTTGCTGGATTTCTGTGCCCTGTCAGGGGATGGAGCTCTGTTGTTCAATTAGATGTAAAATAAACTGCATGGTGTAGGTCTTAAAGGCATTAGGAAATAGCTGTGAGATAAGTAGGAGCTGGACTTTTGCCTTGAGGTAGCAGTAGCATTTTTCAGTGGCCACTTGCTGTAGTTATTAGTGTTTATGTAAGGTTTGTATGTATGTTTTACTGTCTGGTAGTGAAGCCCACAGGAGGTGTGCAGATTTGGTGCTCCTTGCAGAATGCTGGAGTTCCCTCACAGAGACGTGGAGCTGGGAAGTTTGTAAACTCTTAGTCTCTGTCTCCAGATTTGTACCTCAGTCCTTCTATCAGAGACTTGTATGAGCCTCATAATCTTGATTGTTCCTCAGCCTTGAAGCGCTCTCACTTTTCACCTGATTTCTTTCTTCTATACCCTGTGGCTAAATATATCTAATTTCTGAATTTTCTTTTTCTTTATGAGGGAGCCCAGCTCTCACTGCAAATCAACTTGACAGCTGGATCAGGGTCCAAAGTTCTGCCTAATTTCTCTAGGCTCTTGTGTGTCCATTTGCTTCTCTTTTGAATAGGGTGAGACAGGTGTGTCATGGAGGTTGTTGCTCCCCCATTCTTCAGACCTTGGCTTGTAATCTATGTGGCTTGCGCAGGGAGTACTGGCCATGTTACAGTGTCATCCTGCTACAAAGACTCACCCTCTCGCTGTATGGCAGGTGAGTACAAAGAAAAGGGAGGGAATGTAGATCTGTCAGAGAACATTGTAAGGGGAAGTGGATGGAGGTAGCTGCAGTCTTGTCCAGGTAAATCATAGTCTTTAATGTCTCATCTACTCCCTTATTACCTGCCTCTGTTTGGGGATTTCAGCTTTACCTTAGGGAAAGAGAAGGTTGAAAGGTGTGTGACGAACAGAGCGCCTTAAACCTGGGAGAATTAGTAGTTAGCCTGGGGAGCCAGCGGGAAAGAGACATTGCAAAGAGAAGAAACCAGCAGGAGAGTGCTAAGCCTCCTCTCCCCGGGCAGAAGTGTTGGAGGAAGGGGAGAAGCGGAAGGTGTTCCAAGGACTTAGTCTTGGTTGCCTTGGCAAAAGGCAGCCTAATAAAATGGATTTCATGGATAAAATGGGCAACCTGAGCTGGCTTACTTTTGTTGTGAGGAAAGGAACTGAATGTTTGCCATACTGTAAACACCCCTCGTTCTTCCCAGTCAGGGACGGGAGAGACTCATCTCGGACCAGCCTAGGCCTGCTGGCACCTCACTGCCAGGTTAGAAGGAGGCGCCTTTTCCCAGCAGCTGTTCTCTGCAGCAGCCTTTGTCATGCAGGATGTCAGGTTAGGTGGCCTGCTGGTCCTTTCTGGTCTGAAAAACTGCTGAAAATAATTTTCCCTCAGCAGAGCTTTCCTTGCAGCAATTCAGTTTCAGCTGGCTTTGGGCATGACCTTGCTTAGGCATCTTCACGGTAGGGGGAAGGACGATCAAGTTCAAACAGGTGAGAATCAGGTTTTGTGCCTTTGTGATCCTGATGGCTGTTGTGCCTTGGAGGCTCCCTGCACTCTGGTTGCTCTGTGTGCGTAGCTCTAGCTGGAGCCCAGCAAGGCAGGAGGAAGCCAGTGAGGCAGAACAGAGGTGGTTAAACATCAACAGGGTGTACCAGTGAGAGATAATGTGCTATGCTCTCAGAAAGGGAGAGATGACTTGCAGGGCTGTTTTTTCAAGACCTTAATTTCATGTAATAATGCCAGAAAGTGAAGCTTCCTCCTCTTAGCAGCTGACTGTTGAGGAGCATCTCCTTTTGAATTTTATTTTCTGGGCTGTGTGTTAAGTCTGCTTACTGGCACAGTTGCGCAGTACAGAGAGACTTCTTTGTTTCTTACAACAGCAAGGCAGAACCGCAACACTTTCCACAAGCTTGGGCTTGATGAACTGCCAATACCTGCTGAAGTGTAGTTTGTTCCTGCTTGAGATTGGGCTGGACCGTACACCAGCACCAACACCGGCTTTGCCTGCCTGTGCTGCCGTTGTGCAGCCGAAGTCGCTGCCTGCTGCTGCTGCCTGAACTCCCTAGTGCAGACAAGCTCCAAGTGTCACACTGCAGAGCAGCGGGATCTGTCTGCACATCAAAGCCTGCAGTGCTGGGAGCTCCGAGGGACAGAAGGGGGTTCTCTGGGCTGCAGGACTATTCAAAACAGGAATACAGAAAACCTGACAATGGGTTTGGTTTCATTGTGCGGAGTCTGTTTCCCAAGGGCAAGGTTTTTAGGGGTAAGCATGTTCAAAGGGTTAAAAATCACTGCACTTGAATTATTATAATATCCAGGCCACAGCATGGGCAACTTATTTGGGCAGAATAATAAAGAGTGCAGTATTTTCTTTGAACAGCCACATCACAGAAATCTTATTTCTGAATGACCTGGATGACCTATACTGTCCTTTTAGATAAATCTAAAGCCCCTTTCACCATAAGCTTGACTTCCTCCAGAAGAAATTTTTCTCATTCCCCTCAATATGAGGTGAGGCCCTTGGTGCAGTGTGAACAACCAAACGCATGAATAGCATTTGCACAAATGGTTGAATGCGTTTTGTCACATCTTCAGTGTGATGTGTTGTATTGTCCCTATTTTCCCTGACCACTAAAGGAATTGGAAAGACAAAAAAAGACATTCAGCTGAAGCAGAGCAGGACAGAAAGATGTAATTCTCCACCTTCTCTTCCACCTTCTTTGCTGTAATTGTTAAGCAGTCAACCTTCACCACAGCATCTGGGTTAAACGATTGGGTTCAAACCAACAGCCCCCCGTCTGTCCAAAGCTGTCCATTCTCGTACATCTCGGCACCTCAAAATCATGATTGGGATCAAGAGGATTTCTTGGCTGGTAATTTTTGCAGGTTCAAAAATAAGAAATGCTGGCTTGTGAAACTGTTTAAGCACATCTAGAACCTGATTTGGATTAAGCCAAAGGAGCTTTCCAGAAGTCTATGGTTTATGTTATGAAAGAGAAAATAATATTCCCTAACAGAAGTATAAAATGCTGAGGTGACCTGACTTTGTTAGGATCACTTGGGACATTTCTAAAGGCTGCCTGTGTTTGTTCCCTCTGTTTCATACCTGAGGATTCAGCTTGTTTGCAGAGATGACACCTCTCTGCCCTTCCAAATGGGGTTACACAGCAGGTTCTTTCCAGGGCAGGTTTTGTTTTTCCTTCCCAGCTGGCAGTGGCCTCAATTAAGAGACTCCACACCAAGTCATTGCAGTTGTTCTTTATGCAAAGAAAGAGGCTTACTTTTAAAGAAAGCGTTACAAAAGTATTCTGAAAACCTGGATTTGTGTACTGCTGATTACCTCTTGTAACCTTTTGCACGCTGCTTCTCTGGCTTTACCTGCCCAGTGAGGATATTGTTACTTTCTTCCTCCTCTTTATTTAAAATGTGTGCTCCTAAGATATTTGGTTATATGGTAACCAGCTTTTCTAATCCTGAACTCCTAGCAGCTGAGCCCCCCAGAGCATGAGGTTAGATTAAAAAATCATGGCACTTTTTTGATTAAAGGAGGAGGGATTTGTTTTCCTGTGCTGAGGATTTGGAGTATTTAGGGATATGGTCATGCAAAATTGTCAAGATTTTCTTCAAGATCTTGAGGGAAAGATTTTTTTCCCCTAGAAGGTAAAATACAAACCAGAACCCCCTCTTAACTTCCATGAAGGAGTGTGTGCTCACCTCCTGAGTGAGTAGGGAAGCAAACTTAAGAAATGTAACTGCCCTCATTGTACCAGGCATGCTGGCAATGTTGAATGTCAGGTGACAAATCCCTTGGGCACTGCTCTAAAATAATCCCTCTTTTATGGTTTCCCTGTTTCTTCCGTTGGGCATATGGTTCCAGATAATGAAAAAGATGAGATGAGTGTTAGCCCAGCATGTGAAACCAAACCTGTACCTTCTCTTGCTGCTTGTGCCTCTGACTCACTTCGAAATGGCATGCTGAGCATAGGTCTCGTCTGTAAAAGCAACTGGGTGGCTTAACATGTATAAAGGCACCCAGGAGCAAAAATGTACTCATGTGGCAAAAGCTAGACAGGCTTCGTGGTTTTTCCTTTAATCTTAGAATATTCTGTTTGAGCTCAGGCTTCTCTGGGGCTGTTGGCAAGTAAGTGCATGCTCATACACACTGCTACCTTAGCAGGGTGCCCTGGTGCTGGCTGGTTTTGCCTGCACTTGTACTGTTGCAGATTGGCAATTCCAGGAGGCACAGAGAGCTTGCTGTGGTTTTTCTGCTTTCTTTAAAAGCCTGGATTCCAGAGAGGCTTTGATCAAGGTGAGCTTTCCTTCCTGCCCCTGCCTGCATAGCTGGTTTACACACCATTCGCAGGCAGGGAGCGAGGTCCCTTGCCAAGCCTGCCAGGTTGTAAGCTGCCCCAGTGGGGGATACCAGAGTCCCAAATGCTGTCGGAACTGTGCTCCAACCCAGTGGCTGTTTCCCCTGATAATAAACAGTGTGGTAGCTGGTGAGTGTGGTCTTGGGGCTGCTTTTACCAGAGGGTGCAGGCCTTGCCAGAGAATTTTGGGATCCTGTTCTAAGAATGTGAAAGGCTGTCATCTTATATAAAGTCTTATGCAAGAAATTATTCTAGGGAGAATTCAGAGCTGATTTTTTCCTCCCACCTGTGGCTATCCATTACATTTTGCCTACGTGTTCTTTCCATGCCTTTTTTATTCTTTAGTGAACTTAATACCTAAGCTCCTGAGAACATTAGTAATGCTTGATTGCAGCCCCTGGCCCCTGTGCTCCAGTGCTGTAGCTCCGCTATTACAGAAGCAGGAATGTCCTTGGCCTCCTACTCAGCTACTCTATGAACAGGAAACAACACCTCATTAATATCTTTTACTGACCAGTCATTGCTAGGTGTTGCTTTGTGGAATGAGAGAAGGAAAAGGCTCTTTTATGGTATTTGGCCTATCTCCCGGATATTTATAGACCTACTCTGCCTATAAATAAACTTGTAATGGGAATTGTCTCAGTGCAAGTTATTGATGGACTAAGTATTGTGCCAGCATGGCCTCTGCTCTGAGCTGTTGTGGACTTGATTGAATGAATGCGGTCTGGGCACCTGCTGCACTGCTGATATGGGATGGCGTGTGCTTTGGGGGTGCGGGGAGTGGGCAGCTTGGGAGGAGTGAAGGGGACCCCCATGGGAGCACACTGTCAAGGCCTTGGGTGCACCAGGGAGCACTTACAGCAGATACAGGAGCACAGGAGACCCCCATTTCTGCTGACTTGCGAGCTTGCATTCACTTCAGTCAGGAGGAGCTTGGTACTTATAGGAACTAGTAGGACCTGTGCTCTACAAGTTCTTGCCTGATTCACGTCCCATACATTAGATTAAATTGATCATGTACAGTGCTGGAAATTTCTGTCTGCCATGGTACATTTTTATTTCTGTGGAGAAACTGACTGATGCTGTACTGTAACAGCATAGGAATGCAGCTTTTGTGTATGGGGATATTACACAGCCTAACTTACCTTCACTCTCCCACATACTTCAAATCTCTGCAGGATGAATATCCTTGAATAATGAGTTTCTCTCATTAATTCATCTATTCAGAAGGACCTTCCTTCTGGGGTGAATAGTGACAGGACACTGTAAGCTACTGCATTCTGCGCTTCACTCTGAAAGATCTGTTGGTGTTTCTATGCTAATTGTGCGCAAATACTGTACCACTGCTGGGGAAAGGCAGCTGCCTCTGGGTTCGGTATGTCCTAGTGGTCAGAAGTGATTTGCACTTTAATTTTTCAATTTAGCATTAAAGCATTAGTCCAGATACATTCTGAAAGAAAGTGACCTTCACTCAAGTTACTACAATACTGTTTCTGCTTGCTTCTTAGAGATCTCATTTGTGGCTATTTGCCAAAGGTCTGCATAATAGGTATCTAAGCAAAGGTGGCTAATTTGTAGAGAATACAAGTGGAAAAAAATTCACATGTGCAGTCATTTCTGCTGGAGAACTAAACCTAAGAATTGTGCTTATCTGGTGTAGAAATTAGAGGTTGCAGTATGACTTGCATCATGTATGCAGTTGAGGCTGAGAAAATTCAACTCAAAATTTCAATTTTGGATTCTCAAAGAGAAGTGAAAATGGTCTATGGATAAGGCGTTGCTGGCCCAGAGTTATTTGACAAATAATACAATGATGATAATTATGCTTAATACAATAAATCAGCTCAGAAGCTTTTGCAGAAAATATTTTCAAATTAGGATGAAGCAAACTTAATCAGATTAAATAATTTTCTACCAGTCACTCAACAAGATCTAAGAGGGACTGATTTTAAGTCACTTTGATTTTAAATCAATAAGCTTAAAGTAGTCTTTTAATTCAGTGACTTTAATTGCATTTGTTGGTACTTGTATTTTATTTTCCCAAATCAGGAGTTGTGGCACTAACTGTAAAATATTTTTATTTGATTGTTGTAATCAAGTAACAAACTTTACATAAAATGTTGGAGGTTTTTTAGCTAATAAGCGTATTCTGTATCTGTGTATATTTAAGCAATTATATAAAAATATTTTTTTGCATTCTAATATTCCCCATTGTAGAAGATTTAGGAAAAGGCAAATGAAATATTTCATATTCATGGCATAATTAACTTTATTGTGTCCAAGTAATTCTGGAAGGAGACTGGAACACAGATTCATACATTGAAAACAGACATTCTAAATTGCTTATAATATGACTTAATAGGTTTCCCACACTGAACAAGTTTTGAAATCTTCAGTAAAAGTTGCACTTTACAGAATTCTGGATAACAGCAGTGAACGTGCCAATATAGAAACTCTGTAGGTGCTGACATTTGAATGGATAGAAACTTTCTTAATTCAGGAAATGGTTTGTTGTACTTTATTTATAAAAGGTGATAATGATAATTTAAAGGTGTTTCACCCCATCCTTTCTAAAAAATATTTAGCTACTTTAACTGCTTATGAAAGCTCACTGATTCAGTGACAGTTTTCAATTGCTTAATTTATAGTACTATAGTTAATATTAACATTTGTTGGTTTACATTAATTTGAAATATAAATAGGTTAATTTTTTAAAGTATAATGTTATAGTCAGAGAAAGATTTGACTAAAATAAAAACCTCTATTCTAATACTTTGAATAATTGATTTTTCTCTACCTTGTTTACTTACGACAAAAAGAAATCTCAAAAAAGCTAACTCTACCTTATTAAAGATTACTGAAATCAAAGTAAACAAGTAGTCAGCAGTGATTATGGCAAATTGCTGTGGGTGGTTTTGGAGTAAGAGCTCAGGTTTCTAATAGCAATAGAAATCTAGTTTTGCCTCACATTGAAACTAATTTAAGAGGTTTATTTATTGCCTGCCTGTACTTTGAATTGCCAGGATGTATTTAAGCTCTCTGCAGGGCCTAAGTGTGTAACTAGTGTTCAGTGTGTGCCTGTTCTGGACAGAGACTTTGTGTGGCAGTAGGTTCTCTCCCTCCTCACACGGTCTAGAGCGTATTTGCAGCCTGGGAAAGTACCAGTGAGACATGTGTTACTGGTGGAAAATCCACCTCTGCTTGCTTTCTTGCAGCATTAGTCCTGTGAAGTTCAAAGTTATACTTCATGTATGTTGCATCAGTTAGATATGTCAACATCTCTAAAAACTGGAGAGCCATAACTCATAACTCTGATAATTTTTCTTTTCTTTTTTTTTTTTTTTAAAAGTGTTTAATAAGTTAGTCTATATTCTGCTCCAGTTTTTGCACTGGGAGGTTGAATTGGCAGGAATGATGTTTGCTTCATTTTATTCTTTCCCCTGCTGTTTCTAATGTTGTCACTCTGCAGATTTGATCAAAGAAAGTTTTGAAACCTTTCTTCTTCAGCTTTTAAGAAACTATAACTTTAGATCAATTAAATTCGTAAATGTAGAGCCTAACTCTCTCGTGTTTAAAGAAAGTCAGCTCTTCTCTGTGTAAACATGTACCTCTTCAATGAGGAATCCAAACCAGAGAATTAGAATGTTTGGTTCATACATAAGAATGCTACAAAGTAACTGTAAAATGATGTAAAATGTGGGTTTTAAAAAAACTATTTCGTGTATGCTTATACAGAAATGGAACTATAGATTTTCTTTGTCTGCTCTTATTAATGTAGACTTAGTGGAAATGTGAAATTACTTTGTGAAAAGACAGGAGATGGGAATATAAACTGGAAATACCCACATCAACTGAGCCCTCCTCAGGCTGACTGAAGTGCAGAAAGTAGGTGAATAGATTCACTAATGGATCCGTTTTACTGCCTTAGCTCTAGGAATCTATCCTGGATCAGTTGCCTTCTTTTTAACACTTCCAAACAAAATAATGTCCATCTAACACCTGTGGCAGTTATATGATCCAAACATGTTTGTCCATCTTTATGGCATTTGTACTTTGCTTTCTTCTTACCATCTCCAAATGATGGTCAATTGGCCCCAATCTCTGCTCTTTTCTTCTCCTGTTGATGTATAAGGATGGAGTGATATGACAAACTGGACAAAACCACAGAAATTTCTGGGGGATAAAAAGAAGACTGGAATATATGTGTGGAGTATTTGGTTGAACATCTTTTGCCTTTATTATTCTAACTGTAAACTCCTATTTTAATATAATTATCATTGCATAGCACACTCTGATCATTGACATGCTATATGATTTCACTATTTTATCTTAATCTTGGGCTCAGCAAGATCACTGGATCAGGATGCTGTCAGATTAAGTAAACTACCTTTGAAGTGAAAGAGTGAATACTGGCAGAAATATTCAAGCTAGGTCATGTAGTAAGTTCCTTTTTTCCCCATCTTGTTCCTAATGTTGTGAAGAATTTATATCTGAAGATTGTTTACACTTTTTTGTCTAGCAACTAATCTCCTCATGGACAAGGAGTTACAAGGCATTTTTGCAAGTCCTTCCAGATGCTTGATTTGCTGGCTGCTATCCAAGGTAGTCAACCAATTGCTCCCGATTCCAAAGGAGGTGGCATTCATTGGCTGCATAAGCTTAAAGTTGGGTCGCATCTTTTCTTGTATACAACTTCTATCAGTGTAGGTGACCCTTTATTTGCATTGCACGTTTTATGTCTGTCTGTAGTTTCATCAACTATTTAGAGATACTGGCATCATCTAAATGTAATAAGTCACTTCAGTTGATAGCTTTAGAAAGGATATTTTTGGCCTAAGGAAGAATTTTCTTTGTCATCACAATAAGATGGAGGAACTCCAGTTTTGCTCCAAGAACCACTGTGGCAGATAATAAACAAATATATAACACAAAAACACTCTGTGAAGGACAAACTTAGAACCCAAGTAAATAAGCCCAAAGGTCTATAACAAACAGGCACCCAAAACCGTGTTGAAGGAAAAGCCCTCTCAATGACAATGAAGTTGTCAACATGCCAAATGATTTCATGATACGCTGTAGGTCTACCTCACCACATAAACATTTATTTATATATGTTACAGACATTATATATGTTTCATATAAGATTTTTAGATGAGGATGATAGGTCCACTGTGTGTCTCTTTAGATATACAATATTAATAGCTCATTGTAATAGCACCAACTAGATCGTTTACAGGCTGGAAGGCCTCCTAGCCTGTTACTCCTTCACTCTGCTGGTCAGATACATAGGCTGCTGGTGAAATGTTTTCTTTTCAGGGGATTTCTGTTACAAAAGCTTCTGTGGTCAACGCTGACCTGAGCAAGAGTTCACTGGACTTCCCCTGCATTTCCTTCTGTACGCCTTTACTGCTCACACACACAGAGAAGGGACTAAGGATGTAAGAAAGTAACTCTGAGTGTAGTAATACAGCATTGAAATGCAAGAAGAACTTGAAGACATTCTTCTTGGAGAAGGCAAAGCTCATCTAAACAATCTGTTTTGCACAATAAAAGAACTGGGAGTTCTCAGTTACATTCATAAAACTTCTCTCCCAGCTGACATTGATTTAAAGATTAAATTAGTATGTTCATTTACATGACAGCTGAAAGAGTACATAGTTATGTTGATAAGGATGGGAAGTGTTCAGCTAAAAGGGGGAAGTGTCATTAGTAAGAATTAAATCCACTAAGATCAAAATTTAGAATAAATACCAAAATTATGATTAATAATCAAATATCTAAAAATGCATAGTAGTATAGGAAAGGGGAATGTTATCCTTTTTTTTTTTTTTTTTTTTTTTTTTTCAGCTGATATGCCAACAGACAGAACCTCCTGCAAGGCTATGTGCTGAATGTCTTGCAGGGCTGGGGTTGTGTTGTGGGTTAGCCCCAGCAGGCAGCTCAGCCCCACCCAGCCGCTCGCTACCCTCCCGGTGGGATGGAGAGAGAATTTGAAGGGCAAAACTGAGTAAACTTGTGGGTTGGCATAAAACCAGTGTAATAGGTGAAACAAAAGCGCAGGAAGGTAAGGAATTCATTCACTATTTCCCATTGACAGGCAGGTGTCCATTGCTTTCCATCTTTGGGAAAGCAGGGCTTCACCATGTGTAATGTTTCCTTGGGAAGACAAATGTCATAACTCTGAACATTCCCCCTTCCTATTCCTTCCCTCGGCTTTTATTGCTAAGCACAATGTCATGTGCTGTGGAATATCAGTTTGGTCAGTTGGGGTCAGCTGTCCCAGCTGTGTCCCCTCCGAGCTTCTTGTGCACCCCCAGCCAGCTCGCTGCTGGGGTGGGGTGAGAAACAAAAAGCCTTGACACTGTGTAAACACAGCTCAGCAACAGCTAAACCATCTTTGTGTTATCAGCATTGGCTTGGTCACAAATCCCAAACATAGCACCACACAAGCTATTACACAGAAAATCAGCAGTCAAAACCAGTACAGGATAAAATATCCTTTGCCTTTTGACAGTTACAGAGGGCTGAGTATTATAGCCTGTAGCATTAAAAGTGGCTGAATTGTTACACAAAACTGAAAAAAAGTTATTGATGCAAGTCTGGGAACCTGGCTCAGTTTGCTTAATTTTATCTCCTTTTTTTCTGCACCACCTCCACCCCCCATCATGTGCTTTGTTTGATTGGCTTTTTTTTTTTCTTTTGTTAATGTTGGTCTATAGTATAATGAGCCTATATTGCATGTTTAATTAGGCTTATTTCCAGCTGTGCTGTCACTGGCCATGTTGTATAGCTGTGGATAATTAGTATCTGAAGTCTCCACTGGCATGCGTGAGAAGCCTGAGAAAAGAATCTCAAGAAGCAGGTGTACAAGCGGGATATCACCTCTGATGTTTTACCCCTTGGGTATCAGAGAAGACATAGGTTTTGAAGAAAGTGGTAATATCTTTTATTAGTTGTGAAATATTCAGAATATGGAAAGAATATCAGGGTCATGAGAGGCTCAACTGAGGGAGGAGTAGAGTTAACCTACCTTCAGCCTTTCAGGGACAGAAATGAAAACCACAAAATTATTTAAATTAGAGGCGGTGCTGTATGGAATCCTTTCCTTTCCGCATGCTTTCAGTTTTTGTTGCAAGCAGTTTCTATTTGGGAACAGTTTCTCTTTTTCTGTCAATAGCTACTTCATGAACGTGCAGTCATAAGGCATTTTTGTAAGGCCTTCTGTGGGTCCAAGGCTGCCTGTGCATGAGTCCAAAGGAACATGGTTTGCACACCAAGGGGCAAAAATAAAAGTGTAAACTGATGGATAGGATAAATATCCTGAATTTTAAAATCCTTCTGCTCCAATACCTCAGTGCGTCACACCATCATCAGCTCCCAGGACAAGAACTTGAAGTCGTGGGTTATGAGTTAATTGCTTGCAAGAGGGCTGGTAGCCTGAGCCAGACCAAACTGTATTTAATTCAGCATGATTTACTGGATGTATTGAGGAGGAAGACAGACAGTTTGGGTTTCCTCAGTTTAAACTCCATGACTATATTTATGCTGATAATTAAACAGTCTGAGAGGTTTTTCCCAGATGCTAAGTATGATTTTTTTTGTGTACAGTGCTCAGCTACTGTCACTGACCTGTTTTGGCCGCAGCCAAATAACACTCTTCCCAGACAATTCACATGCACAGCTTGAAAGTTGACAAGAACCAAAATGTTTTGGGCTATAAGAGTAGGTGAAAAAGGGCCAGCCTGTACTAGAGAAGTGTTGGGCGCATTTACCTTCCTGGTATAGACATTAGGTATCCTGTGAATAACATACCTTTGTCAGCAGTCCATGGTAAAATAGTTGTGCAGCTGTCACTTGCCATGAATTAACCAGGGCTGAACCTAATGTGGACTGTGGAAAAGGGTATTTGGGATCATTATATTTGGTTCTGACAACAACATTTTGTGGATCCCAGTGTTATTTTCTTTTTAGAACAGGTAGTCCTCTCCATCGTGTAGTTTGTGTATCATCATCATCTGTATGAAGATGAAATAACTATGTTAGTGGTGTTTTGATTTGGTTTCCTATTACATACTAGTTCTCTGGAAGCTGATCCGGCTCACTGCCTTGTTTCATATTGGTAAGTGGGAATGGTAGCAGAGAAGTGGGACTGTAAAATTTTGAAAAGAACCTAACCGTTACACTTCTGAAATGCCATCATAATTCCTGAAAAGAGTTTTACATCAGCTGCTCCCACTCCTCTAGTCAGTGGCTCAGTGGGGGGCCACCTCCTTGAACTACATCTCCCACCGTGCAGCCGGCAGCAGCCTTGGCCATCTCCTCCCTGCAGGCTTGGGGTGTCTGGTGCCTCTGAGCAGTCACCTGCATTTTCTGATTCATGTGTGATGATACCTGCTAGGAAACCTGCTTTCAAGCAGTCATTTTTCTGCATAGTATTTTGGTCAAAATCCTGTCTTTCCAATCTTCCCAGCCCTTTGTGATTTCTAAAGAGAAGCCAGCCAGCTCAATTTAGAGGCTTTAACTCTTCACTCACCTCTGAAAATGTTCTGCAGCACAGGAGAAATTCTGCTACCTGCAGCTGATAGGTAGGGAAACAGAGGCATGTTGTCTGATCTGTGGTGAGTAGCACAACTTGGGAACAGAGTCCAGGTCGTGTGCCCCCCCTGCCAAGTATGCTGGAATAGGTGACTCAGAGGTGAAAGGCCGCAGCTGTGAGATGGCCAGTCCTCTTGTTTAGCAGAGATAAAAATTCCTGAAAAGCCTGCCCAGGCTTATGGCAGGTAGTTATGACTTACTGCATGTGAGGGCCTTTATATTAGGCTTTATGTGCCAGCTGTAGCAAGCTCAGATGCCTCTAACCTTGGATTTTAATCTGTATTATTTTAATGTTTCTCCTTGATTTAAATAAGGAATATTCCTAAGTGGAGTAACATGGAGGTATGTAATTTCTTCTGGAGAAAGTGAACTACTGTAAATCCTCACTAGGGCATTGAACAAATTTGTTTAAAAAAAGAAAACTGAGCCCAGAACTGGATTTTCTAATTCAGTTCATTCCTGTGCTAGCACAATAGAGCAGTGGCTGCTACTGCATCACCCAAGTTTCCCTGCCTGCAGTGGTTTTGCTTTCCTGCCTCCAGGAACAAGGTACCTCCCCTTCTAACGCAGCAAAGCTAAATTTAGCCCCTGCAGAGTGCACATTTCCTATATTTAGTGTTGTGAAAGTCAGACTTCAGCTAGGAACTGGCTAAACTATGAGGCATTCTGCAATCCAGGAGACAGAAATAGTAACAGTGAAGTGCCTCCTTGGGTTTTCCCCCTCTGGCCAGGCAGCAATGGCAGTGGAGGGGCCTATGCAGGGCCAGGCTTTTGTAAAAAATATGTATCATGGCAGTTATCATGGGATTCCTGAACGTGAGCGGAGCTGCAGTGCCCAGCGCCGCTGGGAGGGTGCTGAGCATAGCTGCTGGCTTTGTGATGGAGGGAGGCCGCTAGCAGCTCAGCCCTGGCAGCCCAGTGATGGTGATTCTGGCAGGCTGGTGCAGCATCGCCAGGGGCACTGCAGGGGTGATTTAGGCTAGATTTTACTCCTCTGTCCTACAATTGTCTGTCTGCTTGTGTGTGCAGAAATATGCATATGTTTGTATATGTTGAAAGGGCCCAAAGCTTGACTAGTATCAGCTTGGCAAGATTTGTAAATCAATATAATACTGTTTGTTAAACCAGGTGATGTATTTGGGAAAGAAATGGGAAATCTGGGTCTCGCATCAGAGCAGGTGATTCAGGCCACAGATACAGCAGTGGGGGTGGAAATGTGTTGTGGCTTTTACTTACGTGGTGCCTGACCAGGTGGATGAGTTGTGTGGCCATGGCGGCACACTGATGGCAGTGCGCATTCCCCCTGCGTGGCACTGCACCGGCCCCTGAGCACAGGGGGCACTGCTAAAAGTCTCACAGCCTGGGGCTTCCCATGTCTGAACTCTAATTCAAAATGTAGGATGTGCCAGCATTGAGCCCTTTTTCTGTTGCCAGTGGAGGTTAATGGAGTTAATGTAAATGGGTATTAAGTGATCACTTTAGACTGCCTCGTGGGTACTGCAAGCCATGTCATTTAATTCCTGGGTGAATCGGAAAGCACCTTTTGGACAAACATCAGATCAATTTGGTTGAGCAAATTGCTGGGTTGTTTGGGTTTTTTTTTCATTCAAATCTGCAGTCTGCACCTTAAACAAGATTGGATTAAAATTTGATCAAAAAGGCTGGTACATAAGAGACAAGCCTCCGTCAGGGTATTATTCTAAGAGCCTTGTGTGAGCCTGTTTTCAGAAGAAATGTAAATGCTCTAGGAAGAGAAGTATGTAGGGCTAGAAGATTCCTGAAATGATCCCCTGCTATCATAGCCATCAAGCCATACAATGATAAAACTTTTCTAAACTGATCTTGTTATTTCCTAAAAATAGCCATGGCTTTTTGCCACCTGTACTCCTCCTGGGAGGCTCTTCCAGAATAGCACAGGTAGAACCATTTTCTAATCTCCAGCCAATTTTTATTGTGGCTTGCTCACTCCCATTTTACTCCCATTTGTTCTTGTACTATTTGTTCTTCTTCCTCCCCAAATATAAATACACCTGGGATAATCATATTTGGTGCCAGCCTTTGCTTGGCTGGGCTAAACAAGCAGAGCTCTTCAAATTGTAGATTCTGAAATAGGCTATCAAGCTTCAGGACCGTTGCCACAAAGCATAAATGCTTCCTTCCCCCCCCCCCCCCCCCCTTCTTTTACCCCTCTGTCCATCAGAGAACATTGCACAAGTGGGGTTACTGTGGCATGGGGAAAATTTGCCGTGATGTCTTTTTATGAAATGTGGCATCAGAGTAGTTTTGAGTCAGAGCGTTGCACTGAGAGAAACATTTTATGATGCCACTTGCCAGGTACTGGTGTAGATGGGCCATTTTCCTTTTCTAATACCTTGATTTGTAATTATTTTTATGCAGAATAGCTTAGTTGCTATAGAGAAAATCATACCGTTATAAGCCAAGGAGCATGACCATTGAAAACCATTTGAACAAAGCAGCAAGAACAGAGGAAAAAAAGAGCAGAGCCTTCAAAACATCTAAAATTTTCCTAAATTTTCTGAGAGATGCAAAAGCATGTAAAAAGTCTTCAGGGCAGCATTCGCACAGTTGCTTCTTACATACAGGCTGGTGCTTGGAAAGGGTAAAATGTTTCTAGCCTTGTGACAGTATCCCAGACTGGAGTGAGCCCTCTGTTCCTTTTGCCTCTGTCTCCTGGCTGAGCTTCCACACATGTAAAGAGTTGCCATTGATGGCTTTTGACCACTCCTTTCAGCTGGGCACCAGCAGTATGGAGCTGGCAGGCAGTGAAAACTGAATCTGTGTAGGAATGAGAAGAGGGACACATGTCAGAAGAGCAGGGCTGAGTCCACGCAGCAAAGGAGAGCTCGTGGCTGAGAACAGCAGTCAGTAACCACTGCTGTCCATGGAATCGTGAACCTGAACTGTCTTGGGGTGGGGGGTGTTTACCGCACACTGCGGCCACAAATGACAGGCACAAAGACAATCCCTTGCTACTCAAGTTCCCATTTAACTTGTCTGTTACCCATAAAGCACACTCTGACTTGAGCATTCATGCTTTAACACAAGCATTAAGAATATCTTTTAGAGTGTATCTATTTTGACATCCTTTGGCCCCATGTTCAGGGCAATGCTTTGATGATAAAAGGGGAGTGAAAGGGCATTTATTTTAGCTGGAGGCCAAAAGCTGCTACAAAGGAATGGGAAGGGGATTTCATACTGAAGGTAATCAGAGGAGATGAAGTACTTAAATGAAGTGAATGCTTCACTGCACTTAGAGTTAATGCTGAATTTCACTGGTCTGGGAAAAAATGCTGAAATGTTGCTGCTTAGATTTGTGTTAATAATTTTTTTACATGCTACTAAATGACCCAACTCACTTTGTCATGGGAACAGAAGAGTAATGATCCCACTGGTGTCCTGAAGACTCTAGGAAAAGACTCAGTACAAAGCAAGCCACCTCTATGCTATGTGACAAGAAAGTGTGTAAATGATTTAATATTATCTCACTGGTAGATCCAAGAGCCAAAGGAAATGGAGGCCTTGTTGGGCAAACGGTGCCCAAGAGCTAGAGTCACAGCTCCAGTAACTTGTAGTATGAACAAATGCAATGGAGAAACAAGGGAGGATGTAGCATTGAACTAAATGGGAGGTGAGGAGTGATAGCAGTGTGGTACACTGTGGGAGCATGTGCCACTTCAGCAATATTAACAGCTCACAAGCAACCTTACCTCCTGCTTCTAATCAATCTGCACTTAAAGGTGATGGAAACTAAGTGCAATACAGCTGCTTCTGTAGCAAAGAGTCTAACAGCAGTGGTTGCAGGCAGCTTCCTATGGCCTGGCTGGGTGGCAACTGCCAAAGTGATGTCTAAAAGCTCAGCTCGCAGAGCCTGTATAGCCCTGTCAGCACATTGCCATGCCTCAGCTACAGGGTGCCACCTGCCCAGGGCCAGCTGGGAGCTCCCTGTGGCACAGAGCAGAGGTGCTCAGGGAGATCTGGCTAGGCTGCACCCACCTAGGCCTCAAGCTTTTGCTGTTTCTCTGTATCACGTGACACTAAAGTGGTGGTGAAAACCAGCTCTTTTGCCAAATTCACAGTGACTCTAAAAAGGCCAGAACTGCAGCCTGGCAAGGTATTTAGTAGTGCCATCCTCACAGCCATAGCCCAGGTAGCCAAGGGATGCAAAACTCTTTGTGATTCTTTTTCCCTCTCATGTTCCTAATTCACCTGCTAACTAGCTACTGAGTACCAGTTGCCCTTTTTCTGTCTCTCAGGTACTTAATTCTGCTGCCAAACCGTCTCCCTCCCTGGCAGGCAACATGAGGGAGGATGGCACCCCTCTCTCCTTCCCCAGATGGTCATTGCTGTCTTCTCAGCTACCAACTGCTGAATGTGAAAAGAATCATGACATGAGTGTTGACATAGTGAGAGGCTGAGAAATTCCCTGGCTTATAGTACTGTCCTCAGCCCGACCTTCCTCTTCATCTATATTTTCGTTTGCCGCTCAGGGTGGAGGAGTGAGGCCGTGAGTCATCCTGGGGGCTGATGACTCATATTTTCAGTTAGAGCCGTCAGCATGCTGAGGGTTTCTTGAGGCTCTGCCCAAGCTTTCCTGCCTGAAAGCTCAGCAGAGGGAGGGGACTCTCTCCATCAGGGGTATGCACATGGGTTTTCCTCACTCTGATTTCTAGCCCCTAGTTGTCTTTTCTCTATTTTATTGTTTCCTACCTTCCTGGTAGCTTTTACCTCCCCTACAATCCACCTCTGTGCTTTTTGGTTCCTGACTGAATCTGCCTGTTTTCCATATATGCTAACATTTTCCTCTAATATCCTGTATTCTTCTGCTGTTGGAGAAAGCCTGCTGGTATTTACCGTCTATATGAGATTGCTGCTCTACTGTGACTTGAACAGCTTGTGTCAGTGTGCGTTTGGTTGTGCTAAGAAAGACCACGTTCTTTTTAGTGTTCTGTTGCTAAAATGCACGTGTTACTGTATGCCATCCCTTGCAGCTGGTATTGCCATGGGTTAAATGGGCTCCTTTCCAGCTGTGCATCTGTGGTTCTTAAAATACCCATCCAGTCCCTAGTTGAGGTTTACATATCATCCATGGTGACAGGCTGAAGCAGCTGCTAGGCCCAAGCATCTCTTCTTTTGAGGTTCACCTTCACATCAGACTACAGTATCAAGCAGCAGCACATGTGGGATCTCAGGGAGCAATGGCAGCTAGGAAGTTGTCCATGCCTGAGGCAGGGTCTGGTCCAAAAGGAGATGATGGGAGACAATCTTGAGATGGTTGGTGAGAAGTTGCAGGAAGGATTCTGTAAGCCATGTGGTGATATTGGAAGGGTATCTAAGTGAGAAGGGCAAATGAGAGGTGCAGTATACTGGGGCAACTGGAAAAGAGGACAGCATTGGAGGGTAGCAAAAAAGTAGTTGAAATAACCCTTCCCAGCTCCTTTG
Organism: Falco biarmicus; assembly: GCF_023638135.1. Lineage (NCBI taxonomy): Eukaryota > Metazoa > Chordata > Aves > Falconiformes > Falconidae > Falco > Falco biarmicus. The sequence goes on from NC_079292.1 coordinate 85,274,738, forward strand.
AACTGAGGAATTCTGACCTTCAAAAGCACCAAAACACAAACACACACAAAAAAAGAACTTATTTGTTTTGTCCACTGTGTGACTGATGTGTTGGCAATGTTTTGTTGTCATTCTGCATGGCTTTTAATTGGCATTACCTAGAAAAAGTAAGGGGCAAAAGTGATTCACCATGACTGAGTTCTAACCATGGGGGAGTTCATAGGAAAACCAAAAGTATCATGGATAAGAATGGAAAGCCAAATCAGGTTTTTCTCAGTCTTTTCGGTTCCTTCTCTATTTGTAGACTTTTTAAACAAAAAACATAGAAGGAAGTGATGCAGGTGAGTTATAGTTTAGTTCAGTCATTTTTTTCTCTGATTGCTTTCGTTTTTCCAAATTGAGAAGAAAAAAGAGAGAAAGGAGAGAAAAGTGAAAAATAATTCAGTTTGGGGCTCTTAATTGAAACACAAGCTAAATTTTTAATCTCACTACAAATTTTCTCTGTAATTTTAATTTTTTAAGAAAGCCGAAGATTTGGTTTGTTGGAGAAGCAAACCAAGCCCCTATGAATTGGAAGTTTAAACCACTCTGTGCTTGACAGAACGAACAAATGGCTCCTGTTCTCTTCACATGCCTTTGCTTCAGCAGATTTTAAAAGATGCAGTATACATAAAGAAGACATAACTACACCATTTACCAAACTACAGTGCACTTCACATTTTGTGTGATAGGTTAAAAAGCTTGTATTTCATCTGAGCCAGCTCATGCATGGATAATAAATAAATGAGCTGCTAACAGGCTATCAAGGATGTGAAGCCACTCTGCACCCTTTGTCTAATTATGAAGTCTAAAAAAACAGTATCAGGCTAGGAAGTGTATATACATAGAAGTTTTCAGATCAAAGTGTCCCCAGAAAAAAAAAGATTTGCTGAGAGAAAGTAGCTTCCAAAAAACTCTGGATAGTTGCTGTGTTCGTGGAGCCAAGCCCCCTGGAAGCTGCCAGCCATGTTTGTGTCTTTTGGCACCTCTGCAACATACATAAATAGCTGGAGACCTTTCTGCAGCCAGGAACAAGTGGATGAGAAAAAGACTCTGTTTCTAAATTTGAAAAGAAAGCTGTAAACAACAGGCATGCTGATTGTAAGTATGCCAGGGGACTTCAGGAGTTTGCCCTTTGGTCCTCTCTGCAGGCAAGGTCAACTTCCCCTCTGTTTTTTGTAAACACAGACAGTGCATGAGCAGTCTGGGACTGCTCTTTCCTGAGGACCAAATCCCAAACAAGGAAAGGAAACTTATCCCAGTGCTTTAATAAAGTGTTGGTTACCAGTTGTCCAGAGTGGCTGCCTTAACAATACATGGTCCTGCTGTGCAGTTCCTCTAGTCAATCTAGCCTTTGAAGAGGTCAGGCAGGGTTATTTTTAGGGGAAATCAGAGCAATAAATAAAGATCTTAAGCCATGGGGCACAGTGCTAAGTTAAGTAAATGGCAATTTACTACAATTTGAGTGGTGAAAGAGTCCACATCCTACCCCTCTCCAGGACCGCCATGTATTTGGCATCTGGCCACGTGAATTTGTAACAGATATAAGATGACTTTGCTGTTCCCTAGTGTTATTCAAATACCAGCCATATTTCCAATTTCCATGAACTCTACACACTGGGCTGCAAATTCTGTTGATGGTGCAGTTTTAACTGCTTCGGATCCAGTCAGGAGAGAGCGGTGTGGTCTACTCAGAGAAGCAAAGCTGTATGTTAAGCTATCTTTTCCAAGATTTCCATTATTTAACAAGTTGGGGTCTCATTTTAAAGTGGCTTAGTTGTTCTTAACTGAAGATTTTGCTACATTATTTTGCAGAAGTATTTGTATCATTTCATAGGATCATAGAATAATTTATGTTGGAAAAGACCCAAGGTGCCACGTCTACACATTCATGTATTCAAAGAGAAACATAATCCAACAAGATAACTCAGGACTTTTCCAGCTACAGTATTATGTCAATGGCATTTTAGTTCCTTTAGAAAAAAGGGTTGTATAGCATGCTAGGAGCACAACTGAAGGCAGTGGCTACCTAGGTGGTATTGTGCGTCACTGAAAACTAGAGCTGAGTAGGCACCTGCATGTGGTGCATTTCACACCTCACCAGCTCATAACCACTGGAATAACTTTTCAATTGTTCCTTACTGCAGGCAAGGTTGTGAACTCCAGAGAAAATATAAACCAGTGCCTAATCCCCAAAATTGTTCAAGGTACTTCAGTTATTAAGCCTTTTGGCTGCGTTTTGCTTGCTTTTCTAGCTCAGTGAAGTGATCCTTTAAAGTTTTCAGCACTGGCTGTAGCTCTGGCTACAGGCACTTTTTGTAGCTTTTTTTGCTGATGTATTTCAAATACTGCTCTTCAGAATCATTTCCATGAGTTTTCTACTTCGATCTTTGTAAAGCTGAGTAGCAGATGATCAATTTTTATATCCATTTTTTATTTTGGGCTCTGGACTTAATGTAGGAGAGAAGGGCTCGTTCTATGGGTCACCAGAATGTTCATTGTGGCACTTTATATTCTGCTGTTTGAGAGGATGTTCCTTCCCGTGTCTGGCCAGTCACATTTATCCAACTGCTTTTTGCAGAATCCACAGCCCATTTATTACAAATTGTCCAGGAGTATTCAACTGTTTGTGCAAAGCATGTTTTCCTTAGCGTTCTTGTTGTGGTTTAACCCCAGCTGGAAACTAAGCACCACGCAGCCACTTGCTCACTCCCTCCTGGTGGGATGGAGGAGAGAACTGGAAAAGTAAAAGCGAGAAAACTTGTGGGTTGAGATAAAGACAGTTTAATAAGTAAAACAAAAGCTGTGCGTGCAAGCAGAGTAAACCAGAAGGAATTCATTCATTGCTTCCCATCAGCAGACAGATGTTCAGCCATCTCCAGGAAAGCAGGGCTCCATCACACATAGCAGTCACTTGGGAAGACAAATGCCAAAATACTCCAAATGTCTCCCGGATCCTTTTTCTTCCCCCAGCTTTTTATGCTGAGCATGATGGCATATGGTTTGGGATATCCCTTTGGGCAGCTGGGGTCAGCTGTTCCAGCCGTGTCCTCTCCCAGCTTCTTGTGCTTCCCCAACCTGCTCGCTGCTGGGGTGGGATGGGAAGCAGAAAAGGCCTTGGCTCTGGGTAAGCACGGCTCAGCAATGACTAAGACATCCCTGTGTTATCGATCCTGTTTTCAGCACAAATCCAGGACACAGCCCCATACTAGCTGCTGTGAGGTAAATTAACTCCATCCCAGTGAAAAGCAGCACAGAACTCCAGTCTTTTAAAGGTTTTGCTTTTGCTTATCTTTTTCACAGCATTCTGGAAATGGCATGATGCAGTTCATTGATTACACCTGTCACTGCAATAAACTCAGCTTTATCCATAGTACGTAATAAAGTTTAATAACATACACAGCAGGGTCTGGACACTACCAATGAGATCAGTTTCTCTGTTTCACAGGGGAGCATTGTTCCTCCTGCTTTATAGACAGAGAACAGCACCTTGAAGAGATGAACAAGGAAAACCTGGGAAAACCTGGTTTGTTTTCTGAATACTTTTTTTGTTGTCCAAATCAGAGGACAGTCCTGCCTTGCTGACATTCCTCTGGTGCCATGAATTGCAACGTACTTAATTACCAAGTAGCAGTGTTCCTCTGTGCAAGAATATTTTGTTCCCAAATCTTCCTCACTTCAAGACACAAGAAATAACTGTGTGGATGAGAGAGCTGTTACTTTAGAACAGCTGTTGAAATGCACATAAACACCCTGCTGAAATTGTTCTGGTTATTTTGCATATGATTTACATTAGTAAGAGGCTTTAATAACCATTTCTAGTTTGAAATTTCAGCTCCTGTTTACAGCAAATGCTGGTACAAGTTGCAGTAGATTAGAGTGGTTCCAGAACACTGTTCTGCTGTTTACCTGCAGAGAGTAGAGGTGGCTGGGGGAAGGCTCCCTCCGGGACACGTAATGGAGGACACTTCTTAGCTGTTGCCCGATGAATTTTATCCATTTTGTCCTCAAAGCTCCTACTTCCTACAGCTTCCTGATGCCCTCTGTGCTGGGCATTAAGATGGCTTCAATTACATTCCTGGTGAAGAGTTTCTGTATTAGCATAGCTGATGCCCAGTGGGGTTTTTTTCATTGTCATAACAAGGCAAGTATCCGGGCAGTGGGGAGGCGAAGCTGTTCCCTGAGTGCAGGGCTAGGCTAAAAGTGCACTGTGGTGTGATGGAAACATATCTGACGTGTGGAAAAAGAGAGGGCTGCCATCTCCGTGACACTGCTGCTCTTCTTAAAAGAGGACACTTTGTTTAAATGACTGACACGGAAATACAGAGACATATCAGAATGAGACATACTGCATTCTGGACATTCAGTACAACTGCAGGGAGAACTGTATGGGATGATGTGTTAGCAGTAGAAACACATGTACGCACCAGAGTGGTTATAAATTTACTCAGTGTGTTGACCTTTGTGGAGACACACCAGTTAGCAGTAGATGATGGCTTTGTCAGAAGTTCTTTAGTTTCTAATGTAAAATACTCAATTAAGTATATATTTGATGTCTTCTATTTGCTCCATGCTATTTTTTGTTTGTAAAGCAGTTTAATTTCCTAGGGCTAGTAGTAAAACACACAACATTTCTCTGTTCAAAGAAATCTAAACTCCTTAGCAGTGTTACTGTAGCAGCACAGCTCTACGGTTGTCCACCTGTGTTGTAGGTACAGGGTGAAAATTCAAAAATTTCTCATTTGCTAATGGTAGATTGTTGGGGTTTTTTTCAGACTTGAACGTCTTGGTGATGATTTCTGAACAAATACCTCAGGTTGAAGATGGACCTCAACACCTGGGGAATATGATGGCAACCAAAAGTGCAGTGATTTTTGCACTGAACGTCCTGTAAGACCAGGCTCAAACCATCTCTGGCTTCACTGACACACAGGATAATCCCCTCGCCTTGTCCCCGAGAAGGCTGAGCAGATACACCTCTTTGGCGGTGCTGGAGGCCAGCAGAAACGCAGCCATGTAAGTAAATAGTAAATGTTGTTAATAAAGGTCGTTTATATGTTTTCCTTATTAGTGTGCACATGCCTTCTGTCACATCCCTTGTAACTGTTTGTTGTGGAAGCTGGTTGCTTTCTTTCCAGTACCCCAACTCATATTTTTTTTTTAGCTCTCAGTCATGGACTGAGAAAATGGAAAAATATGTTGCCCTCTGGATTTGGTGCCAGTGCCAGTGTTTGGCAGCGGGAGCACAGGGTGGCCCCTGTGAGGCACTGGACACAGCCGGTTCCAGCCGGATGCAGCCGCCCTGCCACAGGGTGCGGCGAGGCGCCTCAGGGAAAGTCTGTGCAAGCAAGGGCAAAATGCTGCTCTGCAGTGAGGAGTGAGGGGAAAAAGTGTGAGAAACAGCCGTGCGAGCCCTGAGGTGAGGGCAGGAGGACGGGAGGAGGTACCCCAGCGGTCTGCAGCCCTCAGCACTGCACCCCGCGGGTTCCATTGGGAAGGCCTTCTCCATGGTCCTAAGAGGTTGCGTTTTGAGAGGAAATGTTACGATCTAAATGTGTAGACTGCTGCTGGGCTGTGTCTGGGGCTCAATTTTCCACCTTAAACCAGCTGTTAGCATCTTGAAGATCATCCAGTGTAGAAACTGGGAGTCTGTGAGGCTGAAAAGGGATAGAGATGTAAGGGCTAATGAGTGGGAAACTGTCTTGTGTGTTTGTCTGGTACCGACATGGCTGTGCAAGCAAATACTCCCTTCTGATCGACCCAAAGTAATGAAATAATGGTCTTTGCCATCTCTGTGGTTATATCGCTTTATTCTATTTGCAGCATGATAGGTAAGACTATTACACAGAATGAGAAAGACACAGTTTCAGTCTGTTTTCTGAACGTGTTCAGTCAGCTTGGCAGCCAGGGCCCTCAGAGGAAGGACAGTTTAATGCCTTCTCGCATAAGGGCAATACACCTATCTAAACATATCTTTTTCTGTGTTTTGGAACTTGCAGCTGTTGCTATACCAGAGGTGCCAAAGTTTTTTCTCAGTGATTTGAATGACACTTAGTTTTTCAGGGCTCCTGTCCTTGTGGAGAGATGCAGGCTTCTGAGCAATCTAGATGGCTTCCTTCAAAAGTTGCTTTGGGGGGTTAGTCACATGGAAAACTGCTCTTCTCAAGGTGCTGTGTTTTTCAAAGCAGTGACAGGATTTGTGATAATGAGAGAAGTGCAAGGAAATGGGGAGTGAGGGGAATTAGATTATCACCCTATGGGGTCAGGCTGGCTGGCTGGGAATGTGTCCAACACAGCAGAGGACCAGCAGGACACTGCAGACTTCTTCCTGATTGCAGTCTGAGCACTTTGTGGCATGTAAAATCCTTGCTCCTTCAGTGAAGTGGTTGCTGATGCTGAGAGCCCACCCAGATCCAGATAGAACCCATGGAGTAATTCCGTGGAGTCTAGATTTTGGAATGGCATTCTGCATTTCAGTAAGTCAAAAAAATTGAAACCCAGTCACACCCAAAGAGTCTGCTTGGGCCAGCTGAACATGATAAATGACAATGTGACAGAATTGGGTAGAGGCTAAGAAAACAAGCTTTTTGTGAAGCAAGAAGAGAGGGTATCATCTGGGTCAAAGGGAGAAGGTAATGGGAGGATAAATTTGAAAGATGGAGGACAAAGGTGTCGTGGTTTAACACCAGCTGGCAACTAAGTACCACACAGCTTTCACTCATGCCCCACATCCCTGCCCAGTGGGATGGAGAGGAGATTCAGGGAAAAAAACATAGAACTCGAGGGTTGAGATAAGAACAATTTAATAATTGATAGAAAATAAAATTTTAATGATTATAATAATAATAACAAAAAAGAGAGGGAAGGGGAGAGGAATAAAATCCAAAGGGAAGGAAAAAAACCCCCAATGATACACAATACAGTTACTCACCACCTGCTGAGCGGTGCCCAGCTGTTCCCCGAGCAGCGATCAGCAGGCCCTGGACAGCTCCCCTCAGTTTATATACCGAGCATGACGTTCTATGCTATGGAATATCCATTTGGCTAGTTTGGGTCAGCTGTCCTGGCTGTGTCCCCTCCCAATTTCTTGTGCCTCTCCAGCCGTTTTGCTGCAGGGCCTGAGAAACCAAAAAGTCCTTGACTCAGTATAAACATTACTTAGCAACGACTAAAAACATCAGTGTGTTGTCAACATTATTCTCAAACTGAATCCAAAACACAGCACTGCACCACCTACTAAGAAGAAAATTAACTCTATCCAAGCTGAAACCAGGACAAAAAGTTTACCAGAGAAAGGCTGTCCAAAAAGAATGTGCTTGTGCAATTTTGTTTTGATGAGCTCTTACAGATGGGCCGCAAGGTTTCTATCTAGTTTATTGTAACAATCTAGATGAGCTCAACAGTTAATCTTCACCTAGCAGTCAGCCACTGACACTTTGATACATTACAGGGAGAGCCTGTTTTAAAAAAAAAGTGATTTATTGAGAGCAAGACATCACAAGCCTGTGTCAAAATAAAAAAGGAACAAAGAAACTGATACATTTGCAACTTCATATTCCCAGCAACCTAATTACAGAACCTCCTCTTTTAAGTGAAGTCTGTCATGTTTTTAAACACACTTAGACCCCTAAGGATGCATAGAGGTGCCTCATGGCATTTGTGAAAGCATCTGCATGTCCTACTTAAGAGCAATAGGTTAAGTAACTTTCATTTTCTTACTTGCATTTTGGATGCTTAATTTTTTTAAAAAAAGCTAATGCTGGAAGGTCAGATATGTCACATTTTGTGTTTATTTATTTATTACTAATGTGTACCTGTGGTCACAAGTATTATTTAAACATTTTCACCATATTTATAGGCATCATACAGTATGCATGCCACAGAATTGTTTAAATTGACTTTTTTTTTAAAAGGAATTTATAAAGATTATTTTCTCCCTACTTTTCAGTTCTCATATAAAAGCTATAAACAATACAGGGTATTGTAATAGTGATATCTAAAGTGTTTATTGATCTGAATCTGGAATGACTTTTCTCTACTGTGATTTCCTTTCTAAAGAATTATCCTTCTCTTCCAGAGAGCTTTGATTTCCCAGTGATGGATTATTCATGCTTCTTATAAATATTGGGTTAGACTAGTCATGGAAATGAAACATCACCTTTAACAGAGGTGAGCAATCAAACAAATGGAGTACATGTTGCAGAATGCATGGATTGGAATACATACCAAATAGAACAAAATTATTAACCAAACAGTTGTTTTTCTTTTCTCATTGCTACTTGGTTTTTTTCTATTTCCTTCCTTGTCCTTATTCATATTTCCTCTTCTTTCTCTTTGCCTTCTTCCTTCCTGCTTTCTTTTCCTTTCTTTAGGTCTGCTTGTCCATAGATGGAGAACTACATTTGTAAACTTTGATTCAGCACAGGGCTTAAATGCAAAACTTACACTTATTGCCAGGTCAAAGTAGTAGGTCTTAATCTCCCCTTATTCATGCAATTTAGTGAAAGGAATTGGAAAGAATATGGGTTACATTGACACTAGAGGAAGAACCATCACTTTTTGTAGGCAACCATCAGAATTTTTGGATGTTTTCTGTATGTAAGCACAAGATGAAATACATTCTGTTACCAAAGGCAAGGAAGAAATAATCTGGTAAAAATCTCTGCTGACAATCTATACTACAGGATCAAACTAGTAAGAACTACCATTGGTGCAACAATTGCAGATATAAGGGTGAGGTTAATGAAAAAAAATAATGGCTTAGGGTGCTGGAAAAATTATCTTTTGTATTATTGATCTGTAGGCTAGTTTGGTTTGTCAGAGAAGAAAATCCATCTGTCTGAGTTTTCTAGCTGTGGCCCCATGTTTTCAGCAAATTTAAAACAAAATACGGCATCACCCTTCTTGTTTAAAGGCTGTTCTTGCATTCTGTGGTTGTTGTTCTGAGTTGATGATTTGAGCGTTTTTCATTCTCCTGCCTGCAGCCATAGTTTCTCATATTACCAGTCTGGATCATACTTAGACATGTATATTTAAGTTCTAGTTCTGTTGTAAGGTAAGTTGAAATACTCATTCCTGACCCACTCTGGCAATGGTGAAGTGTCTAATTATGAATGCAAAAATATAAATCCTATTGGCTAGAAGGAATATGACTGTGAAGATGTCCCTTAAGTTTGCAGGCGAGGTTTGGATGTTTTCCCATCATCTATATGATTCCCCAGTGCAAAACCATCTCATATTGAGCTGTGCAACCTCCACTGAGTCTCTGGGGTGGATTACTCGTGTTACAATAATGGCTAGGCCAAAAGAACCTGACAGGGAACAAAATAAATGAAAATTGTGGAATAGGTATATGAAGATTTGTGGTGGCTGTTAAGTGGTCTGGACCACTTGGTCACTAACAGCTGTGTACAGCTGAAACTCATAAAGCAGCAAACAAGCTGCTGCCACAAGAAAATGCCAAGCTGACAAGTAGAATTTTGTTTTTCTCATTGGATGCATTTGGATGTTAGTTTGAACTATGTATTACCCTACAGAGTTAGCTCTCTCATTTGATCTTAAAAACAGTGTTCAGACTTAATGGTTTCAGAGAGAAACAAAGGAAAGCTTCCAGGAAACCAAGCAGGTTGCTTCCCTTGTGGGACACGGAGTGGTAGGTTCTGCAGGTAACTGTGATTCATCAGCCTGCCTGCAGCAGGGAGACAAACCTCTGCAGCCACTTCTTGTGCTGGAGCTGTGCCTGGTGTCACTTTGTTGTCCTCCATCTACGGAGTTGGTTCCAAGAGCACAGCAAGACAGCCAGGTTAGCAGTCACTCTGTGAGCCACATTCCTGCTACAAAACCCTAGAGGTTGTCCTTTCTAAGTTGCTAGAGGCACTAAGAAAATCAATAGCAGTTGACATGCCAACAGGCTTGAAAGATTGTCCTGCTGGTGGTATCCCCAGTGCCTGTCAAATTGCTATTTGGCCCTCAGTAGTGAAGGAGAGTGGGAATTTGTGCTGAAGTGTGAGTCAGGCACCAGTACAAGCCTGGGAGGAGGCAAATGAGCCTGAGAACAAGATTTGTGTTATAATTAATGCTATTGAATAGTGCTGGATAATACTTGTTCTTTCTGTGAAGTCACTGCGGGTGATGGCTTGAAAATGCAAATGCTCCCTGGCTAGCTGGCAAAAAGATGCAAGTTAAGCCAGCTGCATTCCAGATAGGGCACAGCAGTACCTGCATGTGTTACTGCTGCTTCAGCTCGTGAAGGAGAAACATGGAAAAGCCAGGGGAACACAGAAATCTGAGTGAAGGCAGAGAATGGTAGGCACCGGGTGCTGAGCTCTCTGTATGGAGGCTGTGGGCTTCCCTCTCCTGCCACAGGGATGGTGCTCACCGCTCTGGTGGAGCACAGAGCTGGCACAGTCCACTGCTTTTCTAGAGGAAGGCACCTAAAAATAGATGAGAGGGCAAAGCCAACCTAAGAACATGAGCTTGCTGGGAAGCTTGGAAACCTATGATACACACACAGTGCTCCTGTGCTTATTCCATAAAAACTTCTTGAAGGTGTCTTTTGATCAGAATAATTTAAAATGGATCATAAGGAGGGATATGAAAGGTCCAAGAAGCAAAGAAGGTACTGAATGACACAAGATGGATTTACTGTCATTAAGTACTAGAAGACTTCATTATTTTTTACTCCACATTTCTGAGGCAAATCAATTACAGCAACACGTTTTAACATTAGTTTCTCAGTAGAAGATCAATCTGAATGGCGGATGTTTGTGGTAAGTCAACAGACTGTAGGAACATTAGGGGCTTTCTTCCACCCTTGCTGCAAATTTCCACTTGGAAGGGCCTTCACTTTTATGCTGTGGTGCATATGATGTTATGCTTTTCCTGACTGCTGTTTGTGTAGCTTCATAGTACTGTAAGAGGAATATCCTATAAACAGCAGTCCACAACCACAGGCTGTGGTTGACCTGCATCTTGCAGCACTTTGCCAGTACTTTGTTAACAGCTGCTTTTGCGTCCATTCCCCTCTAAAATTCTAATATATAATTCTCCAAACCTGATATCTACAGAAGACATTTTTTGCCGTGCTTCTAGTTTTCCATGGGCTGAGGTTTCTGTAGCTGATTGAGTGTTGTATGCAAACCAGATGTTTCACTTTTGTCCTTTTTCCCTTGGCACTCTCACATTTGAGGCAGGATGGGTACTGAAATATGAAGTGAAAGACATGGTTGCTTTCAATTCAGTTTCATTGTGCAGGGAGGTACAATTATGAAACTGAACTGTACATGTTAGGATAAATCTAGACATTGTTAAAAGGTCCTAGATGGAATTGTCGGGGCTGGTGATTTTTAGGTGAAGATATCTGCCTTCCCCAGACCTGAAACAGCCCTTACTTACCTACATTGTTAGGTAGTAAGGCTTGTTCTCTGACTGGCTTCTTTAGTGGGTTTTGGCTGCGTGGAGAAGGGCTGTGAAGGAGCCATTCTTCTATGGCAAGTGAATGTAGTGCTGTTGTAGTTTGCAGACTGGCTTGTAAGATGAATCTGAGTCCTGTGTGCATTGTAGTTTTGACAAACAGTATAAATATTTACAGATCATGCTTCCTTCTAACTCTCCAGATGGACTTTTTCATGAGAGAGAGAACTAGCTTTTACTTCCTTGCTTCCCATGCAATCAGCAGGATATGAACTGGGTTTTGACCTTGTGATGATTCAGCCTGTCAGATTCAGAGATTTATGGACAGCCATGACATGACCTTCATCTAAAGACAGAGCTGTGGAGCTGTAACTGTCAGATAATAGAAGACTGCAGCCTGCACTGATTGGTGCTGGTAGGAAGGCTTAATTTGCTGGTAAATGTGTGCTTGAGTTTGCAAAGCCAGCATATGGAGAATGAAGGGAGTATTTATTTATTTTTAGAGACTTCATGTTTCATCTGGAGTTAATAAAAGGCAATAAATGTTGAATGAGAAAGTACCATATTTAGTGAATCTCTTCTCAGGGACAGAAATAATGGCTTCTGAGTTGATTAGGAATGTTTTATATGCATTCTCTTTGGTTGTATTCTTACTGCCTAACAGTGGAGGTTACTACAGTTTCAGTACATACATAAGTTGGCAGGTGTGGCTGTGCTGTGTTTAGTTTGGTCGGGCTTCCCCTTAAGCTAGATGATGAGCACACGTGAGCAGGTAAGGTTTTGCTTGGGCATATAACTCTTGGTCTTCTGAGCTTTCTGGGCAGCATCTGTACAGTACTGACTTCTGTCCACTGAGAGGAATTAGATTTAAATCAGCTGATTTCTACAGCCACCGAGCATCACATTAGATTGTACCAGCTTTTGACCACCATGAAATTGGACCAGATTGGTCATGTGGACCTGAAATGTTATCAGTCATATTACAAACCCCATGAATCGCTCATTGCCACAGATAGGTTTACCCAGTTCTCTCCTCATCTTTGCAAGTGCTTTTCCTCAATTTGATTTTTGTTTATATAGTAATAGCAGCTGTTACTAATTTTTGTGTAATATATTTTTCATGCCATCTTTGTTTTGTTTCTTCATCTCTACTATAGCTGCCTTTTTGTCCTTATAAAATGATCAAGCAGGTTGATACTTTTACAGTAAAATAGGAGATAGAAGGGAAAAAATGAGTACACAGGTATCACCAAAATTTTGGCCCAAGGGTAATTTTGCTAACAAGTTAGCAGTTCCTGGTTTCATGAGATCAGTTCTTAACCCAAAAATCATTCTGACCTATTTTTTTATGCAAAGATTTATTATGAGTGGGGAACAAACTGGGTGACTATTCCCTTGTGTATCCACACACACCTACACACTTTTATAGTTTATTTCTTCTTCCTTTTTTTTTTTTTACCTATAATAATGAGAGAAAAGCCCAAGTGAGAATTATGGCTTGGCAGAAATGTAGATTAGTTTATCTTGAAAGGATCTGATGTTGTTATGATGTAAACACAGTTCTTTGTCCTGCGTCAGAGAGGGTCATATAAATCATAATTTCTTACCCAATTACTTCCCTAATTTTCTTCCAATGGAAGGATGTGACTGATTGTCATAAGCTAGTTACTTCCAGTGTGCTGAGAGAGTGTAACAGGATGCGTAGGCCAGTAGCAAAGTTTAGAGGCTGACTAAGCTGTTAGCTATCTTTAATGACCCGCTTGGCCTGCTAGCCTAGGAACGGCTTCCCCTGGCAGGATCCCATAAAGTAAAGTATTTTGAAAGTCCATATGATTTGGAGAGGCCATGTGACTGTAAGGCAACTTTTCCAGACAGTAACTTTCCCACTGAGATTAGGCTGAAGCCCACTTTCCTCAGCAAGCATTATGGGAAGGTGTTTTCACAAACTAGATTGCCAGTTTGGCTCCCAAAATGCAGGAGTGTCAAACTATGGGATTTTAACATGTCAAAATAAGAAAATACCAGAAAGCTACACATTCTCTATCCTCATTATCAACACCTGTAGCTAGATAGCTTTCTTGGCAACCTAAGAAATGAAGAAGAGAGGCTCTCAGTGATATTCACTGCCAGGTGACTGACGTACTACTGTCTGGGAGATCCCTGCTGATGAAATATCTGTACAGGTACCTTCTCTGTTGGCTACTTTTTGCAACTGAAGTAAAAATCCTTGAAGATGCAGAAAAAAAAGGTCAAAGTAGCTCATAATTTCTATATTCTATAGTTCTTGTTTTTCCTGTTCTCTTTTTCTTTTGAAGGAAAATTATTCTGGTGGCAGCATGTGGAGTGTGTGTGTTTGCATGCCACACATATTCTTGATAAGACTGCCTTGACATTGGCCCTGGTAATGCACACTTGTCTATAAAATCCAAGTCTGAAGCTCATCTATGCCACGTATTGCTTCATTTAAGGAAGTTTTCTGAAACTGCTACTTTGTAAGGTGTCAGCTTTGTTTAGTAAAGCTACTTTGATCTGAAATAAGTAGGTAAATTGCTCTGTAGGTGATTAGATTAAAAGGATACATGATAAGAAGAAAATGATTCTGTTGCTAGCTGCATGATCTGCTCTGGCTGTTGATGACTAAACCAGATAGCTGTAATGTCATTGTCACCAATCTGCTGATCTGCGAGGTCAGGTTCAGTTGTGAGCTGGATTTTGTCATTCAATGCTAAGGAAACCTGGGAACGTTAACAGTTTTCACTTCTGTGGTGGGTTTCTTTTAAATTAATGACATCTTGCTTATTTATTTTATTCAGGCCTGCAAAAATCAGGGAGTGCTGATTTGTTCCTTCTTAAAGCCTTATGGGCTGAAAATGTGTAATGAGGTGAAGCAGTTGAGTATACAGGAGTTTACACTGAATTTACATATTATTTTCTACATACTTTAAAGTGTTATTCTTGCAACCTGCCAAGAAACAAGTATTATCAATGTTAAATATTATATTTTGGAAATAAGTCATCCTTGCAGTTGAATATGATGCCACCAAATGTACTAAGCAAAATTATATGCTGGTTGTTTCTAAAGGGACTGTAGTCACGCCTGGCAGACCCAAGAGAAATTAGTCACAGATTGGAGAAGTAAATAAAAGGAAGACAAGAATATTGAAAAGGTAGTTCCTCTGTTGGAGAACTTGTGGCATTCACATGGGAATGAATGCAAAAGGGTGGAGACTTTGGTACAGTTTAGATACATGGGTCTATTAGGTTCTGCAGAATGAGAACTGTTCTTTCCCAGAGCTTTGCATTGAATGCTAGATGGGCTTGTAACTTAAATTTAAATTCAGGAGTTGTAGCCAACTTTCAAATCACCCATGTGCTGCCTTTCCCTAAATCCCAGACTTCCTGTAAACTGGAATAGCATTAGCAGCAGTTTGACTGTTTGGTGTATTGTTTGTCTTTGAAAGTGCAGGAGAGACCATCCATTGAAACAGCTGCAAGATATCATGTCACATAGCTTCTCTTAGAGATCCTCCACAGACAATCCAATACCTGCCCTCCCCTTTTGCAACGCCTTTTCTGGGAAATAACATACTAGATCAGTTAGATCCAATATCTCATGAGAAACTGGAGCACATTGCATATTAATAAATAATGAGATTTCTTTTTGCATAAACTCACCTTTAGCAGAGACAGAGAATAAAGTGTTAATTGCAGGCCAGAATTTTATAATTGGTTGGGAGATACCAGGGTTTTTTGGAAAGATTTTTTTTTTTTGATCCAAATAAAGATTTCTAGTGGTTGACATTAGCTTTCATTTTGGTCTACATTTGTCATAATTTCTTTAATTTTTTGATGTTTGTTGAAAATGACCGAAAAAAAAGGAAGAAAAACTTCCTGGTTTGGGGGTCAGGTGCCCAAAACCAAATGGGTGAGTTCTACTCTGTAAGGTCTGCCAGCCCATGGTGCACAGGGTAACAGGGCATCTGTTTGTGGAATACATAATGTCTAAACAAACGCTGTTCCTTGTTGTGTGAAGACAGCACCAGTGCAGCTTTATACTCTGTTCATAGCTACTATTATGCATCTCCTTTTTTGTGTGTCATTTATTGGACAATTATGCTCCCTATGTCTGGGAGGCAAGTGCCTCTTGGAGGATCGACGGATGGCCTGCTGGCATTGCTGTCAGCCTTGCTCAGGTGCTTTGCTCTTTCTCAAAACTGGACAACATGCTCCAATAGTGTGTTAGAGGGCAACGTGTGAGAACCACACTCAGGAATGTGACATGAGAAACAGGAATGGTGTTCACTGTGTTTTCCCTTCACAGTCTTTTCCAAATACATCCAGCATGTGGAGGAAACATGCCTCAGAGAGAGCAGGATTCCTGTTGTAGTCATGGCACTAACTTAGCATGATCCTGGATAAATCCTTTCCCCTCACTTAAGAGTCATTTTCAGGAGCTATAGAATCAGCCATTGAATAATATTTGCTTCTGTTATCATGAGCTGTTAATGACTGGGAAATGCTTTGAGGTCTGTAGGCAAATAGCACCAGATTTATTGACTACAATGTGCTGTATAAAATGCTTGGCCTGTTTCAAAGGGGTAAATGAAAAAGGGCTGATTATAGAGCCCTTTGAAGTCTGTGTTAAAGTTTTCACAGATTTCTGTGGGCTCTGCGTCAGATAATCAGTGTGGAGGGAGGGCTGGGAGAAAAAATCTTATGCAAGGTTATCATCTACTTTTTTTTAAACAGGGAAGCAAGCTGGTGAACTTGTGATTGATTGCCCTTTTATTCTGGTCCCCAGAAAAAAAGAGAGTGAGGGAAACGTTATTGCGATCCCATTGATGTAGAGCCAGTTTTGGAAAGGATCGTGGAAACTCTTTGTATCAACACTGTCTGAATTCCTCTGTCTGCAAATGATGATCCACTGATGAATCTGCTCATAAAAATGGAAAGAACACCCTATGCTGCAGCCCTGCTCAGCAAATCCTCTCACAAATAGACCCTCCAGCTACTCGGAGTCACATTGCCTGGATTATTTCAAGGGTCGGTGCTCGGGTGAGGAATGTGACATCTTGAGCCATTTATGTAACCACCTAATCGTGTAACAGGTGAGCAGGGAGCCAGTGTACAGTGTAAACAAATCCCTTTGCCATTGTTGCCTGCATTGTCAGGCTTATTCTAATGGAAAAAAACATGTGAAACTGAAGCCAGGGCATCAAGGCTTAGAGCCTGCTTGGAGCTTCAAGAGGAAGTGCTTCAGTGAGGGCACTTTCTGACATGTTTCAGGTGAAGACTAGAGTATTTCCCCCCGCCGCCTCTGTCTCATTTGTTAGTTCACTTCTGTGCCACCTCAGCTGAGTGAGTGCCGGAAATACTTGTGCTCTGAGAAGAGTGGAGAGGGTGGTTGACTCCAAAGCACGTGGCTTGGTGCCAGGAGCTGTGGTCTTCGTGCAAATTGTTATTTGGTCCCTGATCAAATTACCATGTCTTGGTTTCTTATCTGTGAGTGATGCATTATAGCAAAGGCCGTGTTCCTTTGGTGCTTCCTGAAGGAGGGAGCTGGGTGTCTTCACTGTCTCCACTACAGATTTCTTACCTGGGAGCCAGGTAAGCACTGGCTGCAGACCAGGGAAAGGTGCCCCTGACTGCACTTAGTCCCTGATGAGTGTGCACAGCAGCTGACAATCAACTGCTTTTCTCCCCCAATGAATCTGTGCAAAAGAAGGGCTCCTGCATCTACTTTCCATCATCAAAAAACCCCACCCCATCTGTGATGGGCACCTCTTAGTTGTTCAAGACTATCAATTCACTCAGCTGGTACACACCACAGATTCTGGCATGTATTAACATCTTTTGCAGTTTCCTCTCTATTTAAGTGCAGCATACTCTTATACCTGGAAAACACAACCCAATATTTAAAAAGAAAGACATTTCTCCAGGTTTATCAGGGCTTTACTGTAGTTATCGTCAGTAAGAATATTTAATAGGTAGTTGCACTTTCTTGAGGGAAATATATATGTGTATGGAAAGGCATTACTTGATGCCAGCTGAATATTTTTTAGCCAAGTTTCATAAGTTGCTTGATTTTTTAAAAATTGTTTTTATGTGTGCTTTCTCTGGCAAGGACACAGTTAAAGGCAGCGTTGTATATATTTTATAGTACATAGTAAATATTTTATTAGCATTATAAATCAGGTTAAAGGGAAAGAATAAAGAATTAATAGCTTAGATTAAGCTGATGTCAGACAATGTAGAACTGTTATAGCTAAAATATTTGCCACATTTCCTATTTGGCAATCAAATTGTCTTGTATCTCTACAGCATTTCTGCACTTTGCTGGGCTGCTTCACTCTGTACACGTAGTACTTATCATTAACGTGTCCATTAAATCAGCATCCTGTAACAGACCTTCATGTTGCTTGGGTTTTCCCCTGTGCAATGAGTATCTCATGTCTTGTTTATCTGGGTGTTATTTGTATATTAGGGGAAGGCAGAGAACAAGGGAAGCAGCAGTGTTCTGATGCTGAGTCACAGTGAGCAGGAGGTCTTGCTCTGCATGCGTGTGTCTGTGATGCATCCTCACACTGCCTCCCTAAGTCAAGCAAGAGCTAATCTTATGCTTTGTACATGTATACATCAGAATCATAACGACTCCCTTAAATTAGCACAGCTTTGTATTCTGTCCCCATGTGGACACAGATCTAAAGCCTGTTGAATTCCTGGGGAGTTGGCTGGTCAGCTGAGATAGTCTTTATAATCTAGGAGAGTGTCAAGAGAGTATCAGAAGCAAGTAGATGTGTGGGAGGAGTTTCTCCCAGCTAGTCACAAACCAGCAGTACTTCCAGAGGCCACAAAGGACCAGAGCAGAGGGAGAGTGACAGAAGTCTTTTGGACCTCTTCAGGAGATCCAGAGGTGGATCTTCTTTATGTAACACTAACTGAAAATGTCCATGGAAGTACAGAAATCTCAGAAGCAGAGATAACCCACTGGGAATCAGTGACAAACACAGAGAATTGTGAAAGTTTTCTCTTGTCTGGTCCTGTTTGAAGCACAGGCCTTCAGCACTCAGACACTCAAAACATCCAAGCTGTTTGCAAGAAACTGTATGCTTTCCTGCTAAGCAACTGAGGTGGGTTTTTTTTGGCTTCCTTTAGTCTATGCTAACCCGTCCTTACTGGAAACACAGTGGTGAGAGCATGGAAACAATTTAACAGGATTTGCAAAGAAGGCAATTATGCTATGCTAAACCTCACTCATGGTAAACTCCATTAAGCCCCATGGAAAGCCTTAGTTATGGCTTTGGGACCTTAGCTTTGGCGTTGAGAAATATGCCCATAATAGCTTAAAAATGAGACAATTTCTGCCTTACCAAGGATTTTCCATTGAGAATTCCTGTGCAATGTCTGCCAGTGTTTGATGTGCTTAGCCTACTGTATGAAGGCTGCCTGGATCACCACTCTCTGTGCTGTGCTTTTCATTTGCTCACTTCTGGACACAGTCCAGTGTCCCTGACGTCTCTCCATTGATTTCTACTTGCACTGGATTAAGCCCAGCAGTCGCCTAAGCATATTCATTTCATGGTTGTTTGTGGTTATGTTTTGGAGGTTATGAGGGTACTGGCTGTTATAAATATCTTTATAGTTTGGCCTTACAAAAATGCAGTGCCTTTACCATGTCCTCATGCCTTTATTATTATCATTATCGCGTTACGCCTTTTAACCATTCTGTGGTTTAAAAGTGGAAAAACCTTCCATTACAAAAACATAGCAGCCTCCTCCATAGAAGAATATTATTTAATGTCAAGTCATTAGCTGTGGAACGTTTTGACTTGGTTTGTAAGCATTTACTCTAATCCACTAGCTAATACCAGTTCCAGCAGGTGGGTCTTAGTTCACACTGCTCCACACTCAGAGTTTCTTTAAGCTCTGTGAAAGCTGTGCTAACTAGAACAGTGACTATGCCCATATGTCACTAGCTATCTATGGAGGCAAGTTTTGAGAACACGGAGCTAAAAAGGGTTCACATTTTCTTGGCTACTGTATCAAGCAGCTTTATGTCAACATCTTCAAGTTACATCTAGCCTTGACCTTCAGTAACTGGCTTGGGCTTTCCAGAGTGAGATTCTTCAAATGAACAGAACCAAGATCCTGGAGCTCAGCGTGTGGCCTCTTTTGTATGGGCTACCACAGGAGATGCACATAGAATTGCATTATGTTTTTCAAGAGTCAGTTCCACACAGAAGCCTAAGTGCTTAGTTAGGTGCCTCGGCACTTCCTCTCAAACCCCAGCCAGCAGCTGTTTCAGTCAGATATACCTGATTTCTATATGCGTATGAATCTTCTAGGAAAATCCTGACTAATTTATGCTGCTGGGCACAAACAGAGCTACTCATTTTCAGTTGGCTCCATCCTTAAAACCCAACAGGTTCTCAGGCATCCTTCACCTGCAGGACCCAATTTTGTTGCCATTCCCAGGGCTAGCAGTCTGGTTTAGGCTGTGCACAAGACAGCAGTGGTTAGGTTTACCTAAGGTGTAGGTGAACCCACTTAAAATCCCTCTGCTGCCTGATTTAGAGTAAGAATTTGCCTTCAGATTTTCCACTTGCTGGAAACTATTAGGTCGCTTTGTCTTCTGGCCTGTGTTGCTTGTTTTGCTGAAGCCCCTCTCCTCTGCATGAAAGACACAGCATTTGTTAAAGCAAATTGCTTTTTATAGTTGAAAATGTGAGTTGATCAAGTTACCCTCTCCTCCTTTGGGGGCTCAGTGAATAGTAACGGTGTATATGCTGTGGTGGGCTTCCATAAGAAGTTATTTTCTTCTGAGTAGAGGCAATAGGCAAAACAGTCCTGGATCTTGGAGGAGGTTAAAAGGTGATTAACCTTGCCCAGTATCATAACTGTGGAAGTCTCCCTGTGCTTAATGGGGCAAAACCACACACACACACACACATGCATGTGAAGTTCATCACTTCCTGATAGGCTTCCCAACCTGGGATACCTCTCTTCCTTTATAGAAAGAGCCATATAGTTGGAGGGACTGTATATAAGTGTGTAAGAAACAGTTTTTCATCCACCAAATCCGCACTAGTAAGAAACTGTAATTAAGCAACTGCATACCATAGCATCTTTCCCTGATGGAGGGACTTGGTTTTTCTCTTCTGAGTAAAAACGGTATGTTGTTGACTGTTTAAAGCATGCATATGCCAGCTTCAGACACTCTTACTGGAATGAGAGGTGTGAGGTAAGACAGGATAGAAGAACAAAGGAAAATAACAATTTTTTTATTATGGTGTTTCTGAGTTAGAAAAATCTATTCTTACACCCTGTGAAGAGTGTAAAATGAAGTACATAAAACTGCTTGGGCTGGTAATAACATAGCAACGTACATGGATCACGGCTTGCACTCTTCCTCAATACAAAGTATATTTCTTATAGTCTAATAAGAAATTGGTAGATCCTGGTCAGGGGGATATGCCTGGAAGCTCCTTAAATCAGTGTCTGTAAAGCATTTTAATCAAAGTCTCACTCTGATCCTTTAAGAACCTTTTCTCTCCTTGCTGCAGTGGACATGTGTGGTGGTAGCTGGGAAAGGTGTCCTTCGTAGCATCTGTGTTGCCTGCAGCACTTTAACAGTCAGTATCCCATGGATGAGAAGTGCAGCCCTAGTAACTTAGGGGCAGCAGAGTAGTTCCACAGCTTTCTCCTGAAAGACCCTAGCCCAGAAAATAGGTAACTGGCATAGCTGAAGATGATGACACTTGCCTAGACCACTGGTGCACCTTATCTCTTCAGCAAGTGATTCCTGACAGGTGTAGACAGCCAAGTCAAATTCATGACTGGCTCATTGATGACACCTACGTGTGGTAGCTGGCCTAGGAGCAAAAGGTGGAATAGGCAGGGTGTTGGTTGCTGGCTGTGTGAGTTGTTACACGCTGTCACTCCCAGATGAAGTAACTGTATTTGAAGGGTTTGAAATCATCATCTGAACAGGGAACTTGGTGCTGCGTGATGCATTGTTCTAACTGTGCTGACTGGGAAGCTGCCACACTGCTGTTAGCTCTGGAGGGACCTGCAGGGCAGCAGAGCCCTGAGGAACTGGACATGATGCTCTTGGCATTGGTACTCTAGGCAAGCACAAAATGCCAGAGGGTGGAGCCAGCACTATCACACTGTGATTCATCTGATCTGTTGTATTTAGAGGTATCTCCCTGCCTTTTCTTCATCATAGTATTTCAAAGCCTCATTGTTGTCATTGCATTTATTTGTGCACAATGCCAGTGATGATTACTATCTCTGATTTATGGAAAGAGAGACGAGATGCAGAAAGACACAGGGCATGTTTCATATGTCTACATTACACATGAAACGAAGCAGTCTTAGTGTTAACCGAGCTATCTTGGAATCAGGCAAGTCGTGTTAGCTGAGGTATGTGTTTGGATTAATTAGCAGCCTGGGCATAATGAAAGTATTGCTTTGAAAATGTGTTAGCATCTCTGTGTGGGGCTTTTAGGAGTATCAGCCCGCTCAAAGCTTGCAAGGGTGATCTTTAGCCTTGTTCTACAATGTGGCATGGGAGCCTAACTCTGCCCACATGGAGAGTGGATGGCTGAGCAGGAGCCTCTCAAGTCCCTGGCTAGCACTTTAGCCACTGGGCAGTCTTCCCAGGGAGACTATTCACAGTGGGACTGTCAACTGTGACTTATAAGAGAGGGTTTTTCGTGGGCCTAATCATACCTCAGCCCTGCTGTGGATGCTTATTCCCCAGTGCTCCCTTACTTTGTGGTGGTTTCTTTCTTACATCCATTCCTTCCTCTCTTTCTTTTAGCTGTGAAACAGTCTCTGGCATGACTCAGGCATCTTTTTTGCCTTGCACAGCATTCAAGACACAAATCACAGCTTGAACAGCTTGTTGGAGCATGGTCCTCTAAACAGAATAATGAATTTGTTCCCTCAATTGAAGGGACTTAGCAGGAATCAGTGAAAGGCCTTTGCCCAGGTGAAGCCTGGAAAATGACACTGGTGTTTCTGCCCTGCACTTTCAACCTGACAGCCCCCAAAGAAACAGGCAGTTGTAATTATTTTTGCTGGAATTCTCTTCAGGTTCATTATCCTGTGCCCACACAAGCACTCTTCAGTTTTTAAGATTTCAGATAATTGACTGCTTCACTAGCAAAGCCTCATGATGAATATTCCTTCTTAATTTGTTTTTACTTGAAGTTTTCACACTTCATCAGTGTAACATTTAAAGAAAACATTAGCTATCTTCCTACTGTCAGGTTGACTGCACATGGGTTTAGGGTATATATTTCTTCTGTCCTTCTCCCTGTCAAAGCTTATGCTATTTTAGGTATGTGCCTCGCTCTGGCATTCATATCTATGGCTGAGCTTGGTGTGGGGGACCATGTCCATTGTACCAAGCTGATGCTTATAATGCGGCAGATGTCACCTTCTAATCCTTTGTCATCCCCTATCAATCTCAATTTCTAACAGTTTTTTTCATTGTCCATGCAGAAATCAGGAAAGTACAGTATCTCATTACAGGTAAGGAGTGAAGAACGCTGGGGGTTTGTCTGCGTTGTACACTGCACAGAGTACCACCTAGCAACACCCAAGCAAATGCTAAGCAAACTAGCTGGCATACAGAATCGTGTCTGAATGGGCCACGGAGGGCTAATTTACCTTCCTCCTCTCGAGGCGTGTCAAACAGCATTAGGCTTTATATGCAGAAGATCCAGGTCTCAGGAGAAAGGAAGACTCAGTAGTAGAAAATAGTCTGTTTTCTGATGACAGCTATCTCTGAAGCACTAGCCATTTTTTATAGTTTTTAATTAACTCAACAGGAGAAGCGTGATAAAATTCTTAATGCCAGGCTCTGGCCAACTGGAATTACACTGCTCTAGCAAGTTCATTTCAAGATGTTCCAGTGTGTCAGCACTGCACTGCAGTCTGCTCTCTATTATGGCTAAGACCCTTTGTGACAGAAGGAGGCAAAGGAAAATTCAGAACCAGCATTGGAACTGAGGCATGTCTTCCATGGTCCATCCTTTTCACTCAGGGTGCTTGTCTCTGAAGGCATTTATATCTTGATTTTTCTTTAGTTCTGCTCATCCCACACTACATCACTACCCTCTTTGTTTATTTGGCATGGTCCTCCAAGTAACAGGCTGAAGGCTGAGTCAATTTTTTAATAGAGCAGGCAGGAGAATAATATGTATTAGTCACTTGCTTTTTCTTTCTTTTTGCTTGATCAAAAGAGTTAATTCGTTGCTGCTGTAAACTTTCAGCTCAGAAAGATGTAACAACAGCTCATTATCTTTGCAGGTATTCATACAGTACATTATGGAAATATGTTATTAGTTTTATTGAATACGTATATAGAATTTGAGTGTTGTGCTACAAGTGAATGTATCTGACTTTGCAGAACCAGAGTTGTTTACATCTAACTCAAGTAATGAGATCAGCAGGCACAACAAATGGAGAACAAGTGCACACGTATACTGTTTAAGTAATTTGATATCCTTCTATGATAAGGTCACCCACCTAGTGGGTGAAGGTGAGGTGGTGGATGTAGTTTTTCTGGATTTTACTAAGGCTGTTGATCCTGTCCCTCACAGCATCCTTCTGGACAAATTGTCCTACTGTGGAATGAGCGGGTTCACAGTGCACTGGGTGAAGGACTGGCTGAAGGGCAGAGCTCAGAGGGTTGTAGAGAATAGGGCTACCTCTGGCTGACAACTGGTCACCATCGGTGTTCCTCAAGGTTCAACTCTAGGGTCAGTTCTCTTCAATATATTGATAAATGATCTAATCTGGATGCAGGAGTTGAATGCACAATTAGCAAGTTTTCTGACGATACCAGACTGGGCAGTGCTGTTGACTTTCTTGAGGGACAAGAAGCCTTGCAGAGGGATCTAGATAGTTTGGACCACTGGGCTATGACTAATGGGATGAAATTTCCAAGTTCAAATGCTGGATTCTGCACCTCAGGTGGAGTAACACTGGGTACAAGTATAAACTGGGAGAGGAGTGGCTGGAGCGCAGCCCTGCAGAAGGACCTGGGGGTGCTGGCCGGCAGCAGGCTCAGCGTGAAGCAGCAGCATGCCCTGGCAGCCAGGGTGGGAAACCACATCCTAGGGAGCATTAAAACATCACCAGCAGTCAAAAGAGGTGATTGTCCTGCTGTATCCAGCATTGGTGCAGACTCACCTTGATTACTGTGTGCAGTCTGGGGCCCCACAATTTAAGAAGGGTGTGCAAGTCCTTGACTGCAACCAGAGGAGGGCAACGAAGCTGGTGGAAAGGCTGGAAAGAATGTCCTGTGAGGAGCGGCTGGGGGATTTGGGCTTGCTTGTCTAGTTTGGAGAAAAAGAAGCTGAGGGGCGACCTCCTTGCTCTCTACAGCTTCCTGAGGAGGGGAAGTGGAGAGGGAGGTGCTCTCTGTTGGATCCAGTGACAGGACACATGGGAATGGTTCAAAGCTGCACCAGGGGAGGTTCAGACTGGATATTAGGAAGCATTTCTCTTCTGAGAGAGTGGTCAGACACTGGAACAGGCTTCCTAGAGAGGTAGTGGATGCCCCACGCCTGTCAGTGTTTCAGAGCATTTGGACAATGCCCTTAATAGCATGCTTCAGCTTTTCATCAGCCCTGAAGTGGTCGGACAGTTGGACTAGATGATCCTTGTAGGTCCCTCCCAACTGAAAATATCCTATCCTATTCCATCCCATCCCATCCTACATCCCTGAGTAGATTAAGCTAAGTCTGAGAAATCTCAGTCAACCTTTTAAGCTGAACACTGGGTGTAGACAGTTGCTAGTGTAAGGAAGATAGAATAAAGCAGAGCCAACCCAAATATCAATTTAGAGAACTCCTGGTATTAGAGAAAGGTTTGTTCAAAGGTGCCAGAATAGTGCTTCCTAATGTGTTAAGGTTATTTTGTTTTTCAACAACACATGGAAGTCTCACTGGATTGTGTTTAAGTATCTGAAATTCCATATGGTGTCAGTGATTTCACTTTTGATGTTACTGATTTTTGTTGTTTAGTCATTACAATTGTTATTATGGTGTGCGGGGAAAGAAAGTGAAATGGGCATCTTGGAATGCTTGACAGGAGCTAGGTCAAAATAATTATGTTGTGGAGTGTCTCATGGCATACACAGAGGCTGGATGGAGATGCTGGCAGTGAGATTCTGTGGCACTAAGCAAGCAGTGCAGCCATGTGCTCAGCTCACACTGAGCAGGAAAAGTTCCACTATTGCTGAGGAACCCAGCCCATTTGTACTAGCTGGGCCAGGAGACAGATTCAGTTTAACAGAGGAAAGTAATGACCTGAAGGCGTCACATATATTTCTTGCTAGTAATCCTGAGAATGTGCTGTATCTGTATGAAGTGGATGCAGAGCACCAATGCTCTCTCACTCACCATTTCAGATTAATGCCTTGGTGATCTATGTGTTTACTGTGTCTGCTGAGCAGCACTTAAGTACTCAAAGCCCTTTTTCTCTTGTCTGCATTGTTAAGTAATGCAGAGAGTAACTGCAAAGGAAAGCTCAGGTTATTGGCCCGTGAATTCAATGTTTGCTGTGCTGCAATGTGAAGTGCAGGGTCTGTGATGTGGATGCCGTAGTTCCCACATGCAGCAAAGGCAGGTGTCAGACAGAGGCATCTGGAAAGCAGATAATGTTGAACCAGCAAAAGAGCAAACTGCAGGCTCTGCTGCTAAAAAGGGTCAGATTTAACATTTCAAAGTGATAGAAAAGGATGTTTGCATCAGTCTTGTCTCATCTAGTTCTCTCCCAGTACTGTACAAGAAATTGGCGCAGGTGACTTTCCAACCCAGTGCAGCACATCCAGCAAATAAAGTCCTTGAGAAAATCTCTTCTTGATGCTACAGTCCAGCCTATGAGCAGTAACAAGTGCAAGCCTTTTACAATTTAATAACTATTAGATTTGCTGATCTTGAATTAAGTTTATGCTTACAAGTTAGTTTCTAGCAGAGGAGTGACAGCAACTAGCATCACTTATGCCCTTTGTTGCTTGCTTCAGCAGTACAGCTGTTGGTGAGTAAGCCACAGACACTCAGTTATTCTCCTAGACCAGAAGAGGTCCATCCAGGGGAGGTCAGAGATATGTGACAGAGAAGCGCTCTGTTCTCCAAGGCCACCTCAAATTTTCCACCAGTGCCAAACTCACTCTGAATAAGTAATATGAAAAATAAAGGAAGAAAGGATCTTTCCATGTAAGATCATGATCAGAGTTTATTCATTTATTTATTATAGTAGGATCCCCTGCCTGCTGCTAGCTTAGGACTGGGAAAGATATGTGAGCTTTCTCCATGTGAGATGGCTCTATTTCCTCACACAAGGAATAATGCAAACCTTATAAAAATTGATGGAGAGGCTTCTACCATTACCAGTGGTCTTTGGACCAGGACTCTGGGCAGTGTGGATGTATACCTGAAATTATACTATGATGATGCTCTTTTAAGCTGTAGTCCTTTATAATTTTTATGGCATTTCATGCGGTTAGTTTGTATGTGACTTGACAGGCCAGACAGGCAGAGAAGATTGCTGTCCCAAAGTCTTTCAGTAGCTGTAAGAATAACATGAACGCAGGAGAGAGAGAGTGAAAGCATGGGAACAGCCAGCTTCAGTGCAAAATCATGTGAAACTAGAGGAAGCTGGACCACAATAATGACAGAGGAGAAGCTAGCTGCATGCCTCCCAGGTTATAGTACCCTGGCTTGGGGCTACCAAGGCAAAACCCAAAAAAGGCCATCTTAGATGCTTCATAATGCCGAGTTCCCTGCCTCCTAGAGGAAAACAGAAGTAATTGAGGAGCAAAAATCCTGTGAGCTTGCCTGGATGGCAATCACATTTACCCTGGATATCTTTTAGATTTCAGTGAAAGACAAAAGCACTTATTTTTGGATGACTCATGTAATTATGATAGTGTTTTTGCTGATGACTTTAAACTTTAAGGTAGCTTGAGCAACGTGTTTATGTTAGCTGAAGCAAAACCTTGTATGCAGCCTCACACAACCTTGGAAAGCTAGAAGTTCAGTTCTGGGGCCACATTTTCTTTAATTTTTTGAGAACTTATTTTTTTCTTGCCTCTTTCTTCATCTGTGATCACATCTCCTCCTTCTACTCACACTTCATTATTAGCTTATTCCTTCTGTTCTCATCTCTTTTCTCTGGTTAAGGGTTAAGAGCTCCCAACACAGATTAAAAGAATTATATCAACATTATCAGTTGGTTCTGCTTCACTTGGCAAATCCTCTGCTTTTCAAGGATGGTATTTGATATACTGTGCTGCCTTTTTTTCTTTACAAAGTTATTTGGGGAGCTTTCTCCAAATTCTTGAAATTTTGCTGGTATTAAATTATCCTAGTCATCTCATCTCCTAAGATAGAGGAGCATGCATTTATTTTAAGAAATTACATAATGGCATATTCTTCAGGTGGCTTCATGTCTGTCTTTTACTGTTTCTGCTTCAGTTCTTGTAATTTCCCTCAGTTTTCCATGAGAACCATCTCTTGTGTACCTGTGTAATCTTCTGTGTTTTCCATAATTCGGGCTGATCTTTTTAGGACCAAGTTCTGTGGTGTGGTGACTTGTCTGGTTCAGGCAAGGCTTGTAGAATTTGATCGTGCATGTAAAAAGTTCACATCCTGCAAAAATGTAGCTGTGTCTGGTTTTTTTACATACTGGGGTTCATCCAATTGACATGGCTTTAAAGCTAATCTCAGCAAAACTTATCTTTATTCTTCTTAAATGATTTAAAGAAACCTAAGGCAGATTGTGTCCTGGTCTTCAAGAGGTTAAGTCATCTAGATTTTTCAGATACAATAGACTAGACCATTTCAGTTGGAAGGGACTTAAAACAATCATCTAGTCCAAGTGCTGACCAATTCAGGACTTAGTCTGAGAAAGTACGAACAGGATATGCAGTGCCTTGTCCATCTCTGTGTATCTTGGCACACTCTTCGATTGATTCCCTCTAACTCAAGGTCCATTTTTTCCCATCTTTCTTGTAAAGATGCACCAGCAAAGCTAAGATCCTATAAAGTATTTAGATACTTGACTCTTGCTTAAGACTGAGCTCCATTGATTTTGGCCAAAGTTCACAAGCTGGATAAGACTGAAATCGATGCTGTTAAGGTATGGAGCTCAGAAAGGCAGAGCCAAGCCTGCTGACTCTGACCCACAGGCACTTGTGCATGTCTTTCATTTTCAGCATGTGGGCAGCTCTGCTGCCTTTTCTAAACTTCTCGATGCATAGGTCCAGGTTACTAAGCAGAGCATCAGTTACACACACACCCCAGTATTGTGAAATAATGAGGAATAAGTTAGCAGTCCCCTGTGTAAGTACTGTGCCTTGAAAAGTAAATCTAGGCACAAGCAATATTTCAGGTTTGATAATGTGTTATTAGCAGAACTCCTCCTGCCTACAGTTCATGACAACAACTCTGGTACAAAGTGCCACTACTAGTGATGTTCATACTCTCTGCAAACAGTACTGTAGCCTTAAAGATGCAGGCCAGTACAGCGATATGTTGCTGGTGCAATAAACATGGCTTGAAATAAAGTTTAAAAACAGAAAAGGTTTCAGTGGCTGTGAGTCAAGGGTCAACTAAGTTTTCCTAAGAGCCAAATGATCTTCTGCCAGGTCTTCTGCTTCATCCACAGACTGTTTTCCCTTCAGCTGTGTTGGCATCTCTCTGCTTAGGTGATGCCATGACTCTCTGCCAGGCTTATCTCATATTACAAAACCCTGAATGCTGGACTGGAAGAGGTTGAAAGGTCTCTCTTGATTTTACAGGAAATATGCCGTATTTCAACATGGCCATGGGTTTGCCATTTCATTTTTTTATCAGTGCTGTGTTGCTAAGTCTGATATATTTATCATGAGTCTCATAGTATTTGTTGTCCTGTAAAACTAATCCCAGATCTCATTGTTAAGTGATTAACAAGAATCTCAGCCTTCTCTTAAAAAACACATTTCTAGGCTTAGCATTGTTGAAAAGTAATTGAAAAGTACTGTTTGAAGCACTTAAAGAATAATGAAAGTGAAAAATGTTGGAAGTGCTTATATACTCTGCAAACTGAGTAATCAAAATATATGAAAAAAATAGAGCGCTCTTATTTTCTACAAAAGCCCCATGGTTTTTAAGTTAATCTTGAGATTTGGGAGGAAGAATAGTAAAGTTCTCTGTTTGGGGTTGATAGAATTCTCTATGCCTTCCCCAATTACTTAGACTTCTTTCTTACCCAAACATCTCTTCAAGAGGAGCAGATCAATTAGAGGATGTGGGTTTGGCTTAGCGCCAGCTTTCACTGAGTTTTAGGTTAAAGGATATCCACAAAGGGAGCTAGTGTTGGTATTTCTCTTCCTCAGCCATCCCACCCCACTTTTTCCTCTTCAACTTTTATATTTAGAGTTAGACAAGCTCAAAAGGTTTTCCTTGTTTTTTGAGGTTTGCTGCATTTCCCTTTGTGAATGCAGACTATCCTGCCCTAGTTTATTTAAAAAAATTACTGACAAAGCTGACAGCATGCCATCTGCAGCCCTTGTAGCATGACTGGGGCAATGCTCAGCATTTGTGAGAGTGCTTTTCTCTCAGATGTTTGGATTGAAGCTGTACAGTTGTTATTTATTAAATAAATAAGGCTTTATTTCCTGATGATTTGTTTATCAAAAACTGAGGGTTTATTCAAAATGTTAGGCCTATATGGGACTTCAGTAATGCATATTTTATCTGAGGTTCTTGCTAAGCGAGAGGCTAGCGTGAGCACAAAGAAGCTCCAAGAGCTATGCAGATGGGTGGAGGAAAAAGGACACTTAAAGGACCCCCAATTGATGTTTAGTGTGACTGAGTGGCAAGAGATTGGGGATTCCTTTGGGATGCGACCCTTAGCGGCAACAAATTGGCCAAGGAGTTGGGACCAACCTGGCGGGATGTCATGAACAGAGCATAGGCTCTGTGTTGGCTCTCAGATCAGGGGTGACTTTTATTCCGAATAGTACAAGTGTAGATGGGATGCTTCTGTGTCGCAGTACACATGAGAATGAAGAAGTGCTTGTGGGCTCCCCGTACTGGGCATCTGTGCTCAGTTGCTCTTGGTCTGAATAGCCATAACTCTTGTTCATTTCCCTGCAATGGCACCTGGTTTGTGTTAGCATGAGTGAAACGTTCAGGTTCAGTAAGGTGTCCTAAGCAGGCTGAGAGGCTCTCTTTTCCAGAATGGCTTTAGGAAAGTCAAAGCAAGTTTGATCAGGTTTTGAATCCACTGAACTTTTGTAAGACAGGCTCAACATTTCCTTGCTCTGTGATGAGGAATTTGGTTTGGAACCTTATCAGCTTTGGAGCCATGTCTTCCCACACACAAAGATTACCTAAACATTAGAAATGGATGCTGCAACTTAGAAAAAAACCAAGTTCAGTTCCTACCTTTGCTAACTAGCTGTCCTAGGACTTCACAGAAGCTACTCTTTCTCTGCCTCAGTTCTGCTTTTTGGGTTTTTTTTTTTGGTCCACATCCCATTTCTGCCTTCCCCCAAGATACATTCTGTTTCCCACCCACGCCTTTCCTCATCTGCGAATTACTTAACTTTCTGAAGAGGAGTCCTGTGAAATGTATCCTACACAGATGCACTGCTAGGGTGGAGCTGGGAATAGAGCATGGGTGGAAGGAAGCGACTGGGACAGGGGTGGGGGAAAAAGGTGGCATATGGGGCAATATGACACTGCAACTCCAGTGGACAAGAAAGAGAGCAGAACTGCTCCTTTCTGTGGCACTGTGGCTCTAAATCAGCTTAGACTGATCTTGCATGGTCCCCTCAGAGGCCTCCATTGGCCCATGGTGTACACACAGAATTGAGAGCAGCCTAGTTATTCCAGATAAAGTTGTGTGGGAGATGGGTGTCCATCTAAAGCAGGTTCTGAGAGATGATCCTTGTACACCTCATTATAGGGCCTGGCCTTTCCCATCAGCTCCCTGGTGTGAGTGCCTTCTCCTCTGGTGCTGTCCTGTTTGGAGCTCCCTTGGCTCCCTTTGCCTGTCTACCAGTGTCAGCTAACAAGCTTCTCCAGCATCCCTAGGCCTCTTGATTTCTCTTTCCCACTGTTACTTACATGTCTCAGCAACTGGCTCTCACAGAAACTCCCTAATCACCATCATGATCTCTGAGAATGACAGTGGGCAAATTAACAGGCTGGTATGAGTAAAACCAAGAAAGAACAAGGCTACAGCAATGCAAAACTTATTATTCTTTATTGGACAAGTGTAGTTTTAATGTTCACGCTTGAGGGTATGCTAGTAAATATGTTAAAAATGCTTGGAATGTGGAAACTGACTGGCCGACACCACTGTTTCCTATGAAGCTTTGCAACCTTAAATTGGTACACGGGGTCACCATGGCCCTTGAGCTAGCACCATCAAAGCCACTGCTAAATTTACCATTGACTTCATCAGCTGAGAAACAGCCCTAAATTCTGTTTTGTTCAAGACAAGAAATCCTATCTCAGATCTTCCTGGAAGAGATCAATAGTCTTTCTTGTTGGATTACAGCTGCACAAGTGCTGTGCAGTCTTGAAACGTGGTCAGTGTATCCTTTACAGGGAATGAGATCTGTAAGTTGGAGGAACAGAGGTCACCTAAGTCATTAGTTTTATTTGTCTGTTGTAAGCCAAGTATATATTCCTAAGGGCAGATGGATATTGTATAGGCATCCATAGTGGAAACCAAATCCACCTGAAAAGTAGAATCCTGATGACAAGTGCAGTGTAATATTTACTGGGAGTGTGAGTGGCCTGACCTACTCCTGGGTTTGTCCAGAGTAGAGCTCCTGGCTAGCTGTATCATTAGACTTTTAAGACAATGTAACAGATCCTCAGTGAGGCTGGGTTAGGCTTCTGTTTTTATTGATGGATCTACCCTCATTTTAATCAGACATTGATGTCTTCCATTGTTCTAAATACCTGGAATTCATTGCCCTGTGCAGGCAGACCTTTGTTGCAATGGAGTTATGCTGGGGGCCGTAACAGGTGAGACGAAATGCAGTACATCAGAGACCTCCTGATGCTGCTTTCAGCACATTTTCAGCTGCTAAACACTGAGAAGCTGGTAGGAGTCACTAGGTTGGTTCCAAATACAAGAAGAAAAAGTCTAGTGGATGTTGGAAAGCTTATAGTATGTTTCCACCTCATTTGGAGTGATTGTGCTGGGAAGCAATTTATACAAAGTTGCTATGTGAAAGAAAGTTGTATGTGTTCAGAATGGCTATACATATATATAAAAAATGTAACTGTGCATATGCCATAGATTTGTGTATCATAAATGTGTATGTCATAAGCAATTTTATTTGGGGGATACAACTGCCAGTGCAGCTTGAAGGAATCCTCCAAAACTGCTGTTGCAAGCACGTGGGTTGGCAATTTATTTATTAGCTCCAGAGGGAAAGAATTATATCTTCAGCAGACAGCTGATGAGTGTTGGTGCTTTTTTTTTTGTGAGCCTACTTGCCCTTCTCCTGTAATTATTGACCCTCATCCCACCCTGTCCATCCCCACATTTTCCTAGCGGGGTACACTCAATCTTGTTAAACATTTTGAAATGGGCAATCATACTCTGTCATCCTGCAGACAATGAATTTCCACTGACGATCCCTGCATGAGAGAGAGACAAGAGAGAGATATTAGTGAGACAGGACTGAAGAGGATAAGACTATATAAGTAAGAATAACTTTACACTAGGTATTGTGTCAACAAAAATATCCGTTTGCCATTAGCTGACTTTCCTCTGGGTGCTTTGTGCTTTTATGGGCTGGAAGGACATTAAATCACTCCCTTACAAGTTAAGAAAATCAGCTCTCTGAATAATTAGGTTTCTGAGCATCCTCCAGAAAACAATGACTTGATGGTGATCAGGCCTGAATCAACTTTAAATCAGTGACCAAGAGGAAAGGCGTGGTTCTGTCAAAAGTTATTGTCCTGTGATATATTGCTCATGGAGGTGTACACAGTAAAATACGTGGGTGATTTTCAAGCCATTCTGAAGTGGGGAGCTGTCCACACAGCAAAAATCACTCTTTTGTTGGGTTTTTTTTTTTCCTTTCCACTACTAGGTCTTCTAGCTGATCTCATTTAATATACATGTGAAGTGATCAATAGTGAGACAAATTAAATTCACTTCTCATCCTTGATCTGCACAAGTCACATGTGAGGCAGGGTAATGTTTGCGAGTGTAAGGAGAGTTTATGCTCTTCCTAGTTTATGACTAATTGGATGTCTGTATTCTCTCTCAGGAGAGTGATACGATACCTCTTAACTATTGTTAGTAGGAAGTGTAACTGGAGCAGCAGGATTCAACAGTGGAAGCTGTTGATTTAGTGTCCAATAGCTGCAGCAGGCTGCAAATTTCCACCTTAGCTTATTGTGCATTAACTTTTCACTTGAGAAAAAGCATGATTTCAGAGGATCAAATGCTGTCCTGCTGTGGAGCAAATGTTCAATTTAGGCTGCTTATTACCTGCTAACAGGAGTTAGATCTAAAGTACAGTCCTTGGAGATGGCAGCTGTCATATAAATTGGTAATGGGTAGTACTCTGAGAGGCTTCTGGAAGTTTGGATTCTGCTAATAGTGATCTCCTAAACCTAAGGCATGGAACAGGTAATGCTGCTGAGTGATTCAATAGGAGCTTGCTTTACAGAGCCCTGCTCCATCCTGGTTTTCTGGTGGCCAGCTCCAAACAGTGAGGAAAGTTGTGCAGAACCTGCTGCCTCTCAGGGATGTGCTGAGCCCAGATTTTGGTATTAACTGCTCTTGCGTGGTTTCATTGACTGGGTGAATCTGTCTTGGAATAAGATTAATTTGACTCTTAGCTCTGTGGAGGTGTAAAGTGTCTCATTTCAGCTTTCACGAACTGAGTTTTTTAAATTGGGAATTTACTATGCTACTTCATCAGTTTATGCTAAGTGTCATTTGGAACTGAGTCTGCCTTATACTCATCAGCGAGTCAGCGTTTAGTTATAGAATGTTTAGGTTTGGTTTTCTTTATGCCTTTCTTAGATGTTTTTAAATTGTAATTTCCTCATAAAACTGTTATCAAAGGTTAATAAAATGCAAGATTAATTTCTAGATTTATTTTGGGAAGTCCTCGTTTGGATTATGTGCACGCTCTTCAAAGAAAGCTATTACCCTTTTGGTCACTAAGCTACCCAGAGAGACAAAAAAAAGATGCCTCACATGTAGATTAACAAGACTATATGGGTCAAAATTAAGGTCTGCTAAACTAACACCCATTGTCAGAAAGACTTTTAGATCAAAAGCTGAGTTCAAGTAATTTTTCTAAAATAGGGTATTGTAAAGTTAAAAGTCAAGTTCGTGAAAGTAAGTGTATTTTTGTTACCTGAATTAATAACAAGCTTTAGAGTACTCGAACAGAATAATTTCTGAAGTTGTAATTTAAGCTTGAACTTGCAGACACTTTAGTATTTATGCAGATGGTTGATGGCCAATAGATTTATGCATTTAATGTCTTAATTTATCTTTTTTGTTGTTTTTTGCATTACTTGAGTTTGAAGTTAAACATATATGTCCAACTTTTCAGGATGCAGGCAATTACTTTGTATCATTGGTGCTGTGTGTTTAATTCAGTAGTTATCAGCCTGTTTCCATTTGTAGATCCCTTACCGGTTTTCCAGTGCGGGTGCAGATCCTGTCAGGAATTGCCTTATGTGGCATACTCCAGAATATGTATGAACTTGCCTTTGCAGATCCTTAATACCAGTTTATAGGTCCCCCACAAATTGCTAATTTCATGCATTTTCCTTGTAGTCAATATTGAATTGTCACTTTTACTCTCCAGCTGTCGTGTGCTGTCAGATTTGAATTTTTGAAGCAATAGGCAAAATATCTTTTATCTCCAAATATTGCGGAATAATCTGTTTCCAGTTCAGTTAAAAGATTCTGTGAATTCCTATTCATACTGATTTTGGAAAAATCCTCTTTCTTTGGTTATATGAAACTTATTAGGCATCTATTATTTTGCTCAGCTAAGCTCAGTAGATATCCAACTTGTCCAGTATTTCAGATGTACTTACTGCTGGGGTATCTGGGTGTTGATCTATCTTTCAGTGATGATTTCTGAGCATTTTAGAAATTACCAGCTATTCAGAGCAGAGAACAGTTTTGTGAAAAAAAATAGCTAATGACAGTCTGTATGTGCAGCAAAGGGCAAGCTGTGGCAACTACTGAGCACGTCTGGTAATCCCCACCTCCCTGTCCAGGCTACTTGCTGCAGGTTGGGCTGTGAATGTTCCAGTGGTGCTCTCTGGACTCAAGAGTATTGTTATAAATATGTAAATATTAACTATCTCCAAAGTCTGTTGTCCACAAATAAGCACTTAAAACTTCTGATGATGCACGGCAACTCCTTCATTCGTTCCTGATACACAGGCATGGAGACTCACAAAGTGATTACAGAAAAGAAGGTGGGGATACCACTTTTCTAAACTTTCTACAGCTTTTTGCCAGAGGCATCACATACTCTCTCAAGTATCTGTGTATTGCAGTGACCTCAGTGATGCAATATTTTAGGGAGTAGGAAGGGAGGATATGATTTCTGTAAGTTTATTCAAAACCTCTAAAAATACCTAACTGTTTGAAGTGATTAGAAAAGCTTAAACTGAAATACCTTCAGAGGCTTTTTTCGTGCCTCTCGTTAGCTCAAGGACATTGCTCATCATGGGCTAAATAGTATGGACACAAGTTTAATATGCTTGAAAATGAAAAGAAGTCTCAAAATCTACAGCATGTTTACACAGACAAGTTGCAGGTGTCCAAGCTCCTGGTAGACTAAGACTCAGGATAACTTTTTCTGCTCCTATTCTGCCTCACTTAGCTGCAAAGAACCGTTTAGGATAACAAACTTTGCTGACTGTTGTGAGTATATCACTCAGGAGAGTTACAGCGTGAATCTGAATTATGAATTGGTGTAGCAGGAATTTTTTCCGCTTCATATGCTAGGTAACAGAAATTGGTTTTAGTCATTCTGGAAGCTGGGGGCCAGAAAGTTCATTGGCACAGAAAAGTTTCCTAGACTGCAATTCATGAAAAAATTTCTCCATGCTTTCCACCTGCTACTATTGCAGGTTCATCGCTGCTGTCACAGCAGTGGTAGGACAAAGGTGTTTGTGTATTCTTTCCTTCCCAGGTACTGTGATTCCATAACCTTGAAGGCCTGTACTCCTGCTGTACATCCCCATGATGCTGCCTCTGCTCCTGGCCAGTCCCTCCACCGCCATCCCCTTCTGAAAGCTGTGTTAAGCCTTTAGCAGTCACAGAAATCTGCTCAGAGGCAATTTGTTACCTCAACTGCTCTGTTTTCCGGGCTCATCCTTGTGATTCCTGACTACTCTGGTCCACATTTGATTGAAGCTGGGAACAGGGGAGTGCACTGTCTGTGTTACCTCCCCTACTCTGCCACAACCATGAGGAAGAAGTATTAAGAATAGCAGTGGGTAATATTTAAGAGAAAAAAAACAAACCAACAGCAAACCACAACAAGGATGTCCCTTGCAACCTTGGAAATTCTTTATCTAAAGGGATAGATACCTTTGAGTCAATTAACTGTGAAAGTTACTCTTCCGCTTCTAGGAACAATTTGCAGACATGGTTTCCATTTAGTAATAAACAGGCTAATGGATTGTAGCCAGAAAATTACAGTTATGGACCTGCAGCAGTCTGGCAATGTGTTACTATTTCTGGAAGAGCCACCTTACTTTAGGTAATCTTTTGGCTGAGAGATCCCTAGTGAACTCGGGCAAGCTGAGAGCATCACAGTCACAAAAGCACCTCGGCTTCTTTGGGTGTTATTAGAGACAGCTTGAAATGTTAGTGTGTTTAAACTCCCACTTCTCTTTTCTCTCCCCTCTTCTCCTGCAGCCAGTCTTGGCAGCAATACGGTGCAGCACACCTTGCCTTGCTGTCTGTGCTGTGTTTGATAACAAATGCTTTAATATACTGGACTGAGGTGTCTGTTATATAATAAGCATCAGCAAAGAAATAGCTCATGATGTATTAGAGGTCAGCTTGAGAGGAAAGAATCAAGATCCCTCTCCCAGAGTCAGGTTTCAGTGACTGCTTACACTCTCCTAGTAAAGAGGGAGAGACACTTCTTTTTAACTGAGCCGAGCAATTATGAGTCTGCATGACTACAACTTCACTAGCCATAGGTCCTCACTCAAGAGTATTAGCAAATGTCAAGTAATGACCAGGACTGATCAGGAAAAAGTAGTTAACTCATTTTTGGAAAGGGATCAGTTCCTGATGTTGCTTCAGATCTGTTAGAATTGTGTTGCAATGGCTTGGGCAATTTACAGCATTCACACTGCAGTTTGTATGGGCTTATCTTTGAATGCTGGCAGATTCCCTGTGCTTCTTTGCAAAGAAAAGTGGGCCAAAATAACTCTCTCATCCCTTGAAATGACAGGGTGTTCAGGCTGGTTTTATTGAGTTAGGTGAATGATGGTCCAATTACAGATAGGTGAGAAACAATACTAAAAATCTGTTACCCTTTGTGGAGCTCAGATTTAGCCAAGCCTACCATTGCTATATTTTTTACTACTCAGACATGGCAAATTATCCCCTTGTGCATGAAAATGCCCTGTTCCTGATACACCACCCTGGACAATCAGCCACATGCACTGTGAACTTTGGTCTGCAGAAGTACTAGCCTGATGTAGAGTAGCCATGCAGTGTCTGGGGGAAATAGAAAAAGAAGACCTTTTTTTTTTTTTTTAAAAAAAAAATGAAATAGATGAAAAGCAAACCTGTGCACAGCAGAGAAAGTTGTGGTTGCCCCACGTATGTAATGATCGTAGCTGTACATCATCATGTCCATATCTTCTCCATAGTGTCCTGGATGTTCTGTTGTTAACCTTTGCATTAAGGAAAAAGAAAATAATATAATTTACCATCTTAAAGAAAAGTTCAGTTGACTGAATGCAACTCAAATAGATTTTTCCTTCTTTGGAAATTCTTGTTTCTTAGCAGCACCACAAGACATAGTCTCACCTATGACACTGCCTTTTGCTTCTACGCAACTAAGTCATGTAGCTATTTGAGTAAATTTCAGTAAGTTTAAAAATGTTAAGAGCAAGTTGGAGTATTATATGTGTATGCATCTGCAGCTCTGGAGTAAAAGCAGCCTGAACAATAATGTAAAGCTTGTCTACTACTTTTGTCTTTATTGCAAGGATTTGCTCCATCCTCTTGTGAGTCTGGTTGGTTTGCTGCTGTAGAGTGCTGTAAATGTTACCAAGTCAAATAACTACAAGCATTTATCCATTTATTAATGATATTAAATGAATGTAGCCATTAATCCATTCCTTTGTTGTTTCTAATTTCTGCCTAGTTAATAATGTAAAAATATGGGCCTGGACAATATTTGTGCAGAGTATTTTATCTAAGGAGCTCAAAGTGCTTCCGCACTTATTAATCTGATTAGAATTATAGTTACTGCTTTCCTGGGAAACAGGCAAGTAATACTGTACTTGGTTTTACAGATAATGAACAGATGCAGGAAGGGACTGGGACCTTGACCAGTACTTTATGTCAACATTATGTTAGAGGTCAGGAATGGAAACCTGGCACTCATTTCACATGGGAGCTGACCAAGGATCCACGGGTTTGCAGAGCTCTTGCAGTGCTATGCCTTTGAAAAGAAATGAACAGCAGTATTTCACAGGTCATGCAGACAGCTGATGTGGACAAGGAGAAAGAGAAGAAACCACCTACACTGGCAATTGTTTGGATGGATAAATATATGGAGTCAAACGTATGCTCTGCAAGTGGGAAAATTAGAGCCACAGTTTTCAGTCCAGCTCCCATGAAAAGTCCAGAATGAGACCACTATGGATTTAAAGGGAACTGTCTCTGACCCAGACGAAGAAAATAAATGCAAATATTACAAAAAGCTGTTTCTCATGACATCTCACCAGTTAGCTGGTGATTTTCCATAGACTAAAGTTCATCACCTAAATGTGTTTCTGTTGAACCATGGCAAACCTAGTTTATTTTTTTGATTGAAGGCTGACATTATCATTTCTGCTTTTAGATCTCCCCTTGTGCTTCTAAATATATATTTATTTGTCAGTGTCAGAAAGTTTACAACTCTGATTTGAATACTTTTTTACTTTGACAACCTATGACTTGAATCTGTAACACACTTTTATGGCCCAAGAAAAGAACCTTAACCTGAGCATAAGCTGGTCCCACGGTATAGCCAGCTTGCTGAAAGCCCTCCAGTTTTAAAGAGCTGCTTTCAGGGCCCTGCACTCCATGCCCAGAGCTGTAATGGGAGCTAGACTATACTTCACAAAGCCTGACCTCTGCTACCTGGTCTGTATTTTGTCCATTTTCTTTACACAGAAATCAAGGCCTTGACGAGGACTTTTTTGCACACAGGAATCTCCCATCATTGAAGTGATGGATCTGAATCTTGAGAATATTTCTGGATCCATAGCCACAGGCCAAGAGAAACTGGGGCTACATCTATGCTAGTAAATTACACAATGCCAGAAAATGTTTCCGGGCACTGTAACTTGATTGCTTAGACATGTAAATTATTAGAACAGCCCCTGGGACAGTTTTAGCCCAGACCAACTAGCACAGTCTCAGCAGATATCTCAAAGACACAATTTGTGAGTTAGCTCGTGGTAGGTACCGTTCCCAACAGGCAGAATGTTTTGGAGGATAAGAAAGTTTAATGGTGTGTCTGCTCCCTCTGTCAGATGAGAGTGCCCATATTTAGTTTACCAAGTTGCAGCCTGAGTTGACTGATAGACACATCTTTGAATGTTCCTGGGTCATAGCAGGTTTTTAAAATCTGGCATGAAGACCAGCTGTGGACCAGGATTTCATTTTGTATTCACCCATCAACCCCAAGTTTGGGGGCTTTTTTTAGCTATTATTATGAGAAAACACTAAGACATGTTTATATATGTTCCACCAAATGTGTTTCATAACATCTGTTTGGCATTCAGCAAGGAAAATGTTCTGTAATCTTGACCAACACTATGTACTGGGCAGACAAGACTGTACAAAACACAAGGTTAAAAAGCTGCTTTCAGTTCTACTCAGAGACAGAACTGAGAGTCAGTCCTTTGACCTTGTTTCATGAGCCTTTTCTTCAGCTGAAAAGTGAATCCGATGACAAGCTTGTGAATTACTGTGAAGGGTCTTTCGCAGAAGCAGGCAGTGTTATTCTGAAGTGAATGCAGTAGGGAGCCTTCACTTAGCTTCCCTCTCTTTTCTTTCTGCCTGCTGGCATCTCCTCCTCCTTCTCTACTAACTTCTCCACATTACTATTGAGCTTCTTAAGGCTTCTCTGCTAAGAAATATTCAAAAATCAAAAATATGCAATTACCAAAAGTAAAGTATTTGGGGACTTGAGCTGCTCTGGATTGTCTTGTTACATAGACAGATGCCTACTTATTCCTTTTGTTCAGGAGAAAAAAATTTTAAGTAGTCCTATGACAGCAATGTTCAAGTTCACTTGGGTCTGTGTGATCTGTGTGTCTAATTCAGTTCTCTTTGATGTTTGCCTTATTCAGTTATGAAACTGTTCCATTAAGCCCATGCATCTCAAGGTCGTCTGGATTGCGCTGTATCCTTTAGAGGAAAATGCAATTGGTTGTCCATATAGCAGAGCTCTGTGGTGTGACCCAGCCCTTCTCTATTATCCCCATTTCTGGAATCCTGGGGGTAAGTTGCACAAAATGTATCTGCACTGAGAGATGCTGTAGCGTTTAATGCATAGGGATATTCAGTACATGGTTTTCTCTTCATGAAGGGGAGAAAGGTCATTTAACTCAGCCATTAAGGGTCTTCTTAAAGTGGTCTGCGCAGCACAGGACAGTGGTTCCCTCAGCATTTGTGGTAGCTTGGTGTGTAAACATTATCAAGTGCTTAACTGAAAATACTATTTTACTCTATAATGCATATCAACTGTGAACCACCTACGAGGACCCTACAGACAGGTAATTTATTTACAAATGTGGTAGCATTTGTAAACCATTTGTGGCAATGTATGGTTTATACCTGAGAGGAGTCATGAAACAAGTGAAAGACACTTTTTGCCCTAGTTGGTAAGGGTTTGCCTGCCCACAGGAGTCTGGACTCCTAAGGAGTCCAAGCCCAAGGACAAGACCCCTTTGGGAAGAGCCACTCACAGTAACCTGCATGAGGGCCCTGTAAGCACTTCTGGCATTGACCTCTTGGCAAAGAAAACAGGGATAGGGGAGCAGTGAGAAGCTTGGGTTTGCTGAGTGACAAAGTTGCTGCTGCCACTTGGGATGATCTAAGGCCTCTAGGACCAAGCTGTTGTGCTTGTGGTGCCTGAGGGGGTACATGAGGGAAGGCCCTAGATGCAAAGCAGCTGTGAGAAGTCCTGTGTTACACTGGTTGTGAGACCTAGGCACTGAGTAATTTAATGCCAAACAAATCTCAAGGAGGCAGACAGTCTGTGTAGGGGCTATCAGGGTATATTTGGTGGGATTGCTTACTAAACCCAGATATGCACAAAGGTGTTAAATTTGGGGAAGGGCTCGTAGGAGAGAAAGTAGTAGTGTGAGACCTTTAGCAAGTGGTAGTCTTTTCAATCCATATAAGCTATTTGCAAGAATTAATATAGGAAACAGAGGAACTCTGATTTGGCTTTGCAAATCCACTTCAGGTTAGTATCTGGTGTATGATGTTTGGACATAAGACACTTGGAGCACTAGTGGCATTGTCAAGAGAGGAGAAAGCAGGTAATTCTACATTAAAGACTGGGAAAGAGAAATTTGTGAGAAGGATGTAGGTGGTTTGGCATGTGTGTGGGAGAGCAGGAAAACCTGACAGAAAAAAGTTTTTTCACAATAGGGTTTTCAACTGGTACAGAGTTGGTGTGGGATGGTTTGTCTTCTGACTGGTTTCAGCACCCCACCCATCCCCACATGTTTCTAACGTACTTTACCATAATCCTATAAGCCTTGCTCAGGGTATGAAGTGTATTGAAAAAAGGTGTTAAATATTTAACAGAGTTACCATTGTTATTATTTTAACCTGAAGCTAGTAATGTTGTTTATTTTCCATTGTGAAGAATTACTATGTTAGAGACTAATAGAAAACACAGAGTTACTCGTTTAGTACTCAGAAGAATGTTTTGTACTAATCTACGGTGATCCCTAGCACTCTTCAGTGATTGACTTCAGATATAGTTATCATAAGTCTGTTTTCTACTGATAAGAAGAGCAAGTCACACCAATGGCCTTATTAGTATTGTACAGCCTGCCCCTTAGAGAAGTAAATGGGAACCATGGGTATGTCTAGCCTCCGGATATCAAGCAGACAAAAGAAATGAGTCTTTTAAAATATCAAAGACAGTCAGTGGTAGAGCTCAAGGTTTCCTACTCCAACTGTTGAATATACTTATTCCCTGCTAGTAAGTACATTGGAGCGCCTTACACTTTCCACTTCTTGTGCAACTACAGTGCTAACAAGATGAATGGCTCCTCTTTAACCTTCATTTTCCAATTTGCTGCTGAACTCTTCCTCTAACAATTCCACAGACAAAAGGAGCTGTTCCATTTCAAGAGGAAAACATAAGCTTTGACATTAACTTTCTGACCTTTGAGGACAAGGAGTGTCCCCTGAATAGCCTTACTGTTTCAGAAGTTGTTTACAAATGCTTCAAGAATATGGCTCTCCTAAAGGACAATATTTTTTCAAGAGCCATGAGCCTGCATGTTATATTCGGTCAACATGGGAATGTTAAGTCTCTTTAATCAATTTCAGTTCTTTCTCCAGCTGGAAGCATATTATGCTGAAAAGCTGAAAGGTCTTAGTAAACTGTCTAAAGAGATTCCTGCCAATGCTTCCAGTACAGAACCCAGATTGCTGGGCTGCCAGGGAACTAGAGATGTCCTGGAATTGCTCTAGAGATGAGCAGTTTTCTCATGTGGCCATGTCACATGCATTTTGGGATTGAGTTCAGGCTCCAAGCTCCAAGATCATAGATTCACCTAGACACGTCACTGCCCTTCTGTTTCCACTCTGTTGTAGTGAAAGCCACAAACTCTCACAGGGCTGAGGAGCCATGAACCCAGCTGTGGGGACCATGGTTCTTCTTGAAGGCCTACATGAGCTAGTGCAATACTGACACAAGTAGCAGCAGAGAGCCCAGGGCACCTTATGCCTATTCCTCAAGAAAAATGTCTGAAATACATTTGCTTAACATTGGAAAGCTGGCTAATGTTATTTCTCCTAAGATGTCTCTGGAAGATAGTCCTGGAGATTGAACTGTAAGGTTGTATTTTCTGGGATATAAAAAAAAAATATCAGTTAAATACATAAAAAAAATTAAGGGGGGGGGGCGGGGGGGGGCGGGGATTGTGTTGCCCAGAAGAGCATGTTTCCACCACATCTTTTCTAAGTTCACCTCCTGCTGGATTTGTATCTCTGCTGTTGGTAATCTCTGCAAAACCTGCACAGGATCTCATCGGTTTCAATATGGTAGCAGGTTGAACCAAGAAAACAAATAAGTTCTTTAAGCTCCATAACTCTTGGAAAATGTAATTGTTGCCTGGATAATGTCACCATGACAGAGAGCAGCCACAGCTCCAGACAGGCCTTCTGGCACTTGGACTGCTGGCTGTTTGGAGAGGGGAAACAGTCATAAACAGTCTGTGCAGACTTGGGGCTGTTCTGTGACATGTTTTCTTTTGAGAGTATGGAGTTGAGCTTTCAATTTCCTGGTAAAGAGAAAAATCTGAGCTCTAATGGGACCACTTAAGTAACACTGTCTCTGCATCTGCAGTGGATTTGTTTCCTTTATGATCTGAATCAGCACGCAGTTTATTTTACTGTGGTAGCATTCCCTAGCCAGGTAAATAACGGGAGCTTTTCTGCTTCCTGTGAGGAATGTTAATTATTTCCAGTGTGGTAAAAACGTCAGAATCCATGACAAGACTTGGAATGGTAAGGAAGGAAACAAAGTACTTGTAAAAATTAAAATAGCAAGTGCAAAACTATGAGACTAGAAAAGACTAGTTTGTTTATTTTCAATACGGCCTTACTGTACAGGTAAACTGAGCATTAACGATGAGAAGACGAGCTATGAAACAGAACTGCTGGGTTCTTAAGAATAAGGATGTAGATGCTACCAAGCAAAGTCGTTAAGCATGTATTTGGC
This sequence comes from Falco biarmicus, assembly GCF_023638135.1. Classification (NCBI taxonomy): domain Eukaryota; kingdom Metazoa; phylum Chordata; class Aves; order Falconiformes; family Falconidae; genus Falco; species Falco biarmicus. Next base: position 85,319,406 of record NC_079292.1, read on the forward strand.
TTTAACCATGTTCTTAAGTTAAGCAAAGTGTTTAAGTGTGGGTTTCAGTCAGCATGATGGTGTCATAAATTAGTATTTCAATAAGCATTAGCAGGACTCAAAAAACACAGGGATGTTCCAGCTGTAAAAATTTGGTCAAATTCTAATAAACCATTTGAGTGGCTCATATACATAGAGACAACCTGTCTTTATTCATTGTAGGGAAGACCAGCTCATTTCAGAAGGAATGTAGTCCTGAAGAAGTCAAGAGAATTGGTGCTTAAGGATCACCTGTCTTACTGCTTTTATATTGGCCATAGAGTCCTCTATGGAGACAACTGGAAGAAAAAGGGATCGAATACCAGGATCAAATACCCAAGGTGAGAGCTAATTTAAAACATAGTTTTGTTATGCCTCAGTACTGTCGGTTTTCTCAAAAATGCCTTTATGCCCATGTTTAGCTTCATAATGAAGGACTAATTGCACATTAAAATTCAGGGCTGCTGAGAAATTCTGCAGTCTGGATTGTCTTTGAATATGGATCTTCCTATGTTCGTACATGATCCAGGAGGCATCACAACCATTGCATATTTTCCTGGTATTACTTTTCCACATAGTCTTATACAAATAGATGCCTTTGCATGAAATTAAGCTGCTTCAATGAAGAAAAAGGAGTCAGCAACATGTTAATAGCCATTTTTCCACTAGTTTACTGACAGCTAGTTTCTGGAACAGAATAAATACCATTATAGGTTGGGGCAGAAGCTGTAATAAATAATGATACTGTATATGCACACACAGTTTTGTTGTGTCTTACAAGCATATACATTTTGAGGTCCTACCTGTGGTAGCCCAAAACTGCTTTGCAGATTGTTTGGAAAACACATTGTCTCTGTCAAATGTATCTTAAACCAGAGTGCAAGATACAGAGTAGAAGTGTGATGTGTGAAAACTATTTTGTGACAATAACTTGGAAATGCGAATGGGAGTGAAGTTGTCAGTGAGATCTCCTGGACTTAGGGAATGGGAAGTTTAGTTGCTATACACTGAAGTTTCACAATTCAGACAAGTCACATCTGTGGTAGTAGAAGTGGGTCTGAAGCATGGGGTTTCATGCTACCACACTGTAGTTCATGTTGCTTGTATGTTAGCATAACAACTAGCACTCTCCCAGACACTGTCAAGGCAGGGTAGAGGGAGTAAAACAGAAAAGAAAGCATCCCCAGCAGACAATAGGCAGGAGACCACTGTTTTGGAGAGGAGATTTTAGCTGCTTGGTGTAGGCCCTCCAGCAGAACAGTCCGCCTATTTGGAATCACAGGATAACTCTGGCAGGAAAGGACCTCAACAGGCCTCTGGTACAGCCCCCTGCTCAAAGCAGGGTCAACCATGAGGTCAGATCAGGCTGCTCTGGGCTTTATTCAGTCAAGTCTTGAAAACCTCTGATGGTGGATCCTGCACATCTTCACTGGGCAACCTGCTCTAATATCTCACTGTCCTCATAGAAGTAATAGTTTTCTTTATATCCCTCTGAACAGCAGTCCTGTCCTCAAGCACATCAGCTGTTCCCCCCAGTCTGGTGTCATACGCAAACTTGGCGAAAGCGTGCTCTGTTACCTCCTCAAGGTCATTGATAAAGATATTAAGTGGGATGGGTCCCAGGGCAGACCATTAGTAACAGCACTGTGCTTGTAATGGGCAGCCAGGCAAGGTATCTACCCTTTAACCACTACCCTCTGAGCCTGTTATACCACGAGTTTTTTAGCCATCTAGTTGTCTGTCCATCCAGACCATAACATCCTAATTTGGATAACTGTGTGTAGAAAGAGCTTGTACCTACCTTGCTGACTCCAAAGTCAGAATGAGACCTTGGAAGGAATTGGTAGAAATATATTGTAAGGAGGCACTTCAAGAGAGTAACTCAAACAAGGCTCTCAAGTAGAAGAAATGGTATGACAGGCTGTCCAGGCTGAGAGTGGATATGGAAGTACCAAGATAGGCCAGTAGCTTGAACAGAACAAAGTAGGCTCCAGATGGACTGACTGAGCCTGGTAATACAGGGTACAAAATGATTTTATAATGAACCCATAATCACAAACTGTGCACCAGAGGCTTTTTACAAGGTGACAGGTCTTCTTAGGGGTTTTTACAGCTCTCCCCTCCCAGAAGAACATGAGCACATGGGATTTCTACCCTGCTTAGAGGGAGAAACACTTCATCTGCCTTTGAAATGCTGCTTTTTCTCCATGGAAAAACAATAGCAGCTGAACTGTATAAGGCATTCTTTTTCAAGCATAAAAATGGAGTGTTGTCACTGTTGGAAATACAAGGACAGCATAGGAGTCCTGTGCAGCTGAGGTGAAAACATGAGACATCAGTACCCCCAAACATTTACATTAGGGTTTGCATTACTCTGAATGCCAATTTGCAAGGCAGAGACAAAGCTGTTCCCAGTTGTCAAGACGACGTCTGAGAGAGGCAGAATTGCCAATAACAACAAAAGAGGTCAGAGATTTCTGCTGTCTCTCTGAAAATACATGCGATATGAGAGGGCTGTAAGAGAGATTGGAAGAACTGCTTAAAAGTTAGAGTGAGTTTCCCTCAGAATGAAGAGCCTGGGCAGGTATGTAAATAAACCCCCAGGTAGAGAACATCTGTAGGCAGTGTAGGCTGGAAAGGGGCAGAAAAATGATCAAAGGCTTTGTTACAGAGTTCCTGTAGTTTAAAATCTTTAAAAATAATAAAAAAATTTCTTTTCCTCCTGGCTGCAAGGAGACTGAAGGATGCAAAGCAAGGCACTGCTGTTGTGTTTGGTCAGTAGCCAGCCAGACCAGTAAGATCAAAGGGCATGTAAATAGTTTGTATGCATCTCAATGGGAAGTTTACTTCAAAGCTGAGTTCTGGAAACAGAGATTCAAGCACAGATTTCCCCCTCCTTTTTTTCTTTTTTTTTTTTCCCTAAAGTGCAGTTGTGATTCTTTGTATCAGTGATAATAGTTGTATTATAGCCCTGGAGCATAACATCATGAATTCTTTTATGCAGAATGAACAAGGAGCAGTACGAGCTTTCTTAACACACTCTGCTTCTGTGCTTCTGTCTCAATTTAGAGAAACCTGGGAACACAGGGAAGCTCGGAATGTGTAGTTAATTTTTCCACAGCCTCTGTGAGGTTGCCACCACCAGTTGTGATACTGTGTTGGAGTGAGGCCACCTTTTTTTTTTAGGTTTGGACTATGATCAGTAACTCATTTTGTCTTTGGTCTTCAAACAGCCTTGAGATAGGGAGCAAGTTGTGTGCATTACTAATACAAAAATCCCAAGTTGTCAACCAGAGGATATTTTTTCTGAGGTAATGGACAGTGAGTTCACTCCTGTAAGTCATTGTGGCACAATTGTGAGGTGCAGGAATGCTCCTACTCCTGTAAATGTGCTGGATTTACAGTGGGGGCTGTATCACCACTTTTCAAGTGCTGTTCCACTTTGGAGACTTCTGTCACGGTTGCCAGCACAGCTAGGCTGCTGCTAGTACCCAGACCTGTTCATTTAGGACTAGCTACTGCATTGCACTCATCAGCATCACTGTGCCCTCATTCTCTTCCCTTAGCCATGGATCCTCACGAATCCTGTTACCAGACTGGAAATAACTTGGTTAGACCCAAAAATCACAGTTAATTTTTTCTCAGACAAGGCCTTTAACAGGCCAAGAAGCTAAAAAACATTTATAGGACTGCTGGGGAAAAAAGGCTAATGGGTTTGGTTGCTGCTTGAACTCACCAGCATGAATACGGGCATCTCCGGCTATAGCGGCAGCAGTAAAATTGCCATTCACGGTCAAGCACAGATGGAAAATACTGACTCTGGAAACCAGCCACCAGCCCATTGTTTGAGCAGGTTTGATACCTAATAAAGAGGAGAAAGAAGAGAGCACATAAGGAAAACATTAGATTCCTTGATAGTTTCAAACATTTCTGAAAACAGCGTTAAAAATCTTGATTCAGGGTGGAAGCTAAGGGTTTGGCTTTGCATTGAGAAGCACTGTATGCACCATTTTGTATAAGAAAGCAGCGCTAGTTAACTAAGGATGTCTTAACATTTATGTTGCACTTTAAACTGTTCTAAAGTATTTAATCATTCCTGCATGCTGATCAGGCAAGAAGATTGTTCTGGTGTTGACCTTCTCAACTGTTCACAAGTCATGAGACTGACTCCAAAATAGTCCATTAATACTTTGTTATTTTGTCTTTGTTGGTATTTGATCATTTGGGGTTCACTGGAGTCATTTTTTCAACTGCTTCTCTACACAAAAGAAGCCTTAGAAACTCTTCTATGAGAGAAGTTCAACAATTTATTTTATTTTATTTATTTCTCAATTATCTGTCTGCAGGAGAAGGCACACTTAATTCAAAACATTATAGGCTTGTGATGAAATTGTGATTTGCTAACAATCACACGAAGAGAACTGAGACTTAAATGTTATAAAATTTAAGACTCACATAAATTTTATGACTGGATTTTCAAAAGAAAAATGTGCTGCTTCATGATTTCTGTGCACTCAAGAATTATGTCATACACATAAGTATTGCCTTCAAGTAAAATAGACATGGTGTCTAAGTATGCAGATATGTGCTTTTCTTTCTGCACACCCTGCAAGCAACTGGACAGTGACACCCGAAGTAATTCAAGTGATAATCAGTTTGAATAAGCTTGCTTGGAGACTAAAGACAAGGAGAGCATGAAAAGAGACAACTCATTAACTCAGCATTTGAGTGCTCATTCTCTCAAGCCCCTCCTAGGCTTATTGTTTCTTTATTGGAGAAAATTACAGGGATTCAATTTCTTGTATTTCCTTTCCTTTTCTTTACTTTCTTTTTCCTTCATCAAGGAAAAGTGGCAGCCTAGAGCCATAGCAAACCTTCCTTGCGATACTGTAAAATCAAATACCTTAATATATCCAAAAGACACATTCAAAAGAACTTTATGATTAACAAATACCAAAAAAATTCCCCTAGTTTAATTCAGTGACCCGATAGTTTATTTTAATGAGCCTGGAGAAGGGAAAACACATCATCTAGCAGAGTTTGGTGTTTGGAAAGTCGTTCACTTGCGCATACAGGTGTTAGTGCTCGCAAAGCCTGGGGCTCAAGTGTTTGTATGCATAAACTGAAAAACTGATTGGTTTTGACCAGTGCAGGGATTAATTCCTCAGTCTAACTTTCAGCTTCTGGCTTTGAACCAGGGGTCTCTTCTATATGTCCCTTCCACTGTGTTCTGTTGTTCAGACGAGTATTTACATTTGTTTGTATCCCTGCATGTCCCACATTGCTGGGGCCGCACATACTTGCTGTGCTTTCTGAGACTCCTTTGAGGACCTTCAGAGTTAAGCAATGATGGGGACTCTGAGTTGCTATGGTATCACACCAAGTAAGGCAGTTTGGCTCTCACTCAGAGGATTTCAGCAGGACTTTGATAGGAAGTTGCTCTGTTTTTTGGCACATAGGCCATGGGAACATATGGCTAAGACTCTGTGTAAACATATTGGTTAGCTGCAGATGATTGGTGTTATCCTGGTGGAAGAAAGGTTGATACACAGAAATATAGGGAATGGTTGTACCTGTTGCAGGATGAGCATTAATCTGTGTAACAGAACCAAATTTGTATCTCTTCATCTTCTGCCTCTCCCCCTTCCCAGTTACATGCATTTTCACTGCTCAAGACTTGCGCCCCTGTGAGGTTTTCTAGGTGTTTTGCATAGGTGTGATACCAGGAGCATTTTGGTCCTCTTTTTCCTTTGCACTTCCTCCCAGTGACTTGGCATTGCTCTGCAATTTCTTGTCCCCATCAATCAGCATTTGATATTCCTGCCCATACCTGTCTTTGCAGGATGTTATTCCTTCTTTTTCTCTCCCCACTTGCTCACATTCAGTCTGGGAAGACATGCCCTCTTTCCCCCTCTCTCTGCCCTACAACAGTTTTTATTTTCTTGAACACCTCTACTAATACAGTCTGATTTTGATGGAAGGATTCATTTTGATAGAAATGTCACTGATGGACCCTTCTCTTTATAGTGGATTGAAAAAAGTCTAGCTAACTTATACACGCATGTAAACATGAGAGTGTTATTTGGACAGCAAACTTTAGGAAAATTTGGTTATTTTTGATCCTGATCCTATCCTCTCATGAAAAGTTTATTTTAAAAAAATATTTTTGGTGTTACCTTAAAAATTAGTTTCCTGGATGGGGAGTGTAACTGGACATAAGTCATGTCTTATAATTAAATTTCCAATATATTTTAAAACATTCCCAATAAAATCTGAAATATAATTTTAAGCTCATTATAACTTCTCCCTCTCTACTTCTGTCTTATACACACAAAGTCCTGCGATGTGTTATTCAAGCTCAATATTGGGTTCAGTGAAAGAAAGATACTGGGAACGCTGAAGTACTTTTTCTTTAGCTTTGACATAATGTAAGGTCCCCCACCCCCCCCCACCCCACCGACTTTTCTTATTTCAAGTCAAATCTAGATATTCCTGGATGAAGAGATGCTCCCAGAAATTGGAGTATTTATTTGTGAGCTTATAAAATCTTTTCTTTTCTTTCCTTTTTCCCAGCTGGCATCTTTCCTACAAGCAGAAAATAATTCTTCACAGGAAACAAACAACCCCTCCCCACACACCTTTTTAGTCAGTTGCTCTATGCGCTAGTCTGAAAACAACTTTAATATGTGAGGATTTCTTCCTTCTCTGTTAAATTTGCTAGTCCTGTCACAGCAAATCCTGCAAACCAGTATGGTGAAGAGAAACTAGTGATTCAGGACTTTTGATTTATAGTCAAGTAAAAAAAAAAAAATAAAGCCTTTTTCACTAGACCCACTCTGTGGCACATCTGTTATAGAGGATAATTCAGTATTCAGAGTTCATGTCACTGGGTTCTCCTCACTCATAAAATCCTGACATTGCAAAGAAGAGAGGAAGATACTGCTTAGAAGTTGAATGCAGAAGAGTATGAGAAACTGGCTGGGACTGTGTGGGATTAAACTTGGCAATGGATAGGTTGTTTTGTTTTTTCTGTTGGCTTAAGTTGCATAGGTTGTTTTGTTTTTCTGTTGGCTTAAGTTGCAATGCATGAAGAGTTGCCTTTTGCATCTGGTACTGGGAGAAGAGGAGGTGAGCTGGCTGGTAGGTGTGGGAGTGGGAAGATTGGTGGTGGTGAAGGTCAGGTGCTGTTGAATGGGCAGCTGCCCTTCCCTTCCCTTGTTTACATCTGTTGGAAATAACTGCAGTGTTTCATAGAAAGTAAGTAAACAACGCAGCCTTATTTTGGGAGGAGTTTGGTGTAATAATAGGGATATGGTAGCTGAGACTTTCCTGGCCTGCTGCAATTGCTGTGAAGAGCCCCTCCTTCACCAAATCTTCTGAACTGGTTAATGAGTGTTGCACAGCTGAGTTCTGTCATGGCAAGCACCCATAGTGTACATCCATGTTACCAGTTTAGTTCAGATCAGGACTGCTTTCCTTGTTCATCAATGAGCTTTTATCTGTGAGATCAAACTAGAGCTGGTTTGAAACAAATCCACTCAAAACACATATGTGAATTTTGGGTCCATACACAAACTGTTTCACCCTACAGATGCACGTAAATTGTGCCACATTATTTGCAAACATTGATAATAGCCTCAGTGGCCAAGCGTGTACCTCATTGACTCAACAGAGTTGTCTGCCAGCCTGAAGACAAACACTGCTTGCAACAGTATAATAGTTTTGGGCATTGGCACCAATTGTGGTGGCACTTCATAATTATGCCCTCATCTTATTTTTACTCTTTGCTCGACAAAGCCCCAGAGTGTTGTGCCCCACCTAATGCTGGTGCTGTGGTGTACACCTCTCTCTAAGGCCCCCTGTCCCTCAGATACCTCAGGAGTTAGCCTAAGCGGCATGTTGTCCTGAGGGTGACAACCCAAAGAGGAAGCCTGTTCATTACAAATCCCCTCAGGGAAGCCCAAGTCAAGATGCCATAAGTGCATCTGTTAGACTCTTTGTTGAGCCCCCGCTGCACTGGTTGGCTAGCACTCCCTGAAGCTCTCTGGAAACATGCAGAGTCTGATACATTGCTCAGTAGTCACTGGGTCATGCTGCATTAAGGGCAATTTGTTCCTTACAACGGGGTAACCTGACAGTGTCATTCTATGTACTTCAAAAAAATCCCACTGTTTTGCTGTAGAGCAGATGGCTTCTGTAAAACTTGCATCATTAATTACTTTAAAGCTATCTCTCTAGAGCCTGTCGCAGCAGAATGGATCTGTATATTATGGAGATATATCAGATAAGGCAAACTGACATAGAAATAATTCTGCATGCTTTCATCTGCAGTCTTCCCTGGATTGCATATGGAGAGAAGTGGCCTAACCTTGTGCAGCCAGTAAGACCACAGTTAGAGTGTGAGAGACGTTTTTAAATAAGACATTAGATAGACTGTTCTCCTGGAGTGTTATTTTACCAAAGTCTGTTCCTTTCACTATCCAAAACTTAATTTCCTTCTCATACAGTTGTGGAGGGGAGGCCCAGTCCTGCTATTCTGAGTTATTTTTTTGTAGAGTGCCTTCCTTTTCCATAATTTGGTTAGTGGCATGATGAAAGCTGATTTAACCATCAGGCTGTTACAGATGAGTGGGAAGACATAAGTGGCTGAGAGCAGGCTCAGGCCACTTGAAACTCTGGCACTCAAAGGGAACAACTTTTCCGTGTTTGATTAGGCCATGCTAAGTCTCCGATGGTCACTCCTATGAGGAGTCTTCACTATATTATGGGATGGTGAGATGTCTTATCATGACTTCCACATGCCAAAGGCAACCTTACTGCCATGTTCAGCTCTTTCTTTCATTTAGGGGTCAGTGATGACTTTCTTTCTTTCTGCTCCCCACCCAGAGGGAAGGCAAAGCCCTATTCACCCTGTTGATTTCTTTTTGACAGTCGCTGATGAGGTTTCCTATCTACAGAAAGAATCCTCCTCAAATGCTCCCACTGGACTCGGTCCATTGCAGCTGTGCTAAAAGCTCACAACACTATTGCTTTAATATAAATCTAGGGTTTGGAAGAAAATTAACTTGTTTGCGTAGATAGCACAAATGGGAACATTGTGAAAGGGCAGCTTGATTATTGTGTTTGGGTAACACAGTCTCAGATTTGAGACTTGGGATTGGTCAGACATTGAGAACAAAACCAGCTCCTCACAGATGTACCCGGGTTTGCTGCCAGTGCCTGAACAGAAGGCTCCTGCAGACATTTCCGTTGCCCATGAGTCTGTCTTTGCACTAGTTTGTAGGAAATAGGGCTTTATTCCTACTTGAAGGATCTGCATGTGTGTTTGTGCACTTAAAGAGAAGGCAAAGGAGAGTGAGAATGGGACTAGGGAGGGGGAATCTAGGTATTTGTTTTCTCCAAGTCCCATCCAAACACTTTCTCAGAAGTCTAAACAGGGAAAAGAAGCAGTAAACATGCATTAAATACCACTTGGCTGGAAACGTTTCTCCTCTGTGCCTTAAGGGTAACCAGGAGTGCATTGGGGATGTGGCATGGTTCCATCTGCATCATGTGGTGTAAAACAAATGCTTTCTCTTGGAAGGAAGAGTTGCTTGTCTTTTACTTGCAAACTTTTGGTTGGTTGGTTGTGTGATTCCCGTCCTTTGGTATGATTACTTTCAGGCAAGAAAAATAGTTTTTTCTTGAGTAATTTGTTCAAAGAGACTGTAGAGAGAACTTTGTAGTATTCAGCAAAGAAGTGAAGAAAGCCTCACCCACAACCACTCAGAACTTACCTTTTCTTAGGTGCTGAAATATTTACCCAAGGTCAAGCTTCCTCCAGTACAAATAGAGCAAAGAGCATAAGCTTTATTCTGTCTGAAAAGGCAGGATTCCATGGGATGTCACAGGATACAAACATTTAGAAGGATTGTGTGGAATCACGGGATGTCCTGAACGCTTTTCCCTACTTCAGACTTGAGCGTTTCCAAATTAGCCGAGAACAGATTCTGCTCCCAGTATTGAATAGCATCTTGGTTAACAGGTAGCCATTGCAGAAGTAAGGTGTTGGGACAGATTCAACAAAGCTTTTGTACACTTCCTTAACTTTAAATGTATTCACAGATTAATGAAGCTGAGAAGACATCCTTGATCAGGTGATCCAATCTATTGCCAAAATTTTCCCTGTGAGTCTTGTAGCATGTTCACATGTTTCTCACGTCCATTCAGCAAAACGCAAAAGAACATGCTGCCTTCAGAAGTGTATGTACATATATCCTTAACTTCAGGGATGCATTTATTAAGTGGAGTACCTATAGTTAGATGTATTCTGAAATGTCAGTAGGTAATTTTAGGCAACTATCAGAGATGATTGGTCTTCATGAGTCTGCTTCTGGAGAGAGAGAGGTTGCCCCAGAGAGCAGTTTTCAGAGTACCCATTTCTCTCCATTGACCCTGGAAGGGGGCAGAGGTGATAAAGTAGGCATCGTGATTAGACGCCTAATGTGGATCTGGGTAGTTGCCTTCTTTGTGTGGAATACATTTTTTCATATCTGTAAGATGCAGTCTTATATGTTTGTTCCTGGAAGTCCATATAACACCTAGAGTTAGTGTAGGAAGTAAACTTACCTAAACAGTGGTTTCCTCCTGTGCTCCAGTCCCCCAACTCTCCTATCGCTATGCTCCCCACATCCATTTCTGCCATTCCCCTCCTGTGCTAATGGCCAAAAAAATTGATTTAGTTGGAGACTCTTTCTTCTCTCTGCTTTATGTTGGCACTTCATTTTCTCTCTAAAGCTTTCATTGTTTTGTCTTTTCTAAGGAAATATTTCTTGGGTTTCTCTCTGTTGTGCAGCTGCACAACGGTCAGGAATGGTAATTTGTATAATGCCATAAACATAATTTGTCAGAGGTCATTTTTTGGTGTTTCTGCCAGACTAGAGTTTCTGGGACACGTCTGAGAAACTGGAAGGAATTCAGAGGAGAGCTGTAGGTATCATCAGTGCTTGCTTAGGAATGTTGGAATATGAAACTTCCAAAGGAGAAGAATGGAGACATGTTCTGCCTGAAAGCAAAAGCATGGGTGAAGGTCTGTGAGTGAGGGAAAGACATAGCTGCTACCTATTAATAAGTTAAAGAGATTTTACAAAGGATGTGGTGTGCTTGTTCTCAGTACTTAGTGAAGGCAGGACAAAGAATAAAAAGCCTCAATTACAGCAGAGGAAATGTACCTTAAATTTTGGGGAAAATCTTGTCAGTTTTGTAGTTATTGGTGGTATAAGTCATTGAATCTCTCTGGATGTGATGTGCAAAGTGAGACGAAATACCTTGTGAGGCAGAGCTGAAGAAGGAATATATGGCAGTTCATCCTGCCAGGATGGGGAATGGACTAATGAGTTCAGCAGAGCACTGTGTCAGCTGACGTGAGGGTGATGTATTGCTCACCAACAGATTGGTTTGTCAGATCAGTGGGGAAACAGAGGTGGCCAAACAGGAACTAATGGTACAGAATGTGACTCATATTTGTGGCCACTTGATTACTAAGTGAGTCGCTTTAGAACTGGGGATGGCTCCAAATTACACTGAGCTGGGCATGGAAGAGAGAGAGAGAAAATAGATGCAGCTATGAGAAGCAAAATTGCCAAGAGAGAAGGTCTGGGACTGTCAAAGGCCCCACAGGCTACATCCATGCTGTCACGTTAATCTGAGGTTTGAGCTGGCACTCAGACACTCCAGGCTGGCTGCCTGCTGGCCCACACTTTCACTCCAGTCTGGGATGAGCCAGCTGGGTTCTTGGGCAGCAGTGTCTGGACACAGCAAGGGATGTGCTGGCTTACAGCAAGCTTCTGTCCGTGAAGCACTGTAGATGCAACCAGCACAGCCCTGGGTGCAGAAAACTGCAGAACATAACCAGGCACAGCTAGCTAAGATTTACAGAAATAGCCTAAGTAATTAGGAGCACAAGTTCACCTTTGCAAAGGGGTATGTGTTCCCTTATCTCTTTGGTGTATTCCTCCCCCAGAAACAGATAGAAGGAAGTAAGAAGGAGATCTGTGCAGAGAAGACAGATAGATGTAAAAGACAGAAAGATGGACTGGAAAGGTGAGCTAGGGAAGAAGTAACTAAAATAACTCCTAAAGCTAGGAAAGAGAATGAAACAGTTAAACATATTAAAGAGGGGCTGGAAAAGAAATACATTTGGGGAAAAGATAGGGTTAGCAGAAGAAAAAAATGTAGGCAAGAAAGACAACAAAATGGAAAGATATCTTTAAGAGGTGAAGGAAATAATATTCAGATAGTACATTGTGGATATAGTCATGCTAAGCATACGGAGCATGGTGATGAATACAGCCCCATGGTTAAACAGCAGAAGAAAACATTCTGTATAGATTTACACAGTATCCTGTTTGTGAGAAGTGAACTTGAGCAATTGCTGACAGGGATTTTTAGAAAGAGAATAATAATTTTATTTTGAACAATAGAAAGGTCTAATTTAAAATTACTGTGCAATAAGTAGAAATTGCATCAATGTATGAAAAATGAAGAAGTCATCCAGGATTATCAGAGTGTCTTTCTGCCTGTTTTGCAGCCCTCCCCCTTTCTTTTCGATTCTTATTCCAAAATTAAGTATAGGGTCAATCTTTTTTTTCCTTAGCATTGCATCAGCCATATGAATGTGTCACGTGGTAAATGAAAGAGTATGAATAATTCAGAACAAAATTTTGAATCATTTAAAAAGCAGAAGCTTCACATTTCATTGCTAACCTGTTCCCATATAGCATGAAATCTACAAAAATTACATTGCAATTTCTGGAACAAAACCATTTAAAGTATTTCGAAGTATTCTTGCATTCATTTCATTTTGTCCAAAGAATATTTCAAACTCAAGGGTTTCCAAAACTGTGTTTCACATTTCTTCAAAAAAACAGAAGATAATTAAATACTGGGTACATGCTGCTTAAACGTGAACTATCTTTCCAGAAATTATTGTGGCCATAAAATGTGATCACCTTTGCCTCTAAGGTTGATGGAAAATGTAATGTTTAGTTAACCAAAACTGACTGTATTAGGGAATTAACGTGATCCTCTGCTATCATGATCACGCATATATATGCGACCATCATTGCTTGTTAGTGTGCATTTTTGGCTCCTGTAATACCAGCATGACTAGAAAACAGCCTTTGACTGTGCCTAAGCCAAAAAGCTTAGCAACAAAATCACAAAGAGAAAACCCAGTGCAATACAGAGACGATTTTTTTTTTTTCTAGTGATAAGAACAGGAGGATGGGGTAAGTTCTATAGTTTGTTCCCCAGTTTAGTCACTGATTCAGTGTGTGGCCTTTCAAGAGGGACTTTATCCTCTCCTCACTGAAGGTTCATGCCTCATTTTCCTCAGCTGTGAAAAAATAGCAAGACAGAACCACTTTGCAGCTGAGGTGAGTGACCAAGCAACACAGCATTTCTAAAGCACACTGAGACCCTCCAGCAAGAAGTTGCTATAGAGAAGGCAAATGTGATGCTGATCATCTCACACACATGCATCATGATTAATGAGTCTAAGGCAGTCGTTCAGGGCAGTAAAGCTGCTGGTTATGATGGCATTAATATGCATTTGCATTGCTCTGACCACAGTATTAGCACCCTCATTCCACAGGGGGTAGCAGGGCTGTGCCCTCCAGGGATGGTTGGGGGTATCCTACCATTCGGTTCCCGCCCTGTTGATCTCTTCCCACCAGCACTCTGTCGGCTCACCAAGGCTCTGTGCTGCTGGCATGCAGGCGTAGTTCCACAGTCTGTCGGAGCCTTCCTTCTTGTTGAAAACACTCCTGACAGCCACGATCACCTGCCCATGTGGGCACTGGAAGTTGAAACCCTGCCGGTACACATTGACCCATTCATCGTTATCTCCATAGTTGTAGGGACCATAGTAATAGTCACTGTACTGGCCCCATGCCACGGTCACCAGAGGCAGGAACGCACAGAGAAGGACGAGGTCCATCCTGAGGATGTTCCTGGCTTAGAAATGCCCTGCTGGTTTGTTGGGCTGGCCCTTTTATATCTCCTCTAACATTTGGCTTCCAGATGTTATGCTTCCAATCCAAGTGCAATGTGTCATTGCTTAGCAAACCTCTGAGTTGCAGACTCGTCCAATTACTTTTAAGGTGGAATTCCGCAAGTACAGTAAGTCTGCAGGCCATAAAAGCAGGGTCTTCCCACGACCACAAACCATCTATGAACCCTTGCTGCAGAGCTACTGTATAGAGCAAGATGTGCATTATATTATAACTGTCACAGACGTCCCACTTTCATCCTCAAGACAACAGTCAAGTTTGAAAACTATTTAAAATTAAAGCTAGATTTGAAGTTATCATTTTCCATCATTAATAACATGCAACAAAATGTGGTCGTGTGTGTGTCCCCACCTTCTTTTCCCTAAATATGTGTGACGTGATTCTGCCAGTCCCTAGAAAGAATGGAATTGGGCAAGGTGGGGAAGTTCACCACTCCTGTTGTAAAAAATCCTTTAGACGTTTTGGTTTGGTTTGGTTGGAGGGAAGGTGGAGTCTGAATGACTGAGACTGACTTTGCATGGAAACACCCCACGCTGAGAAGCAGGGCATTGGCTTCTTCCATACAGAACTGATTTTGCTATGACTGTATGTGGCACTGTAAAACTGTGGACTTGGCAAATGTTTTAATGTGAGGGTAAAGCACATAAGCAAGTTACAAGGAGATAAGCTCCATGTGTCACCATAGCCTATCGAAATCTTTGAGCAAGGCCCTTTAAGCTACCTCGCATTTATCATGAGCTAGAAACATGGGGCTCCTGCTGAGGAGCTACTGTGCTGCAATTTCAGAATGTGACTTGCCACTTGGAAATGTGTTTATATGCCACATCCTCAGGTAATTTCTTTATCAGGAACCTACCCTATTCAGGAGAGTGGAACAGTGTGCTTTACTTAACTGTGTACTTGACCCATGGAAAACAGTGAGACTTGAGCATGTTTAATAGGTGAGACAGTTCAATGTCTGTCCAACATAGTCTACACATATGCCTATGTTGCCTATGCTGTGTTACTAGTGAAATGTGTGACCCTGAGAACAGCTCCAGATTCAGATCCTTTCCCTTCATCAGTGAAATCACCACAAAGGACCCAGAGACTGTTTCTTGCTGAAAGTTTCTCCTCCATTCTCTTCACTACCTCTTTTCCCTATTTGCGCCATGGAAAAAAAAAGAAGTTTTTTAGAAAAGTGTATGAGCTTTTATTCTGTTGCTGATGCTATCAGAAAGAAGATCTGTGATGGGTAATAGTGGACTTGCGCATCTCTAGGGATCTCCAAACCCGTCATGCCTGGTCACTGCTTTGCAGGAGCATAAGCATCCCAGGAGGCAGGTGCTTTTACTAACAAGCCCCAGACCTCAAAAGGTGCCTTCAGCCTCATCAACCAGGTGCTTTTGTGCCTTTAGCTATTGGCTTTTTTTTGTAGCAGAGCCTTGTTTAACAAAACTGTAAGGAGGGGTTGAGCTCTTTGCCAGGAGCATAGTGCAGCCATATCTCAGTTGCCCGTGCTCACAGCTGGTGCAGATCCACATGAACCTGGCAGCTCAGAGTGGCTGGTTTAGCTCAGTGCCTCACCTCCAGCTGTAGCAGCCCCAGACGCCGGGGGAGGAGGGCTATGGAGACAGCACAGAACAGCCCTTACCTTGGAGCTGCCCTCCTCTAGATCTTAGGGAACACTAGGGGACACAGGTAGCCAAGTCTAAAGAGAGAGGAGGTTAAAAAAACAGATGGGCACCAGGATGCAGACTTGAACTGCACGATCTCGCATGAGTTTTTCAGCTCACTCACTAGTGCATGGTATTTTTCCCTCTCACTTCCTTACACATGTAGTCACATCTGAAAGCGCTGCACAGTGCTGTATATGTCTGAGAGGCATTCTGGTAGATGTTTTAGCAGGAAGCAGCACATTATCATATATATATGATCCTTACCTCACATAACCCACACAAAACCAGCAGCAAGAGGGTATGAGTAGGGGGAGGAGGGCTCTATGGAGAGTAGGGCACAGTCTTCCTTCGCCTACCTTTGACATGCGTGTGAAGCTTTGAGGTGTCTGTTGTCACTTGCTACATAGTCTACCCTGCCTGATCCCAGTTAGTGGATAGGGTGGCACTTCCATGCTGTACTGTGATCAATAAGTGGTTTGGCTGGGGGAAAAAGCTGTGCAGGGAAGATCATGAACATAAGAGATGTGGAACTAAAACTCCCTGTTGCAGTCACGGCAGTGCAGACATGAGGACTGCCTAAACATCTACAGTTCTGTGTTTCTGGATCCAGTGCTTTCTGGGAACTTTTAATATTACATTTTATGCTTCATTCTGATACTGAATAAAACCAGAAGAGAGCAGAATTTCTTACAGGAGGGACATAATGATTTTTAGTCATCTTGGAGAAGGATGGTATTTGTGAGTGGGAGGAACTGTGATTTGAAAATTCCTGTAGGGGTTAAAAAAAGAGAATAGTGTGCATACATGAATTTTGTTTCTGAGTAATGCTCGTTCAGCTCTGCAGTTCACAGCTGCTCGATTCATGGAGAAAAGCTGAAGCTACATGCAACTTGTTTAGCTAACATTTCACACCATTGCTCCAACCCAGATAATTCCACTTATGTTGCCAGTGCTGAGAGCTGGCTGTGTTTCCATTGACTCACTGGCATGTTAACCACTATGCCTTATTCTGTTCTGGCCAGTGAATCACACATAGCAGTTTAAAATCCAGTGGCTAGAAGAGCTGCAAACTAGTCTGCAGCTTGGTGACTTTAGGCTTCTTCAGCTAGGGTTTGCATGAGGAGAAAACTCAACGGTATTTAAAAATCAGTCCCTCTCTGAAATTTCTTAACCTTTAATTTAACTTTAAAAATGTCAGCTGCATGCCTTCCACATCCAACCTTTGGAAAAGCAGAAAGTGTGAATGAAGTAGTAAATACGAGGTGCTGAGACCAAACTTTCATTATCAGTTCCTTGCTGTGGAATATATATTGGCTGGTAATTTTATTCCCAATCAGTTCTTAGGAATGCTGCATTTAATGCACACAAGTATTTAGTTTCAGCCTTGCCCAGTGATGGCAGATGAAAGTGATTGTTCTTGTTACCTTCCCCCCCCCGCCCCGGCTTAACTTTAAAGTTAGCTCTGCCTTGAGCACAGTTTGGACTAGAGGCCTTAAGAGGAATGCCCTTTCCAGCCTGAATTATTCTGTGTTTCTCTCCTGCTGCAGATACTAAATGCAGCGTTACTTAGTGCTGCAGCTGTTATTACTGCTGTGGAGCCATTAGGAGAAATGCTGCAGTATTCTCTTGCCATGCCTTGTTACAGCCATGAAATGCAGAGAGATTGCAGTGCTTTGAACTAAAATCACAGATGCAGTAGTACTTTTTGAATGAATAACAGTAGCCAGCTTAATGGGTTTTATTTTAGCACCCAAGCTCTGTACTAGAATAGGAGAAAGAACAGAGAAGCTTTATTATTTGGCAAACACAGAGACACTGGAGCTGCAATGAGAATAGCAAGGGTTCAGACATGGTCAGGG
The DNA here is from genome assembly GCF_023638135.1 of Falco biarmicus. Classification (NCBI taxonomy): domain Eukaryota; kingdom Metazoa; phylum Chordata; class Aves; order Falconiformes; family Falconidae; genus Falco; species Falco biarmicus. Next base: position 85,336,992 of record NC_079292.1, read on the forward strand.
GCAGGTACAACTCTACAGAACAGGGTTGCATGAAAATAGTGTCATCTGGTCTTACTGGAGTAGCCATGCTGCCGAAGTTCCTGTGTCTGAAATGGTCTCACTCATGGGCAACCTAGTTTTTGACCCCACTGTAAGGGAAGAGGGGACATATAAAAGTGTTACCTCACAGCACTTCAACCTTTAGGATGCACAAGAGAGTTTCCATCCCATATTACTCAGGACTATAGCCAGAAGTGAAGCTTTGCTTTTTGTGCTGGTGAAGGAGGCTGAGTGTATATCCCCTGTGCCATGAGGTCTTCTGTACACAAAGTAGGTATGACAGAAGCGGTGACAGTAGCAGCAGCAATATACATATGCTTCCAAGCTAATGTAACCATATCATGGTATTTCACAGTGAGAACAAAGTGTTTTTCATGTCAGCTCATTGCATCAGTGAGGTCACACATTTTGAACACATTTTCTGTATTTTATTACACACTGTCTCAGGGTGGTTCTGGTAGTTCTGATAAGGCAGAGTGGCTTGGATGAGTCAGGGAGGCTGCATGATCTGGGAACTGTAAACCGAATTCAATTACTGATTACTTTTACATGCCATCTTTGCAGCATGACTTTTTTTTTTTTTTTTTATATATAAGCTTCCTGCATTGTCAGTTTTTATAGAAGTGTGAGGATGGGTGCTTTTATTAAGTCTTTTGAAATGAGGTTTCAGAAGTCTTGGTAATGTGGAGAAGGATGAAGCTGCTAGAAAGCTGTGCTTCATAAGGGAAAAAGATATATCTTTGTAAATTTTTTAGCTCAAAGTCATTACCTTCTTTTGGATTGTATATGGTGAAGGCTGGAGTTCATTTGTCAAGGCTTCCTACTGGTAATATTTTTTCCAGCACCTTTCCCTTTATGTTCTCAAAGTACTTTGATGAAGTTCAGTCACCTTCTTGGAAAGCAGAAGAGGATAAAACCCCTTTATTTTATATGGTAGGTCCAGTGACCTGCCCATAGTTCACCAGTACCTTAGGGCTAGAAACAGATTTTAAACTCCAGCATCTAGACTGTCAGCATCAGACTCCAGCCCTGGGAAAGCACACCTTTTCCCAACACCTTTTCCCTGCTACTTCCTTACAGAGACACTGGTTCAGCTTCTAATTTGTGTAGCTCTTTCTTTGTAAAAGGGAAGCTACTACTTAAGATCCTGTGATATTAGAGGGTATTGCAGAGCTATTTTCTCTTTGGAAGTAACTGTAGAAAATTCTGATATAATAGCACCTGGAATATTGCTGTGGAGAAAAAAGGTACTGCCTGCAGTGCTGTTTTTCCAAGGTTATCATAAGGCTTTGGATTACTTTTGTAATACCTTCCTGCCTGCATGTGTATCAAACCGTGGGTTAAGTAATAGAAGCAAACAGGAAATGCAAAATTTAAGTCATGAAGTCTCTGAGGAAAGGGTAAGGACCATGCACTGAAGCACTAATAAAGGAACAACTGAAACAAATGTTCCTAGTCTGACAAACCAGCTAGATGCCGTGATAAATCTTTTCCATCTGCAACTCTGAAATCTATTATTTTGAGAACATAGGTTTCAAGGAATCAGTGAACAACTGTTTCATAGATTGATCACCATTCCTAGATCAGATTACCCTGAAAAACTGAGTACAAAAGTGAGAGTCACAAACCTTTGTGATAAACCTTTCCCTAGGGAGTGGAAAAGAGCTAAACTGTGCAAGGGGAGATGTCCTTATCAACTGCAGGGTTTGTGCAGACATCCTACAATGTCTACACAGAACGTTCTGCCCTTAAATAACCCAGGAGCCTATTGCTGTCATTACCAACTTCCACAGATCTTTTCCCAGAAATAATTTCAACTAGATTTACTCAGGGATATTTAACCAGTTCTGATACAGCCATTCCTCAAATCTAGGCATGAGGAGCTGTGTAACTTGACTATTATGTACATGTAGTAAGAAGTCATGCACAGCATACGAACAGAAAATGATGCTTTTTCACTTTTTTTTCACTTAGTAGTGAAGAAGTTGGATGTTCCCTGCTCTTTCACCTCCTGTATGGTTTAATCATAGTAATACAGGCTTTTGTCAGAGCAGTGATATAACTGCTCCTCCCCACTGTACATCAGGCTGTAAAAGTTGCCCTGTACTAGTAACTCTTACCATTTGTGCTAATAAATTCATTCCCTAAACTTGTTGCAATTTACAGAGCTGTTGCAATTGCAATGACTCTTCCAGGATCATTACAACGAGGAAAAGCCAATTTGATGAGTGTTTGCCATTATAGTTTCAAATGTCAGGACAGGGCAAGGTATTTTTCCAATTACATGTCACTGCTAAAAGCCAGGTGTTTTTTCCTAGTACTCTTTGCTAAAAAGGTCTTTTATTATTGCTGTAGCTGTTGTTGTTGTCATCACTATATCTTTTAGCATGTATGCTTAAAATCTGTAAGAGGTCTCTAGCTACAGTCTTGTATAAAGCCTAGACAGGCAGGGTGCAGTGTTTGAAGGTGAAGCTGCCAAAAGAAAAGAAAAAAACCTCAAGGCTACAGGAAATTCAGGTGGCATTGATTCAGGAGAGAGCCAGATGCTTCAGGCTGAGTCAGTGCTGAACCTCCTCACAGATTTAGTAGGCAGCATTTTACCAGGACATTTTTATACATGAGCTGAGTAACTGAAACCTCATTTTCATCGAGGATCTCCTCCTCTTTTTTTTTTTTTTTAATATAATAGCTTTATCTTTAGTCTTTGGGCTGCATTCAAGCTTGGCAGTCTCTGGGCTGTCTAGAGGTTGGTGGTTCCTACTTGATATAGCTGGAGAGCTTTCTTGAAAGAGCAGTCATCACCAGATGATCAGAGGAAGAAATGATCTAAAACTTTATATGACTCCTTCAGAAAGAGGTTTCTTCTCCAGTGGGCTCATTGGACATTTAAGTGAAATCAGTACGAAACCTAATACATAAGGAGTGTTGAATAGACCTATGAAAAATGACCTTTTTCCCCTCTCAACTTGTTTTAAGTTTGGCCTCAAAATGTGTAGCTTCAGCTGATTCTTGAAGCATTGAGAATGTCTGTAGTGAAAAAAATGGGTAGGAAAAACATTAAGTTCTAATGCAGAAGTTAAAAAAAGCAATCAAGGTATTTTTGAGGTATTCTTCAAATCTGAGAAGAGATACAAAAGAGGTGCAAGTCATATTTTGTCTGTTTTGAAAGTCTCACAAAAAGCTTGTTTGCATGTATGGCTCAGTAACCTTCTCTTTCAGTTTAATCCATGGAAAACCTTTTAGAAAAGGCTACAGCAGCCAGCTGTAGCATTTTCAAAATCTATGGACTATTTACTGACCTGAGGCTTATGGGCCACCCTTTTCCAGGGATGTGACTGTAGCCGTCCAGCTGAACAGCATTAAGAGGTCAGCCAGCTGTGATCCTTGTCATGGAAACCAGCTGTTGTGGGTGGTGAACAGGTTTCTCCTTCAGAGAATTTTGGTACCATTAGAAAGTTCTCACATGGCTTTCTCTAGCATAGACTGTGACCTACAGATCTTAACATCGCTGTGAAATGCTGGAGAGGAAAATCTGAACTAATCACTCATAATAACTCTGCACAGACCCACGGGGTAAGTCTGAGGTCAGGGCTGAATTGATCTTTGATGTGAGAATGGCAGTAGCTGTAATTCACTTGCTGGTCATGGGAATGGGACTCAGCCAAAACTAGTTTTCTCTGAGCTAGGTAAGGGGGAGAAGGGGTGAGAATGTGACTGAGGGGTGTCTCAGTTTTGCGTACAAAGGACCCTGTATTTGCACAATTATTCAGCCCAGTGAAAAGCGAATGCTGGGTAGGAACACTCAGAGCTCATTGTGTTTTATACCAGTTTTGTACTTTCTTTGTGCAGGATTCTTTGTGTCAAAATAAAATCTTAAGAGTTCAGAAGGATCTTGCTTTATCAGTCACTAAAGCCAGGTGCTATCTGGCAGCCCATGTTTTGTAGGAAATTAAGAGATGCTTAGTTGGTCCCTTTTGGCCATATGGTTTGTGAATTTGGATAACTGGAGTGACAGCCTAGTCATTGAAACCCAGCTCCTGGTGCCCTCTATCTATCTGCATTCTAGCCATGAGAATCATTTCTCTTTTTTTTTTTTTTTTTTTTTTTTGCTTTTGTGGTGCTGCAGATGGTATGGGGAAGAGAGAGGGAGGGAAGAAGAGAAACTTTGGGGAAGGGGCTTCTGCGTCCTGTCACTATAATTCATTGTGATCCAACCTGGATTTTCAGCCCTGCTCAGTCATCCACCACTCCACATGTGACTGTCACCTTGCATTATTGTAATTAGCAACTGCCAGCCCCAGAGATTGAAGGTGGAAGTGAAAAAGTCCAAGAAGCTCTCTGGCAATTTAAAATTAACCCCATCACTGCAGGACAGATTGTCCTGCTCCAGAAGTAGCTCCTTGGTGCTCTAACTGAGACAATCCCATGCTCCTGCTGTTGTAATCCAGCTCTGTTGTCTCACTCTGCTTTGTTCTCCTTGTGTGCTCCCAGCTCTGCTTCACCCTCCTTCCCCACCACATGCTACCCCTCTTTGCTGGCTATGAGAAGTGAAGCTGCTAATGAGACTGCTCAAACCAACAGTCCCAGAGTCCATGTGATTAGATGATAAATGTGGCTTTCTGTGGCTGTGCCGAATGAGGTCTGTCTGCCTAGCCTCAGAAAAGGCCCTGCTGCTCTGCACCCATCTCTCTTCCTTCCCCTCTACCTGGGGCTTCTCCTTCTGTGCAAGTACCGCAGAGTACAAAACCACCTGGGTCCCTCCCTGCCCGTTTATGTGGCCGTTGGTTCAGACCCACCATCTTTGCTGCTGTGGATACCTCAGCCAGGTGGATGAAAGCTAGGTCAGATCTGCTTCCTCAGCCAGGTGGAAGAAAGCTAGGTCAGATCTGCTTCCTTGTGCTACGTTCCTCGCCTATGTAACGTGACTATAGACTTTCTCCAAGTGTGACTGGTAACTACTGTTGTCAAGGCCTCATTACATGGCATTTACAAATTTTCCTTCATTATCTTGTAAGCAGGGCATGGCTGGAGGTCGCCCTTGTTGCTACTCTGATCAGCTAATTAGGAGCAGTTCCTGCTCACCTGCTGCATGGAGGTGACAGCACAGTGACAGCTCAAAGGAATGTTGCCTTCCCCTGGGAAATCTCTGGAGTTTTGAACAAAAAATTGGAATATGGAGAGTGCAACAATATCCGACACCCAGTCTCTGTAGTCATTCTGTTTGTTCAAACAAATAGAGCACAGTCAGGTAACAAAGATCCTGATAGCGCTGTAGTTCAACTGGGTGAGGAACTATTTCAGTGCGTGTGACAAACAGGTTTGACACTGCCTTGACTCAGATGCCATTCTGATAGAGTTCACATTAAAACAAAAAATATATTTGCTTGACCTATTCTATACCCTCCTATATAGGTACAGGCCTTTTTTACTCCCAAGTTCATAGAACCTGGTATACTTCTAGTCCTTTAGGATAAGGCCATACCCTTTTTTGCAGTAGTTCAACACTGCCATCATTCTGATCCATGGTGTGCTTCCCCCACTACCCACGTGGCTGTTGCAAGCAGCTACAATGATCAGTATTGCTACAGACTCCTGTTTCTTAGTTCAGCTTCTCTGTGGGGCTGGGGCAGATCAGCTCCTCCTCATCACCACAAGCAGCGTAACCAAGAGCCCCTGAAACATGATTTCAGTATCTGGACTTCACATGCTCAAGCCATGAAGCTCCTGAGCCTGCTGTGAGCTTTCAAACATGCAGATTTGCCTTTGCACCACAAAGTTTGTCATGCCTTATGCCCATCCATAAGGCAGGCCATTTTTGTAAGAGCACCCCTGGATTTTGTTGGTTATGCCTGACACCGTGCTAGATCCCAGCGGTAATGGTGTTCACCAAGAAGCAGGGAAATGCCTACATAGCTAGTACTGCATTTAACTCTTCTAATCACATCAGTCTGATGGCTCATCAACTACATCCACAGAATGCATCCTTTCCTTTTCTTTGTGCTATGCTCTAGGTTAGTTTACTGCATTGAGAGCTCCAACAGCTTTATTAGGGCAGCAGACTCCCTGTTTCTCTTCTCACCTTTAGCATATTTACAGCCAATGCTCATCATCAGAGAACTTTGTAGGTCTGTGGAAGAGTAGCTTTGAAAGTACATAACCTTGATGTTATTATTTGCTTTACGTGGATAAATGAAAATAGTTGCCAGTAAATGTAAAGATAGACATGGAAAGAATGAAGAAGAGTCAGCAGAACTCTAAAAAATGCCTGGGAACAAAGTTATGTGTTTGGGTTGTTCATAAAGCAAAGGCACTCAAAAAGCAGGCGCAGGGATGACAGACACTAGTGGAATAGTTTGTGCTTGTATTTTGTGACTGCCTTCAAGGGAATATGACATGATTAAGATAAATTTCTGCTCATTACTTAAATGCCTGGCTAAATTTTATGTCCACACAGCACAGTGCAAAGTGTCAGCACCCATTGGTTCTGGAGATCATGATTTAAGCTAACTAGAAATGTGTCTGGATAAGTCTTGCACTACTACCTTAAGCTGCCTCTGTAGCTGTACCCAGTGATGCTTTCTGATGAAGCATGGAAAATGAAAGGGTTTGTCTTCAGTAGCCATCAAATACTTGGCACCAGCTGAAGGCAATAAGGGCCAGAAGTCACTGTTCTACTAACCATGGGCAGCAATGCCTCACCTTCCTCATGTTGCAATAGGCACAGCATAGTTCAGGTTGAAAGGCACCTCTGGAGGTTTCTGGTTCCAGTTCCACCTCTTGTTCAAATCAGGGTTGGCTGAAGATCTGACCAGGTTGCTCACAGCTTTAAGCAGTCTTGGAAACCTCCAAGGGTGGAGAATGCACAACCCTTCATTTTTCCACCTGCAAACAGAAAGTCTAAGTTACAGTGCATGGCAATGTGACAGTCTTTGTGACCAAAAGGAACTCGGTAACAGAATCAAAGCTGCTACTTGTGTGCTTTTCTGCTCTGCAGCTGTCTTTATAACTATCCCTTTCAAAATGTTATACTGAAAACAGTGTATTTCTCACTTTAGGAGGCATGTCCTGCCTCTGTGACCTTAGAATATTTAGCAGCACAGATGCATGCTGCACATGCAGTGAAAGTCAAAGACTGTTTCTGAGCCTATATTAGGCACATTTGCCAGCTCTCACCTGGTTATTTTTATGAAGGATGCAAACCCCAGCAGCTAAAAAGAGTGCATCAATGTTCTTTTTTGTCAGCAATAGGTTAGACCAGTTGCCTGGGGAGCTATCACTGCCCCTAGCCCAGTAGTGCTACAACTCTCCAGATGCCCTGGCAACCTTGCGCCCAATAAAAGAACTGTGCTAATTGCTTGAAATGCTTTTTATATCCTTCTTCCAAAACTATTTTTGTCTATTTGAACCTAAGCTTCAGAACAGCAGCAGTTCAGCAGCAGGTGCTGGTTTAGTAAATCCTGGAGTCCTGGGTTAATAAACCCTGACACTCTGGGTTTAGTCACAGCTCAAGCTGGCTCTGCCACTAGGCAGTTCTATATCCTTCAGCAAATTACTTTGCTTCTTCATGTTCCTGTTTGGCCTTCTGCTCATTTTTTGTCTTTCTGGCTTGATACTGTAAGCTCAGTTTTAAGTTACTGTCTCTTACTATGGATTTGACAATTGGTATCTTGCAACCCCAAGCAAACACCCATATTCCCCAGCTATTAACAGTTTGTTTCTTGCTTCTTGCTCTCTGCCTTTTCACAGGAAAACTCACAAGAGTCTCTATCTTGTCCTAATGTGAAAGAAGATGAGGAAAAAATCTTCCAACTACTCAACAGAAAACAAAAAATTCTTACCCAGCAGTTAGAACTACTATGAGCCTTTCTCTCTAGATACATAATTTCCTGACATTAAATGAATTTGACATTTACAGCTGCTTTTATTTCTTCCAAGAGCCTTGTCTCTTTTTTCCTACTTAAAGTGCTGTTAATATTGGCACCATGGGGGCTCCATATTTCTTATGTCAGATTTACTCAGAGCACAAATGTGGATTGACAGCAAGAAACTCTCTGGCTTTTGTGGCCTTTGGGTCACGGTGGAAAAGGCCTTTGCTAACTCATAACTCTGCAAACCTGGATCTCAGAGTCTGCCTGAACTGTGCAGAAGTGAAGGAGGGCAATGAAGGAGAGCATGACGCACAGCACTGAGAATAGGCTGTGGAAGAAAAGCAGAGACAGCAGGCTTTTCTCCCTTGTCCTGCTCTTGCTGCTGCGGAGGATTTATGACGTTGTAACAGGCTTTGCCGTGAGTTGAATATGAATAGCACTTCTCCTGGACTGTAGTACAATCAGCATTTTTGCTGCATTGCCTTCGTTGCTTTGCTTCAGTACTCCAGTGAGCTGACTGGGAAAGTCCAAAGCTGCATGCTAAGATCCCTGCAGAGCTGCAGGCAAAATAATGCCCAAGCTGCAGGAATAAGGAAATAATGTACCTTTTAAGTGCCCTTCACTTAGACAGACATTCCCTGGGGAACAGTGAAAAACCTGGAGAGGATGTTGCCAAAAATTCCTTCTTTGCTGTCATCCACTGCAGAGAAAGTAATTTGCATATAGTTATTGCTCTATGAATTGCCTGATACAGCCTCTGCCCTCCACAGCAGAGAATTGCTGGCTGCCTTCATACACAATGGACAGATCCAGATTCCCATAAACATAAGGCTGGGATGATGGGATCTCTTAGGATTTCACCAAGATGAAACACAATTAGAAAAAGCAGTTTCATGGCAGTGTGTACATCTCTTACCAGCTTACTCTGTCCGTTGCTGTCTCTTGCTTACAGTCTAAATATGGGACTCTTGAGTAAGGGTCATTAAGGGTTCACAGTGCTGAACACAATGGGATCCTGAGCTTCCTTCATCAATCACTGTCACCATCACATCAGCATTTATTTGGTTACACCGTTCTTTCAGCAGAAAGCCCTGCTGGGAGCCATAGTGGTAGTAAGGATAGAGCACCATTTTTCTCAGCTATGCCTCCTCTTAAGAATATAAATGGCTTAGCTCTTTATGGCACCCAAAATGACATTTTTGCATGGATATCAGTGATTATTTTCTGAGCTGGCTTTTTTCTTTTATGCCTATCTGATGCTTTTTTACACTGCAATATTTTATAGCTTTCTAGCACTATCCATTTAAGGATCCTGAGGCATTTATATCTATGAGGTACAGAAATGTTGCATCTAATTTACAGACGTGGGAAACTGAGGAAAAGCATGGTAAAGGTTTACTTGTCATCAAGGTCATGCTCTGAGTTTATAGCATAACCGGCAATTAAAGAAAACAGGTCACCACAATTTCACCCACTGTTTGTAGCCATTCCCTTCCCTTATGCCTAATCTCTCTCCTTTCTTCTTTTCCTTCTACCATTTTGCCACTGTCTTATCCTCTCTTTCAGCAGGTCTTGCACCTAAAAGCAGGGTTTGTTTTCCAAATCTGTGAATCTGGATCTGATTCCCAACCACTCCTTTCATGTATGTTTACATCATACAGCACTCACATGCTGCTAGTGTTGCTTCTCTTTTACATGCTAACAGCTAGAACTTTCCATAGCAAACTCCCAGCTATTTCAGGGACCTTGGACACTGGCAGTAATTCTCATCTCTCCTGCTTTTTTCCTGTAGCCCATCATAGTGCTGGCATTTAACTTTGTGTTATAGGCTTAGTATTATAAATAGGTCATTCTGAAATGTTGTGGAGCCTGCAGTGTGCATAGATTTGGAGAACAGTTCCCTGGGCCCTTCTGGACCCAGTATCTGTCATATGGCTGTTTGCAGTACTATGTGGGGCTGAGGGCCATCTTTTCCCAGCCTGTATTTCAACAGAGATTTCTAATACAGATTTTCTTTCTGTTATTCCCACACTGAAAAAAAACCACCCCCAAATGCTTCCTGGATGAAATCTTCAGTGTTTGCCCTGCAGTGCCCCCAAGAAGACAATCATCTATGTGTGGTGCAGCTGGATAAAGGGAAGTGTTTAGAGTTTGATGAGTGGGTTCTTTGGGTTGGAGGTTTTTTTTTACTGTTCCCCAAAAATAACATAACTTCTGCATGTGATTATTTCAAAAAAGCTCTGGGCGATGTATTCTGTGAAGTAAGAAGAGCCAATTCAAAATTCTGATTTCTATTGATGTGGGCACTCTTTGCATTTTAGGCACTATCTAAATGCCTTTTCTGGATAGATTCGTTGTCTTGTTTTTAGTACATTGAAACAAGGGGCAGCTGCTAAGGAGGAGGGGAGGCTCTTTGCCAATGCAAGGACACTAGGGAAGCTGTCTGCCAATTTCAGTAAGAGAATATTTTTTTTTCTTTTCCACTCCTCTACTCTTTTCCCATGTTTCTACTCCTTCACATTCACTCCTGGATAGAGGTAGGAGTTCAGTCTCCAAACTGAATCAGTTCTTGCTCCCTTCACTAGGGCTGTCAGCAGAGAAGTTATGTGTCATGACAGTGTTTTTGTGTTGTGGGTAGCTCTTCTCTATGCACTGGGTTAATATAAGCAGGTTTGTAGCCCTTTCCCCCTTTCCCCTGCTGAATGCAACATGCACACTGCAGATCCCTAAGGCTGAGATTACTTGGCTGTACATATTTTCCCTAAAATGACTTCAACTCCTCTCTCTCTCCTAAAAGAACCGCAAGATCTCTGAAACTGTGTCTTTCATCTGAGTGTGCTCAGAGGAAAAACTCTTGATTTTAGAGATCTGATTTTCTTTTCACTTGATTTATGTGACCAGTTATCTGTATGAATAAGGCAAGGCAAAACAGGTATAAGAAAGAGCAGCCCCATGCTGATAAGCTGGCTACCAGCTGATCTGACTTTGCACCATGTTTCAATTAGCTCTACCCAAGAACAGCATCAGTGATTGGAGTAACAACATGGATGGGAGATTATCAAGGGATTCAGCCAATACAAAGTAGCTTTATGTTAGATACTCTGGTACTGGTGGAAATGGTAGCTTTCAGGTGGGACAAAAATGAGCTCCCTGCTACGCTATTTTCTGCAAGAGTAGAGGCTGTCACAGCCTTATTCTAAACATGTGATTACTCATCCATACATGTCTGTACCACTTCTTACTAGATGCTAGTAACATTCTGCCTCACGCAGAATTTCCCAAGCACTCTTCATTTGCAAAAGCAATCCTCCCTACTTTCTGCCCTGGACTGCTGCTAAATAAGTAGAGGTATTACTTTGTTGGGGGAAAATTTGGCCTGTATGCAGAGCAGAGTCTACTGGAAATGGCCAATGTCAGCTATGCTAACTGATGGAATGATGAAACTTGTCCCAATTGCTTAAATGGTGTAATTCATGTGTATTAAACTATATGGTCTAATGGTGGAGCATTAACCTGGAAAGAGGAACTTCTCATCAGGTTGGAAATCCGTGTATGGTTGGTGAAACAGTGTCTAAAGTTGGCCTCTTGTTCCCCCTTAAAGTTTTAAGTGCACTTCAGCTTTTGAAGCTAAACCACTCTGCTGGAGGACTGCCCAGTCTTCCTTTGGCTTGCCTCTTTCTCTGGATTCCCGCCACGTAAGAGATGTTAGCTACTTGGGTTGTGTTTTAGAAACATGGAAAATGTGGCTCATGTTAAGCGTGTGTTAATGGATTGCTGGACTCTTCAGGCTGATGCGTTTTGCATTCTGCATTTCATATGCAGGAAGGCAATTTGGTTTTCCCCTTGTCTAAACCTCGCCCCTGTTGTTTGTTTGCAAAGAGAACTCTATTGCAGAGGTAGCAGGATTTGTTGAGAGTAGGAAGGGAAAGGAGCTTGCACTTAACCTGCATAAATATGGTTATGCTGTAATGTGTAGCTTCACTGCTTCACTTCTCCCCTCCTTTCTTTGGGTGTGACTTCCTGCCAAAGGTATGGCAATATCATCTTGGCATCAGACTGGCTCAAAGGAAAGAGGTTTGGCGTAAGAGTTAAAGAGCTGTCTTGTGAGACAGTTCATTTTTTGTTTGGCCTTTGCATACTTCAAGTGCTTCAGCCATTTCTTGTTTGTAGGGCAGTGGCAAACTTCTCAAGTGGATGTTAGGCACAGCTCCTATCCCATGCTGTGGCCCTAATTGTCCTGAAAAATTATGTCAAGTCCTGTTTGTAATTCTGTTCTTGATTCAGCCTATTTTCCAGTAGAGGGAAGGGAAGGTGAACTGCTTAATTTGCACAGTTCTTGGAGGCAAAAATTTTCAGAAAAATTAGGGCCTTGACATGGTGATTTTGTATGCATGTGGATGTCTTGTCAGCCCATGGTCATCCCACAGAGATAGCATTTCCCTGAATGGGTAGGTAAGGCCTATGTGCACAGACTGTATGAAGTAATTTAGTTTTTTGATGAGATGAAATGCCCTTAAAATAAACCTTGGCCCCACAGAAATCAAGAGCAAAGTTCCTAGTGACATCTGTGGGGCCAAAGTATTGTGGAACTTGATGTAGAAATGGCAGAAGTCTAGATGGGCCAGATTTTTCTAAGCTGCTAATAGGCTGCTACACAGAATGATTTTTTTTTTCTTAGCCTATTTTGCCTTGAAAATACATTTTGCTTTAGAAAAGGTCTTTCTAAGGTGACCAGGTCGAGAGGGGGTCATTACGACACAATAAGAGCACCTACAGCTATATGGGATGAGGCTGTAATGGTCATCTTTGGGCAGTGTGGGGTCTCATGGAAAAATCCTGAAGCACTCATCTGAGAAGACTAGGGAGAAACCGAATTCCAGATCTTGGATTCAGCTGCCCTGCTGGGTTTTCAGGGTTAAAATTTCAAGCCTGAACTGGGATCCAAATAGAGGCAAATGGTCATTCTCTCCTTATAGAAGACCTGAAATTGCAGGCTGGCATTTCCTTGATCTCTGAGTTCTTCCCACTACTGTGTTTTGTGGCATCAGCCTGTCTCACCAACAACATTAAGTCAAATGAGACCCAGCAGCCTCCCTGTCAATGACAAAGGAGTTGTGCTTTCTCGCCTGACACGTAATTTCTGCCTGTAGCCAAGCTCTGGGATAGAGTTGGCCTAGGAGGATTGCTCAGCCGTGTAGGTCATGAGGAGGCCAAAGCATGTAACCTTGGAGTGAGTCAGCCTCAGTGCCTCCGTGAGACTGACATTTGAAGATGAAGAGAGAGAGGGAAAGACAGAACATGAGTGCTGGTGTCGATAACACTCGTGTATGCACATGTGTGAGCAAATCTGTGGGTAAGGTGAAAGCAGAACTGCTGCTGTGCTTGGAAGGCAACAGGGGTAGCTGGACTGTCCCTGAGGGTGGGAGAAAAAGGTAAAGGCAGCTGTAGTCCTGAAAAGTGCCATCACGGGGACTGGACTGGACTGACACCATGGCATTCCATTAACTTCTGTGCCACGCAGCCACAGTGACCACAGCCATATTTAACTCCAGGTTTTGCTCTTCCTCCAGGGGAGGAAAAGGGCCAAAAAAGAATCACATACATTAGCTAGACTTGGAGCTGTGCTACAGCTCTTGTTCAGTTGGGGGCCTCTGAACAGAGTTTCTCGCTACAGTATGACCAGTGGGTATTTGATACCCACTTCACAGGGCTGCAAGGATTTGCTTGTGTGAGAAAGGGGAAATGGTTCAACTGTGCCAGGCAGGGCAGCACCAACAGGAATTAGAGGAAAACTTGCACATAGGAAGGAGGTGGAGCTAAAACTGGCAGACTAAAGCCAAAAAAGTATATTTCTTAGGAATTACATTAGTAGTGGGTAACAGCAGGATCAAGTTGAGTCATATGGACAAAGAGCAGTAATGGGACAATTGCCACCACAAATTTCCCTGTAGCTGTTGCACAGCTCAGAAGAGGCCTTTAGCATTCATTCCCAGGAACAATAACATGGAGACATGCCTCTCCTCTGGATTATAGCAGTATGAATAAGGAGTGAATCTGTTGAAGTCAGTGCAGTTGTCCTGATACAGTGAAACAGGATGAAGACACATAAATCCATCACCCAGGAAAGGGACAGCGCTGAAAATATAAAGGTAGGGTGAAACAACTGGCGCTAGAGGCAGTAAGAGTGCAGTTTCTTCCCACAGCACTATTCGCCCAACCTTGCCCTTTAGGGAAAATTACTATGTGAGGGCTGCTCTGCCCCCATATCCATTTTGCCTCCTGGCTTCTCTGCACCATCAACCAGTGGGAAGGCTGATGTGAAGTGCCTGGTATCAGGGTACCCAGCAAAGGACCCTGCTCTTGTCCCCACACCTAGGCCAAAGGGTACCCATGGCAGTGTGAATAGCTCTGAAGCAGAGCCAGCAGCAGGGACTGGTGAAGCCCTTTCCTTGCTGACCCTGAGAATGAGCAAAGACTGGCAGGGATTTGTATGGTGTAGTCTCATTGTTTGCTCCTGTTCCTCCCAGTGCTGGATAACCAGCTGCTGAAGCTGAGGTTATTCCTAACCTCTTGGGCAAAAGTTTACTTCCACTTTCTAGCTGGCCATATCAGTGCTTTCTTTTTCCTTTTCCCACTCTTGTGCATGGCAAGGCTGGCTGGACAGTGCAGCCCAGAGCAGAGCTCTGTGTCCACAGAGCACCCAGGAGTGAGCCCAGGATGGCAAACACACTTGGTTCTGCTTCCACATGCAACAGTTTATGCCTGCTGCAAGGAGAGGGTTTGGGATGCTTATAGGATCTTTTCGATACTTCTCCTCCCCCAAACAAACAGTGTCCTAGGCTGTAGGGTTGCCTAATTCCCTGGGAGCCCAGATCTTGGTGGGAACCCACTGGCACTGCGGTATTGTACTCATCTGTGACACTGATTAGCCTTCGTTGGCCTAGTTCTCCACTGACTCTGGCCTCCTATCAACAGCTTCAGGGACACTTGGATGTCAGGTGTCCCCTTTGATTCCTCTGCCTGTAGGAAGAGCTGTGATGGGGCTTGGAGTACCGGCAAAGTTACAGAGTTCCTACTTGCTTTCCATTTCCAGTCTCCATTTCCTCCTCTTACCAGATCAGGAGATGTCTATATTTCAGGTATATTTTTTCTAGTTTTAATGGAGAATGTCTGCTAGTATTTCCTGGTTGACTGCATTCATTTTAGAGAGCAATCTTAAAATTTTGTCAATCGTTGTGGCCTTCTGTTCCCTCTAGTGGTGGCTGGGCTGTCTTTAAGCCATAGCTACATAAGGAGTTTGTTTTAGGTCTGAACCCACTTTCAAGATCTAATTTACCCTCAGTCTGTATTGTTCCTACAGATATTCACTAAGAGGGCTAGGAGACATTTAATCCAAGCTCTGGACTTTGGGGATCATCCTTCTGCAGGCTTGACCTTCACACAACCTGGTGCGTCAAGCACCAGTCCACCAGCAGGTGTCCCAGGAGCCCAGTGGTTTCTCACCACAGGAGGCCCAGGTTCTCTCATGCCTGGACTTGGATCTTCTGAACAGCAGTGTGGATGCTGTGCCACAAGCAGGATACAGCCAAACCAAAAGCACAATGTACAAAAGGAAAGCATGAGGATCATGGGACTGGGTGTGCTCAAGCTACGATCTTCACCTCACCATGTGGGTATACTCCTGTCAGAGGCTGAGAGGCTTGCTTTTGCCTTGGTGACTGGAGCTGGCTCTATTGGCACAACCAGGAAGGCCTAAACCAGTACAGGCCAGAGGATTAAGAATAAGCACCTGCAGCATAGCATGAAAAAAGGTGATTTCAAGGATAATGTGAGGCAGATATTGTATTTTGTGTCATGTTCAGCCGACACAGGAGTACTGGATTGAGACAGTCCCCTGTGCTGCAAAGAGAGCGTTATTTTTTGTAGATTCCAGAAACCCTTCGTTTTTGAAAGGAACTTAACTGGGGACTACCAGTTCTCTGTTAGCAATACTAACAACAGATGGTAGTTTCTCCAGCTCTTGCAATGGAAATGAAATTTCTGTCTAAAGGAAAAGCAGTAATAATATTGTATTAGTCCCTGAAAAAAGCACAGAAGTATGTGCTAGCACCATCTAGCCAGCATCCCCATCACTGCATCACCAGCTATCTCTCCCATTTTTCCATCTTCCAGCTCGATGCAAGTAGTTGTCCTCTATTTTCAGCTACAGCTCTTATTTACTGCCTTGTATTCTTTGTCCCCTGACATTATTGTACGTCCTCTCCCACTCCCCATCTTCTTTCAGGGAGAGGCTGCAAGCTTGCAGTCAAAGCCATCGACTATGTCCCAGTACTTGGGACTGGGGAGGAAGGGAGATGTTCTGGTGATATGCCAAACCTCAGCCCCTCTGGCAATGGTAAAGCCAGAGTATTCCTGTGCTCCACTTACAGTAAGTGCCTGAAACATTGGGAAGATGTCTACAGGGCATGTGTTGAAGCAGCCGCTGGGAAAGCTCTAGCCTGACACAAGGCACAGTCCGTCAGCCCTAAAAGCAGGGAGCTGTGAAGTCATCTTTGCTACCTACTGTCTCCAGGTGGGGTAGCCCCAGGCATGGGTCAGCTTGGACCCGACTGTCTCATTTCAAGACCATGTGTCCAAAGCAGCAGCAGAAGGGCCAGGTGAGCAGCAAGTGATCACCTGAGGCAAGTAATCACCATAGACCAGGCAGTGCTGTGGGGCCAGCCGTCTTTGCATGCCGTGTAGGCAGTACCCGGTTTCACGCTGTGGAGGCAGTCCTGGCAGCCCACTCTGTCTTGAAGCTTGCACAGTTCCTGAGCTCATCTCCTGGCCTCCTTTTTTGGGGTGTGCTCTGCCTGGGCAGTGGCATGGAGGTAGTACAGCAGCTTGTGAGTGAGGGCAGGATATCCCTGCAAGCCCTTGGTCAGCGTCCCCAGCGTGTGAAGGTCACTGGCTCCTGGGTAAATTTCCATCAGATGCGGCACTCTCCCATTGCGACTCAGCATTTCTGACACCCGACTGCAGCTTCTCTTTCTCATTTGATCATTTGCTTGGTAAGGGGAACTAACAGCCGTTACTAGAGCGATTTGGCCACTGTCCAACAGTGTGTATATTACTCACACATTTCCCTGCTAGCAAAAGGCTTTTCTTTTTTCACTGTCTGGTTGCAGCCTCTTCCTATCTTCATCATTAGATAGCTCAGAAGGTCAGTGCTAAAAGGGAAATCTCAAAGGCTAAAATTTTTTACAACCCAGAGTAAGGGAGGGCCAGGGGGGAGGGGAAGGGTGAGAGGGAAGGGAGGGTATGCCCAGCTGAATTGATTCTTCACTAGGATTGTCTCTGATACAACTGAAAACACGATCCTGGAAATTAGGATATTTATAGAAACTGTACTGCCCCAGTAGGGTAAATCTCAAGGTCATCTAATGATCACTGCGAAAGGAATGGCCAGATACTGCTGCTGTTGCCCTGGCATCATAAGACAGTAAGACCTTGAATTCGGCACTGAAATCTACATACAAAAATGGGATCCTACTCCCTCTCCCTAACAACCATCTCTCCTGAAACTGCATTAAGGAAATACATAGCCCAGCAGTGAGGCTGCTCATAATGCCTGCATGGCTTTTTTTTTTTTTTTTCCCCGTGAGAACATTAAGCTATTAACTCTAATTCCCTCAGAAGTAGACATCTGCAATTCTTGTCACATATAGGGCATCTCAGAAGTTTGCCTGAACAAGCAAAGGACCAAGTGCTGGCCTGAAGCCAGTTCTTTCATTTTTGAGCCCTTCCCATCCCTTGAGGAAATTCTGCATGGAGATGCTGGATGTCCCAGCAGAAAGAAAAGGAGAGCAGAGGACTTGTGTTTTCACTACATCTTTTATATTTCTGCACAAAGTGAAGTTCTGACCTCATTATCAGGTGAACACGATCCTTCCACTGCCTCACACCCTCAAAAGTACTAGCTGTTAAAGAAATCTGTGGTAACAGGAAAGGTGAGAGCAAGGTCATGACCACAGCTATTTCACTCTGGCCCAAAGAACTGCCCAGGTCTAACAAGTGAGGAGTTGCCACTGGAGAGAGTGGGGTCGAGGAGGCACTGTCCTGAGCCAGCTACTCACTCCTGAAAGTTTAAAACACTCTCCTCTTCCAAAACATTAAAGGAAAACTAAATGTGACCTCTAGACAACCTTCCTGAATTGCCCTTCCTGAGCACAGAGCAACATCTTCCCTAATATTTTCTGTTTCTGACATATCTTTTTACCAGTGGGGGGGCTTACAAGAGCCTTTAAGTTTTGTGTACAGGGTTAATAGGGTAAATTATAATACAAATTATACATTAAGGGAAATTCATATCTTTGAACATTTATTCTGCTGTGAACCAAAGTACTTGATTGCATTGACAGTATTGTAGCCAACACAATGCAATGCAAAACAGTAATAAAAGCCAAAAAAAAGTCAGACTGTGGCCACAGTGGTCCACAATGAATGTGAGAATGATTGTGTGGCAACGGCAACAAGGAGCATGCAAAGTATACAGCAAAGGTGAATATTCACTAGAGTACACTGCATGAAGGGCACATTTTTGCTGTTGTATGACCTTGGGTCAGATTAAGCAAGGCCAAGCAAGTATAAATGTGCCAAGCTGTGCTGGAGCATGTCCTTTGAAAAGGTATGCTCACTCAGGTGAGGCTGTAGGATTTCAGCAGTCACCTGCCAGGTCCTCAGCCATGCAGTACCCCAGGGATACATTCTCTTCTGGGTAGCTGGAATCAGGTCTGGTTGTCTCCATCAAAATACTCGGGCTGCATTGCAGGTAGATTAAAACCTGTTATAGACTGTCTTGATGAGGGGTCGTTTCTGATGTAGAAGTAGTGAGTAAGTAGCTGATGAAGAATATGCAGCCCAAGGGAAGTTATGGAAAAGTGCTGGAAGACCAGCAGTTTTGAACACAGTGACTAACAACCTGAGCCTGAGCCAAGTTGAACGGCTCATTAAACTCAGGGATAGTTTTTTGTGGGTCAAGGGGAAATGGATAAGGAAAAATGCTGTGGAAAAGCTTAACTTAATGCTGCAGGTGAAGGTGAACACTGAGTGTGAACATGCAGTGCTGCACAAAAAGGTGTACAAATATGAAAGGGAGATACAGGGCAAGACAGTCCAAAGCATTTGACCTCCAAATTCCCAGACTGAACTTCCCTGCTCTGGACAGGAAGGATTATATATAGTTTTAAAGGTGGATCCTATAGGAAAAGCAGTAGTTGTTTGCCTTTCTGAAGAGTAGAGGCTGTAGGGGGTATGAATTCCTAGCCTAGGATGGTCCATCTTGCTAGGACTTGCGTGAAATTGAATCCACTCTAGAGGATTCATACCAGAAAGGCTGCAGCTAATACACATGACATTCTCAAGGATTAGAAAGATGATTTTTCATGGGCCAGGTTGCTTTAGAGACGTTGGCACTATCATATCAAGGTGAATCCTATTGTCCGTCTAGGAGTACACATGAAAAATATGAGAGCACCACTGGGGTATGAAATGCAGAGACAGCTTATGTACATGGGAGAAGATGGTTAAATGTCTCAGTGGGAGAGAAACCTGTAAGTACACTGTTTGTCTTGTTAAACTTTTAAAGTTCTGGGCAAAGATTTTCTCTGTCTTGTGTTCATTGTTGTCTTAGCCATTCCTTGGAGAATGTAGGGTTGGCTTTTACTTAGTGAGGCCCAGCTCAGAGAGGAAAATGGTGCACAAAGCACCCAAAATATGGCTCCTTGTAGGAACTCTACACTATTTCTTAATAGAAATTTTAACTTTCATTTGAATGCTCAAAAAGGGAAATGCGTTGCCCTGATCTGCTGGCTACCTTGATGAGTAATGCACTGCTGAGGCACTAGGTGTCTTCAGGTAGCCTCACAGGGGTGTCTGGTAAATAAGAAAGAAAAAGGTGTAGCTCAAACATTGTAGAAAACTTTGTCGGCTCTTTTTCCTCTTATTTATTAACACTTCTTGTTGAAGGAGAACTGTAGTGTAAACATTATAAGGCTTATACCCCAACCCATGTCATCAAGGCATGAGCAAAATTCCTTTCTTAGGTCTTGTCCTTTGGATATAGCACCGACTCCATATTTGCTCTCTCCTGCTGGATGTGGGAGCAAGAATAAGTCCATACATTTTTAACGTTGGGATGGGACAACCACTCTCAACAGTGCAGAATGCTAAAGGGGCCCTGTGGGGAGTGACAGGTTAGGGCCATGCCAGGTCAGGGGGACATCATCTATTCATTCACTCCCTCTAACGCTGTTTTGTGCCTTTTAAATTCTACAAAGTCACAAGAGGCTTCTCCTGCTATGCACATTTTTGAAAGACCTCCAAGAAGAATGACCTCCTTCTCTGTTCCCTTGGTGAGAGAGCACCCTTCTGCCTACAGTGAAATGAAGCAAATAATAGCATCTGCTAGTCCAGGGGGCATCTTTCAGCAGTGGAAGCTTACAGGTTTTGCCTGGTATTTTCCCTCTTCCTAAAGCACATGTTAATGATTTTGACCTTTCTAGTAATTTGATTCCAAAAACAGTGTTGCAGCAGCTGAGCCCTGAGCTGTCATTTTGAAGAGAAGATTATTATCACTCTGAAATCAAAGCAACGGGCTGCTTGTTCAAGCCTGTGCGGAGTTCCCCACATGTGTGGAGATCCTCCTCTCATCTTTCTGTGTCCTCAGCTCTGGGCCTGCTGTCAAGAAGTTCCAGTCTGGTAGGCCAATGTAAGGATAAATCTGATGCCAATTCTTTGCATCACTGTAGAGTAAAAAAGCTCTAGGAGATCAAAGTGGTTGAATATTTTGGGGTGATACTGAAGGAATCCTTGTACACAGGTACCTAGCATGGGGGTGTGTGTGTGTATGTGTGACAACATTTGTTCATGGTGTGCAATAGTTGAAAGGACATTTAGGCTATTTGCAGATAGACTAGAAAGTGCTCCCTGCTTGCCTTAAGCAGAAGCTAGCTCAAGCAAAAGGTCTCCTTCCAGATCCGTGTTCCCTTGGCTGATCCCCCAGTGTGAATACTCCCTAACGTTTCTGTGACTCAGTGGATTTGTGATGGAAATCATGGCAGTATTTTCAGAGTTGCAGTCTAATACCTGAGCCCCGACAGGATTCTTGCCCCCACATCTCTGGCATTTTTACATAGTTATGTAATGCCTCTTACTCACAGCTCTGAAATCAGGAGTATGTCCGCGTAGTAAGGAACCAGTGAAACTCGGAGTAAAATCCAAACCTACCATTTGTTCACTTTTGAAAATCTTTTCATTCATATTTGGGTCTGCAACTTTTTCAAAAATGTGATTTGAAGATAGCTTGCCCTATTGGCGGGAACAATAAGGTTTATATTTAACTTCGTCCTTTGCATTGCAAAATTCAAGTTGTAGTGTAGAAAGAAAGTTTGATTAGCTGCTTCACGAGACTAACATGAGCATCTGCCTTCAGCTTGGCTATTTCATCTCCTCTTCTCCCAGTCCCCTTCCTCCTGTTCCCTAAATGCTTATTAAGAATAGCAATTAGAAGAATAAAAAAGAAAAAGAAGTAATCTCATCCATACAAACCCCTAAGCCCATGGATGTGTTTCTTGTATCAAATGAACAGAAAGCTGCTGTCCTCAGAAAACTGGTAATAAAAATCATTTGGGAGGCTCACTGCTCAGTGCAGAGCAGTGTGTGTTCTCCATGCAGTTCCTGGTTGCTCCTTTATGGAAAGTGTCCTTTTTGCTGTGCCTGACAGAGGTGGTTCTCCCAGGTTAGATGGAGCATTCGCAGCTGTGTGCAGAGGCCACAGAGCCTCATCATGGGGCAGGTACACTGGGGAACTGTCACAAAAGGACTGTTCAGGTATTCTTGTGTCATATTCAGAGAGGGGATATTACCCGGCTAACTGAAAAGTAGGGGTAAACCACTTTACAGTGAGTTCACATATATGAATGCAAATCGGATTTGAAAGTGGTAGGCATGTGTGTCTGCACCATCTGCCTTCTCTGGGCCATATTCACCTTTTCTGAGAGGTTGTACCAGCCACTGCTGCTGTCTGTAATAATCACAGTAGCACTGACTGCACTGTTCGTATATTCATACAGCCATGGTCTTCCGCAGCGAAAGCTGCCTCCCTTAAGGCTACAGACTGGAAAGCAGACCCACCTGCAGACTGCTGTGCCAGCAGCTATAGAGCAGGCAGAGAAGCCAGGGCCAGAAAAGCAGTCACGCATTGCAAAGCCACTATCAGGCTCTGTTTCACAGGTGAAGAAACCGAGACAGATGGAGGGCAAGTGAATTGCTCAAAGTGGTATGAGTAATATCAGTGGCAATGCGAAGTCTTGAAACTAAGCCTGGCTTAGGCCATGTGAAATGTGCAATAAACTGGGCTGCAACATCCCTGGGCTTCCCACTCTTACCCCAGAGATTCACTGGCACAGCTGACACTGGTTGCACCACTGTGTTGGCTGTGATCCAACAGTACTGCTGGGAGACCTCCTTTCTTTCTATGGTGAGAAAGTAACTGATTCTTCTTGGTCCTGTTCAGCTCGGTCTTCCCTTTTTGGGCACATAATGGAGTTGGGTAAATAATTTATAGGTACCATCTGGCAGGAGCAGAGACACTGACATTTAAAGAGTCAGTAAGGATGAAACAAAGGCTTTGTTGTTTTCTGATGTTCCAAGAATACGTTGCACTGAGAGTAAGCACACCTTGTATTTCCCCTCTGCCCCTTGTCCTTTTGGGTATCCCCTCCCAATCCACTCCAGTCTGCAATTTCTAATTCTTTCTTTCCTCCTTTGCTCCCTGCAGGTGGCTGCCTCATGGGCACATGAAGTTCAGGTGCTCTATGTCATGGTTGCACAGAGGTTTCAGTAGACCATGGGCAAAAGTTAACTAGCACCTTTTTTATGGTCAGGTGTATTGCAGTGTGGTGAACCGGGACTCCCCCCAACCTCTTCTAACTGGTAGCCTTGGGTGGACCAATCTGCCTCATTCCTAGACCTCTGTGTAGCTCTTTTCTACCCAGTCCCCTCTTCCCATTTGCCTAGGTCTGAGCATCTGCTAGACTCCTGTCTCTGACTAAAGAGCATTCTCACTCATGAGTCCTGTTTTGAGCTTAGACCTTCCTCCTAGTCCTCCAGCTTGGCCAGGCCCCAAGCTTGATGAGACTGATCAGGTAGATAGTCCAGTCTGCAGGGAGAGTGAGGGCTGTAGAGGAAAGGTGTGATAGAAATAATCCAAAACAATGGTTTTGGCAGCAGTTTAATTACCCATGATGTGATGTGTACCCATCCTGGGCCACATCTAATCTGTCAGTTCTGCTTGTCTTTCAGGAAAAATGATGGGGTGGGAAAAGAGCCAGAAAGATTAGTTTGTGTTGAGGCTGGCACTTCTATGAATCGTGTGGCTCTTTTATGGCTCACATGGCTATGTCAGGCTAATCCATGATTCATTCACTTTTTCTAGTTATTTAGACTTTTCCTGGTTGTCCATCATCCTAGAAACCAGCTAGGTTTCTGAAAACTAGGTCTCCCTGCCAGCACTGACATTTCAACTCGGTATCTTTGGCAATCCTAGGACACTTCTCTTACTGTTTACTATGCTTGGATCTGCCTGAGACAAACTACTAGACCTTGATATTGCCCTTTGAATAGCACAACCCTCTTTGCACTGGTTAGCTGTTAGGCTAAAGTATTTGAATGCTCTAAGTAATGTGCTTCACTTTTTATTAAAGAGAAAGAGAAGAGCACAAGTATACAAGCAGAAACTACAAGCAATGGAAAACAAAGAGATTCCTAAAGTTCTTTTTTCAGATTGATAATTTGCCCAGTGTTAATGGTGTATTGCTCATGTCTCCAGAAAAGATACTTAGAAGCAAGAGGGAATTGCAGATTTCTGGGGCTAGATGTATTGGAAAGGATGAACAGCTCCATCCCATAGTAACACTAATCAGTCAGGCATGTGCTGTGTGTCACTCAGTGGAGGAGTGCCTGCTCCACTGCGCAGCATCTCTGCTGTCACTGACAGTAGCTTCAGTCCTGTATTCCTCACTTATCTTCCCATCGTGACTCTCCTCTGCACCTTCCGTCCTTTAGTATCAGGCTGTTCCCTGCTTCTGGATTACAGATCAGCTCTGGGAGCACATCCCCTTTCTCAGCTCCACTTTGTGCCTCTATGCCTTTTGCAGTCTCACACAATGACCACTTTCACACTTTTAATCTCCTTTATTTCTTCCCTCCCCTCTTCTCCCACTGCTCTTTTCAGCATTGTAATAGGATGGCACTTCTCTGAAAAACATTTTAAAGCCATAATCATATCTTCTTCAGATTTTTATAGTTTTAGCCATCTCACAATGGCAGTGGAGAAAGTGAAGCTAAGCACGCTTGGTGATCATCCCAGAAAATGTTCATGTCAAAATCAGAAAATCAGAAACAGACTTCAGTGTATCTCAGTCTCGATGCATGGTTCTGGCTCCCTTGCACAGCATGGACATTGCACTCTGCTCCAGGCCAATCAGAAGGTGGCAGCTCCTGCCATCACAGATCAGCCAGTGGGACGGACTGTGCCAGCCCCCGCCCCCCCCCCCCCCCCCCCCCCCAAAGTCTCCTGCAGTGCAGCCAGCCAGGAAGCCAGGCTGGTGAGCTTTGTACAAGTAGGTGAGAGTAATTTACAGGATCCCATCACCAGCCCAGTTTTGCAGGTATCAGCAAGCAGCTGACTGCGAGAATATTCTAAATCTTTTCCAGATGCTTAAAACACGTGTCTGAAAGCCACAGGCAAGAGGGAAGGATGTGATAAACTGGATGGAACTTTTATTTATCCCTTCTGACCTGTATAGTACTATCATTATCTGATGCTGTGCTTTCAGAGCATGAGCAAATCTTGTGTCAGCCTCAGCACAGGGCTGAGCATAGCTCAGCTACCTGGAAATACCTATGTGCTTCAGTTTATCGTGGGGAGTGTAACAGATTGGAATAAAACAAATCATTTCTCCCATTTAGGGAGGGTAGGCTGTGTCTGCTGTATATTGTTCCTCCTTGGATAGAGCTGTTGAATGGCTGTCAGCACACTGAAGGCTTTTAAATATAATAGAAAGCCAACCTAAACTTCCCTCATCTGGTCTGGATAATCTGGCTGATCTCACCATTCCTGCCGAACAATGGAAAATTGCCTGAATATTTAAACATGTATTGTTCTTAGGGATACAAAATGTTCAGCTAGTTTGGTTGCCTTAGCAACATCCACTTCTAAAAATACAAAAGAGACAATCTACAAAATAAGTGAATGTGTAGAACAGGCAAGGAGAAAAAAATGCTTCTTTCTCCCTGACCCAGAGCAATTGGATTGTGGGCATAAAATGCTTTCATTTAAATCTCAGGATTGAGCACATATCGTCAACACACTTGTTGCACAAGTTTAATTTTTAATAGTTTAGAACATGACTAACGTTAAACCCATGCAAGTCCCTGTGAGATCTCTTTTGTATTGGCTCCAAACAGATTCTGTCAATGGTATGTTTAAAGTGATGTGAGCCCAGAAAGCAGAGATTGCACCAGAAGTAAGCTGTCACAGTGGTGGTTGCTGTGTGCTGTGGGGCAAGGGGGCTAAAACTGTAAGGATTAATTAAGAATGATCAAAGGCCAACCTGAGATAGACCTTGCAAAGGCAAGTAAAAGAAACAACAAACAATTCCTTCACAACATGATGGGGAAAGGACCTGTGCATGCTCGAGAAAAGTAATGAGGGGATCCTAAGCGTGGCACAGGAACATCATGAATTAAAGGAGGAACACTTCACCTGTCAGTAATTCTGACAATGGAGAGCACGGGGCAAGTGCTGTGTGTATGGAAAAGGAAATGACTGCATTTGAGATGAAGCAAGAACATAAGCATCTTGATCAGCTCCAGTCACAGGGACCAGAATATCTCAGAATATTGAGATAGCTGGCATATGAAATGGCAAATCTTGCAGGGCGGATTTTTAATTAATCTATCAAGTTGGTGGTGGCACTGTCTGACTGCAGAATAACAGATGCAGTACTTATGTTATCTCTAAGAAAAGGAAAAGGGTGTAATCTAGGGAAATGCAGACCCATTCTTCTGACCGCCACAGTGCATACATACAGCTTTAGAGCCAACCTGTAGGAGGGAATAATAAAAAAATACGGAGGCGTATGAACAATGAGGTACAATGCAATTCTGGTTTGTCGAAGGCAGAGCATGCCATCATAGCATAAGTTGATAAGACAATTCTTTTGGATAGGGGAAATTAGAAAGATCTTATTTGTCCATACTACAACAAATTACTTGAGACAGTGCCATATGTGAAATTAATAGCTAAAATAGAAGTTAGGGAAAAATTAGAAGGCTGATAGGGGAACAAAGGTAGGTTGTATGGAAAGGGAAGGTATCCAGCTGGAGGAATGGAATTCAGTAACTAGCTTTGCTAGTGCATTAGCTTTAATATACGGAAGTGTATTGGCATCTGTAACAGAAATGCTGTGGTGGCTTAACAGCTGGAAATGCCAGAGAAGGACAAAAGCTTGCACTTGATATTATATTACCCTGTCGTCACATGGTGACTGTGAGCTCCAACATGTTGCAATTGTGAAAAGGCAAATAATACCCTACAACGCATCCAGAGAGGGAAGGAAGAGTGAATAGTGGTATGCAGGACTCAGGATCTGAAAAATGGAGGGCAATTCTTGTCACCTACTTACTAGAAATATGTATTCCAATGGGAACAGGTGAAGAGTGAGCAGATGATGCCAGGAGCAGGAGACTCCTAGCCTTTGTGGAGAGACTGAGAGAGACTGGGTTTTACAGCCAGCAAAGTAGAGGATGAGAGAGGTTGTATTTCCTCTCTATAAATGTATCCGAGTGTAACAATCAGAAGAGGAAGTTATTAAAGCTGAAGGACAGCTGTATCCCAAGTATAAGTAGTTATAAACTGACCATGAAAGAATTTAGCCTGGAAATCGGAAGAAAGCTTCTAGCCATCTGAGCAATTAGGTTCGGGAACAGCCTCTAATGGGAGAGGCAAGGAAAGCAGGCTGGCGTGCTTTAAGAAGGTTTCACGCAAATGAAGGACGTTTCATGCTGTGGCTTCCTGTGATAGCACTCAGCGACCAACAGATTTCTAGTGCTAAATATCTGTCTAATCACAAATCAGTTTGGCAGTATCCATATCCAAGAGATCTCCACTTTACCTAAACTTAATTCTGTGCTTTCAGCCACACCCATACTACTCAGGGTGCAAAACAGATTCACTGGAAAACACTTGGTGGGGAGACAGTGACAGCAGGGAAAGGAAAATACTATTTCAGCAGAAAGCCTTTATCCTTCCCTGGTCCTGAGGGACATGAGATAACACCACATTTGTATATTGGGGATACAGCCCTGTAATGCTGATGCCAACAGATGACCCAGAAGAGCTTCCTAGAAATATAGTAACTTCATACACAGTATAGACCCATCATGGAGACAAACAGCAACAGCCCCAACTCTCTTCCAGTCTGTTTCTGTTTGCTTTCTCCCATGAACTGTGACTCTGTTGAGGGTGTTCAGATGAAAGCCTTCTTTTTTTCTGGATGTTCATCCTGGTTTTTATCACTTGCAAGGTGTTTGCTGTGCTGTCTTTATGCTCCTCAGGACTTTTTGTGACAGTTCCTCTCACAAATTTTTGCAGAAGAGGAGCATCAGTTTAAGCTGATGGGATGACTTGCCTAAAGTCACTTGGGAAGTCATAGTAGAACAGATTTGTCTACCAAATTCCTACTCCCCGCCTAACTACAAAGCCAGTGTCTCTGCTACCCTTTCTTCCTTGTTTCATTTTCCCCTTCTGTTTTAGTCTGGTTCTGTCAAGCTCACTTGTGTCCTCTTCACTCCCTTCTCCTTGCCAGCTGAAGAACATGGCTTGGGTGTCCTGCTGCAAGCCTCTGCCCTCTGATTTCTCGTGGTTCTCCATTTGATCCATCCATTGCTCTCATGGCTGTCACGGTTGTAGACCACCACAGCAACAGCACAGAGGTGGTTAGGATGAACATAAAAGAAATGAATTATTGTGACACCAGCTGAGGCAATATGCATATACAAATGGGAAGCAGGGCTTTGGGAGAGCCCTGGGCAGGTTTCTTGCTTTATACAGTGGATAGAAACTAATATGACAGATTTGCCAGATCTTGCTCATCAAGGGTAAAACTGATGCAATTAATTCCCGTCTTGTGCTCCCCTCAGCAGGCAGCTTTTGCTCTGTGTTTTCTCTGCAGCATTGCAGCCTCTGTCTCCCCTGTTACCCTCCTCCCATGCCAGGCACAGCTGGTGAGTGTAATCTGTGATCCACTGAAAACCATCTGGGGGGACAGGAGTGCCGTGGAGCAGGACACACACCTCTCATGCCATCATGTGAGCCAGTGGCCACATGCAACTCCCATCAGTATAATGCATGGAAGAGAAAAAGAGTTAGCAGAAGAAAGCAAAGCCAGTGGATACTGCAGTTGCTATGCAAGACTGTTGAAATGATCTGAAATGTCTATTCTGGGGGGATCTATAATGTAAGGAAACTCACATGTGCATATCCTTCAACAGGCAGAGTGAGCTGCAGCTCATCTCTACATGTGCTTTGATTTGGAAAAACAGCTAATTATATATCATTTACACTCTACTGTAATTATGCTGTCTCCAAACCCCAAATTTATGTGCAGTGTTGAAATGGTCTGTCAGTGCCACTGCAGCACTTTGGGTGAGCAGGCTTGCATGAGCCTGGTGTTTTGAGTAGGGAGATCTTCTCTGAAGTATCAGAACTTTTATGTGTTTAAGTTGTGATGAGAATGGAGACCTTTCTCATCATATGTGTGTCTGTCCAAGCAGGGAGTCTCAAAAGCAACTGGGATATGGTGAACATGATATCTGACTGCACAGCCAGTTACAGAGATTCTTGCTTTTCACAATCTTCCTGTCACTGTCCCATTTATATGGATGTAACTTATGGTGCAATTGTGGCAATTTCTTACAAGGAAAAAAATTTAATTACATAAAATGTGGTCTGTGCCATGTCTTGAGAAATTATTAATCATCATGGACCAGATCTTCAGATGAATCAAGTTAATGTTTGTCTCAGAGAAAAGCGTGCAGGGCAAGGTGACATAAGCTAACATTTTATCCAGCTAATGCTTGCTCTGCAGAAAGATTAAAATGGATCCAAAGAGAATTAAAAGGAGTTTAGGGTTTGTGCTACCTGTGCCACACATATATGTCCTTGAAGACATAACAGTGGCCAGAGATTTAGATATGCTTTCCCCTATCTGCTCCTAAATAGCAAGAGAAGCAAGAGACAAAGTTGGGTGTTTCATGTCAGTGCTTATGAACCTGTTGTTCAAACACCACAGGTGTTTGGTAAGACATTAAAGGTTTTCTACAAAGTACTGTAAAAATACACACTGAAATAAAATACACACCTACGTTCCTGCTTGCAAGCAACAACAAAATGGAGAGGGGAAAAAGAAAACACTATTTAATTTATATAAACAGAAGGAGGAAAAAATAAAGGCATATACAAAATTTTAGTCCAATTTTTAGTTGATTGTAAAGGAAAAGCAGTAAGCCGTGTCTTTTTTTTTTTCCCTTCATAAAGACTGGATTGCTAAGAAACACTGCTACGCTCTGCCTCAGTGCAATCCTTTTGATCATCTTCCTTCCTGCTTTGTACCACAGACTCTGACAAAGCTGGGGCCACAGATCTGTCCCACTCTCTCCTTTTTCTCTCCATCCCCTTTCCCATCTAAGGAGCTTGCACACTATGGTGAAGACTTGAGGGCTCAGATGTCACTATTTCCACTACTGCACCTCAGCCATACCCCCTGGAGAGTTATCACTTTCTTTATTGGCAAGGTAACTAAAGGGAAGCCCACTTCATACATCAGCCGCTCCTTTGTAAAGCTTCATGCAAAGCTTTTTGCTTTGTTCAGAAGGAATCTTCTTCCCTGTTAGCCAAATAACTAATGTAGGCTTGTCCCCTTTTATCTGAGGCATCGTGTCGTGATAGCAGCCAGAGATTATAACCCCATGGTCAGGTGGTCAAAAGCAGTGATCCCATGATATGATCCTGTCTTCACTGCATGTGTATTCCTGCTTGTCCTCTTTCACCAGGCTGCCTAGCTGTCATATCCCCTTCTCTGCCAGTGTTTTCCAGCTACCCCTTCTCTGACCTGTGATTAAAGTAGCTGTGGGAGTTCAGTGGCTCCGGGGACTGTCATCACAGGCTTTAGTGGGTATGTGGTGATGTGGCAAGGCATCCCCTTACAGTATGGAGACACAGCATAAAAAAGAGGAAGGAAACAAGTAATGAACTAAACTCCAGCAAAGGTTGTGTCTGCTCAAGGACACAGAAGCAGACAGCTGCAACATCTGTATGTGTTTGTCTGTAGTTAGGTATGGCTCCTCTGTCATGCTCTCATACAGTGTTTCCCACCAGGTGGGAGAATCTGCAAGGATAAAAGCTAATCTTAGTGGGGAGACCCCAGGATTTCTCTCTGTCAGTTACAAAACCTACCCAGCTGATCTGTCACCAGCTTTTTGCTAGTAGCTTTGATTGCAATTCAATTACTGATCTGTTCCTAAGACTGGGGGCAGATATGAGTAAGGCAGTAATAATATCTTTACTCCCCTTCCCCCTGTAGGAAGGAAAAATGGTCACGAACTTGGAGATCCAACTGGGCAAGGCCAGGAGCTGAATGGGGCTCCCTACTGAAGAAAGACTGTCTGGCTCTGTGGCTGCTTCTGTTCTCCCACTGTCTGAAAATGTCCTAAGCCCAGAAACATCCCTGCAGACAAACACTAGTTTGAATCATTGAATAGTTTAGATTGGAAAAGACCCTGAAGAACACTGACTCTAACTGTAAACCTAATGCTGCCAAGTCCACCATAAACCATGCCCCTAAACACTACATCTAGATGTCTTTTAAATCCCTGCAGAGGTGGTGACTCAACCACTTCCCCGGGCAGCCTATTCCAACGCTTCACAAACCCTTTCATGAAGAAATTTTCCCTAATCTCCGATCTAAACCTTCTTTGGCCATTTCCTCTTTTTCTATTGCTTGTTATCTGGGAGACTGACACCCACCTGCCTACAACCTCCTTTCAGGTAGCTGTAGAGAGTGATAAGGTCCCCCCTGAACCTTCTTTTCTCCAGACTAAACACCCCCAGTTCCCTCAGCCACTCCTCGTAAAACTTGTGCTCCAGACCCTTCACCAGCTTCGTTGCCCTTCTCTGGACACGCTCCAGCACCTCAAGGTCTTTCTTGTAGTGAGGGGCCCAAAACTGAACACAGTGTTCGAGGTACAGCCTCACCAGTGCTGAATACAAGGGGACTCAGTACCCTGGTCCTGCTGGTCACCCTATTTCTGATACAAGCCAGGATGCTCTTGTCCTTCTTGGCCACCTGGGCACACTGCTGGCTCGTGTTGAGCCGGCGGTCAACCAGCACCCCAGGTCCTTTTCCTCCAGGCAGCTCCCCAGCCACTCTGCCCCAAGCCTGTAGTTCCTGCTATTGCTCCTGCTGCACAGCATCTGCCCAGGACCTGGCAGGAGTGTGAAGTGAAACTTCCATTACAGTAGAAGTGTACATCATGAAGCTTAGTCTTGAATGGCCTGCTGCCTGTCCTCATGCAGAGAAAGCCTTTGTTTCAAGACATTTAAGAAATGGTTCACAGGACCACATGGAGGAACAGGGGCAGCTGTGCTTGTTCAGCTTTTCTGTCTGAAGCCAAGAACCCACCCAAGGTTTCAAAGGTTTTGGAGGTGGGGTGTAAGATGTAACTAGAAGTTTGTACTTTCTAGCTAGCAGAAGTTTTCCTCATAAACAGGCACTGAAGTACATGGCAGTACCGTATGTTCACCATGCTGAGACTATGAGCAAAACCAGTTCCTGCAGGCTTACAAGCCCAGCAGATCTCCACAGCCAAATCCAGACTCCAGTGAAATGTTTCTCTGTCTTGGATTTCAGTAGAGCCAGAAATTTGCCCCCACATCTACTTTCATCAGGATAACTTTTTTTTGTTTCCATGCTGCTCCTTAGCCAGCATGCATCCCAAACCATCTATCTGACCAGTGCCTTCTTCCCATTTAAATCCTTGTCTCGCTTCTCCAAAGAATCACTTAATATAAGTTATTGCTTTTTCACGATGTGGTTATTTTAGATATCTGTAAGGCCTTCAATAATCTGTCTATGCTATACCAGCCTAAACTGTGTCACTGTGTTTTTTGCAATTCCTCTCCCACATGGTGCCCCAATGATTTCCTCACCCCTCCATTCCCCCTGCAGTGAGATTCCAGGTTTCTGAGGGGAACCCATCCAGAGGCACTAAACCCAGCAGGATTATGGCTACCAGAAAGTTCTGACTCACATCTGCCTCTCAAGGGTGAGCGCCCCCCATCCCTTGGTGCCCCAGTTGATGTCCCCACCACTGTGCATGCCCACGGAGGCATCCTACCCAAGCCTTTGCATTCTTTCCAGAAAATCTGTCTGGATCACAGCACTTCAGTGGGCACAAGAAAAGCTACCCTGAAGATTGCCTTTAAAGCCATGAACTGATGACGTTGTCAGCACATAGTGTTCATTCTCAAGTCATGAAGTTTATTCTGGGACCACTTGAGAGCTTCAAAGGTTCGTCCCCTTGCCAGGAAAATATCTGTGCTGTTGAGCTCTCCTTCAGATTCTCTCCACATGCCATAAAGGAAATGTTCAGAAACCTAATCTGAGGGGATCGGGCTGTGAATTCTCCTTCTCTCTGTCAACTTCATGAGGCACGAAATCTGAGGGTGATGTAGGAATCAGGTGGCCTTTCCAATGCACACCAGCTGTGTCATGTGCCTCCAGCTGGGAGGCAAGCTCTCACGTATCCCTAGTACTTCAGACTCTGCTCTTGCTGGTACCCTGCTCACTTAGAAGGACCCCATAGCCCATAGATAGGACTGCTGCTAGTAAGCAAATACGCATGGCATGTTCTTCCCTTGGGGCAAGAGTGAGGGATGAAGGATGCTCTTGTGACTGAGGCGCTGAGCTGTGAATTGAAAAAGTACAAATTTTTGTTCTCATCTCAGTTGCTCAATTCTTGAGTGACCTTGACAAGTCACACTGTTTCAGCTCTCCTTTTTGATCAGGGGAAGATAATGCTTTCTTTGTCCTTTGCCTAACCTGTGTCAGTCCTTAACTTTCTGTGCCACAGACTGTCCTCAATAGTGTGCTTGTGTGTCATCTAGCACAGTTAGCCCTTCTTTCTGGGTGAGCCTTTAGGTGCTATTACGATATCCCTAAACAGGAACAGGAGCAGAGCCTAGGGCAATGCACTGATCCTGACAGCTTCTTGCTGGTCCTGTTCTCTTGGTGCATTTTGACTCAGCAGAGGCTGTCACATTCTCTTAAGCATGAGCCCCTTGGTCTGAGCTACAAATAACTACCACAGCCTCAAATGGATAAACACCAGATGCTAAACATTCACTGTCAGATGCTGCATTGTAGGTGAAGGCAGATAGTTAAGCTACTCTGGGTACCTCATCCAGGACGTCAAGATGTGCTCTCAGTTCTGCTGACACAGACTTGAGGAGATAAGCTAAATCAAGCTACATAACCCTTATGACAGAAGGTTTATGTGCTGTTGTTTGGAAGGCCACAGAAGTGCCAAATACCTGACAGTATCTGGAAAGGGGACAACTGCAGAAAAGCAATGGCTGTTTTGGAAATTATATATAAAATGCCTATAACTGTATAGAGGGATGTCTAAAAAATGGGAGCCATTTTTGCAAGACAGACAGCATGCAGTAATCAGGTGGGAGATGAAGGGAGAACATGTACCCACACAGAAGAGACTTTTCCTCAGTAGAACATACCTGTTGGTAGGCTCTTTTCTTGGGCCATATGATCCCAAGTTAAATCAGCTGTTGAGAATGACTTGCTGTTGTCAGAAATCAACAGGAGGGTAAAGCACTGTATAAATGGGCACCAGAAAAAACTGGTTTAAGGACATGATCCTGTAAGATCCTGCTCCAGAAGCCAAAGCTGGGTCAACTCTTCTACAGCCCGAGCAGAAGAAGAGCTGTGGGGTGTGGCAAGGTGAATTGTGAGGGGAAAAAAAAAAGAAAAAAAAAGGGAGAGCAACAGAGAAGGATCTTGTGAAGAAAATGGATGGAAAGAAGCAATAGGGACAAGGAGGTCTGAGAGAATGGGGTGGAGGAATGAAGTGAGGGAGTTTGTGAGTGGCTGGGAAAAAAAATAAAGGATGAAAGAAGATTGAGAGGAGGACAGAGTATTTTTAGTGGGCATGTGATGATGCATTTGTTGAGCTGGGTTTACCTTGGAGCACATCTTGAATGATGTATCTGTGGCCCTCCTGGCAGGCCTTGGAATGTCTTATGCTTTCCTCTTACTTTTTGATCTGTTAGGGAGAAGGATATTACTAAGGCTCAGACCTCTTCTTTAGGATCCCTAAGTATCAGAGCAAGCTAAAACCAAACTTTTCCCAAACACACAAAGAGTGACATTTTTTCAGTGCCTGGAATTCCTTAACCTCTTGTCTCTGATTTGAATAATCCCTAGAAAGCTATGTGATTTCAGGTATATCTTGCTGACAGCAAAGACAGATTTAGGGAATTTAGGGACAGATTTTTACAGAGATGTCCTAGCCCTGAAGAACAAGGTCTCCTTTCACAGGGAAATAGCTTTGCAGGCTCTTCCTCTTATTTGTATAGGTCAGTTTGAGACTGAGTGCTAGCTTATATCTAGTATAAAGCTCTCTTTGCTTCAGCCTTTCTCCCAGACCAGCCAGTTACTGATTCCTCAAGAGTGTGATATTGCAGTTACTCCCAGCTTTCCTTGTTTTATTGGGAGTTTCTCAGCAGTCCGAGGTTTTGTGTCAGTTACGGGCTTAACCAAGGGTCAGCTTTCTTTTTATTTATTTAGAGTATGTTTCCTTGATGGTTGCTGACAAGAGCTTTAAAATGTGAAAGTTAAAGGTTTAAAAACTAGGGAAAAAAAATTAAAAGAATTCCCAGTTTTGAAAAAATAGTTTTTACATGAATGTCATCATTACTAGTTGCCTCATTTGTGATTTCTTTTTAACAAATTGAGTTTTTTAGATATTCTGAAAAGGGAAAAGGAGATGGTAGCCAGTGTGTTCGTGTAATAAATTCTCTGCAGGCTTTTAAGATTGTTCAGGCAAGAAATGTGGAATACAAACTGTTCAGGTTAATTTCTGTCAGTGTATTTCTTCCCAAAAGTTGCTCCCTTTGAAACAGAGTGGCCAAACCAAGTGTGAAACTTCACAAAAGTAGCTCACTGATGGAAGTGAAGCCAAGGGTTTAGGATTAGGCAATCTGCATAGATAAAATTTACATTATAAATTTGTCAGAATGGAACATGTTGGGATTGCACATGTGTTTTGACATTTCCATCGGTGCACCTCCTGTATTTGAACAAGTCTTAAAGCATTGTGGTATGCTGTGACAGTGTGTCTAGAATTGTGCTGCCAGCCCTGGGAGTCACCTTTGCCTGTGATTCTGGCAGACTCCCCCGGTAACACATAACAACGTTGCTCGACACATCCAGGCATTTTGCTTCACCTTCCAGACAAGCAACAATGCAAACAATACCCAACCCTTCTTCATTTTATCTTTGGCTGTGGTAGCGAAACCAATCAGACCCTAAAATGACTTCCTTGGCTAAATTAGCAACTTCTGTTTACTGTTATTTTTATCGCAACATAATTCATTAATAACCCTTAAGACCCTTCTCTATCAAAGCATCCCACTGACTAGTACAGGCTACACCGCAGACATGTTACAGACATACAATTGCAGAACAACTATCTTGCCCATAGCTTGAGTCCCAGCTCTATCTGCTACACCTAATATATGCAGCCTGTGAATCTAGACAGCATCTATAGGCACAGTCCTGATCCCACCTCACAGACACAGCAGCAGTCCCACCGAGCCCCCAGGAGCAGCCAGTGGGTGGGTTCTCACCTGCCTGCAACTTGCCAGCAGCCTGGGGCAGCTGCCTGTTGCTGGGCCATGAGCCTTGGGGCAGGAGTGAAGTGCTGTCAGCCGGGGGTTGCTGGGTAGTGGGGGCATGGAGGGGGGCATTGCGGTGCTGGGGCACACGGCACAGCAAAGTCTGTCTTATTTTGCTAACACAATCAGGAAAGGTTAGCTGCCCTTGGTGCAAGGGCGGGTTGACTGCTGTGTTACTATTTCCCCTGCATGTAGGTTCACAAAGGCTCCTCTTCCACTTCTGTCTGATTCCTGATAAAAATATACCAGCCTTTGAACGCAAAGCTGATGAAACCTGGTGCTTTTTCCTTCCCTGTAACATGAAGTGTATGGTAATACAAGCAATAGAAGGAACTGCCCAGAACAGCAGGGGTGCAGAAATAATCTGTCCTGTGCGTCAGTTTTCCCTGTGATCATCTCCTGTTCCACAATACAGTTAAGATAATGGTCTCTCTTGTTTCACCACTTGTGCAGAGGTCACTGTAATGGTCAGGCACCATGTCAAATACTCCACATCTACCAAGAACCCGTAGCCTGTGGCTCCTGTGCAGTCTGCAAAACTAGAAATTAAACCCACTGGGCAGCAAAAATAGATGTGGCTGCTCAGCTAGAAGACTAGACCCACTAGCGAGGAAAAACTGAAAGATTACTGAAATTAAGAGCATTTATATTCAGTCATGTCCATATATCAAAACCTTATATATGTATGCCACGTGCAAGTGCGTGTCCTACAGCACACAATCACACGTTCACTTATGTGTAGACATACACATAAACATAGCTATTGTGAAGTGGCATGCTCTTGTGGGCAAAAACAGTCTTGGGTTGGGGAATTTAACAACAAATATTGCCAATTAACATGGTCTTTTAATTACTGTTTCTGGAATTGAGAAATAAAGAAGACAAATAAACAAGTGCTTAAGGAATGTATCCCACCTTCCCTCTAGATACCCCTCCTCCTCCTTGCTGGTCTCCAGTCCTCTAGCTACACGCTATGCTCAGTGCCCTAGGTGAGATGAGGAGCAGCGCAGGAGGTTGGAGTTGGTGTACTGTGGTTCCTTTGCTCTTGCTACTCCTTGTTTCCTACTCAACTGCTCCAGCATAGGTTTCTCTATGGGCTGCAGTCCCTTCAGAGGCATGTCTCTTCTTGTGCCTTCTTTTGCTCTGGCATGTCTCTTGCTCTACCACTGCATGGGTGTCTCCTGGTACACCTTCTGCTTGTACCTCCTTCTCTCTTTGTTATGTCCTGCTCCAGGAGCAGCTGCTGGCCTTTCTTAAATATGTTTTCACAGAGGCTGCATATCCGCTTCAGACTGGTAGTGGTATTGGGACATGGTGGGTTGGTGTCCTCCATTGTTGAGCTGGCTGGACCTAGGTGGGACTGGCAGTGGGCAGTCCCTGATCTCATCCCACGCAGGGCACCCTGCAGCCTCCACCCCACCAAACCTGCCCAGTACATAGGCACTCAAAAAGTATTTACACCATGCTAAAATATTTGCAGGTCAACGAAGACGTTTCATGGGAGTCTTTCTGCTTCAGCCCATGGAGCAAAGTACTCTTCCAAAGAAACTTAAGTCCCCCAGCTTCCCAGTGCCCTGTGAGCTGTCTTCATAGTTCATCATGTTGAGTTTAATGTATGCCTTGGAGCTCCAGAATGAGGTGTATGAAGGACCTGGCTGACTGGTGACCCCTTAGAGCAGTCCCTTGTGACAAAGCACACAGAAACTCCACTTTGCCAGCCTGAAGTCTGAGGGGTTTGCACATTGGACACTATCCCCCAGGCTAGCCGGCAACATGTGCAGTCTCCACCACAACAGCATCTGCACAAGCTATAGTCAGGTGGCTTCTTTCCACACTTCACAGGCTGCGGTGCAGTAACAACAGCATCTCTTTCATTTCACATTGTCTCCAGCCTTAGTAAAAGGATCACCAGCAGAGAGCAAAATGGTAAAAAAGGCTCTACCGATGAGAGAAAGCTGGTTTACTATCTAAAGTGGATATGAGGACAGATCTAAATGGTCATCTTGGTGTGTGCTTAACTCATGTTCTACAGCCATCCACAGTAGTTCCCTGCTGGTGCTTATCTGGACCATTTTGATGTTTTTCTGGCTTCCCTTGGTGGCCCTTGGGGGCTACCACCACAGAGAGTGCAGTGGTGGCCTGAAAGAAGAGGGAAGAGTGCAGCCATCCAAACCTGGAGAGAGGGAGACAGCAACAGCACCTGATGGGAATACAGAAGCCTCAGTAAAGGGAGAGAAGGCATAAAAAAATTGGCAGTCCTGCAGTGTAGGGCTGAATCTCATGAAACCCAGGATTTATTATGTCCCACCAGTTATGAGAAGGATGGACTCTTTTCCTCATGTCATTGTTACTACATAGACTGCATATTGTCTATAGACTCTCTTGGCAGTAGATTTGCATGAATAATGTGGCTGTACTGTACCCAAGTAAATCGTATTTTGTTCTCAGGCATTCCCAATTGTTGTCTGTGCAGCTCTGGGGTCTTAAAATGCTACTTGCCTGGCAAATTTTTGACTTCGGTAATCAAAAGGAAGCAATGCATCCTGTAGGACAGGAAACCCTCTTTGGGACTGCAAGAATGTGGACATCCCAGGGCTGCACAAAACAAACTTCACCCATGGTGGAGCTGTAGCTACTTCTGGGTTGAACAGCAGCTGATGGGTACTGCGTGACACCATGACGTACCAAATTGGTTCAAGAAATGGAAAACTGCAGATGCTGCTAGAACATTCATGGTGGGAGGAAGTACTAGAATTTTGATTGAGGTACACCATTTCCAGTACTGACCCTCTAGAAAAGTCATCTTTGAAGAGTTGGTCTGTTGTTGCTTTTACAATGCATCAGAGAGCATCTTCACATCTGTAAGACTGTGTGATACCTACTGTGTGGGGGTATTGGATCCACCCTTGAGCAGGGTTTTCTTTACGGTCTCCCACCAAGTACTGACAGGTGTAACTCAATACAAAGGAACAAGCAAGACCACAGAAAAGTAGAATAAATAAGTATCATTTCAAGTTAGTAAAAGAATAACTAAATAAAACATGCTGAGCTCTTTATTTCTAAAAACTTAATCAGAGAAACCCCAGTCACCAAGCAGTAAACACCTCATAATCTGAGGTTCTCCAGGAATGGAAATGTGGTGTAAAAGTGGTTTGTAACTAATTAAACTGGAAAAAAATGCTTTTTTTTTCAGTTTAGGGTTCTCTCATTACTAACAGGAAAAAAGAGAGAGGATGCTGTGGTAACTTGAAGCTGCTGGTGTGACTAAGGTAATTAAAGCATCCCATATCGATTTCAGACCACCCACCTACCCACCCCAGCCCTTAGTCAAGTCAAAACAAAGCATTACATTTTTGAAGAGTTGCAGCTATGGAAAAATATAGGCCTCTAAAAAGCTTACAAAGCTTATTAGACACTGCCAAGATAATTTTTTGATGAGCATTTCTGTTAATTTGGCAACATCAGTAAAACACCAGAGTTTTTTATTATGGTATGTAATGTGAGGTGGAGGTATTTGGCAGGTATTCCCCTTCAGGGCTTGTCTCTCAGGCGTAGGAGATGCAGGTGGCAGGGCATGGTGGCATCTTCTCAGTGTTGCCAGTTTTCACACAGTCATCTCAGTGAGCCAGATTTTCCTCTCTGCAGTGTGGTGAACCAGGAATAATCCCATAAAAATCACTGGTACAGATCCTGCATGAGTTATCATTGGAATGCGAGGTCACAAGCAGCTTCTCCTTATAGAGTAGCAAGGGACACCCTGCTTCCAGAGAGTTGAGTTTCTACAGGTGAGCAAAAATATCTGTGGCTTAGGACTACTACAGATGGTCCACTGTGAAATTTCCCAGCCTGAACGATCTAAGAGCCTAATTGCCATTTACATGCAAAATTAGCTCCTAAGCAATTTGTGCCATGCCAACATTCAGGAGTTCTGCAGCTGTTCGATTTCTTGGTTTGAGAGCAGTACCTTTATCATATCACCAAAGATGGTACTTGTCTCCCCAAATGTGGCTTGTTGGGTGAAGTCAAAGTGCTGAGAGGAGGGCCAGCCAGTGCTGTCCTCAGAGCCTGGTACGGTGCCCTGCAGGACACCTTTGCAGTGCATTTCTGGAGGCTGTTGCAACACTCAATAAACTGGAGCTGTTGTATAAAATTCCCACAGCTCTATCTTCCACTATGTGTTTTCTACCTCTTCTAATGTTTTAGCCTCTTCATAAATCTCCAGTGTTTCTTGTGGCCCTCAGAACAAAAATTTTCCTGGTTCTGGTGTACAAATAGATCATGCAGCCTGAGGAGACCAGACATGGGTTTCGGGAAAATGCCACTGACCAGCAGCTGGCTCTCAGAGGAGGATGAGGAGAGGACCTTTGAGACATTGCTTCATTATAGCAGGCAGCACCTGTGTTTTTCTGCCTCTGAAGCTCTTGAGGTCCCAGTGCACCTCTGTCTTCGCACTTCTGCTGGGGCAGGTGATCCTTTTACCTTCTGCTCTTATGGGTTTCCTCATTTCTTAGCCAGAAACTTTTGTATAGGATGAGCTCTAAGACACAGTTTACATTATGCTGTTTTTGGTTTTTTTTCAGGTCCAGGTCTGGCAAAACTAGATGGGGAGGTTGTGCATTTCAAGGACACACTGACAGGAAAAACTAGTTTAAAAAAAAGAAAGGGGAAAAAAAAAAGGAAAAAGAGGCAATAGAAATCTTATTAGATTTATAACAGTAGTCAGGGGAAGTTGGTTTTTTTTATTGTTCCTAAATATTTTCTGTAACCTTCTGGGGAGATGCACGAAGGTGTTTTCCTATCTTTGGTATTACTCAGCTTCAAGTTATCCTTGTGGTCCTAGCTGTCAGCTTGTAGCATTAAAGCAGGGAAGGTTGATAGGTGAGTCCCCACAGAAAACTGAAAGAACGTGGCAGTAGCTGTTGCTCTGGCTGCTGTGGAGAGGTGGCTGTGGCTCACGCATCTCCCCCATGGCTAACGAAGAGCTGGCGGGAGCAGATGCTTCTGAGCTCATCCCAACTCATTTACTGCCCACCTGCTTTCAACATTTGTCCCAGCCAAGCTCCTACTTGAGGCTGTGGAAGGGACTCTTCAGCAGACGGAGGCAGCAGAAGCACTATTGCTAGGGCCAGGGTTAAAGGATCAGAGCAGGTGGGAGCAGTTTTGAGCCATTGGGACTGGATTCATTGGGTGTTCTGAAATAATGGATAGCACTGCAAATTAGTGTGATTCTGTCTCTGCTGAGAGGAGATTCTGTCTCTGCTGAGAGGAGATCCTTCACAGGCAGTCAGGTCTTTGAAATGTGATGCAACGTGTTCCAGCTTTTCATGACAGAGGAAACGCAAGTCCCTAAGAGGGTCATGGAAGGGTGCAGGTTTGGATCTTTTTTGCTGAGGAATGTTATTAAGAGTGGAGCATTTTTTTATTTCTTTGATTTAACTTGCATATGAAACACTCAGAGATGGATATTAAGACATAGATAATGACTCAGGACCATCAGGCAGAGCAGAGCAAGCCTCTTCAGTGCAAGAGCAGAGGGAGAGAGAGAATAGTTGCAGCAAGTACATTTCAAGGTCAGCTTTGTGGAAGGGAAACAAAAGGCTGCAGACTTTGAAGGCCAGTGGCTCCTGGGTGTAACTTCTGCCTGCTTTTATGAAGCAGGACTGCAGGGAAGGATCCTGCATATTGTGACAATATTTCAGGATGGCGAGTTTTGGGAAGCTTTCCAATACTGTGACAAGCCAAATCTCAAGAACTGTGCTAGATGAATCTCCAAGTGCTAGAAATTATAAGGTTTGTCTACACGGAGAAATTGCAGTGGCTTTAAATATCTTCACAGAGTTAAAGCTCTGTGATCTCTCCTTCACTGTGAATGAACATTATATTTGTATAAAGGTGTATGATGCCAATACAACCATTTCTGTATGTGAAAGAAAAAGAAAAAAAAAAAAAAAGAAAAGAAAAGAAAGCACACTGCCAACTGAAGTAGTTATGCCTGTAGAAAAAAATGGCTTGGAACTGCTTAAGCAGAGTATGTGGATCATACCAGACAGCTCCAAAAGGCTGCATTATAGTCATTAGGAGCTGAAGTTAGTATTCCTGACTAAGACTAGATTTGAGACGGGAATAAACTGATTCTGTCCGTTCTCCTGGCTTCTGCTACAGCTGCTAGCAGTAAGAGACTGGAGAAAACTTGGCCTGAAAGAGGGATCGTTTCCTCATTTTCCAAGCCCCTCAGCAGCCATAGCTGTGGAATTTGTTATTGGCCACTAGATATATATTAGCTTTGATAGTTCACATGGGAGTGGATTTCAGGTTGAAAGTTAGCCAGATAAATTTAGCATTTTTAGTCAAGCTCCCTGGCTTCTCATGCAAACATGAGCTGATTCTGGATTCTATCAGATCTTCTGAACTGAAACAACTTCTATGGGAGTAGATATGGTGACTTTCTAGAGGTATATAGCTTTCTGGACCTATATATATCTGGACCTGGGCTTGGGCTCCACTTCAGTGGAGTATCAGCTGACAGTGGAGTATCAGCAAATTCCTACTTTAGCCCGAACTGATTTCATTTGCCTCATTCTAAAAATGTAATTCAGAAAACATTATTCTAGGTAGCAGTGACAGCAAGGGACTTCCTCATGCATCATCTAGGGGTGGGGGGGAGGGTATCTCCTACAAATAGATGTCACAGAGTTAGCTGCCCTGGAAAGGAATAGTGTCCCCCAAGGTCCTACTAGAGGAGGGAGTTAAAAATCAGATGAGTGACTGATTCCTGCTTCATGAGTAGATGAGGTAGAGGTCTCCAAACAGATACTTCAGCTGGTGCAGTTGCTGGTATTCTGAAAGGGAAGCTTTTACTACCTAACTGCCAATTTCTCTGTTTAACAGACAAACAAAGAACTTCAGTGTTGCTTCTCCACAATGTTTTTTCACCTTTCATAAAACCTAGTTACATGAACTCACTAAATAGTCACTAGATTTTACCTCCTTTAGAGAAGTTGCAACCAGTATATAGTAATGCTGCTAAATTTACCTAAATCTTTCCTCTAGTCTGTGTAACTTAAAATGATGTTATATATTAGTCTGAGTGCAAAAGTCAATAACTGTACGTTATTCTAGCTTTATATTGAATAACAAAGATCTATGTAGCTCAGTAACCTACAGGGAAAGGAATATAACTTAACTCTCACAGAGAATTGCTGTGTTTGACTGTAGCATCTGTGCCTCAGTTTCTTCCCTGTAATGAGACCAGACCTGCTGTTGTCAATGGCTTACAGCTTTCTGAATGACAAATAGCTGCTATAATTGTTAAGATTAAGAGCAGCTCTCTTGCTTGCTCTAGGAAAATTGAAGTCCACAAAATAAGCAGCTCATCATCTGAAATATTTATGTATTCATCCCTATAAAAGCACCTGTCCTCTCTGCAAAGCTACAATGAAGCAAAATACACTTACTACAGCTAATAATGGCTATCAAGGGTTTCCTAACTGATTAATGTGAATTTTAACTTATTTTCATTTGTTCTTTTTACTGCATCTCTATTCTTTAGAGAGCAAGTCAGCCCTCCTAAGGCATTGAATACAAAAAACTCATTGTGTGCAATGCATAAAAACAGGGTCCATAGGAGAAAATTAGTTCCAGTGTCAAAGATCTTGCATTGAAATTGCCTATCCAGTGGCCCCTTCTTACTCAAGCTTATTTTGATGAATTTAGGAGAGTAGAACAGCAAAAATACATGGTTCTAAATCTTAATGCATTTCTTGGGCTACTCTGTGTCACAGTGGATGTTTTAACAACCAGAATTATGCATGAAAAGGGAAGGAAGATAGGATAATTTGAGCATTAGTCCAGAACTCAAAGACCTGCATTCAGTTCTTAGCTGTCATGTGATCTCAGCCTCTCCATTCCCCATTTCTAAAATGGTTTTAACAGCTGTAGCCTTTCTCTTTGGGAAGTCTTATCAAAGTGGATGTTTCAGCATCAAGACAATGTCTAGCTACCATACAGCTGTGTAAGCCAGTAATGTAAGCAATGTATTGAACAGTGTATTGAACAAACCATTTTTCCGTTTGACTATGAGCCTTAGAAATGATGAAGCAGTGTTATTTCCCCCTTCCATTGATTCCCAGCATTTTAGCAATTTCTGTAGCCTTCTGTAGTCCTTTCAGGTTCCTTCCCAAGCCAGGTGAGTCAGGTGTGCCTTCTGTGTGCCTTGCACACAGGATGCACGGCATCAGGACATGGTGAAGGGGTGGTGAGAAACTGTTGTGCAGACCCATGAAGGGACGTTTCCTCTGATGTCTCTGCCCGC
This sequence comes from Falco biarmicus, assembly GCF_023638135.1. Lineage (NCBI taxonomy): Eukaryota > Metazoa > Chordata > Aves > Falconiformes > Falconidae > Falco > Falco biarmicus. Next base: position 85,381,282 of record NC_079292.1, read on the forward strand.
CTGGTCTGCTGTAGGAAACCCAAAGCATTGGAGCTATGAATCTGTTTCTCACTTAGAGCTTTTAGGAACTCGATGAAATTGCAGATACCCTCATCTCCTCTTCCCTGAAGCCTCTCTCTAGCTTTAGTTGGCATAGCAAAGAATGCTTTCTCTGTTGGGAGGGAAGGCAAAATAGGAAGGCAAAAACTGGGAAAATAAAATTATCTTTAAAATGTAGTTGGAGCTGGTGATGCAGTAAATTCAGTCGCTCGGTTGCTGCTTTGTAGTTGCTCATTTCTGCCATCACCCACTAATGTAGTTGAAAGGCTAACTACTGAAGTCATTGAATGCCTTCTGATTTATTCTTTCCTCTGTTTTGTATTCAGTATATATTTTCATAAGCTGGGCTGTCATTACAGTGAAGGTAAAATTTCTGTTCTTTTGCTGGAGACTAAATGTATAAGAAAATAAAACCACAAAATATTTATAGTTTCACTTGCAGTGTATCTGAGTATACCCAGAGTCTAAAAATATCTATTTTAATTAGCGACCTGTTGGGGGTGAGCTGAGAGCTCCATTTTTAGTTACAAGGTATTGGAGGAGGTGGAACTCCAGGACAGTTTCAGGGCAATAATGTAGCACAGATTTTGGTAGCATAGTTCCTAGGCCAGCAGAGAAGTGGGGAAAGTTTGGGACTATGCTGTTCAACATCACAGCGTGCTTGCACTGTAACTACAGTGTGACTGAGACATCTTTGAAGTCACAACGTTCTATATTAAAAATCCCAGTGATGGCTAAGTGGTTAAAACACGGGAGAATAAGAACTGCTAGAGCCCACTGTTATGGAAAAGTGATTATGTACTAAATACCTAAATGCAGATACATTTGATAGAAGGTATTAGTTGATGGGATACTACCTACATGGAATTAGTCTTGTAAAGAATAATTATAAGCTGATCCGATTATACAAGTCAATTTTTTTTAAACAGTTACATTAAAGAATTCTCCTTTTGGGTTCTGCTTTTGTGTTCCCATTGGCATAAATGTGAGCGTACTCCTAAAGCAAAAGGCAAAATAAAAGTACTGTGTTAAATTATGTGCCAGATTTATAGTCCATAACATTCTGTTTTCTGACTAGTCCTGTTGGGCAGAATTAATACTGCTGTGGAAAACTGAATTTACAATTATCTCATTTACTAAATCGCAATCTTAATCTTAACAAATATTATATAAGGTATACATATATATATATATAATGGGTGGAACATTTATCTTGCACAATGCCATAAAACAGTAATTGAAAAGCAGTTGTGTCTTGTTATACTTACTTTTATTGTTCTGAAATAGTAAAAATAGCAGACTGTTTCCTTGCTTGTCTCTAGACACATGCAGATGTTATTGCAGGGTTTCTAGGGAAGGAGCTCATTGCTATCAGGAGTACCACCCTGTGTGCACGCTCTGACCCTACAGTAAGTTTCAACAGCTTCCTCCATTTTCACTAAGTGTAAGCTACTTCAAACTTTTATTTAAGGCTGCATAAGAGCATGTAAATGAGAAAATACATAATATTAACTTATTCCTGTGCTTGTGCAATAATAGCACTGCACTGAGTTCAGAAGAGCAATGCCTGGTCCTGAGATTGTAAAGGAGGGCCAGCTGGGATCCACGGGCTGAAGTTTTCAGCAGGGCATAGAGGAGTGGGGATGGTACCCACTAGCTCATGAAGCTCCCTTAGACCCTTGTGAAAGTACCGTGTGCTGTGCTTCTCTCTGCATTTCTAGTTATTAGCTCTGGGTAGTTTAATATCAGTCAAGTTATTGCTCCATGCTGTGATCAGTATGATGTACTGTTCATTTGCTATCAATGCGGGACATCTGGGCCATTTAGGGACACACATAGCTATCAGCAGTAGGTTAGGTTAGATGGAGGGCTTGAGCTAACTCTGCTGATGCCGGTGAACCCATGACTCTGATATAAAGCTAGATAGAGCCGTATTTTTGCATGAAATTTATGCATACTTCTTAGAAAGTGTCCCTGCAGGACAGAGTTGAAATGCAACATTGGAAGAGGGCTTAAGAGAAACTTGTACAGCTGTGCTCAGTGTTAAAATTAAGGCTGTTCTCTCAGACATACAAGCTGGTCTGTTCCAATTCTGTTTACAGTGGGACCTCTCTTTTTTTTCTAAGGAAGGCAGCATTTTTGGTGGTGTGTCCTTTCAGATGCTCTTCCTCCTCCAGCTGCTGTCAAATACACAAAATTGTTACACACCTGCTGCATTTGTTGTGCTGTTATATGATTGCATTTAAAGGGACAAAAACCCTAATAGGTCTGAAACAATCTCTCTTTCTCAATGGCAGGAGCCATGGCAGCAGCAGCAGCAGGTAGTTACTAATAATACCTCTGGAAGAGAGGAAGAGCAAGTATGCCTGTATGTATCACTTTGCACACTGACACTCCTCCCAAGAGAACTGAGGAAATAAGCCAATTCAGCTTGAAAATGGCAGTGTTAGTTGGAAATCATTCTGTCTGATTCTGCAAGGGTTTAACTAGACCTCTGATTCTGGCAAAAGATTCATTTTAAGAAACAACGGCTTAAAGAGTTCCCCTTATTTGTCTGCTGTCAGTCAGAGTCTCGGTTTGCTGCCCCAGCAGTAAACACCTCCACACTACGAGTGTCTGTTTCTGTGTCCCCCCAGCTCTTTTCAGCCAGTGGGAACTAACACCAAGAAGTCAGCACATCTTTATTACTGGGACATTACACTATCTGTGTCCAGATGTTGCTGCTGTTAACTTGAAAATCTGGCTGTGTAGTGCTGAAAGCAAGAAACATTTATAAAACTGGGATTCTTTTCCTGGGTCTGCTGCTGAAGCCTGATCATTTGACCATAGCTGGTGGAGGTACCACAAAAGATACACCAGCAACACTGGTATAAAAGAAGTAGTTACTCAGGTTGTCAGAATGAGCTACTCAGGTGCATTTACTGTGTGTTAGAAAGTGCCCTTGAAGGTAAAACCTAATAGTCACCGAATAGGTGTAACAGTGGTAACAATTTCTACCGATGTGTTCAAGCTCTGACCATAATTAGACTCTGTGTCATGGTATCGGTCCTTGAATTCATACCTACAGGTTGTAGTGATGTGGCTTTATAGGGATAACTCTCCACTAGGAACCAGATGAGGATATTAATTCACCCTGCACAGAATTCTGATTAAGTTTTGAAATTAAAGTAAGTTTTGGCCACAGTACCTTGGCTGATTTTTAGTTAGGTGAAAGCATGGTAGGTCCCATTTGTATGTATCAGAAGGACTGGGAGGAGAGATGGGTATGAGATGGTAATGTTTGCAGAAAATTAGTTTGTTTAGGCTAGATAAATCTTCAAAGAGTAAGAAGCTTCACAGGGATATAGCCAAAGGTATGTGGATGGGCAGCAGGGTGGCCAATCTGTGCAAGTATGGATATGTATTAGTAACTACTGGGGAGCTAAAGGCAGTTAGGGACTATTAATATATCTCATGTGAGTTAAATGCAGCCACAGAGCCAAGGTGCTTACTAGTACTGGCTGTCTAATGGTGGCTCTTGAAATAAGTTCTATATATTGTCTATCTATACAGGACAAATTTGTGCCATTCCTTGTATTTTGCTCAGAGCTTGGTCTCTCATAGAGAAAGGACCATGGGCTGGATGATCCTGCTGAACTGATCTGCTACAAAAGGCATTAAAAGATAAAGCGCTCTGTAGTCCATTAGTATTCTTCTGAATCTTTCCCGTTATTAAATTCATCTCATCACAATGCTTCTTTTCAACAAGAAGCTATCAAATGGATCCCAAGAATGTGATCGTTCTGACCCAGCTCATTCAGATTAATTTATTTCGTGATAAAAACCATAGCTGGAATACACCAGCTGTACAGAAGAAGATATATAGTTCAGATCTCTATTTGGAACCACTGTAAGATCTTTTCTCTCCATTAATGTAATTTTATCTTGCTGTATCTAATTGCAAGTAGTTTCTGAATCTAATGATGAGGTTTCTCTGTCTTCTGTCTTAACAATGTCTCTAAAGCCTGAAGCAAGGAGAAAAATCAAGATTATTTAAAATTGTCCTGAATGATCCCACTGTTGCACAGAAGGATATTTTTCTTGGGCTTTCATGGATTTCAGTAGTTCAAAACTTTATTGTCCTCCTTTATTGAAAACAAGTTCTAAAACCTCCTGTAAGATGAGAAAGTTCATGAATTGGTTCAGTAGTCAACTGCTGACATGTGATACAGCAGCTGAACTAGCCAAGTGTTCTCTTAAACACATCATCCCCAGAAGCCATTGCTGACACTTATAAAATGTAAAATTATGGTGTGATGCTTCTGTTTTGGTGATACTTTACTGATTTATCTGTCGTTTGCCTGAGAATTTCTGTCTGCAGCAGCAGAAGGGATAACTGATTGCTCTGTACTTTTAAAGCAGATTGATGGCCTCATGTTCATGGCCAGTGTGCCACCTGGAATGCAACTTTCCTTGCCAGCCATAGACCTCCAATACTTGAGCAACAGCTGGTTTACCCTTCAGCTGTAGGTATCTGTTCCATTTGTAGCTATCCCTGTCTTTTAAATTATTCAGCAAGTTTGATCCCTGCACTAGAGGGCAGTCAGAGTCAGCTGCACCAGCTGGTAGGTATGTCACACCAGTCCCAGGAAAAGTGGGAAAATCTGTGAGCAGAAGGGGCTGCCAAGTCTCAGGACTTGCCTTTTGGTCCTTCAGCTCCTAAGTATTATAGCACTTGGCCAGGGCCGGGAATAAGCAGCACAGGCACTGCCATTTCTCATCACGAATGAGAGAGAAACTGAAGTGCGGTGGCTGCTGAATCCCTCTCCATAAAGCATTTATGCAAGTTGGTCCCTCTTCCTTGGCTATTCTCAACCCCAGCTTTGCATGTGTTGGGTATTTTCTGGACCCACCTCATAAATTTTTTAACGTAGATGAATCAAAAGGAGGATAACTGGATAGGAATGAAATGCTGAAATAAACACCGAACTACATTATTTGAGTGGGACAGGACTTGAACAGCTGTCATTGATTTCAATAGATATTTGAGTGCCTGGGTTTGTCTCGAAAATTAAGTGTGATATGTTTACATAGGCTCTTATACCACTGTAAAAGCCATCAAAACATTTCTGTCTCCTGCAAAGCTTTGTGCTATTCACAAGTCCAATTGACTTGCTCTGCATCACCTTCATGAAGGCCTACATACACTTGGTTGGAAGGTCCTGCAACATTTGAAATCCTGTTTGAACTGTAAGACACTATGAGCATCCATTCCCTCGCCTCCTTTCTCCCCAGGGTACCTGAACATGCCTGGCTTCTGGCTGCAGTTTAGGATGGACTGTTGGGCTGTGCCCTGTGCCGGGTGGCATGCCAAGGGCAAAGGATTTGGTAGATGCTTTTAGAGTGAGCGTGGGCTCCCATGAGGCAGTGCTCACCCAAGAGTCAGAAAGGAAAGCTGTCGTGTGACTGGGGAAGCGTATGTGAAGCACAAATCAGAAGAGAAAATGGAGTTTGACGGCAATAAGTCTGGGGACACTGGGTAGTTGGTTTTTTTAGGAGAAAGGATTATTCTCCCTTATAGCCAGCACTGCACCATGCATGGCATTCTGGATTTGCTTCTTGAGAAGCAGGCATTGCCTGATGCCTCAGACAACACAGTAGACTTGGTGGTTGCTAATGCAACCTGGCCTAGCAGATCCTGTGGTGTGTTGAAGGGAGAACCCTGGCAACCATTTGCTTAGAAATTCCTGCCCTTGTGTGCAGCCAGATTTGCAGCACCACAGGCATGAGGAAAGTGTATCAAAACAGGAACCTTACATAAATACCATCCTCTTGAATGAACGGTAGCTTTTCATAAAGAGCAGTTGACTTTGCAGACTGGCCCTAAACAGATTTGGGGTAGGAGCTCTTTCAAAGCTGACAAAAGGCAGAGAAACAGATAACTCTTTTATCAGCTCTGGCTGAGGACCCATGCCACCAAGGCATCTTGGTGAATCCTCCTCCTCCCTTTGCACCTCGCATGCACTGCTCAGGGCCATCCATAGCCCACTAGCTGTCAAACCTGGTTTTTCACCATCTGCACTAGACAACCTTTTCTTCTGAATTGCTGCTGCTGTTCATGGCTCTGTCAGTTTGAATGGCAAACATGGATACAAGCATTACCAAAAGTAAACCCCCAGGTTTTTAACACACAGACAGTGTGCATCTGGAACTGGTCCAAACTGAGTAAGTCTTCCTTCTTCCTTCACACACTTGAGCAGGAACCAGGAAATATCTTCAAGGGATTTTTTTTTCCTAATTCCTGCTTATTTTTTTTATAAAGGGCTGGCATTTTGTAAACATCCCCAAACCATAAGGTGTACTCTGAGATTTTGCTTTCTCAGGTTTCATGTCAGTTTATACTACAATAAGGCTAAATAAATGAAGAGCAACAGTAGCATCTCTTTGTTTTGTTTTCTGTCTAACATTTCTAGTATGGTCTGGAAAGCTGAACCCAGGAAGGAATTCCCACTGTTGTGGGAAGGGGCTCTACATGACTACGTCCAGAGCCAGTCCTACGTTTCTTTTATTTTGCATGCCCTCATGCCCTAAACTCCCACCAGTTTCACTGGGTGCTGACACTTTTTGCCAATGGCAGCATCAGATCCCCTAGCAGGAATCTCCTGTGTTGAGGCTAGAGGAGATTTATGTCTCATTTCCCTGTGCTGTGTGCAATCCTCTTGCTGCAGCATAAGAACATAAGGAGTACAAGGTCCTGCCATACTGATTTCGTAGTATTTTGCAGCACCTTTGTACTCTCTTCATTTCCGTAGGGGACTGCATGTGATGTAGGGCAGTGAGGAGCAGGATTGCTAGGGCCTGGGAAGCGCTTGTCCTGATCACTGAGACTTGCTCTTGGGCATGAACAAATTAATCCAAAGAAAATAAACCAAATCCTTCTTTAAAACGTCACGTTCCTTTCCTTTTCCTCCTTTCCCTTTCCTCCTTTCTTCCTTTTTTTTTTTTTTTTACTTTTTCACTTCTGCTTCTCCTCCTTCTCCTTCTCTTTCTCCTTTCTCCTTCTCCTTCTTTTTTAATCTTCTCTCCTATGAGCACCAAAATTTCTTTTAACCTTTCAGATTTTCAGACAGCTCTGCCCTCGAACAGAAGCTGATGTACCAAAACCCCATGAGAGAGGTCTATTCTTACTGTATTTCTGGCCTATTTCTGCTACAAAGAGAGATGGATGCCCTCTGAAGCTCAGAACGGTATCTAGAGTTTCAGATGCTTCCCCGGACCACTGTGGCACTTGTCCATCCTTGTCCAGAACATACACTCTGTAAAGTACTTGTCTACTTGCAGGAGAAAACGAAGTCACTACAGAGGTGAGCTGCTGTCAGTTTGGAGAGTGGAAGGACTGGAAATGTCACTCTGTCTTTCTCTTTTGTTGGGAAAAAAGTGGGAGAGCGTCTCATAAAATGAGCACTTGAAAGCCAGTAAGAGTAAAGGACAAAATTTGCTCACATTTCGGGTCAGCTAGGTACCTGCCAGTTTTTCTCCCATTCAATGTACATTACCTGTTTCAAGCATTTTTCTTCACAGTGGTGTTAGTAGACAAGGCACTTAATTTATGAATAAAAAACCTGAAAGACAGAGACATAAAGGGGACTTTTGCTCCACAAAAAGCTGGGCTTATTCCCAAGGAGAAAATGCTGGCTCATAGAGATGGTCCTAGGCCACTTTTAGGTGAGGTAGCAGGGTACTCTGTACAATTCCATCAGCCTGGTGCTTGCTCTGGTGCTGACAAGAAGTCCTTGGGTAGCTGTGCCTTTTTCTGTAGCTTTGTTGGCCAGTTTAAAACTAGCTTGTTCATGTCTGTGCAGGCTGAGGTAGAAGTTGTGACTTGGGTTGTGAAAGAAATGGCAGCCAGAAACTAAGCAATGCTCCCAGGTGCTCCACACCTTCTCCCCTTCCTGTGTTATCTGGTGCTGCATCCTTTTTGTCAGAGCTCTCAGTATATCACCTTATGCCAAAAGTAACATCATGTCAGATTGATTTCTGAGATATCATTTTGGGAGCACAGCTGCATTGGCCTCTGTGGCTGAAGTTTATATAAAAATGGAAAATATCTTAAAAAAAAAGAAAAGAAAAAAAAGGACAGTCCTACAGTTCTATAAAAACCTTAGTGGATCTGAATCAAGTCTTCCACATAAACCTTCTTAAAGGCTTTGCAGGTCAAATCCTGCCTCCTCAGTGTTTTTTCCCCATAGGTTTTGGTGGGCATCAGACAGTATGTCTAATTTAGAAGGCAAACATCTTAGTGATGGTGCCTAAGGACGGAAGTCCATTCTTTGCCTTCATGGTGAAGAATAAAAGCAGGCAAGGGCAGAAGAGATGGGGGAGCAAAACCCTACTGTGTTTCACTGAAGTGAGAGGAGTTGCTGGAGAACCATTTCCATGGCAGCAGTTCTGTTAAGTTAGTAGTATTTTTGCATAACAGTTTATTAGACTAGAACTGCAGTTCAAAAAAACAAAAAAAAAAAAAACAACCAAAAAACCCCACCTTAATAATAATTGCTGGGTCTAAAGTAAGATGGATTTCACCTTTGTTGTCTCTTTTCCTTTCCTTTTCCTTTGGAAAAATGCCTAATGGAAACTGTATGTGTCACTTGTACACGGTAGTACATAAAATGGGAAAACTTCTCAGAAATTTTTCTCTTTTTGTTTTAGAAGTCAATTCAGGCCTGTAAACAGATGCATTCTTCACTGCATTAGCAGTTTATTCCATTTTTAATCAGCCACATGATGCTACCCAAATATCATTTAACCTATAATCGTCTTTTGTCCAGAAGCCCAAATATTTGTGTCACTAGTAAGAACTCATTGAGGTGGCACTCTTTGTGCCCTGAAAGCTGCCAAGTAATTGAATTATAATATATTCAGATATTTGAAAGGCTGCAGTCTGAGTACTCTTCCTAGTTATAAAATTGCTATTTTGAGAACTAACTTTGCAGTTAGTACAAGTACTTATTTCCAGTACTATGCGGTTAGCACAATTACTTATTTCCAGTAACACCAGGTCCAACCTGATTCAAAGGTGATATACCTGGTGATGTGTAATATCATAGCCTATATGGAAATTCTTCTGAGGACAACTACGATCATCTTGAAGCAAGTACATTAAAATTACTTGAAGATCTTGTACTGTACATGGTGTTGCTAGAAATGCTTCTTTTCTTAAATTCTAACCTTTTATTTAAGCAAAAAGTTGCTAGGCTTTTTTCTTCACTAATAGATTGTGGCAATGTGTAGAGCAAAGCCAGGTGACACTGAACTATAAAATGCCTGACTTAGCAGAGCTGAAGGGAAAGCCAGGAAGAACGTGTGCTGGGCATGGTAATGTGGAGTTGTGCACATAAGCAAATATCCTGGTACCATGAGCATTTCAGATTTGAAATATATGCACAGCCTTAGATCAAAGGACTCCTAGATGTTTTATTATGCTGATCTATCTCATAATATTGTGCAAACTCCAAAGTACAAGTATTTGGTGAACATTCACTTACCCACCTCTGATATGGAGCAATTGCGGGAATCAATCATAGTTACTGTCTAACAGCATGCAACAAACTAAGCTCCGGTTTGTGGCAAGAGGAAAGGAAACTCTTATGCATGAAATGACAGGACAAAGTTTTGTAGCTATGCTTTTGCTGTAGTTTTATGTGCACATACCTCGAGCTTTCCAAAGGAGCAGAAGAGACTGAATGCCAGGTTAGGGGCAAGGTCTTGAATCCTGCTCAGCTGTGGGGATTGCCCTGCAGGTTCTCGTGGGGGGGTGCACAAGCACTGATCCAACACAGGGAGACCAGAAGCAACTGAGATCTCCTTGAAGGTGTACCGAGCTGATAAAGAGTGATGGGGGGAGCGAATTGAGGAAACAGACCTTCAGTGGTAGGTGGGTGGGTTTGGGGAAGGGGCAAAGGGGAGGGTGAAAGAGTCTGAGTATTTACAAGTCGATGTCTCTTCACCCCAGTTCTGTCTGGTGTAGCACGGGTGGCTGTGCAGGCGGCAGTGGGGACTTCAGCCCTTCTACCAGCTTCCTGTGACTTCCAGCTGCAGAGGGTACACTCAAATGGCTGGCACTGAGCGTTTACACAATGCCAGTGGCTCAGGCTGGGAAGCGGTTTCAGTGGTATCAAATGGAGCTGCTCCAGAAATGTCACGACTGGAGTAACCACTACTGACTGCATTGACACACAAGGTGGTGCAGCAAGTGGCTGTGTATTCTCACGGTAGGTGATTGCAGGAGACTAGGTAGGAGACTAGGAAGGGCAGCAGGCTCACTAAAGGACGGGGCAGCTTGATCTTAAGAAGGCAGAAAAATAGCAGGAAACTGGTAGAGGAAGAGAAGGAACGCCCATCCCATACTCCTTGAAATCTCACTGGCTCCTTATTCATAAAGGCCTAATGGTATTGCCACACTTCTCTGGCATTTGAATCGTGGAAGGTTCAAATGATGTTCTCCTGTGGACAGCCAGAATACTGCAAGTCTGCCAGAATCACCTTTTTTCTCTGCCAGTGGGACAGAGAAGAATCACAGTTTTTCCCATGGTAAAGAATGAGTTAAACTGTTAGAGCTAGGGTGATCTTTTTTCTAGGTGTGGTCGGGTTTTGGTTGTTTTTTCCCTGTACCAAGCTTTTTCAGGTCTGTATTATTTTAGTTAGAACATGTTACTATTTTAAGCTCTCATCAGCCCAAACCATTGACCTAATACGTCTTCTGAGATAAAATGCATTATTTGATACAGGAAAATGTGTGTCAGTTTAAAAAAATTGCATGCTCACCAGTGAAAAAAGAGCCCTTAAGGATCAGATCTCAGGTTCTGAATTTGAAAATGAGTGCTGATTCAGGTAATTCAACTTTTGACAAGCTAGTCAGCACCCCACAATGTCACATTGAGGCCCAAAATATATTTAAAGCAGCTGTTTGCTAAGATCATGCATGTGTCCACCCATTTGTTTATAGAACTATCCCAAATACAAGGTCAAAACTTCACTGTAGTTTAGCTAAGATTCTGAAAAGAAAAAAAAATATCCAGTATGCTTTGCTTCTTAATTTCCATATTTTATGTGTTAATTTAAAGCTTTTCCACTGCTGTGGAAAGCAATAAGTGAACCTGGCTAGAAGCAAATGGTGAAGATAAAGACTCTGAATTGTTCTGACCCTGCAAAGAGAAAATCCCAAGCACACAAATCAACTCTACTAACAGAAAAATAAATCCGGGTCTCCTTAACATTCTCACAGCTATATCTGAGTCAAGGCATTTCAATAACACCTCTAAGAACGCTATTGCAAATTATCTAATTATTCAAGGAAGAAATTCCCCAACATAGGCTTTCTACCAAATCTCTTCTCACCATTACTGGAGGATCGCTCTGAAAAAAGATGGCCTTACGCTGGCAGAACCCTTGTGGAAGTCTGTGGGAGTTTGCTTTCCCTGTGAGCTGCAGGAAACAGTTGGTGAAAAACAAGTCTGATGGTAAGTGCTGTCAGGCAAATGGCCAAGTCCAGGGAGGAATACAGGCACCTAAACTCTTACTGATCTCTGTGACAGGCTGTGGCTTACATTTCTTCAGGTGGCTGGTCCTGTATCTTCTTTTGTCTTTTAGGATTAACATACCAAAGTTCATAAACTTGCTTCTTTTCACAAGGAATAAAGAAGTGGTGTGTTTTCAAGAGCCATGGGCAAACTGGGCAGCAGTGCAGAAAGGAGAGTCCTGGCAAGGACGGTTAAAAAGACAGGTGCAGCCTTAGGTTACCCGACACGCAGATGGGTTGTGCTGACTGTACAGTCCTTCGGCTGCGCTGCGTCGCTGGATGGAGGATGATGATGAATGCTGGAGCGTGTGCAGTGATGCCTCACAGCTGGCGGATAGCAGCTGTGCCCGTCGTGCAACAGGTACACTACACCCAAGAAATGAACTAGTCCCAGGGCAAACGGAGCTGGTGCACTGCTGGCTCTGAATTTCCTGAAGAAAAGCAGGGCATGGGAGAAATGAAATAGCAGGGAGAGTTGTATCCTCCAGTTACTTTGCATCCTTGCAGAAGTCCTCAGAGATCATTAAACCAAGTGTACATTCCTCACAATCCTTGAGGCAAGAATCTGGTTGAAAAAGCTTTCCCTTTTAGAGATCTAGGAATGCATCAGATCTGTGCATGGGTGAAGTGGTCTACTGAATTGCAGCATATATAAATTTGATTTAGGAGTTGACAAGCCAAGTTTCTGTCAGTATCCCCCATGCATGCAGAGTTCCCCAAGAGTTCTGTGGCCTTCACAAGCCATGCCTCTTCAAGGTGGCATTGCTGTCCTCTTTGAGTCACTGCAGCTTATTGCTAGGGACACATACACAATGCAAGCAAGATCCTTGCACAGCACCTTCTTTCCTGTGCTGTTGCTTCTCTACTCTATTTGCAAGGCTTTTCAGACCAACACTCAGGTACAGAAAAACATTGCACAAGAAATTAATCTGTCCCTGGGCAGGCAAAGAGCAAAGAAGATTTGTTCCACTCCAGATATCTAGAAGGTTATTCTTGATGGCAATGCACCCTGAGACCTGCTCTTTCCTGAATCCCACCTTTTGTGATCCACAGTGGACTTTGTATTGCTTTGATACACCGTCTCCAGGGTTGGGCCAGCAACCAGTCCTCACAGCTCACAGGAGCACAACCCACAATCAAGTCATCAGTTTTGCCTCCTGACTTGACACAGACCTTCAGTTCATTTGTGGCTCCTGTGAAATGATTTGGCTGTAAACCTAGCTAGACAGGTTGAACAGAAGTTTTGCTGAAGTAAGGTTAGCAAATTCAAGAGTTTATTAGCATCTAACTTCCAGAAGTGAATGTGCTTTAGGGAAACACATAAATGTTTGTTTTCTTTGTGAGAAGTTACAATATTATTTAATTAATTGTAGCATGTCATGTTTTCTGTTAAAATGAGAAGCTTGAAGAGGAGTACATGCCTTTTTGAGAGAGGGAGACAAAAAACAGAAATACAATGAACCATCACATATATATATAGCTATGAGGAAAAAAATACAGAAAAATCCAAACCCTACAGTGCACACAAAAGAGATTATATCATTTTGAACATTTAAGTGCAGCACTCATGTCTGGGGTGACCAATTAATGATATTATTTTATGTCTTAGGGAAAAAGAAAGGTATAATAATTGCAGGCCTTGATCAATGGTAGATGAGTCATTTAATGACAAAACTGTAGCAAAGAGTCCAAACCTTTTAATTCTAGTACATTTTAATCTCCAGTCCTGTTTAATTATGCAGTTATGGCAACCTAGATGGAGAGTGATAGATTGTGCATATCAAGTGAGTTAAACTCCAGATTTTATTTGTAAACTGTCAGTGAAGAGGATGGTAAGTAGGGTTAGATCCTGATCTCTCCTGAGTGATACTGCACTTACTTAACCCAGATGAAGAGCATGCCCAGAGAGTTAAAAGGAGTTCGGTAAAACTTCAGTGAAATTGGAGAGTCATCACTCTTTGAAAGGCAAAAAGAGGAATACATGACAGCTTGCATTATGACCTAGAAACTCAGTCACTCCATTTTTATAACCATTCTGCTAAAAACAGAAGCATAGCCCTGCCCTGTGCCAGAAATTATAACGTCCAGTCACACCGTTTGTATGGAAAATAGAAGTGATCTCTGAACTTACTGCGGGCCTTTTTCATTTTTTATCTACCTTGTTTTTCCTAGTCTTTGGTTTCCTGTGTTTGCTAAAGCTATTGAAGAATGCAGTACCAAACAATGCCCTATTGCTGTTCTGCAGCTTTTATATGAAAATGTGGCCTCTCAAATGTACTCCTCCTAGGCAGCGATAGCTACCTTCACTCAGTTAAGGTTGGACAATCATTTCCATTACAAGAGTCTTCCCCGCCCCCCCTTCCCTGCCCCCACCAAAGTTTCTTGCAACTTTGCTAAACTCTGTCATTCAGGCTGAAATTTTCCATGCTGGGTGTCTACCTCAGACCTCTTTGGCTTAATTTAAAGCAAAACAACTTAAATATCACCCATTTCTGAGAACAAGATGATACAGAATGTGTACATCTGCCCACATTAGAAATCTCACTGTCAATTGAAAAGCTCTGGTGCATTCACTCCTTCGCCTTGTTTGGATGTCAGTACAAAGCTGCCTTGCTTATTGAAGTGCCTTTGTTGTTACTGTGGTATTTCTTGAAATCTGAAAAAAAAGTGTAGGACTGAAGCACTCGGGCTGTGCCTGGTTAGAAGGGACCTAGAATTTGGAAACTAAATTCTGTAAAAATGTGCCAGCCTTTCACTCGGAAATCAGCATAGCCTGAACTGTCACAGCAGCGGCAGCACCTGCTTGGCCTCAGGCAAAGAACACAGGCACCAGAGAGAAAAGGGTTGGCCACAGGCAGAGGATTTTCCTCTCCAGATCCAGAACCTAGGTCTGAGTCTGTTGTTCATTTTCAGCACCTAATTTTGAAATGGGGGGTTCTTCTCAGAGGAAGTCTATGGATATGTGTTTTCCACCATGAGTAGTTTCTCTGTTAGGTGGGGAAAGGCTGATGAGGAGCTGATGTTCCAGCTGCATATGATACACCTTGTGAAGACTAGGGTGAAATTTTGATGTTGCTGTTGTTTAGTTTTCTTTTAATACTTCAGAAGCATTGTGGGATGTAATTCACACAACAGCATTAATATTGCAGCCATTCAGAAGGCAGGACAGTCCTTGCAACTGTATTCAGCCCCCCTTCATGGCACGAGAATGGCGTGGAGAGAACAGAGAAATGTTTGAGAAATGATGATGTCAAGGTGACCGACTGGAGAGTTACATCCACATCCAGACTCTGTTCATTAAACTCCCTCCGCTGGGACATATGACTCTTCCTTAAGATGCTTCAAAGTTATTGCCATTTTCTTTATCTCAAGCTTCTTCCTCTCATCCCCTCTCAGTCTGGCTTGTGTTAATGAAAGTATTAGCACACTGTGAATAAAGAACATGTATGTTAGAAGCAAGGGTTACAGCAAGTTATCAGAGCTTTCATCATAATAACTAGGTGTCGGAAAGAAAAGGCAAAAGTGGTTTTTTGAGGTGCATATACTGTTTTATTTACATTTTTGCTTTTCTGACAGCTGTAGGAGCAGGTCTGTGATGCTGCCACAAGCCAGAGCAGCTAGAAACAGGTCTGCAGGCGCAGACAGTGCAGGCCTGCCTGGGGCAGCAGGCTGCTATGGGCTGCAATGTGATGATCGCCACAGTGCCTGCTTGGCCAGTATGAAAACTTTGGCTACTGTTGGAGCTGTTGCTGTTGCAGAAGGGCCCTTCCCTGCCAGCTGCCATAGGCCCTAGTGCAGGGAGACAGGGTCTCGGCAGGTTTGGCCCCCATTCCTTCCTCCCTGCCTTCTACTCCTCTCAAAGCAGCAATGGTGACTTCGCTTGCACTGCTCAGTTAACTTGTTAACTTGTAAGGGAAGATGAGGTTATTGCTGAAGAAATACTAGGATAAGATTCTTGAAAAAGACTTCACTTATTTAAAAATATATTTAATAGTTTTTCCTCTAAATGCAGAACACTGAGTTCTAGGAATGAACTACATACCTAACTGAGGCTTTGCCACTCATGAGTAATGCAGTCATATCAACCTCACGCCACCTCATGAGCCTCACACCGTTGTATACACTCTTTAATTCTCTTCCCAGCACACTTATGTAAAAAATTATGAAACACGCAGAGGCAAGTGATGTCAAGAAACAGTATACATCTGACTTTTTTTAAGTACATGAACAAAACCAGCAAGACAGTTTTCCATATTTTCTCATCCAGTTTGCTCTTGGATAAATATCAAAAGATGGACAACACCAGCAGCTTCAAATTTGAGTTGTGTTCTGGACTATGTCAGGATTGATCAAGGAAAGATCACAAGGCAAATCTTCAGCTGCACCCAACTTAAAAAAATTTGCAAGCTCTTTATGAAGCTGGGAATGTGTATGTTTGAGAAAGTTGCAGTACTGAAGTGGCTGATCTCTGATACTCCATTGATGTTACTTAACTTTTAGTACTAATGAGTTTTAAGTGGCTTAGTTATCTTAAACTGCTCTAAAGGCTTAGACTGATTTAAGCAGTTTAGCTTATAGTTATGCCAGTCATGGTTCATAGGGTTGAGGGATCCTGATTAAAGCAGTGTATGGTCAGGACCTGTCAAGACATATTCAGTTCAGCTCAGTTGAATGCTCAACATTTTGAAAAGGTCATAATTTTCAGGCTTTTTCCCTGATTTTTCTTTCAAATGGAGGACTGTCACACATAAAAATAGAAGCTTTGCATCATCGAGGTTCAAGGCAGATATTAATGTCCTAACAGTAAGGATGTTCCCAAATATTAACTCTGGAACTGATAGTTGATCTGAAAGTTCGAAATTCTATTTCAGTGCTCTTTGGCATCAGTAACTTGGCATGTTACTTATTTTTTTATTTTTCTGTGGTGTCTTAGGATTTTTCCCTAGAAGTAGATCACTGAAATATCCTAAGCTTTTAAGTGGTGCTTCTCATCTGCTTGCTGAAGTAGCTGTTTGCACTGCCTGCTCCAATTTGAAGAAAGGCAGTTGGCAAAAGTTTTAGGTGTTTGCAGCAGCTGCTTTGTTTTCACCCTGACATAGTAAGAAGTAAGAAGACACCAATGCCTTCCTTTCCGCCTGGGGTGGGAGCTCGCTGTTCCCATAGAACAAGACTGAACCAAGGCCTGAATCTAGAAGCACTTGTGTAAGAGGCAAAGGTATGTGACCATCCTTTGCATCAAGAGGAGGCTCAGGGCACACAGAAGAGAAAGGGCAGCGAGGATCTGGGCTGGGCAGGGAACTGAGAGGGCCCTGAAGTGATGACACTGAGCACAAGCCCTGTGACTGTGTTGGAACACGTTAGCTTTGCTAATCATCAGCTGTATAGCCTAGCTTTTACCAGCACCAATTGGTAATAATTATACCCTGCATTAGCACTGTTTTGCTGAAAGGCATTCTGGAGCTCAAGATACAAGGGAGGGTTGCAGCCCTGTGTTTCTTAACTAGTGATGAAGGGGTCCACGGATGAGTATTGGCCTCATCTTCCTACTGCAGCTCCTCCTGCTGAGAATTTATTTGCTTATTTGGCAGCAAGCTCCTCCAAGGAGGGATTGCTCAGCCATTGATTCAGTTGGAAATGTGAGAATGGGCCTTGCTGAGTGAATATTTATGTCTGGAAGATGCTTAACACTCTTGGCACATGGCTACGAATACTTCACTAATAATAACAGTAATACTGTCTCTCTAGTAAAGATCTTTACAAACACAAAAGGAAAAAAAAGCAAGAGGAGTAAAACACTACAGCTGTCTGTTCAACCTGAGACAGTTTCAGGAAAATCCTTCACCAGGGACAACTCTGAGTTAAAAAAACTTTTGCTAGTGCCACAAGCTCTAACTGGTGAAAAGAAAGGGTCTGTTTGCATTTGTGCTGAAGAGGTGATGTTTATGTGTTCCTACTTTTTGATAATACCACAGAAACACAAGGATAAGAATACAGCTGAATAACAAAGAATAAGACAATTGTGTTCCTGTGGCCTTTAATTTAGTATTTAGAGCATATTGGGCACAGACACATTAGTCGTAGGCACACATGGTGTGGCCTTTGGCCTCTGTCTCACTTCTGTCATTTTAGGATGAGACTGGGAACATTCTCCTGCTCTCCTTTCACCAGTCATTCCAAGTTCTTCTGTACCATCATCACTTCACCACTTCACATTACAGATACCTTACTAAGTGCCTTGGTGTTTGATAAGGAAGGAGGAAAGAGATTGTTATTGCATCCATGTGACTCATGGGAAACTGAATGATGAGTATTAGTTGGTTTATCCAAGAATGCATTGAAAATCTGGATGTTGAACCTACATCTCCCAAGTTCCAGCCTTTCTTTAAGGCCACTGGACTTTAGCAGGGGATGCCTAGACTCCCCTAACAAGTTTGTCAACACACGTACTTGAAATCTCTGGAATAAGAGCACAAGCGAAAATCTGATCCTTTGGTTTAGATCAGAATTCAGAAAAAAAGGCATGTCTTTAAATCTCAAATGTTGTTGCCTTTAGGTAGCCACACTTTGTTCCCAGAAGCTCTGGGTTGCATATCCAAGTTTACCTGACATAAAGGTACAATCAATTCTGAAACTGAATGTGGTAGCAATCTTACTGCATCCAGCAATTTTGTAAGAAATCACAGAACAGCTTATAAGAAGGACAGAGAGGAGATTATTTCTGTATTTGTAGCCTGGCTTGAGCTTTTCTAAAGAGCTAAGAGGTGAGAGGGACCAGAAATTCAAACTACCTACCCTGTTCTTCTGCTTCCTAATTGTCCCAGCAAGTTCCCTAATTATGGGAAGTCATGCAGGAACCAAAGGCACACAAAAAACCATACCTGAAATTGCACATCAAAAATGGAAAGCACACTGGGAATCCAGAGACAACTATCTGTGATTAATGTGAAAGAAGAAAATGTAAAGCTCAGAAAAGGTTTTCCTGCTCTGTTCTTTGAGGCAATAGATATTTAGTAAGGAATTGGTCTCTATCAAAAGACGAAGGAGTAAGTTTGCTGTCAAAGGGGAAAACTGTGTCAGAGCAAGAATATTCACTTGGTCTGTGATGTCAGCCTGTCTTTATAAAGCTGTGAAGTCAGTGATGAGGACAGCACAGTGCCTGGATGACAGATAGGACGTGGCTTTCATTCATAGAAGAGCCTGGAGAAAATGAGAAAATCAAAGGTGGCTGTGCAAAGGTGGTGGTCTGAACTACCTCTCTTGCCACCAAGAGGAAAGATGGAGAAAAAGTGGCAATCTAAGGCAGTGCTGGAAGGAAAAAGGAAGGGAAGTAAAAATTAGGTCCAGAGGACAAGGGAGCCCAGGAGGACATGTGGGATTTATCCCAGTGCTGGAACAAATTCTTACGAACATGAACATACAGTAATCATTTTCAGGCTGAAAGTGTGGACCCTGGAATAGTTCTCCCAGGCAAAGAAAGTGATCGCACAATCAAAAGTCTTTTCTAATTGAAACCTGAGCTAAGATGGGACAAAATGCAGACTTGTTCTTAGCTTGACCTAAGTTTAGGATTGAGGAAGAGATTCAAAAGATGACCGAATATATTTTTTAAGAGTTATTCCAGTTCAAAGAATTAAGGGAGCCTGAAATAACTTGCTAAATATAAATACAGAAGACTCATTGGTCAGAAGGGTACTTTTTGTCCATGTCTGCATCCGAGACTAGATTCTCTTTCTTGTTAAACCTCTGCTTCTCATTTGCAAAGACGGGATGACACCCCAATCTCTTGAAGCTGAAGCAAAGGAGAGTGTTTTCCAGAGTGGAGTGCACTGTATTCTGCCCTCACAGCCATTAGCCTTGCAGTCATTTTAAGTCTGATGTGAGAATTGGAAGAGAGAGACTGGCTGTAATTTGCAAGAAGTAAATCCCCTTTCTAGCAAGGACACTTATTAATTCTTAAAGCATTGCTTGGATTCTTTTACTTTTCTCCCTGCAGGCATCAGGCAGGACTTCTCTCAGAGCCCCATGGCTGAATTTTGAAGGCAGAATTATCCCCTGTTATTTGCAGATACATGTTAGCATGTTAATGGGGACGTATGGAAAAGAAAGGACACACGATCTAATGGAGACATGAGTGCCAAGGGCTAGTCCCACAGTGAGCTGTGAAAGATGTATGCCACAAATCATGTCAAAAGAAGCAAAAGCTAATGTTTACCTCCCCCTCAGTTTAATGCTCTCAGCTGCAGAGAAGCAAAGCAGAAAAGAAATCAGGAATAGAATCCAATCAGCCGAGTGCTGTCAAATGGTTTCACCTGCTCCTGGAAGCACAGGCTGACACAGCTGTGAGACCCCACCACTATCCTAGTCTGAAAAAAGAATTGCGTCAGAGGGAAAAGCATTGCTGATAGAAGTTTTGTGCCACCTAAATAGCTAAGAAGCTATAATGGACTAGGGATTTTTTCCTAAGGAATTCCACTTTGTCGAAGATTAGAAATTGCATTGATTGACCAGCTGTATTGAATGGAGAAGGACTCAGAAAAAAATAATTTCCGTCACATCTTAGAATGGCTGGCCAGAAGGGGTTAGAGCCTGTGATTTCTAGGACTCAATCCTATGTGTGTAAAACAGGGTTAATATCCTTTCCCCAGCGTCTCTCAGAGTTGTTCTGAGGATATGTCCGTTAAGTGGTAACAGAGGAAAGGTGTGTTTTCATGGCACAATGTAAGGCTACTTGGCTGGGTATAACGTGGCTATAGGACACATGCATTGTCCAGAGCCAGCCCCAGTAAGCTGGCCTCGCACTTCACTGTGCTGTGGAAACCTGCAGTATGATAGGGTGCTGGGAGTACTGGGGAAAAAATACGTGCAGGGAAAATACCAGTTGTGAGTTCAGTGCAGGATTCAGGTTGTGGGTGGGATGCAAGGTGTGAAGATTCATGTGGAATGAGGACAGTAAAGATAAGGATGTTCGTTCATTCAGTCCGTGGACTGTATGATATGGCAAGTCCAATTCTAGGGCTGGAGCAAACGTACCATGGCTGCTGATGCACAGTGGTGAAACGGTACATGCTTACTCTGCTGTGTCAAATGCTTTTTAAAGAAGTGAAGGGACACTGTGTTCTGGCAGACTGTATATCATGCACAGTCTGCCTGCGCTTCACTGACTTCATGATGAGTCAAGTGTGGTCTGTCCTTCAACAGCTGGTGTATGTCCTCTATATGAATTTAACGCTTCCTAAATGCTATCTTGTGAGCTTTGGCTGAAAAGTTTATTAAAATGTGATTGTATGCTTGCATCTGATCCAGATGAAATCTGTAGCGCAGCAACCCAGTAGTGCACAAGCCACATATCAATGATTGTAGAGTCAGTGTTCAAGTTCATCAGTTCCCTGTGCAGTCTAGTATGGGTTCCTCAGATGAAACAGTTTGTGAACCTGCAGCTGGAGATTATATCACAGTGCCTTACCTCCAACAGGGACCAAAGGCATCACAGGCATTTCTAATCCTGGCATTTCCTACCTGTGAGTGCGTGATTTTGTGCCCTTGCTGATGTTCTTTTTTGTGTGTCATACGATCATAAGTCTACTCTTGTGAGGATTTTCCATGCGATACTTGGATATTTTGTCTAGAACTCTTGAACAGTGTGCTTTTGTGTCTTCCTTTGCAGAGCTTATGCTACTGCTCTGTTTGTAATCTTTAGTGATCAATTTGCTATGAAACAGAGCAGCCTAAGACATTATTGTTTAAGCATCTACAATAATGCAACTAAATGTTTTGGCATTGAGGAGCTGCTGTGAACAGAGCTTCTTTTGTGATGGGTTCCTGCTGGAAGTTATTGAGATCTTCTATCAGTATTTTTTGTTAAGTTTTAAGCCATACTGCTTCCTTTATTACCTGCATCCCTGGCGATTGTCATTCAACAAATTAATAACGCAGCTGTGTTAGAAGCCAGGTTTGCATCTGAACTTGAGGGTGACTTTCACCAGAATGCAATTCAGCTACGTACTGTGCCAGATGCCAGGTGCTAGGGCCAACCTGGAATGAATACTGAGCTGGTCTGTGTGCAGGGCTCTTGGAAGTGAGGCGGCTTTCATGCCTGTGCCAGAATGGGATGAGCGGCTTTCCTTGCTTTGAGGCTGCTCCCTACATTTCTAACCAGAGGCTGCTGGTACCTGTTGTCCTGTTAGGAGCTACAACAGCTAACCCAGTTTTCAAATGGGAGCTTGCCCTTGGTAAGATCAAAAACCTTCACGTTGTAAATTGAGTGCATTTTTAAATAAGTGCAGCATCTCTCCAGAGCAGTGTTGGGTTTTCCAGCAACATAGCAAAAGTGAACGTAGCTGCTTTAAGTATGAGGAACAGATAGTGAGATCCACTCCTATGACAGAAAAGGGAAGGAAGGGATGAGGTATGTATAGGGGGAGCAGTGGTGTTGACCCTGTGTAGAGATCAGAGGAGTGAGGACAGATCATGCTTCTAGCCCTGATGCTGAAAATCACAGCTGTCCACACACTCTGGGCCAAATCGACCAGAGGTGGTGGCAACAGAAGACAATTTGGCTCTCCAGCACTCTGGAATAGGCAAAATAGGCAGCTGGGTCATAGCTGGTTTGCATGCTTTGGTTTCCTGTTCTGGGAAGTTGATGGCTTTATTGATTACTAAAGCAAGTCCTGCACCTGTTTACACATGGTCTCAATTATTTCTCTGTGGGTTTGCATTGCACTATTTCCTTCTCACTGCTGAATCCCTGCCCATTCTTGTGTGTGGTCCATTGAGAGGGAAAGCCCTTACCAGCACTCTTCTGTAACAAGGATGGTCTTCTAAGTCAAATGGTAGCAGTCTGTGTGGTTGTACTGAACATCTTTGTTTCCATCTCCTGCTGCCTACCTCTGCAGGGTGGGTTGCTGCACACATTTGAGGTCTAGCAGTAACATGATGGATTGTCTCACAGCAGGCATGGCAGAAGCATATGAAAGGGCAACAGGCATTCCCCCAGATTGCCAATGAGGGTAAACAGTAGCTTCATTAGTGGGGACTTTTCTCTCTTTCATGCCAGCATTTCATTGTTGCAACAGCATCTTCAGTTCTTGTCCGCTAATGGCTGAGGCCACGTTGACTGGGAAACTACCCATGTGCCTGAATCCAGGAGAGTGAGGGGAGCATTTTCCCCTGTGTTGCAGCCAAAACCATTTTATTCCAGCAGAGCACAAGCCTGTTCAACAAGCTTCATGCTAGGATTGTTGAAAGAGGGGTGTGGCAGACTAGGAAAAAGACTAGGAAAAGATGGAAGTGTGGCCAGAAGGCTGGTGCCCTGAATACCCCTGGCATGGAAGCTGCAGCTGTGTTTCAGTGAGCAGCATCTCTTTTGTCTCTAGTAGCAGACCAGCACCGACTCCAATCCAGACAATGTGATGGGGGGCAGCCACAGTTTTGTCTGGACCCCAGGGGCCTGCCAGCTGTTCACAGCTGGGAGCTGAGGCAGTGCTTCCGCATGAGTGAAGGAATGTGAGCATCATCCAGAGTGAGATGATGAACAGAAAGGAATTGGCAGATGCAAACAGAGCGGGTATCATACTGGGGAAGTGGTCGGCATTCAGGAATACTTGTCCTGGGGACAGTACTAGCTTATTGAGGGCATTGGCTTAGAGATTGCAGTGTGTTCTGTGAGCCAGATGTTAGAAAGAATATTACACTTAGCAAGCAGCAATAAAGTGGGGAAGCCAAGCCAGCTATATCATAGGCTTGCACAGAATTGCTTACAAAATTGAGTTGCAAAGCTTTAAAATTAAGCTTCCTATCTGCCTGCCATTTTCTGATACACAAAGCATGTATGGCGGCCTTGTTTGGACCTCGTAAAAGGTTGGAGGGTTTCTGTTCCTCTGGAAGAATAATGGAGAGAGGTTTCCGACAGTGACTTGTGGGCGGGTTGGATTGGAGCAGCACCCCTGCTGCTCCCATGCACCCTGCTGTCCAAGCAGCCTCCCACACAGAGGGTACCGTGTGCCTGCACACAGGGAGCAAGTGTGGAATAGCTTGGGTACTGCAAATTATTCCCTCCATCTTCATACATATAGGCTTTCATCACAGAAAACTGAGCATCCGTGCAGACATTTTCACCAGTTCCACTGTACCAGTTTACTTCCACATCGGAGACTCTGAAATACGGAGTTTCCCTAAGCTGAAAACTAAGAAGTGGTTACCTAGCCCTTCACACTGGTTTAAAACTAACCTTTAAAAATCACTTTAACAATTAATGTTAAAATCCTTTTTAGACTTAACTAGTGCAATTTTCTTGTGGTAGCAGATGGAAAGAGAAGAAAGAAATGGGAAGAGGGCAGAGATGGACCACCTGTGTGGATGTGCATGCTGCCTTTAAAAACAAGGCCTGGCTCAGGCATTTGGATGTCGCTGTTTCTTTCCTCTTTAACAACCAGTCTAGAAACTGTCACGAGCTGCCAGCTATTGATAATATACCTGGGCGAGACAGCCTCCACTTGGATTGGGACTAGTTACCTTCTCATTGTGATTTCAAACAATACCAGCAGGGCAGAAGCATGCTGCATTGAGAGAGGGGATAAGCAGGTGTCGTCATCTCCTAAAATTACACTTTCTGCCAATAACTTGCTCTTTTCCTGTGGACAGTGGTGGCTTGATGACACAGAGTCTTCTTTGGTAATACAGGCTTCAGGTATTGCTACTTCACTGCCCAGCATCATCATCCTCTCCTTTGCTTTATCCTTCCTCCATGGCTCATTCCTGTTCCTGTGCCACTGCGCGTTATTACTACGGTGTTCATCATCAGCCAGCATTTTCCCAGGAGCATTATCAGTCTGGTAACTGCTGAGACTATAAAATACAACAACAAAAAAGCTTTGTTAGGTCTGTTTGTTTTTCAGTTGGAATAGTTACAACATCTGATTTATGGAGTAGCGCACAGTTGAGGGTCAGCCTGTTGGGAAGTGGCAATGGCACAAGGAAGGAGTGAGGAAGAGGCAGAAGCAGCAGTCTCTGAAGACCTTGCTGCCATCACATTCTTCATATTGACAAATGGCCTCCATTTCAGCATTAAACAGAAACGACTCTGTGAGTCATCACTAAAGGATGTCTGCAAAGTGTTTTGAGATCCTAACAGATACCTTGCAGAGAAATGTCCTTGAAGAACAAACATCTCTGTTCTTATCCTACAAGACTTTCTAGGTAGACATTAATAAAAAAAATTTTTGCAGGTCATGGCTAGCCTTATATCATGAACTCCTGCTTGGGAAGAAGATATCTGGATCATGTAAGAATCACAAGTTTTGTGAAAAAGAAGGGAGGAGGAATTTTTAGGTTGCAGATACTTTTCTGTTGTCTAATTGCGAGAAGGTGGAAAGAAGACACACAGCTATGGGTCAGGCTTTTGACCCCATTCAGTATGCAGGCTGCAGCTATGGAGAACAGTAGGGCTATAATTTGCAGTTACCAGTTTAAATGTCGTAATTCTGCCATTCCACCATGGTTTGTTGTCATTCTTTTCCCCCAATTCAGTTTTCAGGTCTGTGGTGGTGACATGAGCATTTATGTTGTAGTGCTGTCAACCAGATAGCCATTTTGAAGGGAAAGTGATTTTTCATCCTGAGCTATTTTAGCAGCCAGATTCACAAACACTGGGGTCAGCTCAAGCGAGAGTGAGGTGCAGGAGCATGAGTGAATGATTAAAGGGGAAGAACACCGAGGCTTTTTAAGTCACATTAAGCAGCAGTGGTGTTGCAGTCCAACCAGAGAGAAAAAGGGAAATGAGCTCTTGCCTATCTCCTGGAAGTCTTGGCTTTTGCCTTTTTAAAAGGCAAATGAACAGAAAATATACACCAAGACTTGACAGCTAATTACAGCTAGGAGAGAAAAGAAGAAAGGGAAAACATAAACAAGTTGAGCAGAAAGATCTTACATAAGCACTTTCTGTTGCAGGAGTCTGTTTATAAAGGAAAACACAGAGGCAGCTCTCTTTCGGTGGGTCCCCTGGCTTGGTTGCAAGTTCACTGCTCTCATAAGGTTCTTTATCCCCCACTGAAGTATTGGAGAGATTCAGCATCGCACCTATCCACGAACTGCTGTGCAGCCCAGCCGCCACTTTGGATCATCCAGCAAGCTGGATTGCCTTCCTGATCTGGCTGGAAACTTGCTCCGTACAACAGAAGGGCTTGAATCATGCAGCAGCCCAGGAGCTGAGGACCATAAGCCAACTGTGAAATGGCCAGAGTGCAAGATCAGAGACCTATGTTTCCCCATCCTATAGGATATCTAACGTGGGAGCAAGGAGGTAGTGTTTAGTGAACACAGTTGGCCGTGTAGTGCACTATACATTATACTAGGCAGATGGTTACAACCAAGCAAGAGCTCTGTCTTATAGAAACATTGAAATCAGGGTATTGTTGCATAAAATGTTTTGTACATGAGACAAGTAGAGTGCCTCTGCTCTGAAAAGCCTCTAAAGCCTCCAAAGACAGCTCCAGTGCGGTGGGAAGCGTTGTCATCTGCAAGGGACCATTCCACATCCAGCAGGTAACAGCTCCTCTGCAGTGACATTGGTGCTGGTTTGGGGGGGGATTTGAGGTGGGAGCTCAGTGAGGAGGGAGTTGCTGTTATGACTAGAAGGAGTGAGGGAAGAATAAGGAGAATAGAGGAAAGTGAAGTGAGAATCAGTTGTGGAGGGAGGCTGGTTCTGGTGGGGATCAGAAAGGAGGATGTAAGAGCAAACTGCTGTTCAGGAAGAAATGCCTAATATAAAATTGTAGAGAATGTGGATGACGTTGTGAGTACAGCTTTGAGCTTACTAATGTGAGCCTGTGTCTGTTCCTGCCAGCCTCCAACACAATGACCTGTGCACCTGGCTCTTTGCAATATGTATTTATCTTTTCTTTTTTTTTTCTTTTTTCCACACAAGCTTGTATGGCTCTGGGGTAGAAGACTCCCCATGGCTCTCTAAAGGGAGTCAACCTTGTATAGTTACTGGTGGGTGTGAGGAAAATCTATTTTTAGGGGAGCTTTTGGAAGTGCAGGGACAAAAGAAGGGAGGACCCATGCAAAAGCAAAAATGTCTTTTTTTTTTTTATCTTTACTTGTATGCTGCTGCTGCTGTATGCTAACCTGTTACCCCACATATGGCTGTTTTTCAGGAGTGGGAAAAGTCCCTGTAAAACCCTGTGGGATCCCGTGGGATGGGATGCATTAGGCCAGTATGAAAATTGTGCAGCACTTGTCCTTTAATTGCCAGCTCTTTCCTTGCTCGTGGAGTCAGCATGCTCTTCCAGCTGGACTCCCCATAGGCTTTTTGCCAGACCAGTTCTGTAGAAATTCTGCATCTTTTTGTATGGTGGTGGTTTTGCATGGCACAGCTTTAAACATTGCATGCTGGTTCTTCTTTTTTTTTTTTCCCCTCCTTAATTGCTTGCTTGCTTTTTTGCCCTTTGTTTCTTCCACCGTATTGTTCATTTATTTGCACTCCCTTTGTGCCTTGTCTCAAGGCTGTGAGCAATGCCTCAGTGCAGGGAATTCATTGCGCTACCGTGTCATAGTGGAAAGAGCTGCCATTCAGAGACAAGGGAGCATTTTTTAAAGGGGAAATTGTGTTCTCCACATCTTCATGTTTGTACAGCACAATGTGCAAAGACTGTCCCCTTTGGCATGACTTTATCTCCTACTGTTTATGACAAAGCATGAATTGAGGAAGTGAGAAATTATGACAAAGGAGCAAGTTGGAGCCTGTTGAAAGGGAGAGAGAGAGCAAGCAAGGCAAACGTCCAAAGCCACAGGCCACAGAGGGATCCCATGCAGCGTAGCTATGATTTGGTGCAAGACATCTAACAAGCAGGTGGGAGCAGAGAGCAGGGTCTGCACCTTGTCACCTTTCTGCTCCTGAGCTGCTGCAGTTTACAGGCAAATGCATTCGGTTGGACTTGATGATCTTAAGGGTCTTTTCCAACCTAAATGATTCTGTAATTACCTTGAGCTTGTCTCAGTTTAAACTTGCACTCAGATGTTCAGCTGTGAAATGCAGCAGCTGAAAAACAGGTACACAGCCCTACTTCTGCATGGTGGCAGTGGACAGTCAAGTGGTGTAACTGCCAGACAGCCCTGCAAAATCTGTCCCTGAATGCAAAGCAGTAGCTGGTGTTCCCATGTGAGGTTCAAGACAGTGGGGCCATCAGAGGAGCAAGCTGCCATGTCAGCAGTGAGAAGATTAACCCCAATGGATATGATAGAACAAGGGCTAAATGAAAGAAAAAGCTCGCTGCTGTCAGAGTTAAAAATATGAACAGGGATGCTTGGGAGGGAAAAAATAAGGATGCTTTGTTAACTCTACTGCAATACATGGCAGATTCTTGAGCCCCGACTACGAGGTAGGTAATACAAGTCCCATCGATGCTCACTGTAGTAGATTAAGCCTGCACTGAGTTTGGTCTGCTAGGGCTCCATGGAGAAATAGGAGACAATGGTGGAAAAGGCAGTGGAGACAGCTGGTGCCTGTGGGCACGAATGCAGAAAGAAACTGAAGGAAAGGTCCTGAAACTAGGCAGAGTCATAGCATAAAGAGCGTTATCAGCAAGGACCCAGATTCTGTGTTGCCTTCTGTAGGTACTTGTGCTGATACAGGTGTGCAGTAATTCCCTTGGGTAGCACTCAACACGTGGCACATGCTGCAAGACAGGAAGGGAAGGTGGTTTGAGCTGGTGCCCTTTAATGAATGGAGACCTTGCAGAATTGCTTAATATGAGTAAAGTTTCATGAAAACGCAGCTTCCCATCTGGGCTCCCCCTATACAAGCTGGCAGCGTGGCTTGGTATTGTTCCTTGGCAGACTGGGGCCCTAGAGCTGCTCTTGCATAAATTCACTTGACGTTCACACATGAACACTGAGACTTGGTTTCCAAGCCCTGGTGCTGAAATGTGTAACACACGGGAAGAAGTTGTGTGCAAATACCTCTTCCTTGTACCTGAATGAACTTTTCATGTTTATTCTTCACATGGTGGACATCTCTTTGCACGTTATGAGATTCATAGCCTCCATTTCAGAGATCAGTGTGACTTCTAATAAGCAATTAAGTCCATGGCAAGTCAATCACTCTATAATTAGCTCCAACCTGTGTTCCCATTAGCTGCCACATCCTTTACCTGCCATTGAGCAGCCAGCAGTAAAAGGTGTGAAAATCCTTGTGACCTTGGAAATGCATCCAAAAACCTGAAGCAATCCCCTCTAGCCAGATACTTGCAGACTGTTAAGAACACATAGCAGGAGCTGTCTGTTGGGGAAAACACTGCCCAGGAAATCTTCAACTGTGGAATTTAATAATAGTTCTTTTTATTAGTCTTGAGAAACTATGACAGGTGATTTAACTGATGGGAAAGTAAGGATAAACAGTTCTTGTTCAGGTACTTTTTGTCTGGGTGTGTATCAATTTTGAAATAGCTCTGGCTTTACAGGCAGGACCAGATTTTTTTTAAAGCCATATAGTAATATAAAGACACAGGCACTTAGTAGGATTTTAGGCTGCTACCAGGCACTACAGGGAAGATAGATACCTTACTCCCACTAAGTCCTTAGTTAGATATTGCATAAACCAGATTGCAGCTTGGGTTTTATTCTCTCATTGCTGTGCCTTTATGTACTAGTTGCTTTGAATGGATCCTATCTAGTGTTTCCTTAATATGCCACAATGCAGGAATAAACTTGGAAGCTAGTTATTCATACCAGTGGTATTCCGTTGCTTTTTTATAGTCTGATGATACTTTAGTGTGTGCATTTTTCATCAGCTGCATAAGACTACTGAACATGCATTGCCACAGAGAAAACAGCTCTCCTGTGTTCCAGTTAACAGGTACCTCCTAGAGTGCGAGCAAAGCTAAAGACAGGCAGGATTTAGAAGGAAGAGTGTTCCTCATCAGTGCTTCTCCCCACATGCTTTTAATGGCAAAAAAATGCCACTGACAGAAAGATATCAACAGTGAATAGTCTGGACAGTCCATTAAAACCATTCAGGAGGTCTGTCTAGAGCATGGCTATCTATAATCAGCTCATTTTTAACTCTGGGACTCCAACAACTGTGTGCTGATAGCAGCATTATTCTAATAAGAGAAAAGCTGTTCCTCTGCAGAGCTCCCTGGCTCCCCAAGTCCTTCACATCCAGCTATGCTGGAAGCTGTGTACCTCACTGTGGTGCACGCATTTCTGTCTCTGAGGCAACACAGACCAGTTGTGCCAGAGCAAAGGGCCTTGATGAAAAGTGGCAGAGGTTGTATGTGCATGGGGGAAACCTTCCAGGTGTGGCAAGATTCACGTAAACAGGTGCTGAGTCAGCATCTAGCACTATAGCAAAGAGCAGCATAATTGTGAAGAGAAGGTAAAAAAGTTAGGGAGCTGATCCCACAAAGACTTTTGGGGTAGTAACCTGTAACTAAAGCTGGGAGGAGAAGAGTAAAAAAGAAATTTTATTTTGCAGCCTATTTATTTTTGTGTTTGAGTTTTAAACAGAACCATGATATTTTCCCTGAAGTATATTTTTTCAAATGTGTAATTTAGGTTCAGCTGGAGCATTTAGAGTGGCTCAGGGCCCTTTTCCTTCTCACTGTTGACCTTTTGCTTCATAGAAAGTTTACAAATGGAAAATGATCTTTTTCCATTCTGCTAAACACAATGTCATTGCCGTTGGTGTGTGCTCTTGCAAAGAAAGTGCAACTTTACCTTGTATTTTCTCAAGGAAAACATTTTGCTAATGTATATTTGGGATTTTCCTGTGAATGGCTTGTTTGCACCCTATGAAAGGCTTGGTTGCATTATGGGGAGCTGGAAGGGTCAGAGAAGCCTGCAGCAGTTCCCCGTGCAACAAGCAGTTTTCTGCACTGGGGAGGTTTCATGCGATATAATTTACTGCATTATCCTAGCAAATTCTTTCCTTTAATTTAGTGCCTCCTCCTAAAGAAACCAATGTGTTATGGTCTAGACAAGTGGTCCATGTGGCAGGTGGGGAACTGGCTGACAGGCTGCACCCAGAGGGGGGTGGTAAATATCTCCTGTTCAGACTGGCAGCCCGTCATAAGTGGGGTCCCCCAGGGATTGATATTGGGCCCAATGCTGTTTAATATCTTCATAAGTAATCTGGATGATGGGATCAAGTACCCTGATGAAGTTTGCTGGTGATACCAAACAGTGTGAATGTGGACACTTTGTAAGGGAGAGCCACCCTGCAGAAAGACCTGGATAGGCTGGAAGAGTGGGATAACAAGAACCTTATGGATTTCAACAAAGACAAATGTAAGGTCTCGCACCTGGAAAAAACATAATCCAGGAGTGTAGTACAGGCTGGGATCTACCCAGCTGGGGAGCAGCTCTGTGGAAAGGGACCTGGGGATCCTGGTGGACAGCAAGCTCAGTGTGAGCGTACAGTGGGCTGCTGCAGCAGAGCCAGCAGGATGCTGGGCTGCATCATCAAGGGCATCACCAGCCCTTGATACAGAAATCATTACCCCACTCAGTGCTTGTCAGGCCACGCTTGGAATACTGCGTTCAGCTTTGGTCCCCGCTATACAAAAAAGATGTGGAGGCTAGACAGGGTCCATAGAAGGGCCACAAAGATGGTCAAAAGACTGGAGACCTGCCACATGAGGAAAGGCTGAGAGAAGTGGGTTTGTTCAGCCTTGAGAAAAGAAGGCTAAGAGGGAGACCGCATCACCCTGTTCCAGTATTTAAAGGGTGGGTACAAAGGAGATGGAGACTCCCTTTTTAAAAAGAGTCACATGGAAAAGACGAGGGGTAATGGGTACAAGTTACTCCTGAGGAGATACCTGTTGGACACAAGAGGAAAATTTTTCACAATGAGAATAACCAGTCACTAGAATAATCTCCCCAGGGAAGTTGTGGATTCCCAAACATTGCATACATTTAAGATTCGGCTGGACAGGGTGCTGGGCCATCTTGTCTAGATCGTGCTTTTTTCCAAGAAAAGTTGGACCAGATGATCCTCGAGGTCCCTTCCAACCTGGTGTTCTATGATTCTGTGATTCTGGCACCGACTTAAAATGACCCAAAGGAAAGCTTGCCATTCATATGGGGTGTCTCATCCAGGCACGGAATAAGGAAGAGCTGCTGCATGCTCAGTGCACCCCTAGCTATTTCACAAATCCTGCTCCTCATAGACAGGTGCTAATTAGGCACTGCAACTGTTACAACTTGGAAGAGTTCCTCAGCAGTTCCCCAAAATTTTATGCCTGAGGGAACATATCCTATCTTTTTACACCAGACAAACGGTTTTCAACCTTCTTCCAATTTGCCAGCCACTAAAAATTCCAGTAGAGGTGTGGGCTCCTTTAGGGAGAGTAGGTTTGCTTTTCTTGGTCTTCATCCATGGACTTCTTAAAAATAGACCCTTGGGATCTTACATACTGTGGGTTGAAAACCACAGTACTAGATCAGTAAACAGATCCACTGGTGAAATGAACAGAACTATTCCTGGCTGCAAGAAGTGCAGGAGTAGGCTGCGGAGTTACTCCTGTTTCGTTTGTTAGACAATGTGTTCTTGTAGATAAAGCACTGGCCTGGCAGTCAGGAGATTGGGTAGCAAACAGGACCTATAGTTGTGCAACATGCTCTGCAAAGCAGAAAGCATGGTTGATGCTCATGGACAGATGAAATGGGTACATTAACCAGTATGTTAGAGCCATAGAAGCAATATTAGATACACAACAGGCTTCTGAAAATGGCAAGTCATGAAACATGGGGTTTGGATGGGAAGTTCTGAAAAAGGCTTTCTGAGATACTGTGTTACTACAGAGAGACATTTTTCTGGGTTGTCAACAAAAGCGCATTTCTTAGAGTGATGACAGTAGTAATAGCGCTGAAGACTTTGTGTTTCCATGTCCCAGTGCCACCGGCACAAATTCCCTCTTCCACGTGAAGAAGACCTGTTTCTCCTGTATTACAGGAGGCCATAGAAGAGTAGCGTTTCATTGAGAAGTTCCATACATCTCCAGTTAAAATTGCATGAGCTGGCTGCGGCTCGGTCCACTCCTTAAAAATGCCATCAACCTTTTAACTTTGCCAACAGGCTTCGGAAGAGCATTACATTCAGCTAATAAAATAGAGGCTAAATTTTCCATTCCCCTTCCAAACCGCTGACTGAACACAGCCTGCTGGTAGGACATTATTACCATATCTTATGCCTCCCCAGTAAGCTACTGGGCTGATGAAGCTATCTCTAAGAGGTCAAGAAAGTTTTTGCAAGAATCTTGTGGAAAAGTGACTATCTGGAAGTAGGAGAAAGTCTCATCTTCCTACTAACATGCATTTAGCCTGATGGATAGAAATATAGGAACCATCTGAATATTGCTTTTCTAAGGTGGGGTAGGTGAATGAGTGCTGCTGTCTTGCTGTTTGGATATGCTTCAAAATGCTGAACAGGTTCCTGCAAAGCTGCCACTAATTCTTCATATCTCACAATGCCAGAATGTTTTAAGTGGTTCTTGCTGCTGTCCTGAACAGCCAGTTCTTGCAGCTGGGTATTTGGAGAGCAGAAAGTTTAATTTTAGTCATCAGTTTTAGCTGTGGACAAAACAAGGGTTTCTCCCAGAAGGGGAGGCAGTATAGGAAGATCTTAAACCATTGCCACGGTTGGAAATGAAAGCTTTCAAACCTCTTCAGAAAGGACTTTCTGAAAGAGAAGATACAAGGAGGAGAGGACTATGTTCTATCATCTCTGCAAGGAGTTGGTCCTAATTTAATGGATGAAAAGAACAGCATGCTTGAGATATAGCCTGTGTGAAGTCCAGGAGTAAGGGATGCAGGAACATCACTTCTTTTCTAGGTACACTGAGTATTTCAAGCATAATGTGTGCATTCTGGCTGTCCTGCATAGAATCTGGATTCTTTCCACTGCAGACAAGAGACAAAACATCCTGCAGTTTACAGCTCTTCATGTTTGGAAGCAATCAGGGACAATTCCAAATAATCATCTGTGACCCGCTGGACTTGCATGCAGTTTTTATTCCACATCTGACCTCACGTCCCCTCCACATATCTGCTAAGCACTGCAGATGTCACATTGAGTCCTAGGACTTGCAAGTGGAGAGTACTTGTCTAATAATCTTGCAACTCCTGGAAGGCTTCTCAGGATCAGGACGTGCTGTTCGGGTCTGATACTGCCTTTAGTGTGTCTGGCCCCCACCTCTCTTTTATCACACTTACTCATATGGCAATAAAGAGCTGTCTCACAGCCACTCTTCTGCTGTCATTTTGGTGTAGGTCCCTGCTTTTTGGTTCAGAGACCAAATACAATGACATTTGGTATGTACAAAACCATGTAGCCTATGCAGAGTATTGTCCAAATATGAAGCTGCAGACCCACATGCGATCTGTATGAATTAGGTCACCCTGGCTGTGTTGTCTTCGTAGTACAGGTAAATGAAATTACTTATGCTTCTGCAAAGTGGGCTGGAAGTCAGTACAAGGATTTTAGTCCCAGCAGGACTTGTGCTGCTTTATTTACCAGCCCTAAGCGGGAATAATAAAAACAAAGGAGAGGAGAGGGGAAGTCATAAATTGCAAGTTGCATATCATGCATATCGCACGAGAGGATGCCGTGTGTATGAGCCAGGGCACTGCCTCTAAACAGAAGATTGTATTATTGTGGCGATACTGGGAGATTCCAGGAAGAGGCAAGCCTCATTTTACTGATCTGTAAGTAAATGCATAGGAATAAACCATTCTTGCCCCACAGGCATTACAGTACATTTGCTGGGAAGGAAGCAGGAAAAGGATTCAGTCCGTGGAGAACCAAGAGGAGGTGTGACTTTTCCCAAGTTGTATTAAAACTTGTGGCAGAGCCAAGACTTAAACCCCTTCCCCATTTCAGTGCTCTACCATCCCCTCTCCAAATGTCCCTCTGTGGCTGTGCCTGCAAAGCTGTCGTTCTGAAGAGCATTAGGATCTGCCTCTGAAGTGACTTCAGTGCAGTTTCTCTCTTCCTCACCCCCGCACCCCCTCTCATTAGCTTGAAAACGCCTATTTATAAACCTGCTTAAGCTTGCTTGTTCAGGGAGGAGGAGCCAAACCACTCAGCACACAGCCTAGGAGACTCAGCAGAGATGCAGGCAGAGCTACTTCTCACTCAAAGGGTAATAACCAGATGGAACAAGTCAGCAGGAAGAGTGCCTGAAATGTCACAGAAATGAGATCAAGCAACAGCTAGAGCTTTGTGTCTGCAGGCAGAAGGGGAAGAATCACAGAATCTCAGGAAAGAGTAAGAAAGAAGAGCTGAGTGGAAGCAAAATATTTAAGCGCATAAACACATTGGACTAAATGGCCTAATTGTCTCCCCAGACCACCACACTTTCATTACACATTTTTTCATGCTCTCTCCCAGCCTCTCTGACAGTGATGAACAGGAGACCCATAAAGCTGGCTTGCTGTGAAAAAGTGTGCCAGGCTACTGACTGTGGAGTGACTTGTCACCTCTGTTGTTAAACAGATCAGTCACCTCCCTAAATCTCACTGAGATGCTGTTTGTAAGCACAACACTTGTTAAACTCAGGCTTGCCTGCAATTTCTGTAGCACCTGGTGATTTTGTGCTGGCAAGCTAGAGAACAGGCTGATGACAACTTGAACCCCTGCGAGGGGAGAAGTGAGTACCTAAATAGCTGTCCTACATTGTATGGCACTATATACAACAGCCTGACTTCCCTTAGCTTTCCTCCTGACTATATGTTACGGTAACAATCCAGACACAACCCAGCTATCTCTGCTTTTCTAGAGAACCACCGGACAATTATGAAAGACCAGACAAGCTCATCTGCTATGAAGAAAGGAAAAAAAAAAAAAAAAAAAGCCAGTTCCTAAGTTTTATGTAAAGAATAAACAAAACTGCAGTAACCCATAAGGAGTTATATTCATGGGTAGAAACAGAATCCCATTGTTCAAAAAAATCAGAGAACAAAGAGGTTCAATTAGAATCCAAGACCAGAGCCATTTCTGCTAAGGGGCCTGCATCTGTGTGCTGAACGTAACCTCACCTCTTCCCCTTCCAGCTCACCAGCTAATTTCCTGGAGCTCTTTGTGCTGGCATGCAGCACTGCCGGAGCTTTTCCCAGGGCTTCTGAGCCAGTGGAGGGCAAAGGGCCTGCTGTCCCGAGTGCTCTGCTCTTCTCCGGTCTGAATTCCTCCCATTAGTCTCACTAATACCAGATTAATTACTCTTCATACCTATGCTCTCAGGTGCTTTGTCATCTGATGCATTCTTATGTTACTTAAAAAAAAACCCAACATTTTAATGCCCACAATCTTACCAGGCTGAATCATAGAATCATAGAATCACAGAGTGGTTTGGGTTGGAAGGGACCTTAAAGATCATCTGGTTCCAACCCCCCTGCCATGGGCAGGGACACCTTCCACTAGACCAGGTTGCTCAAAGCCCCATCCAACCTGGGAGCACTTCCAGGGATGGGGCATCCACAGCTTCTCTGAGCAATCTGTTCCGGTGTCTCACCACCCTCACAGTAAACAATTTCTTCCTTATATCTAATCTAAATCTACCCTCTTTTAGTTTAAAACCATTACCCCTTGTCCTATCGCTACAGGCCCTACTAAAAAGTCTGTCCCTGCCTGTCTTAATAAGCCCTCTTTACGTACTGAAAGACTGAAAACTCCCCAGACTTTTCTCTCCTCCAGGCTGAATAACCCCAACTCTCTCAGCCT
Organism: Falco biarmicus; assembly: GCF_023638135.1. Taxonomy (NCBI): domain Eukaryota; kingdom Metazoa; phylum Chordata; class Aves; order Falconiformes; family Falconidae; genus Falco; species Falco biarmicus. The sequence continues at coordinate 85,417,593 of NC_079292.1, forward strand.
TTCTTCATAGGAGAGGTGCTCCAGCCCCCTGATCATTTTTGTGGCCCTCCCGGACTTGTGCCAACAGGTCCCTGTCCTCCTCATGCTGGAGGCTCCAGAGCTGAACACAGTACTCCAGGTGGGGCCTCACGAGAGCTGAGTAGAGGGGGAGAATCACTCCTTCGTCCTGCTGGCCATGCTTCTTGTGATGCAGCCCAGGATTCAGTTGGCTTTCGGGGCTGCAAGTGCACGTTGTCAGGCCACGTTGAGCTTTTCATCCACCAGCATCCCCCAGTCCTTCTCCTCAGCGCTGCTCTCAATCCATTCTCCATCCAGCCTGTATTGATACAGGAGGTTGCCCTGACCCAGGTGCAAGGTCCCGTACTTGGCCTTGCTGAACTTCATGAGGTTCACACAGGTGAAGTGCGAACACATTGCGAATTGTGCAAATACATTGAAGTCCCAATGTATTAAGCAACAGTTTACAGATCTAGTAAAGGACAGTCATTCCCACAAAATGCTCACAAGGTATCAAAGACGAGACGTAACCAGTGAATGAAACAGGAAGACAGAGGGGATGGGACCAAGGCAAAATTAATAGGATATGCATAATTGAGGCATTTTCATTCTGATTATTTTAATGATGGTGTGCTGGACATACCAGCATACTGGGAAACCCTCATGATAATACCAAAAATATTCTGAACGAGTTCTAAAAAGACAGTTACTGAATTTGCCATTACGTAATTGCTGTCTTTGCTGGAGAAAACCTGATCTGGTTTGTGGTATCATCTGACAAATCTTAGGTATTTAAGAAGCTCTCTTCTAACAGCAGAGAAAAAACCATCAGCCTATCTAGAGCATGCCTCTGTGTCAGACATGGACTGAAGTGGTTTAGAAGTGAGTGATGAAAACTGTCACAGGTCTACAAAACCTGGCTAAAGAGGAATGATTGAAGGAATCAGGTCTGCTGGGTTTAGGAGGAAGAAAATTGAGGGGAAACATGGGAAACTGTCTTCTAATGGAGCTATAAAAAGAACAGGAATTAATTGTTCTCTGCTTCCATGGCAGGAGGGGTATGCAATGAATAATGACCAGCTTTGTCTGCATAAACAAAGATTTTGGTTAAGTATCGGAAGTAGATTTATTCTGAAAATAGGAAGAAGAGAAGCAGTGAAGCAGCCTTGAAGGCTGTAAAGTCCCTGTTTACGGAGGCCTTTAAGAACAAAGCTTTGTTAGTCAACGATGGTCTAGGCATGTTTATTTTGCTGTAAGGAAGAGACACCTGAGGTCCTTCCAGCCCAATATTTCTATGATTTTCTCCTGGTTTCAGCTGCGATGGAGGGGTACTGGTTGCCAGCTGGGGTTAAACCATGACAGATTTCTACTAAGTCTACAGTTCTAACAGCAAGGCTGCAAGTTATAATCTCATTATATAAAGGTAAATGGAAATCTATATTGGGTTCCCAATGACTGAGCCTGGAAAGGGAAACAGGAGGTTTGGAGAAGACAGATGCCACAGGAACCTTTAAAGATTTATAGGTGCGCTTTGACCCCTAGTTTCAGGAACATCTGTGAAGAGGGGCCTGGGTTGAGTGGGCTAAAGGAAGAAAATCCTACTCCTTGTCCGTAGTTCTGTGAAGGAATGAACTGAAGGAGATGGGTTTGTCCTGTGTTTAAACAGCCAGCTTCAGGGCTGGCAGTGGGATCCAGCCTACGTCTCAGTGACTACGCTCACAAATGTACAATTAACAAAATTCACAATAACAAAACGTTTTTGATGGAAATACCCTGACATAGCTAAAGCGGTTCTTTATTTCAGAGCTGGAATAGGAAAGAAGTTTGTGAAATTAAAATGCCTATATTCTTTGTCCAAAGTGAGGGGGGAAAGCTAAACAGCACAAGGTGAAACAGATTTGTTTAAAATTTTCAATAACCTATAGTATAAGCACTACATTTAAGTTTGTTGCATATTTTTCAACAGCTGTACACTGTGCTTGAGTTGAAACATTAATTTACTCAAGTCTAAGTTCTCTTAGTTAATAAAATTACGTATGAGTTGCCACTGTATACATGAAAATCAAGTAATTTTGCTTTGAGATAGCTTTATTAGGTTTCTTTCTTTGTCCCAAGTCACTTGCTGATCGCTCCAGTCTAAGCACCAGGAAGGAGAGCAGTTAAATCAGGACCTGTTGGGATAAAGAGAAGCAGTGCAATTCTGATCATAGCAATGAACTGCGCCCCTTTGTCTTGAATGCAGTTCCTCTGATGTATGCCAGGGTGAGTGAAACTGAACCTGGATCTGGATCTGTAAGATCCTCTCTTGCTTTAGACTCCCGCCTTCAACACGATCTCTTTCACTTGGAATAACAATTGAGATAATAGGTACTTATCACTGGTTTATGACAGAAAGAAGTTGCTCATGTTCTGTAAAAAATATTTATCTTCGCGTTAACAGGACCAAATTAACGTAACTCCTCCAAGAAGATTAAGCTTGGATTATCTAAAGGTTCTGTCTAAAGTCCACAGTGGTGAAAGGAGCAGGCTTTGTCATGCTCCCATTGTTAATAGCTTGGAAGGGCAGACTGTTTAGCCAGGTTGGTGTGAATTGGTAAGTCCTGGACCAGCTCACAACAGATTGTGGTCAGTCAGTGTCACAGCCCTTCCACATGAACATCCTTGCTGAGTGAGGGACTCATTCTGGAAACCTTCTCAAGTTGCAAGACTTAAAACCAAGGCTCTGTGCTAAGGCTGCTGGCTTCCTAAGGTTTACAACTTTAATTCCAGTCTCCCCACATCCTGTGTTGTTACATGATTAGACAGATGATATTTTTCTAGGAGTCCCCTGAGATACAGCAGGTTGATGTGACTTCTTCGCTCTAGTCATCATGAGGAAAGTATTTCATAGGTATAACTATCGTGAGGATAAGCTACGTTGCATCTTGGCATTTACTGTTATTGTTGCTTCCTGCTACCTGGTCACTTTCCGTTTTTTTTCATCCCCTCCTTCCCTAGCCAACTCAGATCTGAAAGCAGTATATTGTGGCCCAGCGGTGCATAAAAGGAACTGTACTGCATCTGCATTTGAACTGGGTACATCATCGTAGCAGCATGCTGCAGGGATTGGCCCTGCCACGGGCATCTCTGTCCCACATTCCACTGCACAGTGTGTAGAAGCCCAAAACCTGACGGGAAATCCACAGAGCAAACTGTTTCAGAGTTCAGATCCATCCTGGTGTCTAGATGTTTAGCATGGCCCAGAACTGAATAATGCAAAAGACTATTTGAATCACGTGGCCTTTGCTTGCTCTCAAGTTTCTTGGATGAGTGGTAGTTTACTGGAATATGCTGCAGCACCAGAAATGCATCTAGGACTGGGTTTTTTCCCTTTCTTATTTCAGAGTAGCTGGGCTTGGACCACTGGAAAAGATTAATGAAATGCAGAACAGCATCAAGTCCAGAGCTCACAGCTTGGAGAAATGGACAGTCTCTGTTTCCTGTCTCTCCCCTGCAAGTTGCTTAGTTCTTGGATCTAAAAGCTGGTTAGCTGGCCTGACTGGCGGTCAGCTCTGCGGTTACTCAATCCAAAAAGACCTAATCTGGTGCAGATTATATAGGGCCACATACAGATGGTTACTCAGTAGTGCTTATTGTATGCTGACCAGAGAAAGCAAAACAAAAAAAACAAAAAAACAAAACCAACAAAAAAACCCAAAACAACTAACACAATGTTCTTACAAGCTGTGAAATATGAAGCAAAACCACTGCTCTTTCACATACACTTACAATTCTCCACTATTTGCTCTCCTTGCTGTTCTCTGCTCCTTCCATAGTCTCTCAGTGGGCAAAATAATCATCCTTACATTGCATAACTTACTGCGTTGATGTCACTGTGGAATTTGGTGCTTGACTGTTTAATATTTTTTTTGCTAGATATAGTGATTAGAATTTAACCAGTGATCATAGCTTTAAAACTTCTATAAATATGCACTTGTTTCCAGTGAGATCTTCTTTGTATTTGTTAAGTATCTGTCTGATTCAGAACCCTTATCACGACTTGGGAGAATGAGTGTGTATGGAGAAGCATGGGGGGGAGGTTTGGATTTTAAAAGCCTAGTCAGATGACTTAAGGGCAGCAAATTTGTACTGTAGGGTAAGGTGCATTATTTCTTAGGATATCGACGACTGGAAAATAGCTACCAGAAGAAACACATGATCTCAAAAATATTGGTAAAGAGGTATGATGTGTCATTTCATTGCATTGGTGAACCAAAACTAGCCCAAGGCTAGTGAGAACTACTAGTATTGAACTTGCCAGGAACTGTAGAAAAGGGGTTCAAATTCCAGTGCCTAGATTCCCACAGGCCAGCTCACCAGTGAAGGATTAGGAATCAGTGTCCACGTTTTCTTTACCTACATGAGATGAGGAGTGGTCCCAGGAAGAGGTACAAGGAAACTGCATTTCAAGCAGATCCATTTCTGATTCATTTGCTTATGTGGGGCTGAATTATCGTATCCCACTAAGGACAGCATGCTAGGTCACATGAGGAGGGAAGCGTATCCTTTTGGAGATATTTGATTTGCTCAGGTTTGGGGGCTGTATTAAAACCATGTGCCACAGGAAAAACAATCTTAAAAGAGCTGGTTTTCCCACTAGGCTGAAAATAGTCTTTTCTGTGTTTCGTTTTGGTGCTGCCTTTCCTTGGCACATCTGGCTCTACCTGCAGTTTTCGTTATTCCAGGTAAGGAGTGCCTGTTTCTGGTTTAAGATAAGCCACTTCTGTACTAGGTCATAGGTGCTGCTCAACTTTACCTTGACTGGTCTCTTCAGTATTCTCCTTTTTTAAGGCCATGTTGTCTCTCCAGGTTGACAGTTTTTCTGTCTCTAGCTCTCTGCCTGGAAAAACCTCTTATAATGAGAAAAAGAAAAGATTTTTTTTTTGACATTTCCCAGCATGCGCTCATGAGCACATGCAGCAGGCATGTCCTTGGGAGCTATCAACTCAGGGACCACGTTTCAAGAGGTGTTCTGGAACACTTTGCTCATGCTGGAGAAATCATCCATAGGTATTTCTGAGACACCTACACCTCTTTTATCAGTTCAGTGTCATTTGACATTTTCTCTCGTCCTTTCACCAGAAGAAAAAAAAAAAAAAGTGCACACAAAAGGGTCAATGTTTTTGAAAGGTCAGTAATTCCAGATGAAATGCAAACCTAAGGCTTTAAAAAAAAAAAAAAAACACACCTCCCTTGAGCAATAAAGCACTTAGAGTTTGACTTGGTTACGCAAGAGAGAAACTTTCCAGGTGGCTGGCAATGGTTCTGAAGGGTGTCTGTGTGGTTATTGATTAATTAGATCTATTGTTACTCACTTCTTTCATTAATCCAAGTGTTTTCACTTCTGCCCCTGCACAACCTTGTTTTAAAGACCTGGAATCTGTCAGAGACAACTGCTTGGAGTATCAGGTTGCTTATTTGAAATGCTAACTCTGTCCTGTCTCAAGAAATTTGTAGGTGTGGCATTTTAGAACCCAGAAAAATGAGAAAGGCACTTGTTGTCGTTGAAGGTGTCTCCTGTCTTGTGTTCAGACCTGGAACTCTGTGTCCATGTGTAACAGAGAGGAGGGCGCCAAGGGCTGGACCAGGGAGGTGGCTCTGCTACTTTCTGTAGGACTGTGCTTAGTTCCACTACTGAAATGCAAACCTTGTAGGGGATTCCCTGCTGAGGTGAGGGGCAGATGCCTCTAGTGGGTTGACACTTGCTGTTCAGGATTGTAAATCTCTGGTGGAGTTATGTGGAGGATGGGATAGCAGTACCAGCAAGCCAGCAGTAGTTTTGCTTCTCTGTATGCCTACCTTGGCCCTAATGAAAATTTCCAAATAGCTTTATACCCACGCAGTCCTCTGCTCATGGTCCAAATAACCAAAACCCCTGAATGGCCACTGCCCTGGCGGTAGGAGGCTGCGTCTAAAACCCCAGAGAAGAGCCCAGCGTTTGCTAAGCCACTCAGTCCTTGTCATCTCTGTTTGCTGTACTGAGGGTACTTTGTTCGCTGGTCCCTGGCCCAGCGCCACTGACTCATGTCACACAGGAAGCTGAACCGCTGCCAGCTGGGAACCGCTTGTGGTTGCTATCTCCAGTCATCGGTGCTCGGTTGGAGCCTGTTAACCAGGCTCCTGACCTGCCAGCCTTGCAGGTCCCAAGCATTTGATTTCCCTTTTGAGCCCTTGAGATAGCAGAATCTGTTCTAGCAGGATGAATGCATTTAGGAAATGCCAAATCTGAACGAAGGACCACTGCATACCAGGAATTTTGAGCTTCAAGACTTCAATCCCAGCTGGAAACATTTGCCAGAAACTAGGCTGGGCTGGGTTCAAGGCCAAAAGTAGGGCAGACCTCCTTGATAAATCTTCCCCACAGCAGCCATTCTTATTAAGTGATTCTTTATTGCAGCAGTCACAAGTCACTCCTGCTTCCTTCCTGCTGTATACCAGCATCATTTCCAGTGAAATACAGAGGTCATTTCAAGGGTAAAACTGTAGCCGTCAGTCAGGTCAAGAGAGCACCATCTCCACCTTTCTGAAGCAGGGAAAGGGAGGAGACACTTTCAGTTCATGACTATTTGGCTGCTTTATAGTTTTGTTTGGTAGAACGTAAAAGAGACCTGGAAATTTCAGAGGGCTATTTTAGGAAATCCTTTGCAAAATTCCTTTAGGAACCTTAACAATTTGGCTAATTACAATCAGTCACTTGATCCTGAAAGCAGAAGGAAATCGTATCATACATATTTCATACAGGATTTACTTAAGTATTCTGGGGTTTAGCTCTTTGGCACCTGCTGTTCGCCCTTTTGCCTGTACTTTCAGCTGGCAATACGGATGCCTTTGTACAGAGAAGCAGGCTTCCTCCTCTGAAGAGCTTAACAGCAATAGCATCTGCTGGCATAGGTTTGTCTTCCAGTCCAGTCAGATGTACAAAAAACTTTTGTGCCTGGAGATGTCCATTTTAGCCCAGCTGTATCGGTAGGTCACTAAAGATTACCTTGGTGATAACAGTAGATTGCCCTGGTACTGCTAATAAAATCTACAGCAAACCTTCATGCGACATAGTACAAGGAAGGCCCTGCTTTCTCTAAAACATTTAAAAATAGGACGTTTTAACCATTTCCTAGTGACAGCAATGCGTAGGCCACTGTGAGAGTCCCTCCAGGAGAGCTGAGACCTCGGAGGGGGACTGGCACAGCAGATGGGGAGGAGCAGCTGGTGACGTGTTTAGCTTGTGTGCTTGCTTAGCAGTGTAAATGTGTTGAGCACTGAGGAAAGTTGCAGTCAATTTGATATAAACAAAATAATATATTTCAGCGTAATTGCAGTAATTATATGGGGACACTGCTTTTAACTAAACAGCTGTTACCTTTTTGTAATTGAATTCAATAGTCACAAGCCTCCAAGGCTTGCTATTAATCTCTCTTCCTTTCTTGCTTAAATCTCTTTTCCTGTTCTGTTTTATCAATCAGTGATTATGCCTGAGGATTTTGCAGTGTCTCTCTTTGGTCAGATTAGAAATGTTTGTGGTGTCTTGCTCTCTAAAGCCCTGCACACACAGGGCAGTTTTCCTAGAGAGGTTCCTTGGCTGCCTCAGAGGTGCCCTTGTGCCGGCAGCTGCCTGCACTGCTCCGCTGCTGCCTCGACCTCTGTGGAAGGGACTGATCCTGGAAATAAGTTGATACTGATCTGGATGAGCCTGTCAGTAGCAGCAGCCGATCCTTTGCTACTCACAAAGCAGTCTCTAACATGTAGGAATGAAGGCTCAGCATTTCCCTGAATTAGGGTGGTGCTTGCACCTGCTTCTGCCGTTGTTGTAGAGCAGTTGTAAGGTGCTACAACCAACGCTGATTTAGGCAAAACTACCTAACTCTGTGCTGTATCAGACAAAGAATTTGACCACTACCATCTTCCACCTGAAAAGCCACCACAAGCTGTGGCGTGGGTAGTAACATCTGCAAACTGCACCACCTGATAGCAGGGCAGTAGCAGGAGTGGCTTTTCCAGCCTTGCGTCCCTTCAGATCATTTCCCACCACTCTCTCATCATCTCATCCTCACTCACCCTCAATGTTTTCCTCATTGCACTCTTCAAATATTTCTTTGCTGATGTTTCAGGTCACCTTAGTGAAGCTGGAAGAAAGACTGCTTTTGGAAGAGCAGCAGTGATAGTTAGCTCAGCAGCACACCTCCTGTGTACTCAGCTCCTCTGAGTTCCCTTAAGCGGGTGCCTGGCCCCACCTGACCTGTGGCCCCAAGCAATCCCGTCTTTGTATTGGCTTCAATTTGCTGCAAATAGGTCACCCTATCTAAGAAAGACCATAAGAAAAGAATCCCAAACATTTTAATTTGCAGGCATTTCTGAACTGGCAATACTCTTGGACAGTGCAGAGTAGAGCTTATAAATAGCACTTTGAGTGCCTGTGATGTCACAAACCACAAGAGCATCTGACTTGTGATTTATTGCATCAGATCATGGCTTGTTCATAGGCTTGTAACTTACAGCTTATTTACAGTCAGTACACCCACTATTATTCCTAAACCATCCCAGTGTTGAGCAGATGCAGAAATGCTGCCTGGAGTTGAAACAGTAAACAACCAATTAAAAATTTAACCTCTTCCTTTCCAATCTCTTCCTTTATTATTAACTAAGGGTACTGTTGCTTCAGTTAAGGTTGTGTGAGATAATGACAAATAGGTGTTCTTTCATTTGCTCCTGTATCACATTGGCACAAACAATACTTGTAGATTTGAGTATTTATGCTCAAAAATAATTTCTCATTAAAACTGCATTTATTTGAAGACATGTTCTTTCCTTTTCTTCAGTGCAAGATGTTGTTTTACAAGGTTTCCTAGGATAAAATAGTGAAAGCTCATTTCTAGAATCTAATGAAAGAAGAATTTTAATTCTTTTTATAGTTCTTGACACTGCACATATATGCACATAAATTAGCTTATCTAAACAGCAGTTTGCAAAACCAGACTTGGACAATCTAATTAGAAAGGGAAAAGCTTGGTATTGAGATCAATTATGCTAAGTAGCATTCAGATTTTATGTCACATGTTTTTGGTGGTGGTATCTCATTCACTTTGGGGTCATGTTTTGGAAGAGGTCACAGTTAAGATTTAAATACAGGCTAGTGTAAACCTCAGGCATTAATGAATCCTAAACACCATAATTTTAAGATTGGAAAATTCTTTGTCCTGCTCATGTTCCCTAGTATTTCTGAGTCCCAGGGATGATTTGGTTTCCAATAGCCCGGTCACAGAGAAAGACACTCAGCTAGAAATCTACTGAAAGAACCAAGACATTTCAAACAATGGTTGTTCAGCTAGATGCATTTTAAAATAAGCAAAAAGCCCACCCGGAGAAAAATGTGTAATTATATGCACGTGTCTAAAACCTGGTATATCCTAGTATCTAAGAGCAAGCAGGGGAGGAACTGCATCATTCAGAAATGGCAAAATGGGAAATAATTTATGTAGTTCCTCTCAACTGAATATCAGTGAATCTCACAGGTACATTAGCATGTGTTCTCTATCAAAAGTTACTGTAGAGCACTCTAAATGTATTGTTGCGATTTACTCCCGCTCTTTGAAAAAAAACCTCAAAACTCAGATAAGTCTAAGACTATAGGAGAAAAAAAGTAATTAGTAGTACAAATGTCCTGTAAAATATCTCAGTCTGTGCTTTGCAGTTTCATAGTCTGTGATCTTAAAAGCATAGCCAATGTCCTGAGATCAGAAGCTCCTTTTGTATTCTCACGGGACAAAGTACTCTAAACCAGCTAGTCCAACGAGATCAAACACTACATGTCAGTGTGATTTGCAAGAGGGATACAAAGGAAACTTTTCTGTAGCCAGCTGACTCTTTCTAAATGTTCATTTGTATTAATTAAAAGATTTACAGTGTTAACAGCCCTTATGGGAGTTGGGACAGAGTTCAAGTAAGGTGGTTCAAGGTACATGAGAAATTTGATTTGTTGCAATCTTCCCTGTACAAATTTTCCATTTTATATCTAACCTTTAAAAAAAAAAATAGTGAGTTGGCTTGCTAAGGTGTACTGGAGGCCATGAAAGAGAAATCTGCTGCACAGCCTGTCAGCAATATTTCTTCTAGCTGGGTTTACATACATCTGTAGGTGGCCTTAAAGCTATTCTTTATTTTTTTACTGGACCTGCTTTTGAATATGAGTGTTTTCAGACTCTTGCCGAGCTAGACAGAGGGCTTAGTGGAGATTGTGAGAGTGCCATGTGCTTGCTATCTCTGAAAAGAAGAGCCAAGGTGCCTTGAATGTCAAGAAAAATGCTTATCTTTGTGCAAAGAAAAACATTTGTGTGCACTGCTACTAATCTCAGGTGTTCAGTCATCAAGGAAGAGGCCTTCAAAACACAGAAATCAAAGGATTATTAAATAAATAAGAGAAAAAAAGAATTCCGTTTTTATGCCCTCTGGATAAGGGTGCCATTGGTGTACAGACAAGTTCTGTTTTCAAGGTTTTTATGCAGTCATGACAGCTCAAATCCCATTTCCCTTTGATCAAAGCACTTATGCAACCCCATGATACTGGGAACTGCAGCTTTAAGGAAAATATTGCAAAATTTGCCGTATAAAAGTATGCAGATTTTTGGTAACATTTATCATCCAGTTACTGGCACACTGGCACAACGTAGTGCTGGAGGCTGCCTGGGTGCCTTCAACAATTATCCGTGTCTATTTTCCTGTGTCTTACCATCTCCCTGGCCATGCGGTAGCAGCCACTGTCAGAGCCAGGGCAATGCCTAGATAAGCCTTTGCCCTGGCTCTGCTGGGACCTTTCTTATGTCTTATCTGGGACTCGGAAGAGTTAATAAATATACACATTCATTTTTCCTCCTCCCTAATTAGATCCCAGAGGAAAAATTCCACAAGCCTCAACTACATCCTCTCGAACAATAGAAACCATATTAAAAAACCCTAACTGTCTTCCTGAGGGGGGTGGATGCTAGCCAGTGACCCAGAGCTGCTTTCTGGTGCGAGCCTTCCACAAGCTGGCCGGGGGCAGCGAGGGTGGCTGCCCGCAGCTGCTTAACTGGGCAGGTATGGGTGGCCCAAGAACCAGCAGGGCACTTTTGCAGTGGTGTGAGAGGCATCGGGGAACAGGGAGCCTGGGAAGGTGGGCAAACAGCTTCCTCACCTCTGCAAGAAGTGGCTTCCTTCCAGGTCCGAGTGCTTTGGCAGAGGGACGGAGTGGACCGATGCCCTGCGCTTGCTCAATTCAGCTTGTGGAGAGGTGCCTTCCCTCTCCAGGTCTGTCAGGTCCCCAGCACTAAAAATACTCCTCTGAAATGTGCTCTCCTCTGTACACAGCTGTGCGGAGAGCCTCAGCTGGGCTAGCAGAAAGCAGTCTCCTGGCATTTTCTGTGTGCTTCAGGAAGGGCACAATCAGTTGCCTGAGACCATTATCAAAAGAATTGGGACAGACAACTGCACACATTAACCCAGCCTCTCCTCTCTTCCTCCTCCCTCTGACTCAACAAGTGGTGTAAGCTGCAAACAGCATCCTTATCCAACAAGCATGTGTTTCATTTCCATAACAAATTGAGGTATTAGGAATTTTAAACCCCAGATGTTTCTCAGAGTTATGTAAACTAAGAGGCATCTAGATGCCCACGTAAGAGCAGAGCGAAAATCCCTCCAAGAACATGTGCCTGGCCCATGGTTGCACTGGGCTGCCAAGCAGCATTATTCAAACTGTGAGGTGAACAGGCTGAGATAGAAAAAGCCCAAGAAGAATGAGGTGAAGGTGTAAAATGACATGCTGTTCCTTTTCTTCTTCCCCAGCAGGCCTTGGCAAAACTGGAATATACTACAGTTCTGGCTCCCAAATCAAGAATCAAGTTTTCCTATCCATGAACTTAGACAGCTAACCAGCAGAAAGAGGCCTAAATGGCAAAGAGTATCAAGAGAAAAAAGATGTAACAAGACAGGTAAATATTACATTCAGTGTTTCCCAATGTAGTGTTTCATTTTCCTCTCCTTGTTTCATTCCCCTTTCGAGACAGAGAATTGTCATCTGGAAACAGGTAGAAATTTCCTCATATTTTGTTGCATTAGGGCATATAGTGAAAGTTTGAAAATGTTTAGGTTTTTGAAAATAACTTTCTACCTTTAGAACCATCACAAACACTGAGCCTATTTCTTCGTGGACTCAAGATCTCTTAATTCTTAGAGAAAGTATCTGGGACTTTATTTCCATCCAACAGTTTATTTTGTCCCTTCAATCAATGAGATATTAATGAACACACACAGTTAAAAACAGCCGTTCCTGCCTCATATTAGAGCTCATCTCCACCATAGTAGCTCTGCTGAAAAAAAGAAAGTGATTTTCTGGTGTGGATTCAGTCCTGTGTGTGCTTTTGTGCTTTTGCTTTACTTTCTTCTGTGAGGCTCTGTCCTTGGCCCAGAATGGGCAGCCTGCCTCTATCTACCTCCCATCTGCCCTGGGATGTCCTGCGTTACAGAGATCAATGACCTCGCCTTATCTTGTACTAGGAAATTATAGAGCTACTAGGAATGTGGGAAAATACCTTTTCTTTCCCTCTCCTCCCACCAGTCAACTGCAATCAGCACAAGCTTTAGTGTAAATGCAGTGATAGAGGCAAAAGCAGCAACAGGAGGCTTTTTGCTGGTGTGGCTTGTTATTAGTATCTGAGAAAATAAGCTGCAAACGCAGTGCTGAGGTTTGCTAATTACAACATTGCCCCTTGTAGCTGGACCTTGTTTGGTGGAGGCAAAGAACAAGATTTGAAACTGTGCCACCAGTGAGGCAGGAAAGTATTTTATTAAAAGCTGCAGCACCCTGAGAAGTGAAGGAACTAAGCTGCAGGCAGCTAAGAAAAACATTTGATAATGGTTTGAGGACATCCACATGCACATGGGGCCTTTCTAAGGGGAGCTTCACAAAGTTCTATGTGTGTGGTTTCTCATGCCAGCTTGCCCCTGTTGGGATACCAGGGAATCCGTGGCTGGGATACCATCAGGCCCTCCTGGCTGAAACGTACTGACTATAATAGTAAGTGGCTGACTCAGTTTCAGCCTAGTGGCCTCCTAAACATCTCAGTACGTGCCAGATATAAGGAGCTCTTCATCATGCAGGTATCTCCAAAGAACCAAATTGAGGCCAGCATATTCTGGCACGCAGAGTACTAATCAGTCCTGAGGCTGAGTCACCATCCTCAACCAGACCAGGTTTTGAATCAGGTCAGAGGAACAGTTGTTTATTGTCAATATCTTTAAGCTCTCTGTCCCTCCTTGCCGGTAAAGCTATTTAGCTTTCCACCACTGTTTCAAAGAGTTACTCGTTCAAAGTGGCCTGGGCTTGACTTCTCCGAACTGCCACGCTCCTCAGAGAAGCAAGCACAGCATCCCCCTCCGTCAGGGCTGGGTGCCCCATGTCGGTGACCTTTACCATGCTAACCTGCCCTCATCTTGCCCGACAGCATTAATTGCCTCTTAGGGCAGCTTTGTCGCCAGCTCTGGGAGGTTAAGCCAGACAGCTCATGCTTCTGATAGTTAGGAACTAGTAATAGTCAGTTTGGGTCCCGGTATGAGAGGAGGAGAGGCTGGTAATACCCCTGCTTCAGTGTCCCATTAGAGTGGAGGAATCCTCAAAATGTGGGTTAGTTTCAGCTGCACCCCCTCCCTTGCCGGCCCAGGCTCTTCCTCATCTTCAGTTTCAGCTCTGCACCACAACCCACGTGAGAAGGGCATGATGCTATTTATTCTTGTTTCCTCCCTCTCTGGGATCCTATCAGAAACACCAGTCTGAGTCAGAGGCTGTGACTGAAACAAGAGAGAACACTCGGAAATGCACAGATTTTAGCCCAGCATGGCTACCCCAGCTCTGTGAAGGAAAACTGGGCCTCAAAAAATATGTGAGATACTCAGCAGAAGAGCGGCTAAAGAAAACCCACATGAATTAGAAACTGCCTGGCAAGCAACAAAAAAGGAGGGCCGGCTTGTATAGGTAACCAACAGGGCTCAGAGGAGTGTTGTAGCATGGGTGTTACGTGACCTTCTGCCCTTTTGCACTATCTGCTATTTTTGGACATTTGCTGAGAAGAATCCCTCCAAGATCACTCTTCTGGTTTATTGGGTGGTGATAGCTGGGTTTTCCAGCACAAACAGAACTGTGCTACAGTGAGAAGTTTCCAGCAGGGATACTTTTTCACATGCATTTGGATGAGAAGTCATTTGAAAGCCTACTCTCTGCATTTGACAGGCAGGGGCAGGGTACCACAAACCAACAACATGTATCAAAATATTCTAGTTCCAGACATGTAAATCTAGCTGCTTGCAGTGTGCACCCATTATACATTAAGCAGCACAGATCTAGAAGTATCTGGAAATACTTTCCACATCCAGATCTCCCCAGAAAGAACCATGTCTTGGGCAGATTGCATTTTTATTGCTTTCACTGCCTTGCTCAGATGATATCCCAGTGCTTAAGGTGAGCTGCGTGAGTAATGGGACTTCAGTATAATGGAGCCATTTGCTTCTGCCCAAGTGAACTGCTGCTTAATGGTCTGTACAGTTAATATGACCTCTGGTTGCAATCTGATCAGATATCACAAACTAAATGAAGTGGAGTCTTGCTGATAATGGGAAGAGAATGTAGAGTCTTAGGAGGGAGGGTCAGGATCTTGCCCAAAGTAGGGACGGTTGGTCAGTAGGTGGCAATCTTATATCTGAAGCAGGAAAGCTCCCCCCACCCACCCTCAGTACTAGAAAAATCTGTGCTACCAGCCGTGTCTTCATGTGAGATATGTATGAGGTCTGGACACTTGTGTTCTGGATCTGATCATGTGTATTTATTTTTTCTTTGCAATGCGTTAACCTTGCACCCTCGCCACATCCCAGATGTTACGACTTAGTTTCCCTTCCCTCAATTCGTCCATGCCCTCTAGTTGTAGTTGCATGTCCGATAGGTTATATAGAGCCTGCTCCTTCGCCAGACAGCAGTACAGGGCCAGATGTGTAGCCTTGCTATCTGCAGCTAGAAAGCTGCTATGGAATGGATGCACTGTGCAAATATAAGTCATGAATTATCTGTAACTGAATCTGGCATCCAGATGTGTGAGAGGAGGGCATCTCGGTCCTTGCAGAGATCGCTGGCCTGGTTTGTCTGTGCAGTCAGTCATCTGCAGCAGTTTGATCAACACCACCCTTAACTCAGCACTGCAGCTTGGGCATCTTTGCTCATATAGTGCTGGCTTGAGAAATGCTTTCATTTGAGGCTTTTTATTATACAGGAAAAAGTGCCACAAACCATTTCCAGAGCATTTGACCTCATTTGCAGCCTGTCAAGTGGGAGGGAGGCCATGAAGCATAAGGAGAGTCGTGGGGACCGGGCAGGGAGTACGCAGCAATGGAAGCATTATGGTACATGTTGTCCTACACGATAGCAGCCTTCTCTAATCCAAGATTTCCTGTGTTAACCTCTTGAGGAATCCTTGGGTATGGCCTGTTACCTGAAAGACACTTCATGCACTTGTGGGGAGAGAGGAGGTGACAAAAAACCCCTGATGATGCTACTTTTAAAGTGAATTTAGCCTTGATGAGAGTAACTTGTTCACAGCCCTGGAGCCTGAAGTTTTTTCTTACCCACAGGGTATGGAGAACAAGCAGGGCTGGAGCAAACGTCTCTGTGCTGCATTTGCTCTAGGTGGACTGGGACCTTGTGCCCATGAGAGTGCAGGTGAAATCCTGCAGGAGAGGGACAGGTGGTAGCGCTAGCCAGTTTTTTCCTGGGGACCCTTCTGAGATGCCCATCACCTATAATGGCCAAACTTCATACAGGGCTCAGATTACCAGCCCCCAGTACCCTGCTGAAACAGTGCTTGCCCCGATTGCAGGGAAGCATGGTGAGGGGGCTAAAAGCTAGGTGACTTGGGCATGGTTACATGACAGGTTTGTGGCAAGGCAAGCAGGTATGCCAGAGCCTCCCAAATCCATCCTCTTTTTCTCAGGTTAGAGCAGTTTCAGTTGCCCGTTCAGATCTCAGCCCCATAACCAAACAGCTAATTTGGGCCCACTGCAAGTGAGACTGAGGCCTGAAACTCATTTTGCTCAGCCTGCCAGCAGTCGCCAACTGGAATTTGACAACTAAGCATTGCTAGTCTGCACTTGATTTAAGCTGGCAGCCTTCTGGGTGAAGTCAAGGTCAACAGGAGTAGTGCAGGGAGGTGAAGAGGCTGTTACAGCACACAGGATTCACCCAGGCACTCACATGGGGTTTGATTTCTCACCCCTTCCATTGCCTGGTTTTCACAATGCACATCCACAGATTTAGGTTATAACCCCAAAAGTGTTGCAACAAGTTACAGCTTGGAGCACCTTTTGTCTGCAGATGTTTGCGCAGTCAGTCCCACGAGCAGCCAGGGCTGTCCCAGGCATGCCAGCAATGCAGGCTGCAAGGCTGGATGAAGCTCCCAGGTGGTGAGCGAGGCTTTAGATCCCATCCTGCTGTAACCTGAATGGCGTCAAGCATAAGCTCACTGAAGCCGAGACCTCCCTGCCGAGGTGTGCACTCCTCGCCTGGCTGCCTGGGGCCTTTGCCCAGAGACCTTGGGACGCTGTGGCAGTACAGATCAGTGGTGCGTGGGAGGGAAAGGGCAAGCATCAGAGCTGCGCTGCCTTGAGCAGCTGCTCACACCCTGCCCACCGAAGCAGTGATTCGCATTCAGAACCTGACCCAGTTTCCACCCCTGCTGGCTCCACAGGAACAACACTGTGGAGTTTCCAGGGGGTGGTTGCACAACAGCTGATACCAGGTGAACTGCAGGCTGAGGGAGATGCATTGTCAAAGCAGTGTTGCCACCTGTGTTGCAAGGATGAGTGAAGGATATTGGCATTGTGTGTCGTTCATAACCAGAAGTCGATTTTCTCCTTCCGAATACAGTCAAAGTGGAGGGGAGGGGTGGGGGGGGATAAGCATGGTTGTGACTTTAATACACCAGTTATGAGTGGGAATGTGTGCTTGGCATAAAGTCAGTTCATTCAGTAATGTTGCTTTCATGTTTGTAGAAAAATCGTAAGTGGGTCACCGCCTAGAAAAGGCTGGGGGCCTTTGCTTTTGAGAGAAGGGCTTTGACCTGGTGGTATAAAATTACTTTGTTTTGGAAATGTTCGCTTCATATCAGACATCTGCTCTACATGTACCCGGGAGCTCTGACCCAAGCTACAGTCTCTCATGAAAGACAGCCTCTAATCACATGTAAGCACAAGTGGAGGATAGTATATTTTTGTTCACAAGGATGAGGGGGAAAAGCAGTGACAAAAACAACGGATAGGAAAGGTCTGCTCCTTATTACAAACCAGATGTCTTCCAGCCTGAGGAGCTGGTGTGTGGCTCACAGTGGAGTGGAGGAGCGCTGGGATGTACGAGAGGGTTTGGGGACATACACCTGGCCTGGCCTGGTCATGCATGCTCCTTGGCATCTTTGGTGAAACACCGGTTGTTTCTTTCTGAAAGCTATTTGCTTGCCACCCACCTACTGTGTCAGTCCTTAGAAAAGCTTGCTTGGAAAAAAAATGGCTGGTCATCAGCCTCATAAGTCAGGCTTTATATCTTCTCTCTGTGTCTTGATCTTGTTCCCAGCCAGAAACACATTTGTCACAGCCCCACAAAGTCCACAGCAGAAACCTCTGCTTTGCCTTTCCTGGAACTGGGGGAAAAGCAGAGCAGTAGAAGAGGGAAATGAGAGGTGTTGGGGCAGGCGGGTATCAGAAGAAATGGACAGGAAAAATGAGATCATTGTGTGATCGCAGCCTGCAGGTGAGTATGTGAAGGAGAGGAAGGGGCAGAGCTTCTGTCCACGCTAGAGAAACTCTAAGGGAACTGGCTGGTAATGTGGGAAATTTTACTGGAAAGGTTTCCAAGGCTGAAAGTTATCAAAAGACTGTTACGTGCAGGGAGACAAAACAGCATTCATCTTGGAAAATGGGAGGCATAGGGATAGCTATGGCCCTATGGAAAGCTTCACATTTTTTTTCTTTAGATGGTCCTTGCTTAATTATGCTGTGTGCCACTACTTACAGCATAGCTCTGCTAATGCTGCAACTTTTAACCTGCAATGTTAGCAAGCGGCTGTAATGGCTGGTCCCAAACCACGTGGGCCCAAGTGCCACATGGCTTTCCTTCTTGGCTAGCACCCAAGAAGGAGCTGTAGCAGCTCCACCGGTCCCATCCCCCCCCCAGTCTGCCTGGAGGCCTCCCGTGTCCCAGCCAGCTCAGCATGGGGGCTGGGAGGACAGCGGTGCTGGTGTAACTGGTTTGGTCAGCATACGGGACCAGAGCGGGTGCCAGACAGCACTGCTCCAGCCCTGGGGCTGCTCCTCCGGTGCCTCCTTGGGGCACAGCAGCAGGGGACCAGCACCCCACAGCTCTATGAGTTCTTTGCGGAGCAAAACTGGGCCCCGTAGGTGAGGGAGCAGATTTCCACTGATGAAGGGCCCCATGCTGGCACATGAGCAGTGGAAAGCCAGCGGGGCACCAGAGCGAGCAGGAAAGAGTATGTACTGGCACTGGGTCCAGCCGCGGGTCAGCCTGGGCGAGCAGCCGAGCAGCAGCACAGCTATAGTGCATTAGGTGCCTCTGCAAGCCTGAGTGGAAGGACAGAGGCGCTTTACCAGCCTCCAGCCATGTGTGCACAGGGTCAGTGCATGGCACCAACCCAGACACAATCGGGTGCTACAGGCTGGTTTTCAGGGGAGCAGTGTCCTTGCAGAAAAATTACTCTCATGGTCACTCTCTTTGGCTGTCCCAAGTTGCCCTTAAGGGCAGTGGAAAAAGCCAAGGGGAGAGTCCTGTTCTGCAGCATTTTCTCCTTGAACTCTAGAAGGAAAGTTGATGTTGCTGTAAATGCAGCAGCACACTTTGCCGGTGAGGCATTTCTGTGTGGCTGACAGGGATTTTACCTAAATGTCACGCAGGAGGCTAAAGATACATGGTCCTTGCCTTAACAGCTTTTTCTGCTCCTCCTGCTCTGAGGACTGGCATGAAATGATGAAAAGGGCATCAGGCAAGTTACAGCTAGCCCCTGTCTTCTACCAGTCAAGGTCTCAGCAGGAGATTCCTGCTCTGGAGGTCATAAGTCAAGGAAGCCTCCTTGGAACAAGCAGAAATACCAAATCCTAAGCCTTGAGCTGAGACTTGGTCTTTACCATAATCAAGGCTGGAAGAACAAAGCCAGACTGGATTATTTCCTTTACTTTTTTGAATTCTTTTTGTCTCGAGGCCCTGATGCTGTGGACAAGAGTAAGAAACTTCCCCTTGGGCCCCTCTTCCTTGGGCTTTTTCACATGCTGCTTGTATCCTGGGAGCAGGAAGACTTCCCACCCCTCTTGCCACAGACTGTATTTTTTTAACCCCCGTTTTCCACAATGCATTCCAGTGAGACATGTGTCCTCTAAGCATGTTGTCTTAGATCATCCTGCCCTCCACAAGCCAGGACTTGTGGAAAGGAGATCTCTTTGGGCCAGGAATGTGTTAACTGTTTGCCGCTGGGTCTCCCATCAGGGGCTTTGTGCTGTACCAGTGATTTTCCACTGGCTCTGCCTGTTCCAGCTTTTTAGCTGGGTGCATTTTCCCACAAAGATGTGGTCTCAGAAGTGCCATCTTCGCTGTTCAGTCACTCTGGTAAAGAAAATGGTTAGGGCATGGCTCTCCCACTGTCTCCTTCCTACCAGGCACTTGGCTTTATCTTGCACTATAACTGAGACTAAATCTTTTTGAAAAACCATGTGTCAGCACTGAATTATTTATAGTCATGTCAAACATTCCTGAGTATATGGGTAAAACCCAGGATAAAGTTTCCTGGTATGCCACTGATGACAAAGACGTGTTTTGCCAGTCAGAGAGCTGACAAATATGTGATGTAGACAAAGATGGGTTTTGCCAGTCAGAGAGGGGGGATTTATTGTAACAAAGTCAAGCAGTATGTCATATTATATTATTGCCTTAATAATCACATATATAATAATACATTTCTTTTCAGCAGCAGAATGCAGCAGGAGATAAAATCCTAGAACTGCATTTGTGAATTTGACTGGAGGAGGTTGCAGTCTGTTCCCAGGCCATGTTTGTTCTCTTCACCAAAACAAAGTATTACTTAAATAGAAGGCTAGAGACACTACGCTGCAGCTGAAATATGACCCATTACAAATGCCTGAGAAAACCAATTAAAATGCAATTAAAAACCCAAGAAATTTTAAATCATTTCTCCCAAATAAAACTGGGGGGTGGTAATTGTATTGGTGTGTCAGTTACGAATACACATTTTGCTTTGTAGTTGCTCATTTTCTTCAAGTGCTATTTGCCCTTTTTTAAAGAATAGCACAGGCCTTATACATGTGCATAGAAAGTTTGCAATAATATATCATTATCCTGCTTGTCCTTTATTAATCTTCTATTTAAAAATCTTCCAGCACTTGGATGCTTATCCTTGTATTCAAAAACTGTTTGGCTTTAGTGGCTGCTCTCTCCTGTTCTCAACAAAATTAAGACCTCTACATCTCTAAATTTTTAATATCATTTTTGTCTATGTTCTGATGGGTATTGACCAGCCCACTCTCACTGCTCTCCACTAGAGGAAACTGTGATTGATAGATCATGTCTTCAGTGAGAGAAGTCTCTCGACCCTCCCAACACGGGCATTTAGGAATTCTTGCTCTCTGCTTTGCCAGAGTCCTTGGTGCCTTGCCCACATGAATGAGCTGGACAGTTGTCAAAGGAGTGGTTAAATCTCAGCCAGGCCTGAGGGGGTTCAAGTGGAGTCTCCAAGGGCAAGGAATGATAGCCTTTCACCTGTTTTCATCTTCCCAGTCTTATCACAGCAATATATGCTTGCTTGGTCACTCCCTTTTGAAAAACAGTCAGTCTGCTGAAAAACTAGATCCTTTGGGTTGCTCTACATTTAGGCAAAACCAGTGTTGATTCCTGGACTATAGAAATGCACACTTTTCTTTCCACCCTTCAGCTAAGGAAGAGGGGAGAACAAACATTTGAGCAAATCCATCTATAATAGTGTAATATTTTACATGTCTGTTTAATAGACAACCACGGCAGTGAGGGAAAGCTCTCCAATCTGGGTTTTCATCTGCATTCCAACAACCCTGTATCTCCTTGGGAATAAATTTGTGCATTGCTGACAAGTCACTGCTGGGGAGTCCAAGCACTTTGTGTTGGTTTGTGCTCTGAAGGCTGCTCAGCTTCTCCATCGTCCTGCAGAGTTTGCAGAGTGGATTGTGATTTCTTGATGGTTTTAGTTCATGGGTATAAATCTGTTTTCTGGTAATGCTTAGACAGAGGTGGAAACTTCCCAGCTGTAAAGGAACCATTGACATCCCCAGGGTCCTGAGGACTGAGGACAGACCACTGAATAGAAAAGTTAAATAAAGGGTCTGAAAATTGGAGTTTCTGCTGTTGGCTCTTCAGCAGAGCTGTATGACTTCTTACACTGGCGTGAATAGTTTTACCTGGGTTTGTTTTTCCCTTGCTAGAGGGTAATGGTGATACTGATAATGTGCACAGGGATTATTCTGCACTGAAAATTTTTGCTGGCTGGCTGGGGTATACTAGGTGGGAGTATACAGGAGAATACAGATCAAACTCATATCAGTGCTGGCCCTAATATAATTTCAATTATGCTTGCAAAACCAAAATATATATATACAGCTTTGTCTATTTAGGTAGCTGAGAAAATAAATCCTTCTGTGGTATAAATGGCATCTCCATTACCGAAATTTTTTTGTCATGGCTTTAGCAATATATATGCTGGAAAACTCCTTTTAATGTAGACACACCCCTGAGGAACTGGCTGTCCAGCTCACTGAGAAGGTCACCTATGTACCTAACTGTCTTAGACACATTTGAAATTGCTATCTAAAGCCCATTTTTTCTCTTTTGAAATGATGGTTTAACACATTTCTCCATGTTTCCCCCCACACCCATGAAGTCTCTATGAACAACATGGCATCATCTTCCCTCAGTCCCAAATCCAACCTACCTGTTGGTGCCCCTGCCTCTCAGACATACCTTGGCAGCAAAGCTGGGGGAGGGAGCCTGGGCTGGGCTGGAAAGAAAGTGGAAGGGTAGGACTGGGTTTGTCAGCAACAGGCAGCGAAGCCTCTGTTTTTAACTGGCAAATAGAGAGACATTTCCCTTTAGTGAACAGACCTGCCCCTGTAATGCAAATGACGTGGAAGATTTATACCAGTGGGTGTAGATTTTACTTGTTATAAGATACACAATTCCTAAGCCTATTTTTCTCTTTCTTTTCTGCCTCTGGAGCTAATGCGTTTAACTCTCAAACAGGAGACAGCTGGTTGTTAGCTTCAGCTTCTCTTGATGTTCATTTTCTTTTTAAGCAAGCTTGCATATTATTCTAGCTTAATTAGATCTTTCTGCAGATAAAATCCTTGGAAGGGGTCCACTCCCCTTCCCCCATTCTGCTAGGTTGCTTGCTTGCTTGATTTCTTTCACATGTCCCTTCCCCAGTGAATATATCTGAATGTTACGTGGTGTTAATTAAGGATCTCAACTGCATATTCGTCTTTGCAAAGCTTGCCAGTGTGCACAGGCAACCGTGATTGATTGACAGCACACGAAGAACAATGGAGAAGCCTTAACAAGTCTTGGCAAAGCAATACAATCGGTGGAGAGCATGCGGAGGGGAAGAGCTTCACACAAGGACTTCAGGAAAATCTGTGCTTGGTGACTTTTATTTCCTTTTAATCAATGGCAGGAAACAGTTCAGCCACGCTGCATCTGGTGATAAAGTAGCTCCCCTAAAACCCACCGCTAGATGAAATAACCACATGGCTTGAAGTAGAACAAGCTGTTCCAGAACATGCAATTGTATGGTTGTTCAGGGAAGTCTTAAGAAACTGTGATTCTTCCCAGAAGTTGCGTGGAGCGGGGAGATTTTGGTGTTGGGCTCTGCAGCTGTGCCAGGACAAGGTGCTTGTGACACTGATGCAAAGAGTCCCCTCCTAGCTGAGGTCCTGACTAGCTGACCCAGGACTACACAGGTCAACCATCTGTTCTGCTGCCATCCTAAGGTAAAGCTTAAGCAGGGCAGAAGAGACAAAGTCTGGATTTACCTAAACTCACACAGGAGGCCTTCCATAGGCAGAGTAAGCTTCAGTTGTGGGCACCTGCCCTGCACATCAGGGGAAAAGCTCATCCTGGTTCTGTCCATCAGGCACTGTCCATAGGGCTCACCTGGCTCATGTGCTGTGGTGGTCTCTGGAACCACCAAATCTGAGCACCTCACTGTTTCCCTTGTGTATTTGCATTCTCCTCACATTCTTAAGGGGTTAAAAACTGCTGCAAGCACAGCTTTACTGAAAATGAGGCACAGAGATGCCATCTCTTCAGTTTCCTAAGCAATGATGAGGAATCCTAGGGCAGAACCAGGAATTAAACCTGGGTTTCTTGTTGGTGTTCCTTGGGGAGTTACCTTAGGGCTTCCCTGCCCGTGGGGACAGGACTATGGCTGGTAGCACATAATAAAAGGGTGCAGTGGTTCAGGCAAAACACTGAGGAATCACAGCGGTCTGGGATCTGTTAACGGCTCGGAGCAGTAGCATAGTGCAGCAGCATTAGAAACTCCTTTCCCTCCATCTGTCATGCCTGCAGTGGTATTTGTGCAGGCAGATCTCTATGCCAAGGGGTCATGTTACGGTGCAATTCTCTGCTAGCCATGTTACTGCATGGTTTTGCCTCACCTGTGTACACAGGTCCAATCCATGTTACAGCTCAGAGGACAAATTCCTTGCTAAAACAGAGTTTGACCTTATGTATGCCAGCAGGAATAACCACTGTTGCAGCAGGATTCCCAGGTACGTTCAGTTTTCTGTGCAGAGAGGAGTGCTCACACCAGTGAAGAAGGCCGCTGAAGTGAGGTGTGCGCTGTAAACTTTAGTGATGAATGATGTGCCAACCTATAAAAGTTTGCAATATCCTTTTAGCTAATTGCATAATTATTATTTCTTGCCTATTTTATCACCTCCTCCCTGTCCTGCACTTGTCCCCAGAGTTGAGAAGCACTAAGGATCAGGCATTTGGGTACCAAGAAAGCACTTGCAAGACCTGGAATCAATATTGTTGTCTGCTGCAATCCTTTGCACCTAGCCTGGGCAAACCCCTTACAGTATATCTGCACCAGGTGAACTAAGTGCTTGAGAAGTTCTACCTCCTTGTAGGCAACAGCTGGATAAATTAACCCAGGGACAACATGGCATAGCTATCTCCCCATCGATTTAGAACTTCTCTCTTGAAGAGGTTGCCCGGGCTGCAGGGATGGCTCAGCTTCTTATGAAGCAGTTGGTGAACACTGTGGTTAACAACCCTCATCATTAAGGTAAATTAGCACCAACACAGAAATTTTTAAATTAAAAATGATCATATTGGATCACTCTAAACGTCTGTCTAGTCTAGTATTGTCTCTTCATTGGTGGTTGGTAGCAGATGTTTAGAAAGAACTGTGTGAGAAAGGCAAGCATGTAGTGGTGATTCTCCGGTGTACTTTGCCAGGCTGAAGCTTCCTAAAATCTTGCTCGTTAACAGAGCTTAATAGATCTGTCCACAACTTTGTCAAATCGTTTTTTGAAATCTATTTTTGGTATCCACAGCACTGTTGGCAGCAAGCTCCAAAATTTAACTATGTATTTGATGCAGGGTTTCCTTTTATTAGCTTTGAATCTGCCACCACATAACTTCATTTTATGCTGTTTCTTCTACATAATCCTGCCATGTAACCAAACTGCATGGAAGCCTTTCCTCAGTCATCAGAAACTTTTCAGACTAGTCTCTGGTCTACAGCTGCATGCCTGCACAACTGTTGTGGTTATGTGTATGTGTCAAGGGGAGGTTGTTTTTCACTTAACCAAGTCCATACCAATATAACTCCCAATTTTAAATGACATTACAGTAGCCTGAATAGGTCTGCTGCTGATTTAACTCCTCTCTTCTGGGAGGTGAAAGCTTTGCCAATGCAAAGCACTGCAATGCAATGCAAAGACCACACTCACTCAGCGAGCAGGGGTAGTCAAATGAGCACATTTTCAGCCACAGCTGTGTTACAGACGCTTTTCCAGCACTTGTGAGTTTTACCAGGGAGGTGTTTCTGCTGTGGAGATGGTGTGTTGTCAAGGCTGTGTTCCGTAGGAGCCTGTAACCCACAGGCAGAAAACAAGGCTTTGCTGCAAGAGTGACACCAGCAAGGTGGCTCACCCCTTTGCTGTCCTGGCTGGTATGCAGACCAGCAGACGTCTCGAGTGATCCAGCCTTTGAGGTTAAACCAGCCTGATGGGATGCAAATCTTCGAAAGAAAAAAGCACAAATATCCTCATGAGAATACTATACTATATAGGATGCTATCCTATACTAAGGAGTCTTCCTGGCCGATAACTGTACTAATGACATGATCTTCATTGATGGCCTGTGCCTATGATTTGCATAAAAAGCTGTGTCCCCAAGACCATATCTGACAGTGATAAAAGACTTGATTTTTCAGGAACCCTTGAGTTTCTATTAAAAGCAGTGGGAGAGATTGTGAGTTCTGCTTATTTGAAATTCAGGCCATTTACTCAGGAGTCTAAATATGGAGTTGGACTTTTATTTTATGATATATTGGCCTTTGTCTTGGACTGTCCTAAAGCAAACATGATAAACTAACAAATGGCATAGAATTTTCAGCTACATTCTAAATGTTACAGCAGCAGAGAACGAAGTAGAATTACCAAAGGGTCAAAGGCATAGATTAGAAACATCATTAAGAAATGGTAAGAATTACTGATAAGTTTTAGTGTCTTTGTTTTATTACTTCCCTGTCTCAGTCAGGTCTGCAAACACGCTGATTCATGTTTAATTGAACAACAGCTTCATTGTGAAACCTGCCATTCTTAGCTCCAGCATAGAAAATATCTTTAAAAACACCACCCCCGCTTTCTAACATTGTACAGACAAAGGATTACAGCTCATCCGCCATAGGGTATACACTGCAAGTGACATCATCTTCCTTAAGTCTCATTTTCCCCTCCATATGCAATGTGGCAAACAGCAGCAGTCTGGAGACCTGTGTGCTGTGTGTGCCTCTGTGCAAAGGGGCTGCCTTGCTGACAGCCTGCAACAAGCCCTCTCCTTCCCCCACTGCTCTCCTGCTCTTCCTGCACCTTGTGTCTGTGCCTCAGTCACGACCAGTATCCTCTGGGCCACTGCCCCATAGCTGCAGATGGGGCAAGGCAAGCGATGCTCTGCGGAGGTGTATAGGAGTGACCTTCAAGTGCCCAAAGCCCTTCCCATGCTCTGGGTTGTGCACAAGCAAAGATGCTTCCCACTTCCCTGAAAACAGCACAAAATGAAGCACGTTCTCCTTCCTTTGGCCATGGCCTATTGTATGCTGCAACATTCGCTACCTATGATCAATCATATATATTTGATTGCTCTCACATAAATAAAAACGGTTAGCTGGCTCAGAGCATTTGGCCTACATTTCACCGTTTTGCTCATGAAGCTGAGCTTGATAGGAGTGTGAAAAAAACCAGAGCTTGTGAAAGCCCTGGTATTGACACAGTTATGTCAGAAAAAAAAAAATATGTCTGGATAACTAATTTCCTTTTGAGGGATGTGTTCCTTTGGTGCTCTTATCTGTGGCTTCCACTGCTCTACTGGCAAGCCCCATCTCGAGATCGTGCAATGCATAGATGACGGGGTATAGAGTCCAGCTTGGCTGTGACTCAGGCCATATGGTGCTGGCAGCTTGTCACTCTAGACAGTAGTCTGATGACCTTGGTGCAACTCCCAGGAGTGGTATGCATCTATTGCAAAGTCTAGACTTGAGAGGAACGCGTGAGAGGCTTCTGACCTGCCTCTAATTTAGGATACTGCAGCCATGTGCTCAAGAGTGCATTCACCCCAGCTTATTTCAGTTCCAACATACAGGGCACGGTGCAGTGGAAGATGCAAGCATCTTTGGTGAAGAGTGCATGGTCCTTTTAGGTCAGATGACAGATGCAAGCATGTATGCAGGATGTCCCACGCTATGGAATACATCTCTATATCTGCCTTAGACCAGGTCAAGTATTACCATAAAGTTAACTCAATGGAGTGGTCAAAATTGACTTAACCGAGGCTAAAAGTGACAGCTCAGTACAGATAAGCCCTTCATTTTTAAGCTGGTTATTTACATTAGATCAGCCTGTGTGAGTCACAGCATCTGAACTGAACAGCCCGTTGCGCCACCTGGGTAAGAATTTGTCTGGCTCTGTCATTTTTTGCCATTTTTTAAATGCCTCATGCAGTCATGACTAGTAGAAGGAGGCTGGAAGCTTCTCTGGAACAGTGACGCCTTCCCTCCTGCTCTCAGTTTTAACCTTTAGTCATTTTGCTTTCAGCCAAAATTGCTGATAGCCCTCTCCTCCCATACTGTGCATTAAAGATTATGAAAAGCTAATGAGAAAAGCTAAAACTCATTTGCTTACAAAGAGTAATTCCAACACTCTCCTGCGGCAAACAAGAAAAGTAGGCAAACGTAACGCATTTGTCATAGACTGTTGAATATGCTGTGTTGTATTCAGCTTCGTGTGAGGGTACTGTCGGAAAGGTCTGGGCATAAAGCCCTGACAGGTTAATGACGACTCCAACATTGTTTCTACAGGGCTTGTCAGAGCGCTGTAGCTTTCCAGAGAGAGGACTGGCGTCTGAGGAGAGGCTGGGGCCCACGGGATCCTGGCAATAGAGAAGGTGTAGGGTGGGGATCTGTGAATGTTGCAAGAGAAGATCATCTCCACAGATCTCTGCGTAATGACTGCACCCAGCTCTACTGCAGACCCATAAGCTTTGGCCAGATGGGCCTATGAATCAGGGTGCCAAACATACTGACTACCATTTGACTTCTGGGTGTTGCCCCCAGTTCTCCCCTAAACATCTGTTTAGTGTGACCAAGGTCAAGTCACTTTTCCCACCTCTCAGTTTCTGCCTCAGGAAAAGGTAAGAAATGGTGCTTCTTGTCCTTAGTATCATGTTAAGATCCAGCACCGGAAAACTTCTTGTATGTGTTCTGAACATTACTGATGATCCCAGAATGCTGAGACAGTGCAGCATGGTGAGTCTAGTCTAATAGGACTAAAATACTTGTGAGCGAATTACCTCCCCTACAGAGGCTATTTTCCATTTTTCTGTCTTGCTCATTTTTATGCTTTATTCCAATGTGTATTTGAATCTCTGCACTGCCCAACCTCATTCTGCTATTTGGGTAGGGGAAGGGAAAACTAAATTCACGGCTCATGTTACCATCTTGAAGCTGCCCACCAGGTTCTCCTGTGGAGTGCCCGAGGCAGGGACCACCTCGTAAAGCTCACAGGCTTTGGTATTCCTGTTCCACCTGCTTTGCTGACACGGTGAGGTAGACAGACGGAGCCGCTGTATGTCCTCAAGAACCCGAGTACAGCAGTCACAGTAAAAGAGAGGTGTTTGAGGTTAGGAGAAATTTGCATTCATGCTGGTGTAATAATTTCAGAACCCTGGAAATGGGTTTTTGCCCTCTTTGTTTTTTTAAGCTGCTATACACCAAAGCTGCATCCCCAAGAAAGCAATGACTATGGATTTGCACAGTAAGGCACATCTGTGAGAGGCAAAAAGATTAAAAAAAAGTAGTTGACTAAAAGGAAAATTGGTTTCAATGGAAAACATGCATCCAACAAAATGCCTGGAACAATTTGACTGCAGCAAATACCTGACTTTATAGTTCAGTCAGAGATAAGTTATCAGGCTGAATGAAAAAGTAATGAAAAGAAATTATACTCTCTGTGTTATGCTGGAAGGGCAGAATAAATGATTGCCAGACTTTGCGATCTTGAAGGACTGCAGCATTTTCATGGATCTTCTACACAGTGTTGCTTGCAGCCAGACAAGACACCTGCTAGCTCTGTCTTCCCGTCTTGCCTCTGCTGCTTGGGTCTGTTGCAAAACCTGATGTGGTAGGGGTAGAAAAAGAGTGTAGCAGTGCTAGATCCACAGAAAACATTTCCAGCCATGATAGAAAGGTAGTGGAGAGAAAAGCTGCTTTCCTGGATACTTGTGTATGTCTGGGCTCCCCCACTTCTGCTCCTGGCACTTCTTTTGGATAATCCGAAACAAGTGCCTTCTTCTCTCTCGGATGGATTCTTTACAAAGGAAAACTGAGGGAAAAGTCATTTAAGTGAACTAAAAGCATGAATTTCAAAGAGGTGAATGAACTGCATTAAAGTGGACACCTTTAGTCAGAATTAGGGTAGGCTAAATTAAATGTTCTTCAGTCCACTTAGGAGGGGAAGTATACCGCAGAGAATAAACATACCTTTAAGTTAAAATACCCATGTGGGGGTTTAATGTGATTTAATTAAGTTTTTAAAAGTTTTGTTAGCTTGCAAAGGTCATTCAAATTAGGTTTCCAGAGCGTCTCCGTGTAGGCAAACCCAGAGTTTCTCTCACTGATGAACCTTAGGAAAGCAATGCTGCTGGACTTGCTTCATTCATACCTGGAAGGTGCTTTGCTCTGTGGGAGGCATGAGGCAAGACCTTCTTAGTTGCCTCTCGTGCGTGCAGCAGACGCAGGCTTTGGGCAGCTGCCTGTGTCTCTGTGCGAGGCTCCCGGGTGCACCCCCCCCCAGACACCTGCCAGCTAGCAAGGACGCTGCCGTCACCTGCACAAAGCTGTACGCAAGGTGGCAAAACACTGGTTCTGCTCTTTCTTCTGCCACATACCACATGTACCTACCTGCTAGAAATGGGGCCATAACGATGTATATGCATTTGCTCTTTAACACGCTTCGAAGCTGAGAGGGGAGAGAGGGGTTTTGCAGGCCTGTTGTGTGCACCTGATGTGGGGGACTTTCCTGTGCCATTTCGTTATGAGAACTCAACTGCAGCAGATTCCTGGAAACCTGATCCCTGAGATAAACATGGAAGAACTGAAACTTCGGTATCTGTCCAGTGCTTCAGACTTTCAGTTCAGAGGCAGGTCAGAGCCTCCCTGACCTGGAACAAGGCTGTCAGTATAAAGATAGCTGCTCTCAGTTGCAGGCACCCAGCAGGCCTAGGTGGAGGTAAAAGTTACATTAAACAGCCACTCTGCTTTCCGAGTCACATGAGACCTACTGACACGCATTTTCTAAGAGACTGATGACATTTAAAGCTCTTTGAGTAAACTATTTGCTTTCCATTTATAACAGGATATTCATCCCGCTGCTTGTCACAGGAGTGAAGCACACTGATCACCATCCCAATGACCAAATGTTTGCCATCTCAAAAATACTCTCCTGGAGAATAAAATATATAGCTTCATTGTTAAATTCGGTCTCATCAGTAATGATGGGACAGATTCTCTTACAAAGGTATCAGGTTTAAGAGAGCACCCATCTTACTAATCACACCAGCCTCTTTCCAGATGGCATTTTGAATACAATATAGACCAGGGGCTTTGCTAACCAATCCATTATTCAATTAATTAGCACTTATAAATTAAATATGTGCCTATCAGAGTGTGTCTTTCCCTGTAGCAAGCCTCTTCTCACAGCATGGCAAAGACGGACTGTGAGTCAGTGGGTCACCACAGGTGACATGCAGGCCACCTCAGTCAGCTGTCTGGACTGAAGAATGAGAGGCAATCCCCATGTGCTAGGAGGCTGCAGCTGAAGAAGTAGCTGAGCTGAAGATTCTGAGCTCTTTGTATGCTCTTACTTTATAGGCTAGTATGCTGTTTGGTGGTGGTGACGTATGGGTGACAGCTCAAATCCCAGTGCGACAGTAAGATGGACACATAGCCAGGTACCTCACTCTTCTAACAAACCACTGTGTGTCCACTGAAGTCTGTGCCACACGGGAAGGCTGATCTGTGCCCCCCCTGAGGCTGGTGGGGGGGGGAGACCCATAGCAAGACCAGCGACAGTTTTAAGCCACCTTGCTGACCATGTTGACACACATCAGTGCAAAGCCCAGCACAGGCTATAGCTTTTCCCATGTATGGCTGAGACCTGCCCTCACCTCTGCACGGCTGCTGGCCTCTAAAGCTCGCTCAGATGAACTTGCAGAGGCTGCAGTAACATTGCCAAGCTGCAGGGTCAGGTGCCGGATACAAACGGCTTCTCCAAAGTGAGACACAGATTAGGTCCAGGACTACACCCAGTTTACTTAGCTGTCAGTGCAC
The DNA here is from genome assembly GCF_023638135.1 of Falco biarmicus. Classification (NCBI taxonomy): domain Eukaryota; kingdom Metazoa; phylum Chordata; class Aves; order Falconiformes; family Falconidae; genus Falco; species Falco biarmicus. The sequence continues at coordinate 85,448,849 of NC_079292.1, forward strand.
TCCCTGGCTTGGCAACTCTCGAGGTGGCAGGCTGCTGGCACCTGGGAGGTCACAACGGTCACTCTGTACTTGCCCTGTTCTTAGGCTTTTTTTCTAGATAGTTGCTACTGGCCACAGCTGGAGAAGACAAATTGGATTAAATGGATCTTTGGTGCATTCCAGGTGTAGGCAATCTTACGTTCTTAAAATCAACAAAACTAGCTTGTAGTAAAACCAGTTAGCTAAGGCCATTTTGGTACTGAGTGTTCATTTGTGGAGTGCTTTGAACATCAGGAAATAGTAGCTAATCTTTGATTCTTGGTAGTGACTGCTTTTTCAAAAGGAGCCATGGGTGGGGAGAAAAGGGAATTTCTATTCAGTTCCTGATGCTGGTTGCCTGGGGAATACTTTTAACATGCAGAAGAACAGATTTGCACGTTGGTATTTTGGGGACGTTTCCCATGAGAACAAAAGTACAAGTCAAAACTCTAGCTGACTTGGGGGTCTTGTCACGATTATATTCTCCAAGGGTTCGTGTTATTCAACTGATAAATAGGGTTTAAATAACAGAAAAACAAAGGTATTGCTTTATGTAAATAACAGCAGCATCACCGCATGTGCTGTCTTCCTCCAGCCGTCCCAATGTTAGACCAGATGTGACAGAGTTATTTGCTTACGGTGTTCACTTCCCTCTGCCCATAACTTCTGTGGTCTTACTCAGCTAGAATTGATAGTTTCTGAGAAATTCCCGATGGATCTGTGGACACCAGTGATACAAGTGCCCAGGTCCCATCATGCCTTTGCAGAACAGATCTGCTTTGATGCGGGTCTGGTACAAAAGTCCATGTTAAATTTATCCTGCCTGTTAAAGCAGAAAAGCTGAACCATGGAAAGTCGAAGCAGATTTTCCAAGGTACACAAGCATCTAAACCCACAAACTGACACCCATCCAGCTTTTCAAATCATCCATACAGGTCAGGTCCCTAACTCCTACTGATTATAATGAGAAAGACTTAAGTGCTTTTTAAACTGTCTGTCTGCCTCCTTTGGCCTGTGTGACGTGTTGTGGTCTGTGCAGGACTGGTTAAAAGAGAAAAGGGAATTTCAGAATGCAGCGTGGTTAACCATGGCACTGAATTTATGTCAGAGGAACAAAGACAGACAGTCCCCATCACAGCTGCATGATGTCTTTTGTCACAATAACTGGACATTTAGGACGGGAGAGAGATTGTCCCATCAAAATGTCTTTGGTTTTTATATGTGTTGTGTTACTGTGTTGCAGGTGAGGGTGCAGGGTTGGTCATCACAGGATGTTGCAGTGGAACCAGACAACCCAGATCAAAGCAAAGACCACCAAGAAGCCCACAGTGGACAGCAGGCTTCCTGGTTTGCAGAGTTACCTACCTTCGGTTGGTACGAACTTTTAGTGTGGACAACGCTGAAGTAATCTTTACAATTATCACAGACATCTATGAGTTGTTCCAGGGAAAGGCCTCTGGCAGGCACTGTAAATCATGTAGCATCCCACTGTGGCCCTGGCTGAACAATTAAAAGATGATGTTTAGGAACAAGTTGAACTCTAACTTACCATTTCCATTGCCAGCTCCTGTGTGATGCTGCTTAGATAAGTCTTGCTCCTGATGGCTAAAGATAGAAATGTTTTTCTACTCTGATTTTATTTTCCTTCTTAAATTCAACTCGAGCAGGCCTCAGAATAGTTTTGGAGTTTATTTAGTTCTCGTTCCTTGACTTGGTTTTGTGCTGGACGTCCCAGACTGGCTGGTCCTGGAGACAGCAGAGCTCTAACTCAGGCAGCCAAACAGGCTGGTGCCCAAATAAAACCTGCCATCAGAAATCCCTTATGGACTATGTTTAGGGGCAAGGGGAGAGTGAAGCTTTGCAATCTTGCTGCCAAGACAGAAAAATGGCCTGTTTTAATGGTGCATAATGCTGACACACCCAGTAGGAACCGAATGGGGACCATTTTGTTTGGACCAGCAGGGGTGAAGCCAAATAAGTCCCCCAGACTTGCAGCTGCTGGCTGCATCGGGAGCTCACGGAGCTGCCTGAGCTCAGTGACTGCACACCAGGAAGGTGGCTGCCACTCTAGTAAGGGCTCCAGGTTGTCACAAAACATGTGCTGTTGTTGCCAGCTTCATAGCTAGTTCCTGAGTAATGCTTCTTTCCTGTGTTGCGGTCACTTCCAGGTGTGCCAAGGAAAACAGGATGGATTATGTGCAAGAAAGTATTTTCAAATTATTTTCAGTAAGAAGATGAGAGTAATTTTTCCTGCATTTTTCCGGCAAAAGGAGAAATTCTGGCAATATGGTTTGACTTCTGCAGCCTTCACAAGTTGCCTCTGTTTCCATCAGAACAGTGTTGATAGCTGGCAGGTTTCACTACTGGTGGCTGGGCTCAGCCAGAGGAACTCTATACCGTCCACCAGAAGTATTTATCCCAGTTATCAAACACCAGGCACACAGCATGTTGTCTCTATCGCATCCCTCTTTCCTGTCTCCAGCTGCCCATCAGTCCATGCCAGAAACCATCCCTTGTCCTGCACCTCGTCTCCACTTCAACATGAAGTCAATCTTTACTCAATCACTGAGCATATAGGCCTTCTCCTGCCAGAACTGGTCAAAAAAAATCTTGTCAGTTGATCATTGCTGCAGGAAAAAGTGGCTCACCTCATGTAGATTAAACCAAACCAGGTTTGAAATGGTTTATTGATTTATTAAGGACATGTAACTAACGGACAATCAGTGAACTATACATGCAGGATCTATGTCAGCAATACAGCAGTTCAAGCACATTAGACTCTTAGAAAACACTAATAAATTCCTGCAAATTCCTAAACACACTTCTGTAACTAATCCCCAGTTGTTCTCATCCCCCACACACCGTCACCCAGCCCTCTCTCACTGGCAGCTGGTCACTTCTGGGAGCACGGGGCCCTCGCTTATGCCCCACTCCCACTGGAGTCGTGGCCACTCCAGCTCTAGGGGTGCCCATGGTACTCCCTGCTATCAGCTAATGCACCCGCTGGTGGGAAGGCACCCCAGCAGGTCACCCACACACGCAAAGTGTGGGTCCCTACATGCTGCACCCCACAGGGTCAGGCCATGCGCTGGGTGCTAGCTGCTGATGGTGCCTGACAGCTGGGGAAGCTGCTGCGTCTGGCCTTGGCAGAGGCTGCGGTGTGCCAGACTGGGTTTAGCCTGCTGCTCTGTTCCCAGTCTGAGGCCGATCCCTGCTCCATTACAAATTTCTGTGCTTCTTTTATACAGCTTTTCAAACCAACTCAGTCTTTGTTGTCATTCCCTGGTTACCACTTAACCCAGCTGATGGCTGCCATCCTCTTCAGCATGATCAGATGAAGACTGATGGTTTATTATCTCTTCAGCAAGATCAGTTTTGGGCAAATGCACTCTCCGACACTTTTGGGTTTTCTATCCTCACATGCTGTTTACACTCACTTATCTGTCTTAACAACTGTTGTTTTCCACATCATTTTGCCAAGGATGAGCTCTGCAGGTACCCCCAAGGTTATATTACACAACTATCAAACTGATATTAAGGAAAAGAATACTGACCCCATGGCTGGACTGGGAGGGGGAGGTTATTTCTAGGTATATTTACTTTCTCAGTGCCTACCAGTTCACAATTTTTTGAACTTAGTTACCAGAGCTTGCGCAGCTATATGCAATTCATCTGTTAAATGCAGTCATTGTGCTCAGAGGACTGACTACATATGTCTATAAACTTAATCCCGAGTGACCCCACGTCTTGGGGGGATGACAAGGAGGGGAAAGAGGAAGACTTGAAAGGTAATTTTGTCATACCGTGTTCTGGGAGAGTACAGACCTAGCCTGAGCCAGTGTAATGCACAGCAGCCCCTGAGCAGGCTCTGTTTCTCCTGAATTTCCCAGGAAGAAAATTGGAGGGCAGTCCTAAGGCAGTGCCCAGCAGGACCGGGAAGCTGGCATGGGGGTCAAACACCAACACCTCCCTTTCTGGGACATCAAGGGCTGTTCTTGAAAGTTGCTCCTCTCCCTTTGAGAGGGGTGTAAAATGCCGGTGTGCCACCTGGCCTCTTGCTCACCGTCTGCAGGGCCACAGCAGCTCTGGTCGCCTGTTTTGTGCCTCGCCCTCTCTCACCTGTTGTGTGTGATGCAGGCTGGGTGCCAAGCTCTTGAGCAGCTGCCCTTTCCCAGCTCCCGGCCACGCAGCCTGAGGAGGCCCAGCCCCGTTTGTTTGCAGTGGCAGCCCATGAATAGTAACTACTTGAGGCCATTTTGCACACTTCTGTCATCTTATAATTAGCACTTGGTCCCGCAGTCTCTAAGAGTCCCTTCCCCCTCAGCGTGCCTCTCCTTCCTCTGCTGCATATTGCAGCAGCATCGGCAGCCCCCTCAGAGGTGGTTCTAGATCACGCATTACCCTAAGTCCCTGTGTGTGACCGTCAGCAGCACAGTCTCATTTTCCCCCTCACAACGGCACAAATGGGCAGAATAGTCACCAACCTGGACAAATCCTGATTTTGCTTTGTTCTGCGCCAGGCTCTTCTCTTTTGCTGCTACATTAAAAATAATTGTGTCGTCCCCCCTGCTCTGTAAGTGAGACACCTCTCCTTGTCCTAAGTGCTTTCTCCCAGTCCTGCAAGGCAGGGAACCCAAAGGAAGCAGGGATCTCATTGCTGGCTATGCCTAAACTCACCCGAGAAAATCAAAGTGCTCTTCACATGCTCACTCCTCAGGGCAGGGAGATAAATGCTTAACAACTTCCATCTTGCAGGCTGCTCCTTCCTAGGTGCCAGCGCACAGCTTTCCCCAGCCCAGTCCTTCCTCCTGCAGCTGATCTCCTGGGCTTGCTTTGCACATTTTGTTCTTGGCTGTTTCAAACATCGCCTCAGGCCCTTATCGCCTCAAAAAATCAGATCGTATAGTGGTGGCCTTAGAGACAACCTGATTGATATCTGAGCAGCTAAACAAACAGTAAATCTGAATAAAATTTGGCACCTTGTTGCTTATTAGTTGTGCTGATTCTGAGAGGGTAATTCACCGACATCAGGTAAAGTGCATGTCATGAACATGCGTGGCACTGGGGTTGAGCATGCGTGGCACTGGGGTTGAGCATGCGTGGCACTGGGGTTTCAGGTGTGTGCAAGAGCTGCAGGAACGGTGTGCAGCCCTCATGAAGGGCCTTTTGCCCGTGCAGATCCTGCACGCTCCAGCCTGTGCAGTCACAGGGATTTGGTATTGCTGGCCACTGCCAACCCAACAGGACTTCTCTGTGTGTTTATACAGAAATGCAGATGCATGCAGGAAGAGGAGAGAGTTTCCCAGTGATCCTTAAACACTGATGAAGCTAAGCTCCTGCATCTCAGCTTCCGCAGCACCACTAGAGCTGGTGGTAATGGTGAGAATGTGCTCAGAGGAAGGTATGTTTCTGGGTGGCCATTTACTATGTAATTGTGATACAATTATCAGCTACTCTCTAGCTGCTTCCTCCAAACTCATTCTCCATGGCCTTAGGAAATAGTGCTGTGGGAGGGTGTATCCCATTCAGATCTTCCCTGATTTCAGGATCACCATGATCCTGGCTGAATATCCCATGCCTGTTTTATTTTGCATGACTCCGTTGCTCAAGCAGAAGGCAAGGGCTGCACCAACTGCTGCTGTTGCACGTGCTGTGAACTGCCTTGTGTGGCGTTTTCCTCTGCGGACCCGATGAGCTGAGTCCTGGCCCATGGACAACGCGCAATACAGCATCCAAGGGGTAGTCTGTCTGGTGAGCAGACTTCATACTTGGGTGACACCACTGCGCACCTACACATGATTCCCAAACTGCTCCCCTTTGTAGGGCAGCATACCTGGGACATAAATTGCACCCAGGGCATTAGTAGGAGAGTTGGTTCAGTTCCCAGGCGGCCAGTGCAGACCTGGCGGCCCAGCAGCCAAGAGAAAATGCCTAGTTGGCTACAACAGCAACTGTGCTGAGACCTGGGAGTTTAAAAATGGGTGGGTTTTCCTCCGGTGGTGCTTGTCTATTTATTGGCTTGATTGTAATCACAGCCGCCTTAACTTGTAACTGATACTGTCCTCCCTGCCGTGTAGATGATGTTCGCTTGGGTATCAGATGCTGCTGTGTGTGTTTGCTTTTGTTATCACCCACCATCAGCAGGTCTCTTTAAAAGGCCAGATCTGACCAGACACCAAGGAGAAGAGAGAGATGCCATTTATTGTCTTCCTTCTAGCTGATCAGCTCTTTCCCATCACATAAATGCCAGTGAGGGCTGACTAGGATGAAAATCCATGTGGCACATCCTTTGATCATGCATAATGTATCATGGAGCGTTCAGCAAACCAGATACTCCCAATTAAACATGCACAGCCTTCTAGGCACACGGCCTCTCTGCACCTCCTGCATGATACCTGGCCTCTTTCTTTCTGAGCCACAAGCCTGCACGGCTTTGAGAAATATGGTTGTACGCCTAAAGCTAAGGAGGCCACACTCAGCCTCTGGCACCAATGGTGGCCTGACCTTGAGGGTATCTGGCCTGTGTGGAGCTGGTGTGGGTCCAGTAGGCTAAGGCTGGTGGCCTAAAAAGCAGGTCTCTCTGCTGGCTGCCTCAAGCTGGCTCTGCATTGTAGCCATGGGTCACTTAGAGAAGGGTGCCACATTGCAACTTGTCCCTGACTGCTAGCTTAACGGCCTGGGGAGGGTGGAGGTGATGGTGGCCAGACTGCTGCTGGAGATCCGCGGCGAGCATGCTGAGGCTGGCTGGGTGGGTGCTCCTCCATTCCATTTCAGGCAAGGTCATTCTTGCAGGCGACCTCCAGACTAGGTACCAACTAGGTGGTACCAAGGGTGGGCCTGTCTTACGTGCACTCATCCCAGTTCCCAAACCCCCCAAAACCCCAAACTAAACCAAACCAAAACAGAAGATGGAGTTAAAGGTGAGAGAACATACTAGTAGCTTAAGGGCAAGAAAATACGTGTAACACAATACTGCAGCCGAACAGGAAATTCAGAGGTAAATCCAAGTGTGCGCAATACAGCATCCAAGGGGTAGTCTGTCTGGTGAGCAGACTTCATACTTGGGTGACACCACTGCGCACCCACACGATTCCCAAACTGCTCCCCTTTGTAGGGCAGCATACCTGGGAAGTAAATTGCACCCAGGGCATTAGTAGAAGCGTCGGTTCAGTTCCCAAGTATGTAAATCCAAGTATGCTATGTTACACGTGTAACGTTTACCATCCTTCAATGGCGCCACGGGAGCAAGGCACCTGTGATGATAGAGCACATTAACGATGGTGCATTAAATCCTTTTTTCTAAATTATTATTATTTTCTGTTTTCCTGTAAGGTACAAGCGTAGGATTGATGAGAGCCAGGCAGCAGGACGAGTTCCCAGGTTGAGATGCCGGGGCCCCTCGCCTTCTGGCCTCCCTCAGCTCCTCCCTGGCGGGACACAAGGTAACGTCCCTTTAAGGTCACCCCGCTGCCCCCCCGCGTCCCCCGGACAGCGTCCCCGGACTCTGCGAAGCGCAGCGCACCCGGCCGGGGTCGCGGGAGGGGGGAGGCGGCTCTGGCGGCCTCGCTTGGGGAGCCCCGGGGGGGCCCCGCCGGCACGGGGAGGAGGTGCCCCCACAGGGAGACCCCGGGGCCCGGCGGGTCGGGCCGGGCAGCGGCCGCGGGGCTGGGGCGGGGATGGGCAGAGGCGTTTGTGCGCTGCCCTGAAGGTCACCCGCAAGGGCGGCCGTGGCCCGTTGTTCCCCCCCCCGCCCCCCATCCCCGCCAGGTGCTTCCAGCGGTGGCCGCTCGCACGGAACGTTCCGCAGCCGCGTTACACGTGAGCGGGCCGTGGCGCGGCGGGACCGCAGAGAGGGGCGGGCGGCCGGCGCCGAGGGGGAGGGGATGGGAGGCAGCCGATGCTCCGCGCCCGGCCGACCAGCCTGCGCGGCGCGGCGGGGCGGCCCGGCGGCCGCAGGAGCGGGGACCCGCAGGGCGCGGGGGGGCCGGTCCGGCCGGGCGGGGCCTTTGCGGCCGCGGGAACGAGCCACGCACGGGCGCGTGCCCGCGCCGTACAGGTGTGCCGTGCCCGCGCACACATGCGCACGCGGACGTGCCTGCAGCGACCGACGGGCGCGCGCCTGCTGCCTCCCGCCTCGCGCCCGGTGCGCGTGTGCGCGCGGCGCGGCAGAGCCCAGGTGCGCGGCGGGGCGGCCCGGAGCCCCCGCGCGGCAGCCGGTGCCGCAGCCCCCCCCCCCCCCCCGCCGCTCCCGCTCCGCCGCGCCCGCTCCGCCGCTCCCGCCGCTCCCGCCGCCGGCGCACCCCCACCGCGCTCCGCCCGCCGCCGGGCCCCGCCCCGTCCCTGCGGAAGGCCCCGCCCCGCGGCGCTCTGTCACCTCCCATTGGCGGAGCCGGCGGACGGGCGGAGCCGGCGGTGTATATGAAGGGGCGCGGCAGGCGGGGAGCGCGGCTGCTCTGTGCCCCGTGGGCTCGGCTCCGCTGCTCGCCGCCCGCCGCCGCTCCCGCCCGCCCGCGCCCCCAGTCGCTTCCCCTCCCCTTCCCCCGCCGGGCCGGTGCCGCCGGCCGCCCCGCAGCGCGGGCGGGCGCACCCAGAGCTTCCCGGTGCCGCGGGGCGCGGAGCCCGGCCGGGGCCTGCCCGCGCAGCCCGCCGAGGGCTAGCCTTCCCCCCGCCGCTCCAGCGCCCGCCCGTTCGCCATGGCCCGCGGCAAGGCCAAGGACGGCGACGGCAACTGGAAGAAATTCATCTGGAACTCGGAGAAGAAGGAGCTGCTGGGCCGCACCGGGGGCAGCTGGTGTGAGTGCCGGGCCGAGGGCGCCGGGGCCGGGTCGGGGGGCGGCGGCGATGCGGCGGGCACTGCAGCACGGCCCGCCCCGCCTCCGCCGGCTGCGGCGGGGCTGCGGCCCCCGGGGAGGGCGCCGGGGCTGGGGCCGGCGCGGCCCGTCCCGTCCCCGCGGGGTGAGGGCGGGAGGTCCCGTCGTGTCGTGGGCGCCCTGCGGGGGCCGGGGCGCTGCCCGCCGAGGTGTGACTGCAGGTGGGGCCGGGGGTGAGGCGGGCGCGGCCCCCGGCCCCGCGATGGAGCCCGCGGCGGACCGACCTTGGCGAGGGCGCCTCGTCCTTGGGTCTCCTTCCCCCGCGGCTGGCCCGGCCTGGGAGCATCGCCGTCGGGGGAGCCGGCACTCCCAGCCGTCGTCTGCCTTAGACCTCTGCGTGGCTGTTCTTTTTTCCTCCTTTTTCTCTGGATAAAGGGAACCGAGCTCGTTTGACCTCGTCGAGGGCAAACAATTGGCTTTTAATGCCCCCGTGAGAAGGAAACGGCCATGTGTGCATTTGTGATTAAATGCTCATCATGTATTTATTAGGTGCTGTACAAATAGCATTTAGACTAAGAGGCTTTTAACGTTTTCTTTACGCAAATAGATAGCCTTCCAGTTGCTGCCAACCACAGCTGGTGTGCCACCCTTGCGCCGTTGAATTCGGCTCCTGTTGTAATGGATCAGCTGGAGGTGCCACATCCGGAGCTCCCAGCTTTAGCTCTGGCGGGTGGACTAGAGCAGGCTTCTGCTCTATCCTTACGTGAGCAGAATCGGGTTGTGGGTGCGCATGGATAGGTATTTTCTGCTCCTGAGGCACCAGGCAACTGCGCAGTGCTTCAAATGCGGAGGCTGAACCAGGTCCTTCTCCCAGACTGCCTGTACCTATCCACCTAGGACTGATTTCCATTTGCGGAGCTGATCTGCAGGCTGATGGTCCGATTCCTCTGTTAGAAGCCTACCTGTTGCAGGAAGCTTTCTCGTTCAACCCTGTGGTGCTCAGTTGCTAGACCCACTGTGTATTTGCTGAGACCTCGGAGTGGTTTTGACCTTTAAGGTGTCTTTGGTGTTAAAAGCATCCTGGCTGGGAACCTGATTAAATAAGCTACCTCCCAGCGTTTGCCTTTTGATGTTACAAAACTCAAAGGCGTTACGCTGCAGACGACAGCATTAATGTTTGGTTTGCTACAACAGCACCTCCTATGACCGTGCTCTGGAAAAAATTTCCACACGTCCCTGACGTCACAGCCATTTGCTTTACGCTGCCTGGATACCAAAGAGTGCTTTTAACTCCTGGAGCGCCACGCTACTGCACCCAGCTCTGCCTTCCTGCCCTGGCTGCCTCTGGTGCACATGAAGAAGATGAGAAGGTGGAGTGCCTTTCTGACAGAGTCCCTCAGCCTCAGAGTCGCTGGCTGGCCCTCCTGCTTGCCTGTCTTTCATAGACTTGGAAGGAAAACAACCAGAACCACCTGCTTTCATTGGGAGGCTTCTCCAATGATGGAGCTTTTTTGGGAGGGGCTGGGGAGTGAGGAGGAATGCTTCCACCTACTGCTTCCTCCCCTTCCCTTATAGCTCCTTGCTTCAAGTCTTTTAAATAAACCACCTCTTTTTTTTTTGTGTGTGATTAGATGAAGACAGTCCGAGATGAAGCAGACTCTCCTTCAAGTACTCCTTGGCCGCTGCGCTGGCCTGCTTGTTCCTGTAGCCTGATTAGCATATAGTTGCTTGGCACGGTCTGGCTTATCCTTCCTGTAGGCGGCCTGGTGATGCCTAGTACGGCATGTTACTGTGCAGTTAATCATTTGAGATAATCCTTGTAAACTGGTAACTGATACCCAGTCTGAGCCATGCCATGTCTCCAGGTTCTTCTCTACTCTCTGCTTCCCCCCCCCCCCCTCCAATTATTCTAGGCATCTCCCTTTAGACCAATGCTAAAATCAATCTCTCATTATGATGTACTTCACCTTTTAATTGGTACGAGCAGCGCTGGAGTGCCTTTGCAGACACAAGGCTGGTAAATGTGTGGTACTGTGACACGTCTGAGGACTTTCCTACGTTTGAGTGCTGGAGTTGATTTGGGACCGAATTCTGCTCCCGTTGTCTGTAATGGAGGTGGATAGCCTGAATTACTAGGGGACATGAAGCTCTACAATGGCTTGTAAACATGAATGAAACGTTTACTGTGGACTCTCCTGGATATAGCTCTGAGGCCTAGAGCTTTGGGAATGGGTGTCCTTCAGAGCATGCCCATAGTAAGGCTTCTGGCGGTTGGGCACTTGCTTTGCTGAAAGTTTGTCACCTGTGATGCTGTGTGATGGTAGTGCTGGGTCAGCCAAGGGATCCTTCAAAACATGGAAGAATGCAGTTTAATTGCAGATTCCAACTCACGGATTTCTAGGTTTTCAGGGGCTCATGCTCCCAGCCCGTCTTAACAACTGGAATGACTTACGTTTTCTGTCCGCATCGGGGCGTAATCTCACTGTTAGTACGTGCCTCTGCAGCAGGGCTTGGCGTCTGAATTCAGTGCGCTGGGCTCTTCCTTGTGAGTGGTAAAAGTTGCAAGTTTTGTCCTGAAATGTGACTGCCTTGAGGGCTTGATTCGATTCCTCTTTCTGTTTGTTTTCTCTTGCAGTTAAGATCCTCCTCTTCTATGTCATCTTCTACGGTTGCCTGGCAGGTATATTCATTGGGACCATCCAAGTGATGTTGCTCACTGTCAGTGAATTTGAGCCCAAATACCAGGATCGAGTGGCACCTCCAGGTAACTAAATAGGAGGCCCATGTTTGACTTGGTGCAAGCTGTTCTGGGGAGGCGGCTTGGTTACTCACCTCCAGAAGGAGGATGAAATAAGCGTGTCGTTGCTGCAACACATATTTGTAGGGGGTGGGTATGTTCTCAGCCTTCTGTGTTAACAGTACTGGGGCTTGAAGGCAATCCTGCTAGAATTAAAGGTTGCATCACATAAAAGATGTCTCCCATCTGATATGAGCTCAAACCTGGATTGCTCCTCTTCCCCTAAACCAGAGTGATGGAGTGAGGTTAAGAGGCTTCACTTGGGGATGAGCTGTATGAAGAAGCTGGGTTCAGTTTATTTTTCTTCATAGCCACTGTGTTCAAGGGTAAGTGAAGGGACAAAGGTACAGCTTTAGCTTTATCTGTGAAACTCGGGTGCACAAGGAGAAGGGGGACAGTACCGATTCTGAATATGCTTAACTGGGTTGTGTTAGCAAACACTGAACTACACGTGAGTGATCTGGAGTAGATCCACTAATTTAGATTTACTAATGGGCATTTCACTTTGGTCTGTTGTGGGAGGTTAACGGTGGGTCTTGTAGTTGCTGATGCATGCATGAGCTATCTTCACTAGACAAAATAAGCCTCTGTTCAAAATTAAAATCATCGCTTGAGCAGTGTCTGTGGCCGGCCTGCCTTGGGTTAGGGGCAAATGGCATAACTGGCCCCTGCCGCAGGTTCCCCGCTCTGCCTGCTCAGGCTCTGCTGCACTGTCTGATTCCCGCCGCAGCCAGCGGCAGCTCAGAGGGGGGGAGCTGCGCAACTGCTGCTTTCCCACATTACAAATGACCTTGAGGCTGCTTGGCACTGGGGATGGTAATGATCTGTCTCTGGTTGCTCTGTAAAACAGTTCAGAAGCTTTTAATAACAGTGGTATTTAAGTGACAATTGTGAGGCTGATGGCTTGTAGCTACAGAAGTTGGCTCTGGTGTCGCATGGTGTCTTACAGCCGCACTGTCTGCAGTGCTATGCTGGGATTATTCCCTGCCCTAACAACACAGGGAACCTTACCATCACCAAATGGTGTTATCTTGGCAAAGGGTCGTTTTCCAGATAATTGCTATTCCACCAGCACTTTTTTAAAGACAGAACTGAGACAGCAAGTGCTGTGTTGGTGCGTGGCACGTCTCAACATACCAGCACGGCTGGGGTAAATGCTGTCTTAAGCACTGAAAGTGGCTGTTTCCATCTCTGCAATGGGCTCTGACATTTGCAGGAAAGACTAAACTGTCACTGATACTGCCCAGAGCCGCTAGCTGCATCTGAAAAGCCAACATGGCTAATGGTGGAGTAGTTATTTTAATAGTGTGTTTTTCCCCGGCTGAAGCCCAGTGGTCTCCCCAGACGTGAAATAATTAGTGAAGAAGCCCATGGATCTTGGGTCACATCCAGATAGACCTGCTGTTTAGCCTGATGTCACATAATTACTCATTCTAGGTAAACTGTTCGCTTTCTGTGTAATAGCAGTTTGCAATTTCAGTTTGAAAGCAACTCTGTGGTAAAATTTCTGTGTGAGATTTCAGCCTGCAAAGGATTTTTATTCATCTTTTAATTGCAAACTGCACCAGTTTTTCTGGGGCTTAATCTTTTTTAACCAAAAAAGGGAACTGGATTTTGAGACTCTCTTGTAGCATGTACTACAGAAATCAAAATGTCAAAATGGAGGAAGAATGAAAAGGTCGTCGGAGATCTTTGTAATGGGCTTTCAGGACATGCACTGAAATAAAGGGGAAGGAACAAAATCTAGTTCCCTAAATGTGACAGCAGGCAGCCAATAAACAAGGGGTTTGAACCCAGGTGTAATAGCATGTATATACAAGTTTAAAGAAATAATCACCGGTTAATAGCACAAGGTCCTCTGCAGGGCATCATGTGACAGATCTTTGTACAGATGTGGATGAGCCGGGAGTAAGGCATGGTGGGGGTTGGCTCTTAATACCGTGTCCGCTCCTTATCCTGTAGCACAGTGGCCGTTAGACCACAAGTCAAAAATAGCCTTTGAATGCAGGCTTTCAGAGACGGCGCTGCGGGGACTGGCTGCACTGCTGTGTTTGGGGGGTCAGCAATCCCTGCGCTCCCCGGCGGTGTAGGGCTCTCCCCTGCGCTGCAACACCTCTGCTCTGCTGCTGACAGACACGAGTGGGCACGTTCACTCCTGCACTTGGTGAGCATCAGACTTGATTTTTTTTTTTTGTCATCTGGGACCCCAGCAGACTATGAACTGCATAAAGTGGGGTGTTGTGCAATTCTAATTCCTGGTTCTTGTGGGAAGATTTGCAAGCAGAGTAAGTATATTGGCAGCTTGATAAGAGCCCTGGGTTTTTTGGGAAACTAGAAAACGCTTTTATTCTTACTACAGTGCTCTGTCCTTCCTGGGCAGTCACTTTTGTGTCAGCCTGAAATGGCTGGGAAAGGGGAAACTATACTTCAGGATTTTCAGGAGAAAATGCTGTAGGGGCTGCTATAGTATCATTCTTGCTCTGAAATACAACAGATTTTGTAACAGCAACAGAACCTACAGGATGTTTTATTGAGTTATTGACAGGGGTATGACACTGAAAGCCATAAAGCGCTATTTTTGCAACCAAGTGTCATTAATATGGTAATTGCTTTCAGTATTGAACACAACAGGAGTGTTCTGCTGGGCTTCAGGGCAAGCTGAGTTTTTGTACCTTTCCATGATAGTATTTTATTTCCCTCCTCTTTTGTCTTGGGGGTGGGGGAAGGGACAGTGCAGTTCACCTTGTCCAGCCTTACCATTGCGACAGCCCCAGCTCCCAGTTCCATGTGTGCTGTCGGCTCAGGCTCTGCTTTAAGCACAGAGGACTCGCCCTGCTAATAGGGAAGGGTGAGGATGTTTCCTCTTAGACACCGTGTACTGGGTGTGTGGAGAGGAATACTGTTCTCCTCCCCTTCCCCACCCCAGTATGAACCGGGCTGTGTATCCTGCCATCTTGTGGCGCGCGTCCTATGGCACCGCATCCCATCCCTGGGCTGGGGGGGCGCGGGGCGAGAGCTCGCTGCTGCCTGGGGCTCTTGAGGTGGCAGCTGCAAGGAAGAAGCCCTGCTCAAGCCAGGAGATTTCGGGTGTCCCTGCTTCAAGTGTGCCTGGGCAGCGCGTCATGGAAAAGGCAGCTCTGGTGTGTCCCCCCCGCTTGGCTTATTTAGCTGGGGTGGTGGCAGGGAGGCCCCAGGGAATGTGCGCTGCCTCCTGTGAAGCTGCACTTTTCCACTTCTGTCTCTAGTCTCAGCGCCCATGTTCAGAAAGCCCTCTGAATCTCAAGCTTCAAGGATGTCATTTTTCAGGCAGACTCTGCTGCATTTGTAGAAAACTTGCACCTGCTTTTTGCACTTTGGGGGTGGGGCTGGAGGGTGACCGAAAGCTTGGAAGGACATTGCTTGGTACGGAGGTTTTCAAATTTACAAATTTTGTTCAGCGAGCTGGGGGGGGGTGGTACGTAGAAATGGTGTAGTGATCACTGTTTGCCATCTGTGTCATCCCAGGAGTGTTCAGATTTGTTCTGAACAAAGATTACACGGAACTTGGAAACTAGCATTGCATGATGAGCAGGGGTGGTTACGGTGGACTTACACAACCATTCCTAATAACAAGCCTGACTTCCCACTTCTAGTTTCTTCCTTGTCACCCTCAAGACACTGTTTTTCCTGAAGTCCTGCACTTGCAGCTTAGAATGATAAAATCAATATGGAAAATCTGGTTTTAAATGAACTCAAATAAATGTGATTTTAATATGCAGCAGTGTTTTGGAAGTGGAACTGCAGCTGAAAAAAATTAGATGACTTCACGTGCTGTTTTGGTGTCTTTGTACATCCACAGAGTTAGAAAGGCAACAGAAGGTGGTGTCTGTTACCAAGTAAAGGCATCACTCATCATTTATGTGGACAGTCTCAGTCAAGTGAATGTAAGAATCTTATTTCCTAGCAAAGCACTCTTAAAAGCCAATTGCAGAAATTTTCTAAAGTAGTTTGTCAGTATTTTAGCAATAAGTCACTTGATTGTTCTGTGTGTGAAGAACAGCATCACCACACATGACACCACGGTGCGTCTGTGGTAACGGCATGAGATGCAGAACTGAGGCAGACGCAGGTTATAGTCTGAAGATGGGGAGAGGGCTGTTTAGACTCCTGGCTATGAAAGCACTTGAGGCATTGGGTCATCTGGCCCTTCCCCCATGAGACTTGGCTGCGAATGGCCTCCTCGTGTGCATGGAGCCCTTAAGAGGCTTATTCATGCCTGTCTCGTACTGGAGCCACTTCTTCAGGTGTCTAGCAGCCCATGGTAGTAGCACAGGAATGGCTCAGGTGTGTGGTTTTTTCTTGTTTGGTTGGGGGTTTTTGCCCCTACTTGCTTCAGTTCCCCAGTAGGGATGAGAGGAGGTTTTGGAAAGGTTGCAGAAGTTTTCTGCAGAGGTTACTTCTCATCATACCAAATCAACATGCATGTGTTTTTTTTTTAAGCAAGACTGCCTAAGAAGGACTCTGTGATAGTGCTGCTCTGACAGCGGCACTGAAGCTTTTATTTTGGCTATGGGATGTACAGATGGAGAACAAAGAAGGGAATGATAGATGTGCTTAGAGCTTTGCTTCTGGTGCAGGCATGTGAGAGTGGAGGCTGCAGTGGAAGCCGGTAATATATTTTTAATCGGGATAAAGCTATTTTTCATAACAAGGCTTTCATCTTCACAAAGGCTTCCTTGCTTGCTAAAGAAAGCACGCGATGTATCAAAGCCTGGCCCAGTCTGGTTCACCCAAGCACCTGTAGATGCCCGTGGTGAGGGCCACGTGTTCGGTCCATGCAGCCCAGTTATGGCCACAGGCCGAGTCTGCCTGGCAGAAGGGGTGGCTCTCCCATACGTTCAGCTGGTACGGCTGCACGGAGGTGCTGCTTGGGCGTCGGTGCTGTTCTGCGAAGATCTGCAAGGCAGGGATGCTGTGGGGTGGGTGCCTCTTCTGCCAAACAAGTCACTTGTCTCCTGGGCGGAGGGTGGGTTTTGGGCTGTGTGTAGCAGTGGCTGCTCCCCTGACCAGCGAGCAGGGCTGTTCTGCTGGGTGGCTTAACGCACCACAGGGTGGGTATTCCTGACCCTCCCCTCAACTTTGCCATGGGTGCTTTTATGCATTACCATGGAAAAGACAACAGAGGAGGAGAGTTCCTTCATTTTAGAGGTCCTGAGTGAAACCAATAGCTTAACTGCCTGCCTGAAGCTTAACAAGCCTGGCCAAGCTTTCTTCATTTTGATATTTATACACTTGAATGACACACCTGTAACCTGAACTCTGGAAAGGGCAGACCCAAGGAGAGGAACCAAGGCCTGGCTTGCTGTTGCAGCAATTCCAGATAGCCAGTGCAAGGGACTGAGCCTGTTGGCTTCCCAGCTGAGTGGTAACATGAGGAGGGCTTGGCAGGATGGGATTCTCATCCCTTACTAAAATTGAACCCAGCTTACTTATTTTATATAAATATTTATAACCGCTTGTGGAGCAAGGAAGCAAGTAATTGCTTGAAAAGGGGTTGAAATCCACTGAGTTTGGAGGGTAGGACATAATTCTGCCAAGGGGCATAGCAACTTGCTTCTAAACGTGTGATGCTCAGTCTGGTCAGTTTGTACCAGAGGGAGTTTTGAGCGGTTAAAGCTGCTTCCCGGAATAAAACTTGAGACCCATGAGCTCCTTGCTGGGTGTCTCGCAATCTTAGGTGACTAGGAGCTGCGTTTAGGGGAACAAAGCTAATCTTTGTCCTAGGTTACAAATTCCAACTCGGTGGGTAGTGGTGGCGGGGGGAGTGGTGAGCTGGCTTGAGGAGGGACTAAGCAGAAGCAGTCAAGTGGCTTTGGAAAAATCGCTGGAGTCACAAGCTCTCGTGGGCTGGGGCCAGCCAGCTAAGCTGCCCGAGTTTTGCACCAGCGGAACTTGTTGGCAACAGGCTTGTTCTGAAAGCTGTCAGAGCGAATGCCGCTCCCCTGCTCCTTTTACTTGTTCTTGCTAAAGTGGAGGTGACAAACTGAACACAAGTCAAGACCTCAGTAATTACAGTGGCCGCCACAAAAGCAGCATGAACCGCAGCTCTCATTTCTTAAGTTCAGGGTGTTAGCCACGCATCAATGCATTCAATTAAAACCAAGCTAACATCGCGCAGGAGCAGGTATTTCCAAGTCCCAGAATGAAGAACCAAGGGGTTGGTACTTTCCATCGTCCATAGGTATCACTAGTATCTAGTCCCTTCTCTTTTCCATATATTCTTTTTCTGTTCATCCTCCTGAAGTCAGAATGTAGGAGAGTCTTTTAAACATCCCTCCTGTGTGGTGAAATTTCCTACCTGCTCGCTCAGCGCTGAGCTTCTGATGGGAGCGCTCAGAAGGCTGTTTCTGCAGTCAGAAACACCCGGTCAGGGAGCGAAGACCAGAGAAAGCAATCGGGCTGGTGGGTTTACTGAGGAAATGTCTCCAGCCCTGCGTCCTGCAAGGGAGACCAGACAAAGGCAATGTGGATTAGAACCAGCAGAGAGTGACCCCACCTGATGGAGGGAACCTCTCTCATTGTTTGTGAGCGGGCAGCTGATGTACCCTAAACGCTTTGTGTTTGGCTGGCTACACACGTGTTTAAGTCTGTGTTTTGCAGACTTTCAAGTCAACCTGTTAGGGATAACTACCCAGGAGTAGGCTTCTGTGGGACTTTATTTTGTGCAGTTGGTCTCGCAGGCAGACAGCTTTGTCCTCAGGGAGGAGGCAGAAGCTGGCAGGGGACCTGTGGTTGACTGTTTTTTCTTCAGGAAAACCTTGACTTGTAGCCTCCCTTCTGGGTTTTGTGATTATCTGCTCAGTGATACAAGCAGCATGATGAATATTCCAGGCTGTTGTTGGAAAGAGGAGATAAGAGCCTGTCAGAGCCTCCCCTCTAGTGAGCTTAAGCTGTTTTGTGCAAGTCCTGAAGTCTGAGAAACAGAGATCATTAGGGTGAGGTATGTTCTTGGTGTGCATTGCATTGCCCAGAGGCTGTGGAGCTCTGAGGTGTGCTTCATGTTTCTTCCTGATTTTGCTTTTCTTAGGACTGACTCAAGTCCCTCAGGTACAAAAGACAGAAATTGCCTTTACTGCCTCCGATCCTAAAAGTTTTGAGCTGTATGTGAAGAACCTGGAGAAGTTCTTAAAGGACTACAGCGCTGAACAGCAAACTGAAAGCATGATATTTGAGGACTGTGGGGGTAAGTCTCGCTTGTTTCCTGCAGCTGGGGGCTCTGCCACATGCCTCTGCGTTGGGTCCAGCAGCAGCTGAGGGTGAGCAGCGGTGGTCTCTGACTGTTCCTTTCATTGTAACCAAGGACACGTTGGTTAACTGGCCCGCTGTGGTTTCAGCTCATTAAGTTTGGACACACCAGACTTGGCCAGAGATGTCTCTAGAAGCTTCTTGCAGGGGTTCTGTATGGTTGGGAACACCCGGATTTCACTTGGAGCAAGGTGCAGCTGACACTCAAAAGCACGTGGCGCTGACCTTATCCTCTCTGAAAGCCACGAGAGTTTTACTGACAACTTGGCTAAATCCAGTGTCGGTCCTCTTGGTGCAGTGCAGTGAAAGATCTGGGAGGGACTGACCTCTAACACATTATATGTTATAATGTGAGTGAGACTGTTCCCGCCTAATACATGCATATAAAATCCGAGGGGAACCAGCTTGTAAAAGCTGCCAAAGTGGATTGGCATCTTTTTTGCCAATCAGACAAAAAGCTGAGCCAATGGAGTACAAACGTGTGTG
Source organism: Falco biarmicus (assembly GCF_023638135.1). NCBI lineage: Eukaryota > Metazoa > Chordata > Aves > Falconiformes > Falconidae > Falco > Falco biarmicus. The sequence goes on from NC_079292.1 coordinate 85,468,244, forward strand.
TTCTCTTGTTGTCTGGAAGAATCCTCAGTTAAATTAAAACAAAAAACAAAAAACCACCAACAACAAACAGAAAACAAAAAACCCACAAACTTGCTGGTCTGGGACCGGCTCACGTGTGGGGGGTGGCTGGGTGCGGGTTGGTGGTGTCACTGACCTGCTGGGACGAGGGGGAAAGTCAAACTACACAGCGAAGCGTAAGTGTTGCTGTTCCCGACATGCGAAAGATCGCGTTGCAGATGGTTGTCTTTTCATTCCCCCGCTGTAACAGAGATGCCCGCCGATTACAAAGAGAGAGGACCATACAGTGATGTCCAGGGCCAGAAGAAGGTCTGCAAATTCAAACGTGAATGGCTGGAAAACTGTTCTGGAATAAATGATCCCACCTTTGGGTACAAGGATGGCAAACCGTGCATCCTTGTCAAGCTCAACAGAATTATCGGCTTCAAACCTAAGGCAAGTATCTCTTCCCTTTCTAGCAGAAGCCCCTGATAAGGAGGGGGGGTTGGCTGCGGATTTGCTGTGCCTGCTTTTCTGTCTCTGGAGAGAGAGCAGTGTTAAACCGCTGCTGCAGAGGACAAATTGTGAGACAACAATCTGAGTAACTGGCGTTAAAAACAAAAAAGCAGTGAAAGCTGGTAACAAGTAGTAATGAACTCACAGTGCAAACTCCTAGTTATTTATCTGGTAACTTCTGAGCCTGCTAACTGAACTGCTCGAAATGGGCATTTTCTTCAAATGATAAAACTCATTTTAAGTTCCTGTGTCCTTCCATGGGACCCTCCCAGACCGACTCTTATCTGCAGTAAGATCAGTACGTTGTGTCGTGCCCCGATCTACTCCATTCTTCCCTCAGGCAGGGTAGAGTTGCCTGCCTTGCTAAAACCACTTAATTAAATGAAGTAATGCTAATACTGACTGTTAGACTGAAACACAGGCTATAAAGCATAAAGTACATCTGAGAGTCAGGCACACCTCTTGCTGCAGGAAAGGTGAGGAGATCTTTAGGTTATTTAATGCAGTTTCTCAGATGCTGTGGGATGGCTCTGTCACCCGTTAACTCTGTGCTGCTGCACCTGAAGGCATGTTTGCAGTAATGCTGAAGGATGTTGATCTGGACAGGAGCGGCTTTTACTTCTAGGGTTTTTCCCCAACACATGTGAACGCTAGGAGAATTCCCTAAGAATTCAGTGGCAGAGCACATGCTGAGGTGGCGTGCAAAACCGCCACTCCACCTTCTGGGTGGCAAGCGGCGCGAATGCTGTGCTGAGCCGCCTTCTGCGCCATCCCTCAGCGCGGCCGAGGGTGGGGATTGGTGCTGTCTACCTAACGAGTTGTGAGGAACGCTTTTCTTTGAAGGGAACCTGCCCTGTGCTAATGGAAATTAGTTCGATGTTGGCTTTTCTGATCCCGGGTGGAAACAGGGGGTGTGTTTTAGCAGGAGTGCGCTGTGCTTGGTACGTGGTGGCTGTGGAAGAGAAGGACTTGGTGTGTTCCTCCTCCCTTCTCTGCCGCAGAGTTCTGAACTGCCCCAGACGGCGTCAGGCAGCAGGGTCTAGTCAAGGAATGACTTTACATCTTTCATTTAGAAAGGGCGCGTGCATCCAAGGCAGTAATTGTTTTCCTTATTCACGCTCCAGCAGAGACCATGTAGCTCCTGTGCCGGGTCAGGGGTGTGTAAAGTAGATCTGAGACTTGCAAGGTTGTGAAGGAAAACTACTGCAGCTGTCACGAGACGGAAGACCAACGTCAAAGTTGGCACTCCCACCTTCCCCCCCACGTACTTGGAGCCTTTGTCCTTCCTTGTAGCTGGTGACAAAGTTCAGCGGCGTCAGGCTGTGGCTGCCACTTTTTGTTCTTTCTTGTGCCTTTCCAGCCCGATCTGCACATCTGGCGGGTGGGTGGCAGCTCCGCCGGCAGCGTGTCTCCCTGCCGCTGCCCGGGCTTTGCGCAGACAAGCCCCACTGGCTAGCACGCTGCTGTGAAACACTTGCCCTAGTGACAGCGCGAAATTAAAAATACCCTGGTTGGCTTGCCTTGGTATCCACGGCAACCACAGCGTGAGAGCAGACCACAGGTCAGCTTGGGTTAAGTTCTCCTGCTTCTGGTTGTGTGACACGGCTCGTCTGTCCCAAGAACCACCGCCAAGAGCTGTTGCCTCTGAAACTGAGCTCGAGGGGATTCCAGTTAATGGCACGGCTTTGGTACCACCGACCTTTGCTGCTGCAAACGAGCTCCAGTCCATAAAGAAGTGTCCGGTGTGTAACGTCTCCTCGCTTTGGGTTTCTTCTAGGCTCCGGTGAATGAGAGCCTCCCTCCAGAGGTTATGGCAAAGTACAACCCGTATCTCATCCCCGTCCACTGCACCGCCAAGGTAAGGTGAAATACAACAGAGAGCTGGGAAGGGGCAGGGGAAGCCTTAGTTTTTATGCAGGTGTACTTACCCCTCTCTGCCTTTCCGCAGACGGCGGGGGTGGCTCTCTCTTGGGGTATCTCCCCCTTCGGAACAGTTTTTCAAAACCCCACTGGTGGCGGATGGCAGTTAGCGCTGCCCTCACAGGGAGGGGCGAATGCAGGGCCAGACAGTGAACGGTGTCCTCAAAAATTGCTTCCAGGTGCTGTACTGAGCCCTGAGCAGGGGTGGCAGGGAGAGGGGCTCCAGGGAAGAGGTACTTTATTTGGTATTGTAAAGCAGCGGAGAAACAGTGAATTTTTTCTTTTTTTAGCCAAAGATAGTACAGTGGTGGGACAGGAAGCTGCAGTGGTTTCTGAATGAGTATGAGGTTTTAAATTAAATTTATTTTTTTTAAAAAAAAGTAAAGCAAAGCCCTGTTCCTGGCAGATGCATACCGAGAGGTGCTTACTGTGTTGCTACTGGTTAGACAGCACTTAAGTGTCCCCTCTGCCTTTGGGACATCCTCGTGCTGCCGCGGTGAGTGATGACCCAAGTGAGGTCATGGCCTTGGTGAACAAGAACAGACGCTGCCAGGGAAAAGGGCTGCAGCAGGTGGAGTGTGAGCGACTGTCACTGTTTTTCCTTTTCCCACCTCTAGAGAGAGGAAGATGCAGACAAAATAGGCACAGTGGAGTACTATGGGATGAGCGGCCACCCTGGCTTTGCCCTGCAGTACTACCCCTACTATGGCAAGCTCCTGCAGCCGCGGTACCTGCAGCCACTGGTAGCAGTGCAGTTCACCAACCTGACCTACGACGTGGAGGTGCGCGTGGAATGCAGGGCCTACGGGCAAAACATCCAGTACAGCGACAAAGACCGCTTCCAGGGACGCTTTGATATTAAATTTGACATAAAAAGCAGCTGATTGTAAGCACAACTCTCTTCCCACCCCCACCCCCTCCTCCTAGCCATTTAAAAAGGTTTAAAAAAAAAAAAAAAAGAACAAAAAAGAAAACCTACTAGTCTTGAACAAACTGTCATACGTATGGGACCTACACGTAATCTATATGCTTTACACTAGCTTTCTGCATTTACTAGGTTAGAATGTAAACAAAGTGTAGCAATAGCGACAAATATTTATTCTACTGTAAATGACAAAAGACGACAAAATTGAGCCTTGGGACACGCCCATTTTTACTGTAAATTATGATTCCATAACTGACTTGTAGTAAGCAGTGTTTCTGGCCCCTAAGTATTGCTGCCTTGTGTATTTTATTTAGTGTACAGTACTATAGGTGCATACTCTGGTCATTTTTCAAGCCATGTATTGTATCTGTTTTCTACTTCTTGTGAGCAAAGACTTTTGCTGTCCAAGGTGTAAATACTCAATGGGACTAGAACTGGCATGATATTTCTCATTATTTTGTTCCTTTTCAAAGAAAGGCCCACCTGTGAGACTATTTAACAGCACTCCATAAGGCTTCTGACTTTTCTGTGGTGTTAGGGTATTTTATTTGGAGGGGTGGCAGGGGAAACTAACTTAAGTGAAGTTAAAGAGAATAGATGATTGCGTACTGTGCTTTGTAGCGAATGCTGCCTCTCTCTCCACCTTTTCCCTCATCCTCCAGTATGTTGTGTGAGAGGCCGGGTCAGACTATCACTCTCCTCAGTGATAGGCATAACTCTTTGCTTTGTATATTTTTCTTTTCTTTCTCTTTTTTTTTTTTTTTTCCTGCTGGAGGCATCGCACACTGTGGTGCTAATGTCTTTATTGAATGTTTTAACCATTTTCATGGTGGAAGAATTTTATATTTATGCAGTTGTACAATTTTATTTTTTCTGCAAGAAAGTGTAATGTATGAAATAAACCAAAGTCACATGTTTGAAAATAAATCTTTATTTTAAACTTTATAAAAGCAATGCAGTACCCCATAGAATGGTGTTAAATGTTGTCTAAAGTGCAAAACTCTATGTTCTAACATGTAATACTAGCCAGGAGTACAGTGCTCTTGTTGATCTTGTATTTCAGTCAGGTTGAAACATTGGACAAATAAATGAATGAACACACCGTTCTGTGCGCATGTCTTTCATGTTGGGTGAGGACAGAGGCCGTTAGTTGTCCAGAATCTTGAAGAAGTACTGCACCTATTTCAAACAGAAAATAAATCTTTATCATTCCTGGAACGTCTCAGCCAAAGGTAGTTGAAACATCCACTGGGATTGCCTTAAGCTGCTGCTCCCACCTGGGAGCAAAGGTGTTGCACATCAGCTCTAGGACCGTGTGGGCTGGTGTTGGCAATCTGTTCTCCCCTCTCCCTGGGCGGTGTTAGCGGCTGCTGTGGTGCATGTGCCTGTGATCACACCGGTCTGGCACCCCAGAAGCCCTCGGCGTGTTCACCGTTACTGCACCCTCACCGTGCCTGGAGGCACAGGCCACACGCGCTAGTAGTAACTACAGTTTATTTTACTTTCTAGTAGTAACTGTGCTGCAGGTCCAGAGGGGAGGGCACACACTACAGAGCTAAGCAGAAGCCACGGAGTCTGACGGCAGCACCGTGTCCCGTGCTGGCGCTGGGCGCAGGCCGTGCTGCCCAGGCGTGACAGGACGTGGCAGCTGGCTTCCTGGAGTCAGGATCGCTTTGCGCTGCGTGACGAGATCACCAGGGAGGATTTCTCTCTGTGAAGTGACAAAGCATGACTGTCCTAGAGCAAGCTGCTTGATAAAGCTTTCCTAGCTGGAACGCATGATACTGGAACAGCAAACTGCTAAACTTTTTGCCATCTGCTAGAGGGAAAAGCATAGTTAGGGTGTGCTGGGGTGGTTAGTGTGTGCATTTGGCTGCTTCACGCTACTCCCAAGGAGCAGGAGCGAGCAGAAATCTGACCTGCAACTGTTTCATTTGCTGCTGTATGTTTATAGCGAGGCAAGGACTGAACAAACGCTGTGATTAAAGCGTGAAAACACTCCTGAAGGAAGCGGCACCTGCACAAGAACTGCAGGAAGGCCGAGCCGTTTTGACTCCCAGTAGTTGGTGGGTGCACTGCCACCATTGTGGGGGGAATAGCTTAGGATTTGGTAGGATCCCCTACAATTCAATACAATTTTTTACAAAAATTCCAAAGATCCCCTATAATAGCAAGTGCATGGTTTGTAACTATAAAAAAAAAAAAAAAAACCCCAACAAAAAACCAACAAGAAAACCACCCCCAACAAAAAAAATCTCACAGTTAGTTAATTTATCTTCTTTTAATTTACTATGAGTGCAAAGTCCTAGCAGGAATTAGTAACAATGGTTTATTCCAGGAGCTGGGATAAACATTGTAGAAAACTTCAGGTGCCTGTGTTGGCTTCAGTGAGCAAGTGTCAAAAGGTGCTCTTAGCACCTACCGTTAGTAACAGTATACAAAATAAAGCAAAACCAAACCTTACTCCTCTCCCCATCCCCTTCCAGTACCACCCAGTGACAGCCAGGATCACTAACGACGGCGGCAGCAGGGGCAGCAGCCACCCCAGCCGCACACCCTGCCGCCACGCACTGCAAAGACCCAACTGGTCACAGGCCCCGCGACACCTCTGCCACCCCAGGGCCACACGCGCCCCTGCCCGTGGCCAGACCCGTCCGTCCCCCCGTTAGAACACTGCTGCAACCGGTCAGACCTAGCAGAGAGACAGCACGAAAAGGCTGCAGGATGGTTAAAAAAGCCAAACCCCCACCAAAACCCCAACACCCCCCCTCCCCCGGACAAGCAGGTGTAGACTTTTGGCTGGGCAGCCAGCGGCACCAGGACTTTTGGTACACAACAGACTTGACACTGAAATGACCTTTCCCAAAATGCTGCTGACACAGCCTCGCTGTGCTGAGCGGCTGCTCAAAAACCTGGGGGAACGGGGTCAAGATGTGACATTTTAGCAACGCAATTTAAAATCTGCCTCACTTTCAAGATTTTTTTTTAATCAGCGCTGTCGTGCCTGTGTAAAATCTGTTCTCCTCAGGAAGGCGTCGCTTTCCTTACTGCCTAATAGGGCAGCACGTTACAAACCGCCAGTTCGAACATGTTGTTCTTCCTGCCAGATTGGCTCAACATAGTTAAGTATAATTGTAGCCATTAAAGTGAATTTCATCTCTCTTCTTGCTGATAGAGAACACCTGCCTTCCATGGTTAGAGACACACACAAAAATACAAATAAAATACAAAGCCGAGAGTGAGCCAGGCAGACACATTTACAGAACCTTTAAGGCTGCGTCTGCACGAACACTTGCACTCACACACGCCAGCAGCCAGTTTTCCAGCTCTGAGCGCTGGCACTTCTGGCTCCTGTCCCCAGTCTGGCCGAGGGCGGCTGGCCGGCACAGGCCAGGCACGACCCTCGGCGTGTGCGGGGAGCTGTGCCAAGAGCAAAGGAGAAGGCCAAGCGCGGAGCAGGCTGCTCCCTTTCAGCCGTAACTCCGGGCGCAGCCGCAGCCTGGGGCCGCAGCCCCGCTCCCCTGAGCCGGGCAGGTTTCCTGGAGCTGCCTCTGCTCCCGCCGCTTCCCGCGCTGCCAGGTGATGGTCCGGCCCTGCAGCACACGCCGACACCGGCGAACACGCCGACACCAGTGAGCGCTGCCCTCGCCCAGCTCCTGCTCACTCGACAGCAGCAACAAAAAGCATGGTGCTGTTCCGGTCCTTACCAGCCCTTGATTTTGTGCAACTGATTTTCCCAGGCCAGGAGGTCGAACAGCCTCGGCTTGCCTACCCCCGTGGAAAACCTCTTCCTCCTCAGTTAGTTTTTATTGGATCATTGAGATCCATGCAGGCTGTACCGGCAAGGCTCGGACACCAGAACAAGCACACTACATATTGTATAACATGCAAAACTAGGTGCCGGTATGTTCTCTTTATACATAATTACTTCTATGTGGGTCAGCTGCCACCCAGCTCCCATTAAAACCAGCTGAGAGCTGGCGTACCTGTGGTACCTAGAAAGGATCCTCCTCTCCAAGAACTTCCCCCCTCAGGAGCACGGCAGTGCTGAACAAGAAAATCCAAGTAAGGGCCACCTGTTTCCCCACTCACACCACAGCCTGGCTCCCACGACGTGACAGTGCTTTGCAAAAGAACCAAGGCCAAATATTTCAGCACTCCCAAGAGATCTGGGGTAGCGAAGAACCCATTCTAAACGCACCAGGTCCTTTTCCAAGGGGACCAGCGGGACTTGGAGGTACTTGCAACTGGGCACCCGGCTGGGGGTCAGGTGTTCCAAAGCACTATGTATTTTAGGAAATACAGTTACACTCTTTCCCAGGGTCCAAGTACAGTACAAAGCGCAGAAAAGGGAGCTGTGCCTGTACGCAACACCTCAGCAAGCCTCACATTCAACCCAGGGCAAGTCAGCTTCTCTGAGCCAGCACACCTCAGGTCGCTGCACAGCACCCAAAGGTAGCAGAGGACAAATCCACACCAGGGACTGATCTGGAACCAACCAAAGGCGTATCACTGATGCCACCCAAATGCTTTTCAAATTACGCTAACGTTCAGGCATGCTCAATCCTTCCCAGGGATGAAACAGGATTAAATTTAACATCAATACTCTCCTTACAGATCCCTGGAACCATCCACCCGTTTTGTAGCACACAGCTATGCCCGCTCTAGCTCTCGTTCAGGGACAAATAACAGTAACACTCAGGAAGTAATAACAGGTGAATAACTGTGACCTTCTGGCTCTGACTCTACAAACTGCTCCACCGAGAAGGAGCCGAGAGCTGCTTCTGTTCCATGAAGTTTTGCTTCAGTCACACGTGCTCTCTGCAAAACTCACGTTAATGAAGCTGGCTGCTCCCTCTGGGTGCTTCCACGTGCTACTGGAAAGTTTCAGGAGTTAATACAGCAGGCAATGACAAAATCCAGTCTAATGCCCTGGCTGAGCACAAACAATTATCATCTGAACATCATGTGCCCTAAAAGCATGGAGAGGCCTGGCAAAATTAAAATGAGGGAAGCAACTCAAATGAGGCAGCCATTCTTCCAAGGGAGAGCAAAGGATCTTGGTAACAACACAGGACCCAGCACAGACACAAAGTGTCCTGAAGATTTCAAGTGTAAGAATTACAGACACCTACAATTCTATTCTCCTCCTGCCCAGAAAACAAAGCAAAACGCAGCGCTGATGGGAGGTGCCAGCTGAGCAGCTTTCGAGACAGATCTTTTGCCTACAGAAGGACAGACAAGAGACACCCTGGACGGTACCAGTATATCATACAGGCAGCATGACAGCTTGCCTAAAAGCAAACCCTGGGTGCCCCAGCGTTCACGGTCCATTCCCCTTGTTCCCTTGGGCTGGGTAAGAGACCCTGTTAGTATCATTCATGGCAGAAGCAAGGGGGCTGACGGGGAGACAAGCTAGTAGGAAATACGCTGAGATCACAGGTCCACTTCTCATCCATCACCAAAAAGGTGACGGCAATTTCAGTCCTTCCTCATCTCTGCCCAGCCAAAACTGGCAGCCAGGAGATGGAAGGCTTTTTCATCCCTGTGCTTATTTAGAGCCTGTCAGCCATCTCGGTGCCTTTTGCACAGCTGGACACTCACCAGTACCCTCTCCCCAAAACCACCACAAAACCGTATCTCCTTGGCTCAGCGTAGGTATCCAGGCCCGTGATCCAGAGAGGCTTTGCTGACCTAAAGTTTCAGCATCAGTACACTCTCCCCAAACACTCAGGTCTTACAATTTGGTACAGGTTATCTCAGTTTGAGGTCACTAGTAGGAACCAAAAAATCTCTCTTTGCCCATGAATCTTGTTCGTACATCAGCATGAACCTGCCAACTCTGTTAGCACGTGCACTTGCTAACACCTAAAATGCATTTCAGCTACAGTTCACTCTGCTGACTCACAGACTAAATCGTTAGATTAACACACTGAAAACCCATGGATTCATACTATCCTTCCAGCCACAAGCAGTCCAGAAATAAAAATGGTTGTCAAACAGGGTCTACTTAGTCACTATATTATTTGTTCTGAAAATAAAGAATTATTTTCCCACACAAACTCAAAGAAGTTTGTTAAAAAAAAAAAAAAGGGAAAGTTAGTCACTCCTGCCTCTCTCTCAAGCATCACGCACTGTAAGAAATAAAACCGGTCAGGCTGCCCAAGGCAGAAGAATTTGTACACATGCACTTCAACTGTCCAAGTTAATTTCTTAAGTAAACTGGGACAAAAAGCTCTATGCACCAAAAAAAATGAAACTCTGCAATGGAAGGTTTTATTAAAGAAACACTACAGGATAACATAGAGTACATTCTGCTTTAATGCTATGTGCTGTTAACAGTCACCTCAAACATTGCATATGGTTATGATCAACTCTGAAAACAGAGTGAAAGAGATGGGCAAGGGAAGCTATTTAGAAATTGTACCATAAAACAGATTATTAGATAAATCTCAATTCCAAACAGGACGTAAATAAGAGGGCAAGACAATAATTCCCTACATCACAATCAAAACACCAAGCAAGCAAGTTTTATGCTATTTACTCTCTAATACTACAAGAAAAATAAGTGAATGCAAAACTTGTTTAAAATAACGAAGTGTTGTTTTTTACATCATACATAACTACTGTGCTGACTCAGATCACTGATTTCTGAGGTAGATACTTGCAGATTTAATAAGAAGGTACAAGTTTACTGCATCTCCCCATTCCATGGTATAAACCAACTGCTCAGTAGCTGGGGCTGAGCATTAGCCCAGGACTCTCCCACTCCTCCTTTAGCAACATCTTTGGTCACCATCAGAAGAGATCATTGGCCTGGTAGAGCCACTGGAATGAAATAAAGTGAAAGGTCCTGGCTCCCATCACACATGAAAAACTACAACATGACGGCGAGTACTGCTTTCCCAAGGATCCTAAGCAACTCACTGAGTCACCAGGATCGCTGCCTCTGCACTTCACACTTGAAGAACAAACATCTTGAGGAACACTTGCCTGCCTCGAAATTGGGACTCCTGTGGGCCTCTTGCATGATGCCCTTGAACCCACCAGCTCAGGTACAGACAAGATGCTAGGCACACCACCACAATTGTTGATGCAAGCTGCAAACAAGTCCTGAACACTGCATAAAAACACTGAAAAGAGAACCCTGCTGCTAGCACCTGAAGTATAAGGAAAGCCTGGTTTGGATGTGTTCACACGAGCCACAGGCATTGTGGGTGCTCCTCGCCAATGCTGAGCTAAGCTTCTCCAGCCCTAGCTGTTCTCTCAGACAGCACTGACGGCCATAGTCCTCACGAGCTCCCAGGTTACGGCCAATAGAGGAGGAAGTGGTTGCAGAGAGAGAACGAGGACGTGTTTCCACCCACATCACGGATTCAAGTGAGGATGGAAGCAACAAGCAAATAAATACAGTAGAAGGCAGCCAGTATTTAAAGATCTTCCTGAGCAACCAAGATGTTCTGCAGGGTAGTTTCTGGCCCGGGGACACAATGAGCTATGACAGGTAAAACAGTAACAAAATACCCTGAAAAAAACCCAACCAAACAAAAGCACCACCCGGTTCACAAGTACTGGCCTTGCATGCACCGTCACAAGCCCCTGTGTAGACTGTGGCTCCCTGTGCTCACAGAAAACATCCCACCAAATTAGTGGCATAAATTCCCCAGTGTAGTGCTCGAAGTACCTTCTGAGCACCATCGCTGAATCTAGAAAGATCCATTCCCCTGTGGAAAGGGTCAGCATTAAGAGGCCAGTAGCTCGTTTCCAGTCTCAGCAGCCCTCTGCAATTTCAACATTCCTGCTGGGTGCTAACCATGTACTGTCATGAGAGAACTAGACTCTTGACACCCGAGTGTCCAAGTTCCTATTCAGTAGCTGGACTGAGTGAGGCCGCTGCCAGAGAAAGCACACAGTTCCTGGGTTGTGGCTGGGCAGTCTCGGCACACTGCCTCTCCCCAGCAGAACAGCAGGAACTACCACTGACACCAACGTGGAAGGAAACCTGGCCACTAAGCACCTGTGACCACTTAGGAGAAGTGCCTCTTGCTCAGAGACTTGCCTACCTATCTCGGTAAATCTCAGATATGCTTGAGGTTAGATCATTCCTGCCTATACACCAATGCACTTAGGGCTGAGGAGGGAGAATTCAGCTCTGACTGAAACCAGAAGATGCTCGGTGGCATCACAGAGCCCTACACTACTGCCACCGCCCTTTCAGGTGACCACCGCATTTTGTTCTGTGTTTGCACAGCTTCTAGCACAAGATCCTCACAGCCAGTGTCTAAGCCCTCAGAATTATCACAACACAAAACCAATACTGGTATGACACTACACTTTAAATAATTAGTTGTTATTACTTACGAAAGAAGAAGTGGTTTCTAGAGCTTGATAAACCCCGAACTCAAGATACCTCATGGTGTTAGCATCTATGAGAGACAGGAAATCTTGTTCACAGTCTTTTACCCATATTAACACATTTGGCTTTGTTTTTTTCTTCCCACGTTCCACATACATTTCAACACATGTATGCAGATAGCTGACCTAAGTTCTCCTCTTAATTACTGCTAGTTTACAGTACTCAGTCAAGGAAGTTGCACCAACGAGGGAAGGGGTAAACCCTACACAGAAAGTACCGCTATAGCTAATCATTTGCCTATTTGACCTCTGAGAGAGAGGTGGGAAGTGCAACTGGCTGAGGTCAATAATAGCAATCCATGTAAAAATATGTTTGCATCCCACAGCAGTGTGTGCTACAGGGCAGCAGTGCTTCTCCTACTCCAAAGAAAGGTGCGGGACCACTTGCTCAAGAAATGAAAGGAGATTCTGAGCTTTTACATGACACTCTAACTACAGTGCCCCCGTACTGCTCTTGCTGTACAAGCTATGCCTCTGGGCTTTTTTCTCTCCTTTGCTGTAGTCTGCCCGTCACGCAGATGAGTTACAGCTAAACTGTTGCTATGCTTCAGCTGGCGGAAGAGGAGTAATGGGAAGAGGACCTGGGCTTTTTGGTTCAAAATGAGAACGTGCCGAGGGGAAGAAAGGAAGCAGCAGCCTCAAAGACACAAACTGGGCCTCAGATGAGTTATCAAGAAGCGTCATGCCTTCCCTCTGCCTTGACCTCCCATCCACAAAATTACCTTGCTCAGCGCAACATGAACACGTGCCAAAAGCCAAGCCCTGTTTATCGCGTAGGTTACCTTCAGGATCAGGTGAAACTTCAAGAGCTTTGGGAGCTGCTTGGTTCACACTCATTAACTTCTTTCTGGCACTTAGAAACCCCAGACTTGGCAGAACAAGGGGCAATTGGACCTCGGATCTTACCCAGAAGTGGAGGCACAAGAGCTGAACTATTTCACAACTCTGTTTAAACACATTTCTAGTTTGGTTTGCTTGTCTGTCCCACAAGTATAATAATTATACAACCTATGTTCAAAATTAGGCTGCAAGTGACCTGATACCACATAAATTATTTTTTTTAAAAGCGAAATCACCAACATGTATTCAAAATCCATCCCTCTACTATTGCTATTTTTAATTTTAATTTCTCTTCAGATAGGCCTAGGCAAAAAGATTACTTAATTCTCTGTACAAGTATATATACAGCATCAGGAAACGTGAGGCAGAATTCCAGTGCTGGCTAACATCCTCTGATATGCAAAAGCACCACCAAAGAAGATGAAGTTTTCCTACACTCCAGATTCTTTCCAACCTGTTCCCACAGCTGTTGGATAAAAAATCTCAGGAAATTAAAATGGAGAAGCACTTGAATCATAACAACCATTTTCTGACAGATCTTTCTAGAAATAATTTTGTACCAGGAGAGACTGAAATTTCCAATTGAAAGACAAGAATAGCTACTGCTTTGATGAAAACTTGCAAAAAAAACACTGCCAAAAATCAACCTCACCCAAACCCTCCAATTTTTTATTTCTTTTCACTGGAGATGATTAAAAGCATCTTACCCTGGATTATGCAGCTCAGTATGGGCCCCTAATAAAAGACTTCACTGCAAAATTGCTGTATGACTGGCTGAAACAATGGCTTCTTTATTAATATTTTAAAGGCTCCTGAGGGAAATGCTGTACAGCTGAAATGCCCTCAGTGAAAGGTTCATTGCCATGCTATGCACTTCTGCTGTGTAATGTTTTACAAGCTGCGCTGCCCTGTGAATGGGGAGAGTTAGTTCTCAGCTGGCAAAGGCAGCTTGCATAATACCAGACAAGTTAATCGGTAACAAGCAATGCAGGAGACCTTTGTTCCGAGTGTGACATACACAAATTCCACACTAAGCACACTGACGCTTCTGGGAGTTACTCATTGACATGCTTTATTAAACTGCTTGGACTAAACCTTGATGCACCACAAAGATTAGTTTAACAGAGCTGCATCCTCCTGATGCCTTCCATCCTAAAGTGCTGCACTATAACCTCAACCCAGGAATCAGCTCACTACTGGTACGAAACCGTTTCCAGGGTGGATGGTAGCAAGCACCTTGCAGCACACCCCTGTGTGGAGACCACGGCAGCGGGCAGGCAAGGAAGCAGCGAACAGAAAAACGCAAGCTGGCAGCCAGCAGAGCACTTCTGCAACAGGACTCTGGTTATGGGAAGCATTTGTCGTGTACCCCCACCGCAAGGCAAGCACTCCCCTGTCCGCTCTGAACAGCCTGCTAACACACCACCCTCCCCCCAGCCTTCCCAAATAAAGGCAAAGGGAAAGGAGGCATAAGGCGTGCTTCTCCTGGCACTATCTGGAATGCCAGGCCAAGGACAGCTGTCTTCTAGCAGGTGGAAAACACACTGCACCAAAAGCCCAGGAGCAGCACAGCTCTTTACACTCGTCAGAGCATTTAGTTAATAGCGAGTCTGAGGAAAAAGATGCTGGTTTTCATCACCCACCGCACTCGCTCAGACAAAACACATCTGCTGAACTCGCCCATCCTGTCACCGCTTATCGCACAACATCACCTCCCATCTGCCCAAGGCTGGATCCAGCCAGCTGAACTTCCAGCGCCAGAACTTGTGCGAGTCTCTGTCCATCAGATCTCCACAGCTGATCCGTATAGCTAGATGGTATTACTTGTTTGCTTAAGTGCCTTTGAAGCGGTAAGCCAGTCTCACTGGCGTAAGGCTGAGCAAGGGGAAGAGCAGCCTCCAGCAGTACGTTGCAAGTCTGCCAGTCCCCAGCCTTACTCCTGAACAGCTGAAATGCAAAGAAGTGATAAGGAAAAAAATAACCGTCACGACAGCTCTCTCAGAAGACAAACAAAACCCACTCTTCTTTGATAACAGCAAAATCATCCCCCTTCGATAGGTTATTTTCATGTCTGTGTGTGCCACAAATAGCTCTGAGGCAAGGGAGAAGGCCAGCAAACCATACTTGAGGAGGTCCTCGCTACTGCCTGGCTGGAAAGCTGCCCGCAACGCTGAAAACTGACACATCTCCCTCCACAGCCCCGATGCCCAAGGCAGAGCCTGACGGCACCCCGCAGCCATGCGGAGGCACACACGCACGCTGCATGCCGAGGAGTCAGTGGAAAAAGTGCCCATGGGGACACAAGACTAAGGTGGCAGTTGGCACATCCTCCGCTCCCCTGAAAACTGGCTTAAGAGCCCACCCCTATGCACAGTTTCACACAAAGCCCACCAGACACGCAAAGACAGGTGTAAGCACACTCCCGCAGCAATTGTCCACTGGAAAGAAGAATTAGTCACCTAACAACAGCATCTGCCTCAGCAACAGGGAGAAGGTTATTTCACCCAGGACTCAAACTTTACCCACCCCACAGTAAATCCTTTTCCACGCATATCTTACTGAGGGCAGCATCCTCGCCCTCCACGTGCAAGTACACGCACACACATACATTTATGACTATTAAGTATTTTTTAATTATGCAAAGACACTCCATGAGACTGACTGATTGCCCAAACACCATGGCATAGGAACATAAAGCTGGTGCGGCTGCGCCTCAGTGGGGAGGCTTTCAGGTTACCCCAGATGCGTGCAGTCTATATCATCCCCAGAGTGTTTTGCTGCAGTACAAATGCCCTTTCAGAACTGCTCACCAAAAAAACCCACCCAACCTTGAACTGCACAGTATGAGCAACAATTTACAGGCAAAGTGTTCCAAAACCCAGAAATACTGGTTTTGTTATAACCACAGGTCTGGGCTACCATTTCTTTAATGGTTGCAGATTATGCAGATTCCTGCATAATCTGAAAGGTACTCAGCCACTTGAGAACCACGGAACTAAGGTGTGCGTACAGCACCACCTCCTGTGGAAAGTTTTACTCACTGTACTTCCAGTGATGTGAACAAGGCCTTCGCTGACTTTTATTTGCCTTCACTTCTTTAAGGAGGCACGTAAACCATGAGTTTGGTAGCCACAACACCTTGTATCAAGTACTTCAATTAAAACTAGTCCAGGAATGACTAATTACAAGGAAACATGTCTAGAGTGATGATTCATCAGATCCAATGGTTTGCAAGATTCTATTTCAAGAAGATACTTATCAGAAATGTTCCTCAGGTCAAAGACAGTGAATTGAGAAACAGAATCATCTTTCACCACATGTACATGAAAGACAAAAATGCAGAACTGTCTCTAGTCTGTTAAATACAGCACTTACTTGGCATGTAACACATGTACTTTCTAGTCCTTGCTCTACCCGACTCAGAAGGAATGTGAATGCAGGTGAGTACTGTAATTGTTTGCTTTCTCCAAATAGTACCTACTTTATATGAAACAGAAAAAAACTGTCGAGAGGTAGAGCAGTATCTGCTTTGGATGTGGGAAACAAATGCAAACCCCTGCTCTGAATGAATATCATACACAACAGCAGCTGATCAGAAAAACTTCGAAATTGCTGGTTTAGCCGTCACTCATTAAACCCAATCATCTCATAAATACTCCATCACTATCAGACTCCCTTCTCTACTTCCTCCTTTCTTTCCTCTCCCCATTCCATTAAAATCGGAAACTGATGACAAGGCTGAGAAAGCAGACTGTTCTGAACTCTTGATGTCTATCCATTGTCACTTGTGAAAATACATTTTGTACTGATACAAGGACACGCAAGTCTACAAAGTGAATAAATAACTGCCTGACCCAGTAAGTAAAAGAGCTCATCCAAGAGGCTTCAGGACAATATTTACCCTCCTCTTGTACCACTAAACTAGGAACAAAAGCAGCAGTTACAGCTTTACAACTGAAAATACACTGGTTTCTCCATTGTGACCAGTTGCGTTTTAGGCTCAGTTGCACCTCCCTTCCTCTCTTGAGCCAAAGTGAGTTAATCATTAATTCTGGTACGCTTTAGTCACTGCCTAAAACATGAAGTAGTTTGTAGAACAAAGACAGGAGTTAAGGGTCAAACTGGTGGGAGCAAGTGCTAGTATTTGCTTTTGCAGCTAGTTTGTTTGTTTGTTTGTTTGTTTGAGGCATTTTTAAGATTAAAAGTGAACTTTCCTTTTCCCAGGACCATGGAAAAGAGGTCTAAAAAAACCACTGAAAAACGGCTGTACTGTATTAATTAAATACAGTGTTCTAAAACTAGGTGCACAAGCTTACCCTTACTTAGTTAATTAGTCCTTGCTGTTCCTGAGAAAATGTTGTTCTCTCTCTTTTTCCCCCAAGTACTCCTTGGTCATGATTTTCAGGAGGTCACTACTTTGTCCTTCCTAGTGGCTGTCAAGTAAGTACGAACCACCAAAGTCACCTAGAGTTTGGCTATTAACTTCAGCAAGCACTTGATCTAGCCCTCAATTACCTATCTCATCTCTTCTAAGAAGCCTCCATTTGTGGAAAAACAAGACAGCAGCTGCCATTGCAAACACTTTTCCAATTTCAATTAAATCTTAAGCTGCGAGTGATGAAAAACACAGAGAAGGGTGAAGAAATCTCAACATAAGCAGTATCTGGCACTAAGGATACCTAAGTCCTCAGAAAAGTACAGGTGTTCCTTTCTACACAGGAACACATCTGTATTGTGCTCCCATAAATATTGTGCATTTAAGGCCTGTGATAGGATAGCAGATCAACCAGGTACCTCCCCTTTCCCTCTCCATTTGGTTCTGGAAGTTCAAAAGTCACAAGCCCAATTAACACACAGACCAGCCTATTCAGCTTCCTATCCAAAAAGTGACAACAGCAGCAGCCCCTTTGACCATCTTGCCTTCAAGCTCCTTCGGGCACTGCTGAGCCTGCAGATGTGCACACAGAACGTGCGGCCACAACAGCATCAGGATTGTGGCAGGGACCTCTAATAAGCTGCTGTAGCATTAACAGCATAAGTACTCCAGATGCCAGCCAACAGACACAGCTAAGGCATTCTTTGTACAAACCCACTGGGCTCAGTGCAAGAGCAGAGATACTAGGACTTCTACTCTGCATCCCTTAGACCTCTAGGGAGAGGCTGCACTGGAAATGGGAACCTCTGGAAAAGGATGATTCAGCCATCAAACATGGTCAAGGTTGTACAGTAGCTCTGAAACAAAGGCAGTAAACATCTTTATTCATGGTGTATCAGACTGGCTCTGCCTGCTTTTGGGCTGTAACGGTTCCCTGAGGATCACCTCTCTGGTTCACCAAGAGTTTTGGAAAGCTTAAATGACAGCATCCTTTCTCCAAGAAAGCTTACTGGGTTTCAGAAGAGTAAATAAGCTATTTCCTTTCCTGGAAAAAAAAAAAAAACAAAACACCAAAACACAAAAACCAAACCACCACCAACAACAACAAAAAACAACCTAAAACCAAAACCAACCAACCAAACACACATCCCCCTTCAAAACACCAAAACCAACCAACCAATCCATCCCTCCAAAATCCCCACCGACATATATGTAGTAAGAATTGGGGGGAAAAAAAGTGTTAGAAATTTTGTGTCATTATTTGTAATAACAATTCTGCAATTTGCTTTCTAATATTTGTTGCATTTAGCATTTTCTTTTGGAGAAGAGAAATATAAATCAGAACATCTTCATATAGAATTTCAGAGCCAAACACTTTCATGCCAAAATTTGAAAAATGGCTTAGCCAAGCTCAGATAAAATCAGCACCAGAATTACAGATGAAACTCTGGAGTTCCTAGCTCTGAATCCTGAATTCAGATTGCCAAACTTACCCTTCATCGGTAAAACAGTAGTGAAAGAATTTGCATATAGGCTGGGGTTTGGAGCTATACTGGGTAGTAAGTGCAGCAGAGTGCTAACACTGTACAAAAACCAATGCCACCTGAAGAAAGGAAAGAGACTGCTCGGGATAAATTAATTTTCTTGGGGGTTTTAAAAAGGGTCCATCAACCTTTGTAGTATAAATCTAGTAGGTCAGATTTGTCTCTGAAATTTACTCCATACTCCTCCTCTACTAATCAGTTGTCCTACAATACTGTGTAACTTTTATAGCACCAGCAGCATCTCCTACCAGAACACGGACGTAACGAACATACGCTAGCTCCATATCGAAAGAAACAAGTTCCACTGATACAACATAGCCAAAATCACTCTCCTCAATGACAAGTGCCTTACCTATCTCTGAATTCACCTGCCCGAGGCTGAGTACAATTGCTCTGTTAAACTCATTACATAAAAATATTCAGTTACCCACTGAAGACTGAAAACATTCACTACCATTTATTGAACAGCATACTTCTTAAAAATGTTAGTCTGGCTCCGTTCTTTTCTACGGCTGCCTTGCATGCCACACACCCATCCTGCTCTAGCCCAGCACGTGTTGCACTGTAGAGTTACTAGGGCTGAGGGGCAGAAGGGTCTGGTTTCTGCTTGCCAGCAAATGCGACCTCTGTGGATTTGAGCCCCTCTCTGAGAAAACCTCACTGAGGAAAAAGTCCTTCCCAAGGATGATCTCTGTGTATACGGTATCATTTCTCTTCCATTAGATGCAACAAGCCCTTGCACTTAAGCAAATCCAGAGGTTATTTTTTATTTTGCTTACCTAAGTTTTCAGGAAACTACATTTCTTGCAGAACACAGATGTAAAGATAGTCCAAGAATTAAAGTGTTAGCAGTAAAAAGGTTTCTACAGTTTACATAATAATGTTTATTTGCCAAACAATCGAATGAAACATTCACGGCTTTATTTGCTCATTAAAGAACATTGACTGATGTCCTTTACAACTGCTGGCTTAACCTGGATTGTTACAGAAGAAGCTACACACAGATGAAAAGCCATGTTCTGTGTACAATTATGTCTACAGTAAATACGATTTTAGACCCCTCTCCTAAAAAAATACAATCAATAAATGACTGTTAAAATTTGCATTAAGATGACCAGCCTGCAATGGGAACTGCAAAGTGTGTGCTCAGTAATACTAGATCAAGAACTTAGCTTATGATTCAGCTGTGGGATTCAAAGGACAAACACATGTAGTAGAGACCTTGAGAAAGAACTCCAGCCTCAACTGTTGTTTTGGAGAAGCAATTAAACTACTTTGTCCTATCTACCTCGCTTATAGTAGCTCAATTTAAACAACCAGCAATATGGAGTTATACCTGCTTTGCACTAGTATAAAGGAGACAGACTGTGGACACAAGAGAGAGACAGAATTCTGCTTAAGTACTAAAATGGTCTGTGAGGGTTGGTGGGACACTCATTTTTCCCTTGCAGGTTATGCCTTTTTGTCTGCTGCCATTGAAAACCATGACTGCGTGCCATGGCTCAACCCCAGCTGGCAACTAAGCACCACGCAGCTGCTTGCTCACTCCCCCTGCCCTGGTGGGAGGAGGAGGAGAATCGGAAAAATGTAAAACCCATGGGCTGAGATAAGAACAGTTTAATAATTGAAATAAAGCAAAATCTGCTACTAGTAATAATAATAAAAAGGGAGATAACAAAAAGAGAAAGAGAAATAAAACTCAAAAAACCCTAAACCCCAAGTGATGCACAATACAGCTGCTCACCACCTGCTGACCAATGTCCACTTCGTCCCTGAACAGCGATCTTCCAGGCCCCGACCCAGCCAGCTCCCCCCAGTTTATATACTGAGTGTGATGCTCTATGCTGTGGAATATCCCTTTGGCCAGTTTGGGTCAGCTGTCCTGGCTGTGTCCCCTCCCAATTCCCCGTGCCCCTCCAGCCTTCTCGCTGGCAGGGCCTGAGAAACTGAAAAGTCCTTGACTGAGTGTAAACATTCCCTAGCAACAGCTAAAGACATCAGTGTGTTACCAACATTATTCTCATACTAAACCCAAAACACAGCATTGTACCAGCTACTAGGAAGAAAATTACCTCTACCCCAGCTGAAACCAGGAGACTGAAGGATTTTAGGCATGTAGTGGCAAATACCTGTTAGCTTGTTTAAATCTAGTCACTTTGGACAGAAACTAGAAGTTGTGAACTTTCAATGACGGCTTGGAAATGGTCTAAAAAGCTGCAACTTTGTTAATACTGCCATTCTCAGTGCTGAATTTCTCTAGTTCATTTCTTAAATTAGACGCAATTTTCTGGCAAAAAGCATTAACCCACAGATCTGATTTTATTTCACGAAGGGAGCTGGTGACACAGTTAGCTAGCGACACAGTTAGCTAGCTGCTCTTCTCCCCTCAATGAAAACACCATTTTTGCAGTGTAAAATTATCCAAAATTGCTGCTCCATCATTCTGCAACAGTCTAACAGCAAAACACTCACAAATACACGTAGACAGTAAAACAGAAGCCATGCGTGTGCTGGAAAAACATATGCATTGATGCAGAGATCCATCCAAGATACCTTTACACACACTGCTTCAAACCCCTTGTTTTGAGGCACGGAATCAAGTGAGTGAGCTTGTTCTGGCTTCCATAGTAAGTACTTCTGTTTTCATAAACTCCCTTAATTTAACATTTTCCCATTTTATTGGACTTTAATGAAAGCATACAAAGCCAAAATCAGATAATAATTAGTAAGTTAATATAAAACACAGGAAATACCAACTGATGTGCATAATTATGACTGTCTAGAAATAAACCCGGAACCTATCTGGAGAATTTAAATCCCTAGTGCCTGTAGTATTCCAAGCCCCACACAAGCTCACTGTAGAGACAATCCAGATCAGGAATCACGGTGGTCATTCAGGAAAGTGCTAAGAAGGTGTCCCTGCAGAAGCACTGTTAGATCCTGATACCCAGTCACAAGGACATATTCAGCCAAAGGGAAGACTCTTGACTTCCATTTCACTAAATACTTCACAGTACTATATTCACTCAAGAAAACTGTGTGGATGAATTTTTTACAGTATCAGAATTAACAGAGTTAAATGCCCTTAATAAACTCTTTGCTTTTGTTTTGTGTCTCCAACACAGCTGCTCCACATATAAAACACTTCAACAGCTTAAAGCAGTGTCAAGTATAGCTTTTCACTGTAAAACATCCTATGATATAAAATCACATGTTTGTCTAGCAGGTCTTACCTCCAAAAGTCCGTCTTCAGGTAGGTCTGTGCAGTGGACAGCATTCTGAATCTTGTTCTTCCCAAAGACAGCACGCAGAGTTCCAGGTCGGAGATGACGAGCTATTTCCTATTGAACACAAGAAAACCAGAAGACCTTTGTGAACCACACTGTTCCTTTATATGGTGGATGCAATAGAATCTTATAAAGTAAAACACTACTGTGCTATTAAAATATGTGTAGTACACTATAAAAGAAAACAAAGAGGGAAATTCCAGCTTGCACTACACGCATACACAACTGCTGAAAAACCATGACTGAGACCGTGAAAACTAACTGCTTGAAATTGGGCCAATCAAGCCACCTTGGGTGAAATACAGGATCCTTCATATTACACACACGCCTTCCTAGCATTTGTACCAACGCAATTAGATCATGTTAACACCCTTGCAGCTCTCAAGCACAGATTCTGCTGTCCTTAGTGAGCAGACACAAGCGCATCACCTTGCAGACTGGCTCTCTTAACACTGAACTATCTGCCTCAGAACCTGCTGTTTGTGAACCCCCTCACGAAACAGCCTCTTGGTCTTCTCAGTGGTGCTTCTCTGAAACCACAGCTAGTGCCAACATCTGGCTTCCTCTGAGGATCGATCCAGACTCTCTCTGCATCTTTCTCTGAAGCTGATATTTCAATACCCTTCTTCATCGACAATGCCAAATGCCTCCTTGACCTCACAGTGTTTCTCTTACTACAGCAGATACCACTCAGGTTCTGAAATAACATTCCTCCCTTACCTCTTTACTATGGTATATCTCCTGTCTTATACTGCAGAGACCGCCCTCACTGGCTCTCCCGTCCACCATGCTCTTCTTTCAAGGCATAATTCAGCCCTGCTGTACTTCTCTGCGCTATCACCTTGCAGTGCTGTCTTTTAACTCCTTTCCTATGCCAACTGTGCTACACCTTTTTGGCCTCTTTTCCCAATGCCCTGGAGCTCTTCTCCAAGCCTACCTCATGCACAGTGTGTCTCCCTTTAAAATTCAGGGGTGATGGCATTAACTCAGTTTTCCCCCCTTAAAACCCTTTGGACATTTTTGTTTGAGTGCCTCCTGTGCACTTGACTGCTGCCAGTGAGGGGACAGGCTGATGACAAGCTCACGCTACAGCTACTGAACATAAAAAAGTGTTCTTCCTTGCCAACAGAGCCTACCTTGGCCCCTGGTAGGCCATTCGGGTGTAATCACTTTGGATGTGGCCAGTGCAGTGTTGCTGCGCCACTCCCAGGTGTTTGTTTCAGTGTCACAGCTGGAGGTTGCTGACCTCACAGCCAAGTCACCAGACTGGATCATCCAAGCATTTCTTAACTTCCAGTGTCAAATGGGTTCATAGTGACTTCAGTAGTGGGTCTCGGCTGACCTGGAAAACTTTGTACAGGTACAGATGAGAACCACCCGCATAATGCACACTCTCTTCTGGGATGGTAGTGAGTGCATTAAGCTAGTCCCAAAGCACGTCACAAGAGCATTACCCGACAACCCCTGTACCCACTTTCCAGCTTCACCCACTTGTCATGTCTCATTACTAAACAAAGACAATTGGACTTCAAGAGTAAGGTCTTCTCTTAGCCTAGCAAGTCCTAGATATTTTCCTGTAATAACAATTAACAATTATGGTGATCTGTTACCTAGTAACCTTGATCTGTTACCTACCTGGAAGACAAACTGCTTTAATACTTGGAGTGTGCCTAACACAAAACATGCTATGAGAAATTCCAGTTCCCCATTGTTGCTGTGTGTACGTCACAGGTTATACAGGATCTTTGGATATGGATGCCAAGGATATTTGAATAAGATACACTCAACATCAAACTGATTTTGCTTCAGAGGAAAGTTCAAGGGTTTCACTTTAAAAAAAAAACAAAAAAACCCAAGGAGAAAAAAACCCCAACTCCTCTGCATGGTCCTCATTAAAAGTTTGTGATAAGGAAGTCTGCTGGAGAAACAAAGGTCACATGCCATTTAACTATAGCTATGTGACACTTTAATCAAGCCTTTCTTGGAACAACCATTGATTCCAGTAACAATTAGCTGTCAGGAAGCCAGCAATAGCACTAGGCTTTCAATTATTTCAAGGAAACTTGAGGCATATTAAAAAGAATTACTGTGGCTATGAAACCTTTGGAAACAGTTTAGCAAGAAACAGTTCAGATCTAAAAGGCTAAATCTTGGTATTTCATACACCATTTCCTATTCATCAAACTCTTTTGCTCAATCTGTCCCATCCTCCAACAGGTCCAAAACTGCTGCTGCTTATGAAACTTCTACCTTGACCCACCTTCCTCACCAAACCCACTTTTTTTTTTCTTTTTTCTCCCTCCTCCCCCCCTTTCTTTCTGTAAAAGCAGCTATGACTTCCTGACTTTACCATTTGTCCTAAGCTCTCATTTGCACTTCACAGCTTCATAACAGAAGACCTCATGTTTCCTCTCTCGGACTCGCTCTCTCTAACACTGGCAATAGCTGCTACTGTTGCAGTACATGGTCTCCCTTCAATTCTTCAAGGCAGGTTGCTATCCATTCTCCGGCCTTCCCGAAACTCATCAGCCATTTTGCACAAAAAGGGACTCGTTCTGTTCTGCCTGGGATTGCATTAGATCAAAAACAGACAAAGACAGGTTCTCCAGCACTTTACATTGTTAGCGCCCGATTAATAAGCCTTTCTTGCCATCAGTTTACAAACAGGATGACAGGTAAAGCAGTCCCTGCTTATATTTACGTAGCCAAAAAAGGACAATAATGGTAAATTCTGAAGTTTTACTACTCCATTGCTTTCTAACTACACCACTGAGGAACCCTCATACATAAGTGTCCTGGTGTATGTATTGCTAGAAATCTTGGGAAAGCTTCAGGGAAGGAGCAAGAGAGCTCCTTACAGAACTTACTCCTCATAGCACTTACTAATCTACACGCTTCTGCATGATGACAAGCTTGCCAAGCATTTTATTTATAAAGGCCTCATCTGCAGCAACAGGGAAAACAGTGAGGTTTGGGTTGGTTCCCCCATACTCCTCCATCCCCTCTGAAACCTCTTTTTCCTAAGTTTTCAAAGGAGTTGAGAGTGGGATGATGGAGGAGTTAAGAGCAGCTACAGCTCTACCATGTGCATGAGAAGACAGTAACATGCGTGCCCTGTGACTTCATGTGTGTGTGAGAATGAGGATGCCACAAACTCACACCTTGCGTGCAGAGTACCCTGTCTGCAGCAAAACAAACCAGGGTGGCTGCACCAAAGGCTTCATCCTCTGTGGTCTTATTCAGCAGGCTATTTGATTGCATTGTAGAGGCTTTGATCTACCAGCCAGCCCTTTGAAGATCCTTATCCTACACAAGATAGAGACGCATATATTTCATGTTTCTATCATATAACTGTGCCCAGTGCAGTACTTGTATGAAGAACTTAGCACATTCTAAAGTCTTTCTAGTTCTACACAAGTTAAAGGAAACAAAAATATCACCAATTCCAGTAATATGTCAAAATCAGACTGAAAAATCATAAACATGAGCAAAGCTCATTAACTGCTTTTCCTTCAAATGGCTGTTTTTTCATGGGCTGGACGCGAAGTCATATAGAACAGTAACATATATTCTAGCCAAAACCACAGATTTCAAGAAAATTTGGCCATTTTTTTTAAAGCATCTGCCCATAATACTTAATTGGGTATCTAGAAAGGCCCAAATGCGACTGCCTTTAAATATTTCTGCATGCTTTGTAGCTGTTTAAACAGTATT
Source organism: Falco biarmicus (assembly GCF_023638135.1). Classification (NCBI taxonomy): domain Eukaryota; kingdom Metazoa; phylum Chordata; class Aves; order Falconiformes; family Falconidae; genus Falco; species Falco biarmicus. The sequence goes on from NC_079292.1 coordinate 85,493,777, forward strand.
CAAGGAAAAGCCGAAGAGGCGACCCCTGACTCCATGCAGACACCATTCCCTCCCTCCTCAGTGGGAAACAGCACAAACTCTGAATGGACCAAAACCACACAAAGGAACTTGGGCTAGAACTAGAACAAGGAAACCTTGAAAATTCATTACTGGTCCTCTTGAGTGAAGCAGAATAAAAATTAAGAGAGTTTGTGATCAAGCCCTCTCCTACCCACAGTGTGTTCCCAGGGCAGCTTCATTCTTTTAGGTTTGCTTTCAGGCCAGCAGCAGAGGACTTCTTAGACTGCAACAAACTGCACAGTCGCCTCTAAGCCCCCAGTAAAACACCTTGTTTTCCTTCTCTATCCAAGCCCTGACTGCACGTCTGCTCCTTGCTCTTCTTGGCATTCCTCATTCACCAGTCATTCTGAAGGTTTTATGTTGACTTGGACTCCTCAACTCTGCTTTCCCCATCCTGCACTCACAAAGCTTTTTTCTTCTGCAGTTCTCTGTGTTCCACTGCTGCCATGAAAGAGATGGTCCCTCTCTCCCCTTGAAGGTGCCAACTGATCCAGAAGGCAGTAGCCAGCCCCAGGCAAACAAGCAAGTATATTTCTCCTTTTAAGAACCAGCTGTGCCCTTGTCAAGAGAAGAGAACACACAACAACTGTGAACAAACAAAATAATGTAAATTCCACCACTCACTGTGGTGTTTGTCTGGCTGAACTTTAGCCGTCAGAAAGCTGCTTCATCCAAGAGAGGCACCTGAACTTCCTCTGCAGTGACTGGAGGGTGATAAGCCATTTCAAGGGAAAAAACAAAGACTTTTGCAGTACAACAGCTATGCAAGGATTACCACAGCTCTTCAGTTGGCTCTTATTTTCAGAGGTTTTTAGCACCAGTTACATCACCTACTGCTGGCTGCAGCAGGAAGCTGTACAAAATGCTCATTTTTACACAAGCCGTCAGCAAGAGGTAAACTGATAAAAGCAGCAGTCTCTGTCATGCAGAACACAATACTAGACAAGCATCTCCTGTAACACTTATTCAGGCTAAGAAACACCTTAACATTATTGTCACTGTGGGAACAACCTCAGTTGATCAGTCTGATATGTCCGTCACAAAAGTTCCCATCCAAAGGCTTAACTATCAAAATGAAATCTGTGGTCACAGATGATCTTGTGCATGATACCACAAGGGCTAGCTTGCTTCAACTTACCTTGCATGTTTTCTTTGCAGCCCACACTCCTTCCAGGCTCTAGCCAACTGATTTTGATGTGTGTGCTTCCCCACTAGTTACCTCAGCTCTAACCTGTTTTATGTTCCCCAGTTTCAGGTGATGAGCCACCCTGCACTCAACATCTGCTGCTGCAGAACACAACAATTTTCTACTCCTGCACCAATTCGGGGTCCATTTAATCATCCCTAAATGCAGCACTAAGCCTTCTGTCTATATTACAGAGAGAAGAATCTACATAAGATGGTGCTGTTGCCACTGTAAAGTCTTCAACTGAGGAAAAGCACATTTTGCCCTGAAACTTGGGGCCCGCCTGCTGAAAGGTACTTCAGAAAGTTTCTAAATACAAAACCAGGTCAATGTTAAAGAAAATGCAATACGTTTCCTTCACCTTACATTTTACAAACTAATCCAGAACAGAAGTCTCTTGTTGACAGAGTGACACATTTTTTCTTTCTTCACATGCCGCAAGAGCTGCAGCAACGTCATGTACAAATATGGAGTCAGTATCAATGGCCTTACACGCACTTCCAAGGGAGTCAGTGTTATCAGAAGGTCTTTGGTACTTTCCACATATCACAAAAAAATAATCAAACTGAAACAACCTCCTCCAAATGCACACACACACACACACACACCACCCCTGATCTTTTAATCTTTATCACAAAACAAACTGATACACAGGTTCTCAAGACTCTGGAAAGGTTGCATTGAAAGTCTTTATAATATTTAGCCTAATCTGTTCCCTGAGCACTGTGCATTTTGACCTAATTGTCCAGGTTGTCTTCTCCTGACTAATAGCAAAATACTTATGCCTCCAATCACTTACTGGCCACTCCGACAAGTTTCTCACGTCTTTAACTGACCCAAATCTGTATGCATGTAGTTATGTACTTGAAACGGTGTGGCTGTGAAGGTTTGTTCAGCAAATCAGATTACCTGTTCCAGGCAACAGCAGCCAGATTTTCAATTACAAGGCTGTAAAAAGTGCATCTGATGCTCACCTCCTTCCAAAAATCAAATAGTTCTACAACAGTAGCAGCAAGTAATCAAACCAGAGTTTATTTTGCTACAAAAATCTACTCTGGTCTGAGTAAAAAAAAAAAAATATATATATATATATATATATATATAATTCATCTGCTTTTCTGTTTATTTTAAAGTCAGCCTACCTCTGAACTACTAGTCTGAAGCCCTGTATCTTTTGGAAGTTTTGTTAACGGACCTAAAATTATCTTCCATACTCCAGTGTTGGCAGTTTTTCGGAAGCTCACAAGTCAGTAGAAGTTGTTACACTGTCTCCTTCTCACCTTCCATCCCCTGAGGCACTTTGATTCTCTCTGCTTCACTCCCACGCGTCCCCTACCACTCCTCCTCTCTGGCAGCCCAAAGGTGCTGCACCAACTCTCTGCAGATTCTCTGCTGTGGGCAGCAAACGTGGCACATTTGCCAGCCTGAGATAGCATTTTCACTGGTCTTGGCACTTCTGGTTGATGCTTAAGCAGTTCTAATGATAACTGCCCTGCTTAGAAATTTATTTACTGGCGTATTTGTGTGCCTATCTGCCATTGCCAATGGGCTGAATTTAGAGAAGAGCAAGCAGCCACACTTCTGAGTTAAGTGTAAACGAGATTGGATGGTGAAGCCTTGAGGATAACTGACATACCAAATGTAAGTTGGTCGCAAAATAGGAATAAAGATAAAATATCTAGCTACCTTGTATTATCTGGGTGCAATAAGAGATATTTACGTTACTTGACAAGTTAGAAAAAGCGAGATTTAACAACTGAAAAGCAACTAACCCCACAAGACATCAGAAAGCACAGTGTAACTGTAAATTTTATTATTAGTTGCTTTACTTTAAGATTTAAAGGTGAAATACTGATCCTACTGATGCTTTTCCAGTGCCTTCAAGGCATCCAGAATTTCATCCATTAATTAATTGACCTGTAGAACAAAGATAAAAAAATACTAGGCTGTAAGGGATATTTTGGGATTTCATTAATTCATGTTAGCAAAATATCTGGAGAGCCGCCAGTGAAAGTCACTATGAAGTTGCAAGACATTATTTTTAGTCTGCAGATATCTTGGCTGAGTTTTCCCCTGGAAGAACAAGAATAATTATAAATCATCTTTTCCTCTGATATTTTCGAGATAGAATTTTACATTTGCAAAAGCAGTTCAGATATCTGAGCTTTACACTTTGCAAAGCAGAAAAAACTGCTTCAAAATTCTACTGAGACTTCCCTGGCTTGATCAAATTTAGACCATCCACTTCAACAGAAGACACAGATGGACTGAAAGACAAAACTCACAAGTCTGCTGCAAACCCCAGAGATCCTTCCCATTTGGGGCTTAGCATGGGAGAGAGCTTTCCCTTCCACTCTGTGCCCTCAAGCCTCTCCAATCCATCAGCAAGCTTTTCCTTGGAAGCAGCAGTGCTGCCATCTCTTCCCACACGGTTGTGAACAGCCCGGTTCTGATGGAAGGAATTGCTCATTATCTGTGTTACAACTGTTTTTTAAAAGCCGCTGCTGCGTTCATGACTAGCTGTACTAGTCAGTGTTCTTATACATACTAATAGATGGTTCTTACATGAAGAGACACAAAGAACAGAAAACAGGAGGCAGAATGGACCCCCTTTTTGGAGTGGGAAACCAAGACAGGGAGACAGTAATTTCCCAGGGGCCCAAAGAAATATACATTTCACAAGGATCACAAGTTCTATGTCTTAACTTTCAGCTCAGATTTTTTGAATCCCAGACTGGTTCCTCAGCTATTCTCTCTCTCTGATTTAATGCTGCTTTAATTCCTGTGTAGCACTCTGATGATAAGCCACAGTCTGCAAAACTCAGGCCATGCCAGGTCACCTATGGGAACCTGAGGGCTGCCACGGGAACATGAAGAACTGCTGTTCACTCATCTTCCACCTTGACCTTGTTCTAGTCCCTTGATCTGGGAAGTCAAGGAACACAGAGGAAGGGAAAATTTCTTAGCAAGATTATCCAAGGGAAGTCCCAAGAGCACATTGGATGCAGTCTATCAGCAAAAGAAGCTGCTAAAAATTCTGCTCAGGTGGCCCTGCAGTAGAACAGAGAATGTCAGCTGAAACCAAACAGACCAGCAAGCAGCACCCCAAATTATTCAGCAGGTTCTCAGCATTTGAATAAGTAATTTTATATCCAGTTTTTTAAATGCCTTTGTTTAGTTAATAGTGTTCACAAACAATGAGACCAGTAGTATAGAATAAAGACTATTACTGCAGCTGTTCTCATGGCTGCCAGCAATTGCAGAGAGGAGAATTTTAATAACAATAATAATACCTATCATCCTCAGAAATGCAGAACCAGACTACTTACTTCCTTTTGGCTACAGAAGGGACGGTTTAAGGCCATGGAATTTGTTTTCACCTACTTTAAAGCCTTCAATAATGTAGCTCAAGCAGAAAATAACTGCAGATATGCTCTGGCCATAGCATCTATTTCTTGCATTACCACAATGTCATGCAAAGCACCTCAGGAATTTCAGTCCATAAACACCCTGTCGCAATGTACAGTACAAGAATACCACCTATGCCACCTAGAAAGCCAATGGATCCCTCATAAAAGAAACCCCTCTGAGAAACTGATAGATATCCTTCCAGCAGCAATCAGTTCCCCTCAGATCAATCTCTTTTGTGTACCAATTTATCATCAAAGTACATAAGATACACTGTGATCTGCAGCTCCTTTTCTGTTTGGTTATTATTAGCTCTGCCACCAATTTATTAAGCAAGCAGAGCCCAAATAAGCAGTCCTCTAGGATAAGAAAAAAAAAAAAAAAAAGTCATGCACATCTAAGCATTGACTATTCATAAGCTGCCAGCTGAAAGACATGAAACCTTTTGGGACAGCTACAGTCAACTTCAGGATACTCAAGATCACATCATCATGGTTATATGGAAAAGTAAGTGCTCTACTGCCCTTCTACACATTTATAATTTCCTCTATTGCACATTTTCAACAAGCACCTTTGTGTGCTGACTCTTGCTAACTACCTTCTACAGCACTCTAGAAAAAGCCCTTGCAGTCTGCTCTATGAAGTTCTACTTTGGCTTATTATTTTCTTAATATTATTTACTGAGCTATCATTTGCATTTCTTCATAACCTGAAGTGCATGTAACAGCTCTACAAAACTACTATGTTCCAACCAGAAGTCAGGATGAATTCAAGTGAAGGACAAGGCTACCTATGAACAACAAAAAACCCAAGTCAGGCATGTAAGCAAATGCTTTTAATCTATTCAAATCAAAGATTCTGCAAACACACAAGGTCACTGTGACCAAGATGCTGAGAAACTGGAGAAGGAGAAAATAGTTGTTTACTGCAGTAACAGTACCATTTTCTTTCCCAGACAGAGTGACCTCAGCACTTCCCCTATCTCCTGGAAACACTGCTCCCTTTTTCCAAGGAAGGACTGAGGCTATAGAGAATTTGCTTTTTGCTGAATGCTTCTTTTCAGGGATTCACTTTTATACATTCAATAACATTGCTGTCTGATGCACAAGAGCAATTTGCTGTCTGCTGTAAGCAAACAGAACACAAGGAAAGCAAAGAAAACAACCACATAGACTGAAATTAACTCAGAACCATAATGTTCTCTAAAAGGCTCTTACCTTGTGCCTTTATGGACTGAATTTATTAATGAATCTGTTCTCAGAAACCTCAGCAGCTACAGCAGAACCATAACAGAACAGTCCAAAGAAGGAAGCAGGGAAAAAAAAAAAGCCCAACAAAATAAAAAGAAATGCTATCACCAAGGAAGGTAGACTGACTGCAGGAGGAGACTACAACCTAGGAATTCTGATGACCAGCTCCGTGTTTTACGGACCAGGACTGCATTTTCACAAGGGGGAAGAATGCTTTTATTTTAAAAAAGTATTAAAACCCTCCCACAGGCAAGTAACTTGCATTTTAATCCAGTGTAGCTGGGAGAAACAAGCCCTAGAGAGAACCCTGCAGATCACCTTTGATCACCCTACCCATGTAAAATTACGTTGTGTATTTATCTATACCAGGCTGGTATCATACGATCAGCTAATATGTTAGAAGCCTACCTCTCTTTCTACAGTAGTGAGAAACAAAATTTTCTCCTTTATCCATCCAAGATATGTAAGGAGAGAAACAATAAAGATATGGTATTTTGAAATGCATTAGCTAGCACTATTTTAAAAACAAACTAAGCAAATGCTAAAGGAAACTAGGCAAGCAAGCATTTTTAAAACTTTGTGTGGTCACTTTTTAAATAAAATATGATCCATCTATGTAAGATAGGAAATGTGTAACACCATTCTTTAAAACATGGCATATATCCAAAGCTTGAAGAGAACCTAAACAGGAAGATGGAATACAAACAGGATACGGAGACATTCATTCTGCAAACCAAGACCTGCACATGGACAGTTATAACCAAAACCCTGCACAATCTGAAAAACCCCACCTCCTCAAGGCTGAATAGACAAATTTATGTAAACCACAGCATTTATAAGAATGTTGTGTTCATCACAGATGCTTAAAATACCACTTTTTTTAATAACATCTACCTACTACTTTGGGATGCACTCGGTCTGAGTGCAAAGGGAGCCTTTATGATCCCTAAACTAACCTTTCAGGCTTCTTTCACACCTACCTATAGATACAATTAGTCTCTGTGATTTCAGATTAGGCTAAATGTCTTCATGTGTCTGCAGAGCTGAACAGTATACAAAGTCCTTGACCAAGAAATTGAGTTTTCTTAAAAAGTAAATATTCTAAGTGTGGCTTAAACCCTCCTAAAAATGGCTAACCCTGTGATGCTTTGCAGGGAGAGGCCTAAAAACCTAGCTCCAGGATATCCTGGCATGTTACCCGTTCTGGGGAGAAGCTAGGAGGTCTCTGGCAGCACAGCAAGTCAAGAAAGATCAGTAACCAGTGCTGTTAATGCCTTGTGGCACATCCCTGCTTTCCTTCAGTCTCTGGGCTCATGTTCAGCTTCTTTCCTCTTGCTAAAATAGGGTAAGCTATTCCAGCCTGGAACCAGGCACAAGGAATCCAGGAAGAACCACTTCAAAGCCAGAGACAGCCCAACATAAGGGAAAGACGAGCGTGCAGATGGGAACCCTGAGGCTTCTAAGTTGATGCTACTTTCCAGGAGGGCATACAGTGCCTTTGACAAAATGTTAACAACTTCCTGAAAATGTCCAGAAATTGCAGTTAAGAAGGTGCCTTGTCATCAGGGGATACTAAAATAGCATAGTGACAGGTAGCAGAGGAAACTAAAAAAAACCAACCAAACAAACAAAAACCCCACCTACATAGGCTAGAGGGGCTTTGGTAGATAACTGAGGAAAAAAAGCCATTGCATTGCAACAAGTGGAAACAAGACACACACGTACTCCAGTTTCAGTCCTCTCCCAGAGGTGCCCAGCACCTTCCTTCCAGAGGATGAAAGCAGCAGACTCCTCCAATATCACGCCTCTGTGGTGGTAGTGGGCTTGATATCAGACAATCGTTTATTTTCTACTTTACCAAATAACTGTAATTTGCCATCACTGAATCCAAGTCCAATGACCTTGCATCCAGGATTTATTTAGGCAGAAAATGTAGCACTGCTCATGTGTTCAAGTCTGGTAGCTCTGGAGCCTCTGACAAGGAGTGGCAGATAGAAGTTTTTTTCAAACTGTAACCTTGCCAACATGCCTCAATCACATTGGATTTAAAGCAAAGTTCAGCCTTGAGGGCTCTGTCAGTATTTAGTCTTTTGATGGAGACTGCCAGTCACCACTAACAACATCAATTTTCAACAAATATGCACCCACCCATCAAGAATCAAAGCGAGCCTACAAACTCCAGCCTCCCATGACGCTGAACAGCCATCATATGACAGCAACCTTCCAGCAAGGACCAGCCACATTTAAGACAAGCCACTTGCAAGCAAAAGGCTCCTCCTCCACTACTAGTGCTCTGATTCTTGTTCTAACATCTGCACAAAGACATATTTATGTGATGCTGAAGTCCCTCTTCCTATCAAAGGACTTCCCATCACCTGCAAAGGGTGGATTGGAGAAGACAGTATGCAAGAAGCAGAGCTGAAAGCAGGTCACCTCGAGACTGTAAGCAAATCATGCATACATGCCACTACAAAGCGCATACACACACATACACACAGATGTGATTAAAGCAAACGGGGTGGTGGGGGTGGGGGTGGGGAGCAGTGTCAGGGGCTGGTAGACCTCTGCAATACCCATGCAGAAGCAAAAGAAATACATCAGGACAACTTACTATGAACACTGAATTTATGCCTCTAAAAATTTATTGGATTCTTGACTTGCAGCTGCTCCCAGAGCTACAAACAGCTTTGACAGGAAGAACAAATACGACATTTATGTATCAGCCTTATTTCTGGTGCAGCCAGTACAGACTCCATTCATTTTAAACCAGGGGAAGCAACTCGTTGCCACAGGTGTGGTGTTTGGCATCCACACAGATACAGGCTTGTCTGTGACAACAAGCTGTAACACTTTTGGAGGTAAATTTCAAACCATACACCAATATATTGACAGTCTAAAGCAATGGTGGCAACTCGTGATTACAGTCCCATTACAGCTGTAGGTCATTAAAGCACAGCTGCCTTAACCCTTCCTTCCTTCTAGGTCCAGCCTTAACAAGCCCCCTCCCCACACACAGAGGGTTGACAGAACCAAGGCAGGAGAAGTCCTGAACTCACCAGGACTTTGGGCTCCATGAACCAGCAGTGTCAGCTCAGCAAAAGAGGGCTGCACTAGAGGGAAGAATCTCCCTCCACAGACACTTCCTCAGTCAAAACCCATGCCCTCCAACTGAGAGGCCTTAGCACTTGTCTAGAATACATTTTTGTTAAACCTGCAGAGGCTGATGTGGAAATTAAAAACTGAAAGGACAGAGTCAGATGACTGACCCTAAATAACATCCAAGCAATTCAATCATGTCTTTCCCACTGCAGGCTTAGAGAGCAGGATATTGTAACTGGTATCGATCAATCTGTTTGCTACTCTAGCTGACAATGGTCTGGCGCTGAATGAAAATTTTTAGTATTATTACATGACTCAGGCTATCTGACAAGATAATCAATTATATGAAAATCTTCATCAAAGAATTAGATTAATAAACCTTATTTCTCTTGAAACACATCATGTACTTCACTGTCAACACTTACTGAGGCTCACTAAGCTACAGGGAGAACCCACATCGAAACAGTTATGAAGGTATTACCGGAAAAAGAATACTTGGGAGCTCAAAAATAGCCTTTATATTTCTTTATATCTTCCACTGAACTATTTTTTTCATGTGATGTAATATGAAAAATCATGCTGCTAATGTAGTTCTAGGAATGAACATGAACATTTTCGGCCTCACATGTAGATACTTTTTCCCCGCTGGATTTGCAGGAGGTCTATACAAACAAAAATCTTACAGCAACAGTGCTCTTTGGCTCTTATCATTATCCCTGTTTAACTGATGTGATAACTGAGGCAGAAACACATTGAACTTTTTGTCCAAGGTCACACAGTGAAGTCAGGAATGGAGCTAAAGCAGACTCCAGCCCTTTCACTTCACCACTTTGTTTTAAACCATCTAATCTCCTTTTTAGCTCTTTGGTGTTCATACAAAAGTACAGAAGACTGTTAATACACTGTTAGCCTTAAAATCACAAATCTCCAACGTAAAAGGAATGCAGGTTAGGTTCTAAAGCAAGTATACAAAAATCCCTTTTCAGCCCACTGGATGCAGAAATATTGCAGCACATCCCATCACTTTAATAATATCTCACAGCAGAAGGTACTTGAGTCACTTTTAGTGTACTGCCAATCCTAACTAAAAGCTTTTAAGACTACTAAAAATTATGCAATCACCCAGGAACATGTAGCTGATGCAGACTCCTGGAATCACATGTTATAACCAAGCTTTTCATTTGTGTATGAAGAAAGTTCAAAAGAAAGGTAAAAATAAAAGTAATATGTCTATTTTCCAGAGCACTTAAAAAGTGTCTTATGAATACTAAGCAATCGCCTCAACAATTCCATGACAAAATGTTACCAGCAGCTATATCAATATAGAGGCTACACAAAGAAGACATGAAAATTGAAGCTGTAGCTTCAGACCTAAGTAATAACAAAAGGCCTCCAAGTGCCCCAGAGGCCAAAATTCAAGGAAGCTCAAGCAGCGACAAGATTCCCTGGCCACCATCCCCTTGTTCCAAGGTTTCCTGTAACCACCTTTGCTTCCTGATCCATGTGAAACAATGTCAAATCAAGGCAGAATAGGTTGCTTTTTTCCCCCCTTCTTACTGCACTTAAATGAAACAGCTTTCTTGCTAATGCAAACTCTGCTGCATTTATCCTTACTGTGCTCCAAGCACTTTCATTTCTTTACAGTGAAGAAGAAACATAGCTTCTTTTGTGCTGAACTTTGGTTGCAGGTAGCAACTACCATTTGTAAGTGACAGTGTGTATCAAAAGTTCAAAAGGTTTGTGTTCTGTAGTAATCTGATTTAATCAACTTTTTAACTCCTCTTCCTAGCTTTCTAGAGCAGTTACCACTTTGCCATAGGTGTAAATCTTTTTTCTCTCAATGTCAGAACTGCACCAATAGAAACAGAGTGAAATAGCACCCAGCACAAAAAAATGTAATTTAACAACCTACATAACAAGTTTTGATAGTATGTTTTGAAAAAGGGCTTAAATGATTCAGACACACTATGGAAAAATCAGTGGAAATCAAAGTCATTTCAGAAATCCTATTCCTATCTGAAATTTAAATAGCTAAGTAAAAGTGCTCAGCTGCTCATAGGATCTCAACATCTCAAACCTCCTAGTGTTGAGTGCATAGCAGAGGCTGTCGGTGCTTCCCCTCCTTGAAAAGCTACAGTCTTGTGTGGAATTCAAAGGTCTTTTTTAAAGGCCCTTATGAACTCTTTAAAGAAACATTATTTTTAAGATGGGCATCAGAATGGCTGCTGGCATTTTATAGAGGTGCTGCAACAGTAAGTAAAGAGTAAATATCTGTTTATTACAGTAGATGTGGAAAGAGCCTTCCATTCCTAAGCCTTACGCATAACCACCGAGGCATTCAAGGACAAAAAAAAGGACAAGTCACACTAGTAGTCTTGGACCTGGCTGTGAGAAACAGCTAAGCTAGAGGCTGCAGTCAGAAAATAAGAAAAAAAAAAAAAAACATCACAGCTGATCTGAAAGATTACAGAAAGGCCTCTGATGAGACCACCAATAACACAAAAAAATCCAGCTGCACTCCAGGAGCTTAAGCCAAGTGCAATTAAAGATGCTGACAGTTCACCAAGAGTGCAGTGAGCCAGCCCGGCACTCACTACAAAAGTGCCAGCGTACAACAAGAATGCAGCCAGACTAGTGCATACATCATCGAACAGAGACAAATGCTCCACAACTGTGCAACCTATGACACCGAGTCCTTCAATCAGGTCACAGTAATTCTGAGGGTGACCATGGACAGCACAGCTCCTTACAAACAGGTATCTTTACCCCACCACCCACTTTCCAGATTTGATAGGCCTTTCACACACTACTACAAACAGGCTCAAAACAGGATTTTGGTTAGTAGTCTTCCCTGCTACCATATGAGAGGTTTATAATGAAGGATGTTTTGGCAGAGAGCTTTACTGACCTGTCATGTTAACAAAATATTACCCTGTTACAGAAATACCACAAAGTTCCATTTAATTTTTAGCACTTGGTATAAATTGCTAGCTTATTAAAGTATAATCCTCAAAATGTAACAACTCTAATTCTTTCTTCAGTCCTAAACATCAGGGACTTGGACAAAACCAGACCCATTTCCAAATGACATCTCAGTTTGAGCTGGGAAAATTTGTATCACCTCTTTATGGATGCCTTTCATTGAAGCATAGCCCAACTATCTCCCTGCAAAACCAGGAAGAGTCTGAAAGGGCTGTTAACATTCACATCCAGTTTAGATATCTGACTTGCCACAAAGTAATTACTACATTTGCTATGTATCTAACATACAATTAACAGCAGATATGACTGGGAGAGATTAATTATGTAAGTCAAATTCCAACACCTTTACTCACTTCAAAACAGCACTCTGCTTTGAGAGTAGTCACAGTGATTTCAATGGCATTACTTGCCAAAATAGGGCACTCTAACAGGAGCCAAAGTGACCCAATCAGGTACATTTTTTTGTGAGCTTGGTCTTTACCTGTGTTTATAAACAGGCTGTACACACATCAGGATCTAGCATATATAAACAAACGAAAAAGTTATAGAGATATCCACATCTGTCAATGATAATGGACTATTTGCACGACACTGATTTACTTTAACCAGTAGAACATCAAGTCCATGGTATCTTCGTATAACCTTACTGGAAAATGAAACTGCTGTTATGTTTTTTGCTGCTTCGGTTTGAGACAGATATTATAACCACAAAGTTCAGTTGTGAGCTTCTCTGATGATTCCAGTTGGGAATGACGCAAGACCACTGGGATGTCTTAGTCCCTTCTTCCTCAAGGACAAGCTACAAAAGCTGTCTGAAGAGACAGATAAATTTCAGGCAAAGATCACTCTTGAGAGCAGCTGTAATTACTGTACCTATGCTTTATGTGCCTGAAGAATCAATTAATTTGCAATTCTTATAGAAAACAGTAGACGGAAATACAGCTGCCTGTCTTCCAAACATACAATTAGCGTAACTGCTATGAAATCAGTGTCCAAAAGTTACAGCTGTCTGCTTCCACTAGAAGCAGGTGGGCACTCATTTTCACTGCACAAGTCACACCGTTAACCACTAAAATGGAAACACAAACAGCATAGGTAGGTCCCTAGCAAGAGATCTGAGAGACAGGAATTTAGTTCCCTCCTCTGCTGTTTTCTTGTGCTACCCAGAGAAGCTGTCACTTTATACATCCCTCAGTTCCTCAGCTCATCAACAGTTCCTTCGGCCACACGCATGTTGTATGGCTACAAGAGAGCTTTTCATGTGATGTAGTAGGGGAAAATAGAGAAATTCCCCTTGAAGAGGTACACTTGTCTTTAATAACCTAAAGGAGCTGTGATGTTTGCAACCATATTTTGATTTTAACGTATCGACCATTAAACAAGCAGAAATGTGAAAAGGCTATAACAGGCCCAACTAGAACAACTGCATCTTTGAAAGTTTTAAAGACCAGAAACCTTAAGCACGGAATTTGAAACAAAATTTAAAACCATCATATTGTGTACGTTACTACTGATATATCATTCTAAAGTTAAAACTAAGTCAGATAAACAGGTTATGCTGTGCTTACAAGATGCTAACCCTGCAGAGAAACATTAGAATGTTACTAAACAGAAGGGGAACAAAAAGTTTGGATAATGCCTTTAACTTGTGCTTTCTGTAATGGAAACTCTGGATTTGAAAAAAAATATAACCTGAACAACTTGTTCTCCCCTTCACATATTAATCTCTGTGATTTTCCTCCATGGAAACTGGTAAGCCCACTCAAGTGTGCAATTAAAACATCAAATCATAACCAAAAAAACATACAAACCCTGACCTCATTGCCTCCATCTTGCTGTTTCACCTCATGGCTCCTGCATGGTACAGTAGCCTTCATTGTTTAACAAAAAACTGCACAATTTTTGAGGCAGCAAAATTTGCCTGCAAATTGCATACAGTATCACGCTTATCCAATTAGTCACCTCAAGAAATGAAAAATAAAAGCTAGAAGCATTAGCATAGCAAACAGGTACAAGAACGTTTACACCCATTTTTTGTTTTATTCCTTTTGCAAATCGAAGGAACCAATTCTGCTTCTATAGTTTCAACCTAGGAGAATGCCAGAGACTGCAGTGGACCAACGTTGAATTTACACTGGCATGCACAAGCAATATCTATTTGTTCCAGGGCTCTGTGTTAGAATATTTATGAACCTTTAACCGAGATTTTTGCCTAGATAGCTTTCCTTTCACATAAACATCATCACACTATTTTATCAACTGGTTTAAGTAAGATCAGAAGAGTTGCTAGAAAATTTGCAAGTTGGGCCAATAAGACTACTAGCATTTGTCCTCCATAATAAGGTAATGCTTACATGTTTCCAATGAATGCAGCAGGTATGTGGCAGCTATACCTCACTTTGATGTTTTAATTCACATAGCCAGCACACCAACTTTTTAAGCATCCCTTATCACTCAAGCAAGTACTTACAGGGTCAGAAGGACCACAGAAGTCTCTGAACACTTTTGGAGGCTCAGGTTGTATAATCTCCATTGCTATGCAAGGGCCTGAACACAGCTCTGTAACCATCTCCTGGAAGAGAAAAAAATAGACAGAAACAAATCTGTGCTTCTTTGGGTATTAGCAAGGGTTGTATTCCTCCCCAAAACTAGACCCAAACTTACAGGACAGGAATAGATAAGAAATATCGGTGCATTTAGGAAAGCAAAGACATGAAACAAATATATTAGTAGTATTCACAACAAAAGAAACTTTTTCCATTTTGCTCCTTGGTTTAGAAGGTGGAGATTGAGGTAAATTGGATATTCAGCTTCAACAGGACACTGAAGAGCACGCAACAACACCCACAATACCTCACATTCTTTTGTGGGTATATCCATATTGATCTGGACCTGGATTTCACAGCAGTATCCCCTAACTTGTCAAACTAGACTGAATCATTGGAACACACTTTGCTGGGTGTAAGCCTGAAAAATCACACTATGTTCAGCCAGTTCCACAGGCAGCAATGTACTTGCAGTGTTCCCTACAGGAATACACAGTCTATATTTGTTTCCAAATATATACCCGTGTGATGGCTTTAAGTCATTAAAATGTCTTTGGGCTTTTGGTTCTCGCTGTCTTTTCTTTTCTGTATGACTACAGAAGCTGAAACACAGAAGCCAAGAGAACCTGTGCTTGTGGGACAACCTCTTAGGGAAAGGGTCCTTGATCTGGCAACATTCCTGTGGTGTACTGTTACCAGAATCTCAGTTACACCAAAATCATGTTTCCCTGGAGCCTCCTGGAGAGTAAAGAGACACTGTGAGTTCTGAGTGGGTGATGAAGATGGGTCTTAGTTTTCACAAGCTTAAATTAACTCTGGGCATTAGTGCCAATTTGGAGTTTGTTAATTAGAGGTATAGGTTTCACAAGCAGAAATAATTTTTGATGTTCTAGTCTGGCTTCCTTTTTTAAATCATGCCCTTACAGTCACATACTTGCCTGGAAGTCTGGGCAGACAAGTTTTAAACAAATCAGGACAATTAAAAGAATCAAAACCAATGAGGAAAATGGATAGGAGAAAACATTTACAGGAAATAAGGGAGGCCAGGGAAGGACAAGTAAGGTACTGCAATCAATCCCACGAGCCACAGGCAGGTCAAGGATGAGCACACAGCGTGGGCAAAAAAGCAGTAGGAAAAGAAGGATTCAGTCTTTCTCTATCTTTTATGAACTGTGATGGAAACTAAATACACAGACTCCAAATCAAGCAGCACTGTCCCAAAGAGCTGCTATCTTCGTAACATTCCATGCTGAGAGCATGTGGTTAATCTCCTTGCTCTGAAGTCAATGGCACAGAATTTTAGCCACATGCCTCTATCATCCACCTGATCCTAGGAAATGGAGGTAGAAGTATTCCTGAGAGGACATGAAAAGACTATAGCCTAGTTTCATGCTCTACAACATGAATAAATATTTTGATTCCAAAAACTTGTCACCAACAGATCCTCTGTTAAGAGCAGGTCAAAGGCTAAGAAGCAGCCAATTGCCACAAAGTCACTCCTCTTTAAAATTTCATCGAATTCCATCATCTAAGTAACTTTTAACAGGAAAGCAGAGAAAAAACAGGCTTTTAACTTGCATTGAATCAATTGCATTCCTCCCTGCAAACTGTGGTTTTTCTTGTTCCTCCCTTTTCTATTGCTTCTGTACCAGCACTGACATCCCACCAGCAATGGCAAACAATGCGAACAAAGTTACTCCCGCCTCCTTCATTACAATACAAAGCTGAGGACTGAAGACCAGCTGCCACCAACTACAGCACAAAGACAGGTGGTACTATGTGAGACAAGCTTGGTCTGCCTTACACAGGCTCATCAAATCCGGAGTTGAAATTAAATAGCAGACACTATTTCTCTGGTAAGACTCCCAGTTACAGCTAAATCAATTTTTCTTTAGAAAATAGTTTATTCATCAAGTAACATTGTTTGTGGTCAAGCAGAACCATTCCTGGAGCTGGATCAAGCTCAAGCATTTTTGATTAGCAAAGTGGATTCTGAGCTGACCCAAAATAATCTCCCTTCTTTTTTCCCTCTTTTCTATTCTGGCTACAGTAGGAAATCCAAAGCAAAACAGCACAAAAACTAATCAATAGTATGCAAAATCCCATGTAGCTAAAATTTTGGGTAATTGTCCAGCTTTCTCTTTTCACAGAGAAGCGGTTTACATACAAAGTCAAGCCTTTAGCTGACAAGGGGTAACCAGAAGAAAGGGGAGTGCAGTTTTTGAAAAGGGTTTCTGGATGCCAAGCATATTCTGTGCTGAGTTATTCTGGAGTGATAAATAAAATTCAGATCAAAACAGACATTTCTGAGTCATAGATGTAAGAGGTCATATTCTTCTTTCGGTATCTTGTTTTGCAACTTAATTCTTCCTGTTTGGCCTGCACTGACAGTATCTATTGCTGCTCCCATATGTGCTTTATCTGGATCCTTTTACCATGATGATTAGCTTTCCCATGTTTTCCTGTTCTACAGATATCCTGAGTGCACAGAGATATTCATTTCATTTTATTTCAGCTGAGTGCATCCAGCACATATGGCTTGCAGGACAGAGCCCTAGATCCTCACTTTTCTTCAAATCCCGTCTAAAACATATCTTCTTTATTGACTTACCCTGTTTAAATGTCACATTCCCTTCTGAGTAACTCTCCAATTAAATTATATAACTAAAATTTGCAAATTAGGGAGTCAAAGATTGTACAAAATTGCTGCAGAAGATGGTAGAGAATTTCCAATTTGTCTCAAAGCAGAGACTTTTACAGTACCACAGGATTCTTCAGGTCCTGAAAAACTGGTCAGATATTACCATATTTGAATTCTGCCATGTACCTACAAGTCTGTCTGTCCAATCTTCCTTTGGTCCTTGTCAAAAATAGTATTACCAGTGGAGACTTTAAGAGTATTCCCCAATCTGAGAGTGAACTAACAGTACTCCTATTTGAAGACAAATCTACAAACCTTGTTGAATTAAGTTAGACTGAACAATCATGCGGGGGGGGAGAAAACAAAAATGTCATTATTAGAGTAATAGGAGTAACTGTCTGGCATAATATTGCTAACAATGTAGAAAACTTTCAGTAATTTAACCATTTAAAAATTAAGGAAAATTTGCACAGTATATAGCATGGCAGTGATGCTAAACTCATTACTGTTTCTAACATGAACCAAAATCCTCTAACAGAAGGCAATACAGAAATGCAAGCTTGTCTTCTTGTATTCCCATTGTTCTGTCTACAGTCAGGAAGTTTTATGTGACAGTATAACAATGCCTAATATATATATAAGTGTCTAAGTCTTAGATGTGCACTGGGATTACAATGTATCTTAAACTTCTTAAATTTTCTGACAATCCACAAGAGTCAGATCAATAAATTTAGGAATAGCTAAAAATGTCATTAGGGAAGTATTCAAATACAGAAGCCCCATCGTAAACAAAATAATAGATATATATTCTGGTCCCAGCCACTATTGCAATATCAAATCAAAGATACATATGTGACGCATTCTCGTAGCTCTACCACAATAAAATAACTTATCTGGCTGTGTGTGGGTGTTGGGGTGTGTGTCACAGTGCTGTATTTTACAAATTGCTTGGCTGAATAATTTTCACAAAAGACTTCCTTTCTTACAACATAGTTAGAACACTTTTCAAGATGAGTTAGTTTATTTGAGAACAAACTACAATTGGTCAATATCAGGTTCCTAAAAGAAATCCTATCACAAACCCCCAAAAGGAAATATGTGACCATTTTCTTGTTTAAGCACATTCTATTTTTAAGCAGATTCTTCTCATACTTATACTTACCACATATTCAGCAACGACACCTTTGTAAATCTCATAAAATTCTTCCACATTTGTACGCTCCATGTTGAACTAAGAAAGCAAAAATGTCAGCCAGTGTGCCTTAAATGACAACAGCAACAAAAAAATAGACAAGACACCCTTCTTAAACAGTAAACATTCAGAATACTTTTAATTTTTGCTAGGTAAAAGGAATGGCTTTATAGCTGCAATATGAAATTTGTCAAAAACTTCAACAATGATGTCACAGGCAATACAGCACACAGTATCTTCTTCCACATAAGCAGACAATGTAGTGCTGGCTGATGCCACTAAGACATGCAAGAGGATCTGGTTTTTGCACAGTAAAGGGGCTATTCTTCATTTGTCATGAGGATTTGAATCATTGATTCCAGATCTCGAGACTTTCATTAAAAAAATCAAAGGGCAGTACTTACAGGACTACTCTTGGGAACAATCTCTGTGCCAACTTCCTTTAACTGTCAAGGGTGACCAGGGTGCCAAAATCCTTTCAGTATCTTTAAAAACCTTCCCCTAAATTAATACTAAATATATATTTTAAAAAAATCAAGGATATTAACAATTGTTTTTCTAATCTTAGCTAGTAAATTTTGTAAAGATATCTCAAATTGATCCAGAAGAAACATATAATTATCTCCCTTCTAACTATAGGGCACCTGAGATACAGAGAGGTAAAGTGTCTTGGCTCAAGGTCACCCAGCAAAGAGAAACAGATCAGCTGATCAATCAAATAATAAACCACAAATATCCTAAGGACAAGGCTGATCCCAAAACATTGCTACACAGTCTGTGCAAGGGTTTTATATTGCAGGGAGACACCTGTGCATTGCTGTGAAGCACATGCAGCACTTCTCCACCTTCTGTTTATCAGAAAAACATACACAAAAGAAAACATACCATCTGCAAAGCGGAGATCTGAAATCCTTCATTGACGATGGCTTTTATAATCTTTCCAGCTAGACCTGAAGAAACACAGAAAAGACAGTATTCAATTCAAAAAAGGAGAATTTACAATTGGAAGGTACTTATGACAATATACCACTCACTTTCAAACCAAAAAAACCAGTGTTTTTGTAATGCTGTGAGAGGAAGCAGAGAGCAGAACTGAGTTCACACACTCTATGTTCTATCTAAAGTGATGAGCTGATGGTCTCAAACAACTAAACTCCATGCAGCTGCTGAAAAGAATCTCTACCCAAAAAAAGGTAATTAGTGAAGCTTTTGCTTTACTCAGATCAACTGCAAAACACCCAGTTGCTGCAAGATCAGGATTTATATTTTTAATTAAGCTCCACTGGCAATACTGATGCTTAAACAGTAATCAATTCAGGGCACAGGCTGCTTGTTTTGTTTTTTATACAGTGTTCACCAGAGTGGGGGTCCTACTTTAAGCTAGAAACAATGTAGGATAATAAACATTGCCAATAAACCAGCACAGAAGTTTATGCCTTCTATGGGAAAAATACATCAGTGCCAAATAACCTACTGCTTCTGAGGTTATAACTCACAAATATCTTATTGCTGATCGTACTGCTTACTTTATTCTCTCCAAAATGCATCCTCAAAGACTGAATGACACTGTAAAACAAAACACTAAACTTCAGAGAACAAGAACCACCGATTTTTCACTAAATGTGTATTTTAGATTTGCCTGTGTTTACAAGATCAGGCAAATCTAAAGATTATGTCAGCCAACCACAGTACCCTGTGTGAGTGAATTTCATAGAATCACTGTTTTTGTAGAACATAAATGCCTGTCCTCTAGTACAATTTGTGAGAAACTACAAACTTCTGGACATTTATTCAGAACAGAATTAACCACAGAAGAACACCCTGTAATGAATGACAACAGCAGGATTTGACTCTAGTCATTAAATTCTTTTATAATCTAGTCTTTAAATTGTAGGATTTTTTAGCAATGTATAGATTTGGTAGATGAGAATAAAACAAAGCTAATATCTAGGTTCTAGCATGCTCAAGACCTGAATTGTACACAGTCTGCTAATACCTGTGACATAGGATGGGTGAGCTTCCTACCATGTTAAAAGGTCAGTGGAACCTCTGAGTAAATGAGTTGCATAGTTGGACAGCTATAAAAATTGTATTTACAAATTAAAATGAAAAAACTTGTCCCTGAAGTACCTCCCACTGTATTTTCACATTAAGTTTTATGTAAAAAAAAATTCCCCAGACAAAACAGCACATACTTCTTCCAAAAACCTTCAAACAACTAAAGGGAAAACTTGACATTTTGGTATACATTCAGTCCATGCAGCTCTCTGGGTTTACAGAACATAGCAACAAGTGGAGGCAGGTGCAGCTCCTGTCCTGCTATACTGTTACACCATGACTCACTAGCACAGATTGCAAGTTTCTTTCTAACGCTCCTGTGAAAGGGGGTGGGGGGTGGGGAAAATCCCCTTTTTTTTCCAGGTGAAAAAAAATAATTCCAGCAGCAAAATGAAGGGACTTGGACAGGTCTGCCCAGGAAATGCAAGACCATATCAGAGAGAGAAATTAGACCTCCAGTTTCTTTTTGTCCATGCTGCTAGAAAGGCTGAGCAGCTCAGATGCTTCCACGCAGTTTCCAGTGAGGCAGCGAGCCTACAGTCTTGATGTCAGAGATGAACGGCCAGTTTATAAAGAGACGAAGTAACTGGCTGGGCATCATTCAGAAAATGCATAAATTGATAAATAATCTGTGACAGAGCATAAACATTTCTTCATTCCTGATCTTCAGTGTGAATACTCCAGCCAACAGCCACTGCTCCACCAGAAACCGATAAAGATGAAGAATGGGCACTGGTAGACATATGGCAACTACTGCCTGCAGGGACACGGTGATGAGAAGGGTATGAGAAAGCTGCTTTGCCCAACAGATCGCCATTTTACACTTTATCAGTCAAGAACGGGTCACTCACACAGGCCTTCACAGCTGGAATGCATCTGATGAAAATACATCAGGTATCAGGTACTATGGAGATTTGCTTTTTACAGAACTTTTGCCCTCAGCAGTTTTACAAGCTTTAAGCAAAATCTACGTTTTAGAAAAACAAAGGGGGTCTCAAAAATTCAGCTTTCTGGGCTGTTTCTGTACTGAAATTGTTAAGATTTTTCTTAGAGAGCAGACAGGCTCCTTTAATGACAGAAAACAAAGTAGGCAGGTACTTTGCATAAAGGTCTTTAATACAAGGTTCCTTTAATAATCAACTGTGATAAACCTATCAAGATTTTCCTCTGCACTGTATTCCTACATTCAGTTTCACTCATCAGAACAACAGAGCACCTTGTTGCTCCAGACAGATCGCCCACAACTTCAACATCCAAAAGGCTTATCCAAAGGAATTCTTGTCACCATTGTACAGACAGATGCCTTGCCAAAAAATTTCAAAGTGCCTTGAGGAAGAGGCATGAGATTTCATTTATAATTGCAGAGCAGGATGTTAGCTCTGATTTCCAGATGTGGGAACTGAGGCACAGGAGGATAAACAAGTTGCCAGAGGTGGTACAGATGTACACACCTAGTGACTTGGCCTCCCTTGTCCCAGTTTAAGCAATACATGTATCACTTTTCCTAGGGACACCTTCCTTTCAAATTCTACCTGAACCAAAATAGAAACAAAAAGCACAGAGACAATCCCTGAGCAACAGAACACTGGAAGCTCAAGGCCTGGCTTGGGATTTCTTTCAGGCTTTCAGCCAGTTGCATGACTGAATTGGGACGTGCCCTCTCCTTTGTGGGCAGATAAGGCTGAGGAAAAGAAGAACTAATTAGATAGAGTGCCATTTCAGCAGCTTTCAACAATGTTTTCAACTTTAAAATCCAGATCTGTAGTGAAAAAACAACTTTTTAAGGACCCTTCAAACAGGGCCAGTGCATGTTTAAAATGTGATTACAGTAAGAACCCAAATCAAAGCTGCAGATTAGGCACCAGTTATGATGAATTTTCAGTCACAAAGCACAAAAGAATCACAAGCATTACTAAATACAGTTGGGGGAATTTAATACTAATCCTAACAAATATGAGAGTGAGAGAGAAAAAAGGGTGCACGTGCTTTATATCTCCTAGGCAGCATTATGTTTCTACACACCTAATACAGGACAGATAACCTTCCAACTTATTTTAATCAGCTAAAATGATAAGGCATTAAGACCCCCTCAGTTACATTGATCTTCTACAGTTTGTTGTTTTACAATACACAGTATTTGAAAATCGTCCTTCATTAAGCAGCAGAAAGTAGCAGGGAAGACATCAGACTGAAAAATGTTACAACCGCATGCATAATTATGGATTGGAATAAAATAAAACAGTTCATGAAAGTCACTTTTAACCTAACATCACTTTAATTAATAGGATGTAACAGCTGTGTCACTGGGACCTGCCAGTCCCAGCACACTACGAACCACCAGCCAGCCATATGACTAGGGATGTTACATTCCCTTCCCTTCGATCTTGGCCTGTTTCCCAATTTAACCACTCCACCATAAAAAGCTCATTAGGCAAAGACAGCAGACTGCCTTCAAAGCAAGTCAAGAACTAGCTTCCTCATCTCAACCTCTATATGTCATTTTTTTAATACCCTTCCAATAATCAAAAATAATCCCTCTGGAACAACAACAGTATTTTTGATAGGGACACACAAACTGCTGCGACTGATCAGATCAATGATCTACCTAATTCAGTAACATATTTCTAGAAGTAACTGTATCAGATGCTTAAAGTAGCACTAATTATAAGTAGCAGTTTCAATTCATGTCTATTTTTGACATTTTAAAATGCAATTCTGCTTCACAGTATGATGAAATTCTCTGGTTCCTTATTGCCAGGTGTTAAGGTCTTGTCCCCAAACTCCAGAGAATCATGATCAGGCTTGACTCCAAGCAAAGTCCTTTTTGAATTCCAGAAGGGGAAAAAGTGGGACTCAGAGCTGGGCCCTCTTGCAATGTATTTCAGCTAAAGTACTCACTAAACTTTGTTTCAGACAACATCGTAAAACACTGCAGTAAGAAGCTGACAGATGTCCTTCTCAAAAAGTGCTTCTTCCTACCAGTTGGTCAACCTATCCCCTGAGGAACAAGGTTTATCTCTCTTCCTCTTCTGCTCTGACTACACAGAAATAATACAACTCCAAGCATTCTTACTATGCAACATATATACACCATTTCTAGACTCCCCAAAAATTTGGCCAGAGTGATAATCTGCAGCTATCGAGCTCCTAGCCTCTCTGTTTGAAAAAGGTGTTCCAATCATTTTTGTATTTGTACTCTGGAGCACCAAGAAGCAAGTCACGGAAGGACAGAGGGTCTCCTGAGTGACACACATTGGGCCAACAGAGAGGAGAAGGGGAGCTCAAAAGCAACCCAGGCTCAACATGAGGAGGAAAAGAAAAGGCAAGTGGGTACAGGCAGAAGATAAAGAGGAACATGTGACGAAATGATGAGAGAATATTGTTCATAGTGATAGAATCCAAGATTTTCAATCATTCCTCATTTCTGTCTAGGCACTGTATTACAGGAGAACCTCAGGACATTTGAAGGACAGCTTTACAAATTTTCACGAAGAACTCTACCAACACTGCAGCACTGATGAAAATCTTTACAAACAATATTCATTTGAAAATATTAAGAGGGTAAAGACAAAAGTTACCACCACTGCTTGACTGGAGAACAAAAGTCAGTATTTTGCTAGCACAACAAAAATATAATTTGACATACAGGCAGTAAATCTTAGGGGACTTTGACACCAAAACAGACGAGCGTTTGATGCAGCTGAGAATGGGAACCAATAGATGTAAAGGGGGTGAAAGGTTCAAAGGCTTAATCCCAGCTACAACCTTCTGAACCACTATGAACAAGGCAAGACCACACTTGTGAATGCCAGACAGGGCATTAAGACACAAAATGATGAGAATCTGTAGGAAAATAAGGTATTCTGGGAATTCTTGCATGGGGACAGGTGGGAAGAGTCACACTGGAAATTGAGATACAAAAACCCAAATTGAGAATACGGAAATTCAAGTCAAGGATCACAGCCAGGCTACAGAAAGTATCCAGCAGCGATGTGGCTGTGCAGTGTGTGCCATTTGAGAAGGGAATCTGAAGAAGAAAGAGTAAGAAGGAAAGATCAATACATCTGCAACAGTTTTGCTGAACTCAAACTGATGGTTGTATATTTACCAAAAAACAGAAAGGCTTAGGTTTGTGTCTTTCTGTCTTTCTTGTTCTTATGTCAAGAGAAAGCTTAAAAAGAAATATGTAGTTTGTTTTCCTTTTTATGTCTTTCTTTCGAGATGTTCATTATTTTGTACCCCTTTAGTACATCCACTTTGATTTTTCTTTCATTTGAGAAGATTATGGTCAATCACTCCAGTTAAGAGAATGTTTCTATGGCTCTAATGATTTCCATTTACTTCTGCTCATTTATTGAGTGTGAACAAAACTAAACGTGATATTTTAGTTGAGGCTGTACCACTGGATTTTATGACGGCATTCAGTATTATAATTCAAACTATTCATATCCTTACTAGTATTTATTTCTTTCTTTTTTCTGGTTATCCCTACTGAACACTATGCACGGGACTTTTCATGATCAGTTACAGTAAGGAAGTGGTTAAAATTATGCCTTGTAGTGTGCATTAGCCCATAATTATAAACAGTAATTTTAATTTACTAGTGCATTGTCAATTAACTTAACTCTAGAGGTTAAAAACCTCATGAGATGCCCTATAATCTGCTCCAGCCTCTACTAATTTTATATTCCACTTCCTGTGGAAGGTTTGCCAACTCACTGTCATAGATCAATAGTAAATATACTGTGAGCTCTATCATTTATTTTCAACTTGGCAAAAGACTATCACAAAGTCCTACAGTCTGTGTCTTGGCTCTTTTCAGACTCAATACCTTGTCTTTCTACTTACACTCTGATTTGAATAGGGCAGTAGGAAAAGAGACTTCAAGATACTTCTCTTTTGCTCCAAGGTACAGTGAAGTTAGACTATGCATGGCTGCATTTTTAAAATTTTTCTAAAATGTTCTCAAAAACTTCTAGCAACAAAGGTTCCATTACATCCCCAGATGTCAGGCCAGTGACATACTTTGAAGTTTTCCTTAATGATTAGATTAAATGTTCTTTCATCTAAATTAGTAAATATGCACATTTTCCAAATATACTTATAGAAAGCTGTATATTCCCATCTCCTCCATCTCAGGTTAAATAAATGAAAACCATCACATTTTCATTGGCTAAATCTCTTATTCTTTCTGCTCTCAGTTGATTATGTTATTTTTGAAACTGGACAGAAACTGGATATGGTACACAAGCTGGGTTCTCACCAGCACTGAGCAGAATGAGTTACTGAAAAAAACACCCTAAACGAAGTGTGTCCAACATCGTGAACACTGCTTGTGCTTATGATATATCACTGTTCCAACCATTTCTCTACAGACTTTTCACTGATACCCTGTCAGTTGTTCTCTGTTTTGTATTTGTGCAGTTCTTTTCCCTCCTCCATGGTAATGTTATGCCATTGTTTATATTCAGTTTCATTTTCTCACATTGTTTCATTTATGCAGTTCATCATGAACGTTCTGAATTCCAATTACACCCTCCAAAACTGTAGCAGACACTTGGTAGCATCTGCAAACACTGCAAGCATGCCCTGTCCTTCCCCATCTGAGTCATTAATGCCAATATTGACAAGAACAGGCGCAAGGACGGGTGACAAGACTTCACTCATAAACCCCTTTTAATTGGATATGCTTGTGTTCAAGAAAACATCTAAAGCTATGCAGATACCTATGCTGAACAGACCTAAATGTATGAATTGATTTACTAAAGGAAAATTTTGTTTTTCTCACAGCAAGGGACTTTGAGGAAGGCACTGATATTCAAGTAAATTAGATTATCTGGCTCTGTGTTACCTTCCTTTATGGAAAGCATACTTAGAGAATTCAGAGATCAGCAAAGCAGGTTTTCCTTCAAAAAAGACATGCTGGTAAACATCCACCATATCATCACTGAGTGATTTAAATGAAATTATAGACACTTGATGTATCAATTCCATTGGTATGAAAGAATTTTCATTAGCCTGAAATTCCCTGGACCACTCTTAGGATTAACTTTTCTCTACCCCTTTAAGAACAAAAATTCCAAAATGCAATAATAAAACCCCATTCCTAGCATCTTTTTATTTTCTTTTTATGTTAACACCATCATCCCAGCACAGAGATGATTTTCAGCTACATGAGCACCACTAATATAAGTCCACCAAACACTCTTTCCAGTAGTAGTAGGATACTTATAAGCTTCAGCAAGGATTGACTGTGCCATTTGAACTGGGGGGGGGTTCTTTGAAGTATACCTCATCCTCTTCCTTCCAGCCTCAAACTGTCAGAAAGGATTTCCAGGTTCAGTGCACTTCCCTCTCTACTTCTATCAATTGAAATGTAAAATAAATTTTTCATACTTTGAAAAAATGAATATCACTTTGCAATAGCCACTGGAATCTGAAGTCAGTCTAAGTTAGGAAGCCAATGCCAAGCTGCTAAAACTTTATGCAGGAAATAATCAAGAAACAACATAGACTTGGTTTCAAAAACAAGCAACCTGAGCAAGGAATATCCATCATTACAACTACAGCAAAGAAATTAAAACACAGAAGCGGATGGACTCCTGTTCTCATGGAAACTAAATTCTTTTTCTGAAAAAGCAGTGATGAAGTGGTAAAGTAGGTTGCTTTTATTTAAATCACTTTTTCCTAGCTTCTCCAAAAAGAAAACAAACGAACAAAACAGCACCACCGGACATCACCAAAAACAACACCCTATACATAATACATTTATGGAAAATGTAAGAAACAAAGTGCATTTAATTTTGCATAAACATGTTTTCTGCCTGGGCAAATCCACATGCAAGAAAATGCTTGCATCTGAAAGCATAGTTCTCGCATGACTGCAGCACTAAGACTGCCATATTGCATATGGGAATATCCAGAGGTCACACCTCAAATAATCCACTGTACTTCTTTGAAGCATCTGCAAAGACACATGTGCAGCCCACTTTTTTTTCTATTTCCAGATTCTATCTTCAAACAGTTCCTTCCAGACTTTTAATTGTTAAGTGTATCAAGGCTGTAACTGATGCTTTTTTGCACTCAACCTTGTAGACAAGATATACAGAAAGAAATATGCCTACAATGAGGTGAAGTCCTGAGCATCTGCACTTCACCTTTCTATTATGCATACTTATCACAGACAGAAGATATACTTTCAGATTACTTACGAGAAAATTGCATTCCTCATTTTTTCTCAAGCATGAGAAAACAGCTTTTCAAAAACCTTGTTCTACTCAAGTTTCCTAAACATAAAAGTAATGAGTTACTCAAACTTATGTCTAAAAACCCAGGGTGAAAAAGGAAACCATTTCCAGTTTGTTTACAATTTTTTTTAATCTTATCTAATGAATACTCATCAGTATGATAAAAACAATGATACAGATACCTAGTCCTGAGAATGATGACAGATTTGCACCTCTTCTATCACATCCTCTTTTTCTCTTTCAGCTTATTTCCTTTGGTAACTACATACATCTAACTATACTCAGCATACTATACAGGTGAATTGGACATTTTCACAGCAATGCCTTCTCCCTTTCAATGAGCAACAAGTATATCAGCATGTCAGAAACAGTTCTTCAGGTGTCTGCAGTCAGATGTATAATCTACTACAATGCTGGATTCCTACTCGGTACAATCCTTCTCTCCCCACTCTCTCTTATGAAGTAACTTCACTTGAGATTCTACATAAGTAAACCCTGTTTCTGTACCTGCTTGAGACTGAACTACTGTCCTTGGTATTCTTTTTGTCAAAGTTTGGTCTTTGGAGCAAGGAACTACTCCCTCAATAAAAAATTGTTTAAGTCTTTGCATAAATAAGGAAATACCATCCTTATCGTACCTGTCATGCAGCATTTTGTTGCTCAGTATAAATCTCTATGATTTTCTAAAGCTGTCCAGTAACTAATAAGTTAAGATAGAACTCTATAAGATTTATCATCCACTTAGAACAGGTCTAAAATCATATATCCACAGAATATCTTTTCCACTTGAAAAGAACCCTTTTGTTTTCTATGAGACTTAAATTTTAGTTGAAGAATACTGTGGAAGACAGTGCTGTAATTTTTTTTTTTTAATTCCGTAAGAGGAACAAGGGTTTAACTTACAGAAATATTAGAACAAAATCTCAAGCTTAACACATACTAGGAGAACAAACCTGTTGTGGTAGCCAGTCTCACACTCAGAAGCCCTCCAGACTATAGAGGCTTCCTTACCTCTAGGCAGGCCTTTCAGTTTGCATTATGTCCAATGAATTCCTGACTAGCAGTTTTCGTTTTCAAGTTCATGGCATAGTTCTAGCTCCAAATGTGTTTTGGCAAAACTCTGACATGAAGAGAACCCATATCTCAGCTTGGGAGTGCAGAAAAGGAAGGCAGGATTTCACCTCTTGAACTCTGTGCTGTATCGCAAGTACAAAATGTGAAATATAACACACTTCTGACCGCAGCCTTTAGAGCCTGATCATCACTATTTTCCTATTTTTTCCCTGTTCATTTTTCAAAGGGATTAAGTAAAGACCACATCAAAGAAACTTTAAACCAGTCATAAAATATCAAATTCCAATTCCTACGGTAAACATGACTAAACTGTTACACATAAATACATTAAAATTAATCCCATCCAGTAATCTGCAAGGTGCTATTTCTGCCAACAAAACAGTCGAGTCATAGCTGTCCTCAGGGTGCAAAACTGAAGTTCACCCATTTTGGTGCATTTACAATTTTGGCTTCTAAGCACTACTGCTAATAACTCCAGATGTAATAACATGAGGGGAATTACAAAACCAGAATGTCTAAGTGATTGCAACTGTGAGATTGTATCTGAATTAACTGAAGCTTCAAGGACAAGAAGTGGATTACAGAACACAGATCTACACTAAAACTTTCAAATTATTAAACAATTAAGGCATACAATCCCAGAGCTGTGCTTATTAGTTACCATGCTCCTTGACTAAGGAGGAGGAGGGGGCTAAGAGACACTGAAAAGTGTGGCACATTCTAGAGGGGTCAAACCACACCATGTCTCCCTGACCCACCCCTGCTCAGAACAAGTCCTCATGGAATACCATCAGGTTGCTTTCGCATTCTGCCAGCACCCAAGAAAGAGGAGTTGAACTGCTCCTCCCAGCCCTCTTCAGAGTTAAAATACAATGACTTTGCTTGCTGCTAACTTGCCAGTCAGTCAGGGAAGTGCCTGGCGGCAGATGTTTCTGTCAGGAGAGGGTCAGCAAGGCCAGAGATAAAACCACCAGAGATTTTCCACTGCTCTGTCACTGGATAGGAACCCCACAAACCCTCTATGGCGATCAAAGTCAGTTTCTAAGAACGAACTCTGTCCAAGATTTAACCAGAGTAAACTAGAGATTAGATCCAGCCTTTTGACAGGAAGGTAAACTTGCTGAAAAGCCTCCCAGTTTACAGCTGTGGTTAAAGCAAACCAACTTCCAGGGTGGAAAACCGAAAGATTTTTCCTTCTAAGAATCAGTTATGCAAGGGACTCCAGAGGAAAAAGACACATTGGGAAAAAAGACTGGGAAGCAAAATTCAAATTATGAATTCAGTCAAATGTTTCTGCAGAAATAAAGACTAAAGCTCAAGTACGTAAGTGAAACTTCACGTAATTGTAAATGTTTAATGAGCAGATTATATTCATGGTAATTAGATAATCAAGTTCAAAGCCTCAGCAGCACATAGGAAATAGCAAAAAGGTTTATTTTTAGATACTCAATACTGAAAATTTGTGGAGCACAAACCAAATCTGCAATGCATAAGAGGTTCTGCTGCTTTGACCCATATAAATTCCTCTCCATGCTTCTGCTAAACCACCTTTTCACCACACTGATGGCTGCATGGGATTTCTTGTCCTCTCCAGCTGCTGTGTTTGCACTTAACATTCTCCCCACGCGAAACAGCAGGGTGGACAGCCACAGCTAGAGCCGCTGCTGCTGGGGGTAAACAAGTTGCTTATTTTTAAGACCACGCAGTCTCCTATATGCAATTTTGCCAACAGGGCAGCTCAGTAGTTGCTATAGCACCTACTTCAACTGAGATACAGAAGATGTTGCTAATATAACCAGAATGTCTTGGGTATCACTGAACACAGTTGTTAACAGCCCTTGAAAGGGAGATGAGATGAGCAGAGTTTCCCAGCTCTGTCATGGATCACAGAGCCCAAACAGCCCAAACAGCTCAGCCTTCCTTTCTCAAACATTCTG
Source organism: Falco biarmicus (assembly GCF_023638135.1). Taxonomy (NCBI): domain Eukaryota; kingdom Metazoa; phylum Chordata; class Aves; order Falconiformes; family Falconidae; genus Falco; species Falco biarmicus. The sequence goes on from NC_079292.1 coordinate 85,524,457, forward strand.
CCTACAGGTGCGCAACCCATGGGGCCAACCTGCTCCACTGCCATGTCTCTGTTCTCTAATCCCTAAAGCCGGGCTTCTCCCTTCTTGTCTGCCTGTTTCAGACAGGCAGCTGGGAGTTCTGAGCAGATTGTTTGATCCCCCCAAACCCTTTTAGCATGCTATTCCCTGACTCCAAAACAGTCCGAACAGGGAAGAAGGAATGGTGGCATTTCTGTAGACACAGCATATGATGCCACACATCATGCTCAAAACTTTAAAAGCCTAAAAATCCACAGGAAGCAAAGGGTATGTTCCTTCAACTTTCAAACTGGCATTTTAATCATAAAAGAGTAATTTCAGAATTAAGAATTCCAAAAACTGTTGGAAATCTAGTGCACAGCTCTTTACTCTGTTAAGCATGACTCTTCTGTGACTATGGAAAGTGCTTTACAGAAGACCAAGCATACTAAAAAAGAAGTCACTCATTGATATTTTTGTTGTTACTCAAAAAAATTGTCTGAAGAAGAATATGAGAAAGACAAAGGAAGACAGAAGAGAACCGGCTAAGAAAGCCAAATCCTCTTTCCTGCAATGCTCCTGGGCCACTGGGCTGATGTTGGAGAGTTCCTGCAGTCCTTGGAAAGGATGTCTCACCTCAAACTGCAGACTGGAACCAGTCCAGTTGCAATATGAAGCCAAACCAGTGCTCTCAGCCAAAGAGGTAGTCCACCACCCAGACACAGCGACACTTCCTTTCCTTAAACCCATCTCCCTGTCAGAAGCCAGACTTCTGGAAAGTTTTACAAGACCTCCCCAGTCTCATAATCTCTTTAAGAGATGCAGCACCTGTGGTTTTTGAAACATTCAAAATAACATTGGAGAAAAAAGGCAGGAAGAACAGTTTAGTAAGATAAAAGCACAGCCAGTCTCTGAATTCCATCATTCTTTATAATAATTTAAACTTGAGTGCTACTTTTGGCTGGAGTAGAGTTAATTTTCTTCACAGCAGCTAGTATGGGGCTGTGTTTTGGATCTGTGCTGACAACAGTGTTGGTATCACAGGGATGTTTCAGTTACCACCATGCAGTGCTTACACAGAGTCAAGGCCTCTTCTGCTTCCCACCCACCCCGGCAGCGAGCAGGTTGGGGAAGCACAAGAAGCTGGGAGGCGACACGGCTGGGACAGCTGACCCCAACTGCCCAAAGGGATCTCCCACACCATACGAGGCTCAGCATATAAAGCTGGGGGAAGAAGAAGGAAGGGGGAGACATTTGGAGTGATGGCCCTGGTCTTCTCAATAACTGTCACATGTGCTGGAGTCCCTTCCTTGAGGTGGCTCAACACCTGCCTGCCGATGGGAAGCAGTGAATGAATTCCTTGTTTTGCTTTGCTTGCATGCACAGCTTTTGCTTTACTTATTAAACTGTCTTTATCTCAACCCACAAGTTTTCTCACTTCTACCCTTCTAATTTTCTCCCCCATCCCACTGGGGGGAGCGTGTGAGAGATTGTATGGTGCTTAGTTGTTAACTGGAGTTAAACCATGAGAAATCGATAAAACATTTTACTGATTTAGAAAAGAAAATTCAGTTTTGATTTCTTCATTCTGTTGAGAGTAGTAATCAAAGCTGTATGGACAGAGAATGCTCACACAAAGTACACCTTGGCTTTCAAATTTTATTTGCTGTTTGGCAGCTATGGTCTGCCCCTCCAGCCCTTTGGGTGTAAGAAAAATTACTTTTAGTCATTTTTTTAATGTGGCATATATGTGCCACATTTAATAGTGGCATATGAAGCTCAACTTCAGTCCAGTCTTTCTAGTGCTCACACTGCAAGGCTGGGCATGCACTTACATTTTCTGTTTATCTGTACCCGTACCTCTTTCTCTCTCTGTCACCACCCCCATTCTCCTCCAGACACTCACACTCCCAGAGGGCAGTGCAAACAGGCCCAGAATTTGTCCTTTGATGATTCAGAAAAATATTGAGATGTTCAAGAAAACAGAAAAAAAAGTAACAGACAAGGCACTATGAAATCTACAGAAATTAAGAAGATTAAAAGCTGAGAGAACCTGAACTCTCAAAGAGAAAGTCTGAGCCCCTATATATAACAGAAACTATATCTCACGTATAAAAAAGCACAGCCCAAGCCATCCACTTTGCTGTTTTCACAATCAAATGTGAGGACTCCAACAATCCTGCCACAGAAAAGTTTATCTTCTGCACACATTTACTAGGTAAGTTCACAGTCCCAGCTGCTGCCCATATTTCTGTAAAAGGAACATCACTCTGTCTTTGCTGCATGGCAGCCTTATCAGTAGCAGATACCATGTAAGGCCTCAAAGAGATAACAGGCACCTTATCAGCAGTGAGTGCGAGACTCTTTCTTGTGAAAGCCATTTTTTTTCTGCAGGCTCTCCAGACATCCCACTTGAGGTGTGAAAGGCCTGGAAACTGCTACGGCCACTTCTGCTGTTGCCATTTCAGCTGTCCATGGAGAAGCGATTAAAACACTGCAGTGTGCTCTGCATCTGGCTAAGAAAAATCTCAGTGCTCTTACATGGCAATATTTATTCTGCACTCAAAAATACTGTTGCAGTGCCTGAGCCAAAATATTTTACTGCATTCACTGCTCCTACACATGCTCCTGTATCTATGTACAGGACACAAAAGTGAGAATTTTTTTGCATGGTAACAGTTGGGCATTAAACATTTCCAATACTCATATGGTGAGCTCACAGGGCATTCTCCAGCACAGAAAGCATCACAGAGTTCAACAAATGGTTTAAGTCTTTGGCTCACTTTCATACAGTGAACAAGCCTTTTCTACTTTCCATCCCCACTTCATTCAGCAGAACAAGATCCATATCAACACAAATTTCCCTTTGTAAGTAGTTTTAATGTAATGTGTTACTGCATGAGTGGAAGGCCCTGCAATATGGCCACGTGTCCTGCTTTTACTCTGCTGTGAGGATAGTAACCTCCAGCAGATGAGTCTGGTGGGCAGACAGGAGGAAGGACATGGTAAACTGTCATAGTAAGAGTCACCAAATCTCATGTATTTTTTTGTCCTTCTTTCTTTTCACCTTTCCCTTCTTACTCTGAAATTAACAAGTATCCACATGGAAAGCACGTGACCCACTCTTCATGGAACTGAACTGCAGAAGTACTAAAAGTTTATGAAAGGCAATGTATCTGCACACTTTGGCATGTACTATGAAATATGCCCTGTGCTCTTGCACTCATTCTCCCAGAAAAGGGCACAGGAGTGAACATGGATACAAATGAAGCACATAGCTTTCACCTCCACTGTCTGCACTGCTTACCTTCATTAACTGCATGAGGCTTAATAATGCAACAAGTACAATTTGCGAATTTTGCACTGTTGGCTGGTCCACGACCTCCACTGGAGGGAAAGAACAATTCCAGCTCCTGAAAACAATTGTAATTGAATACATTTTAGATTGATCTAGCTGCATACATAAGTTTTTATCATAAATAACATCTGAAGTATTCATAGTCACAGAAGGTAAACCTTAATACCTTTCCCTCTCTGGTAGCATTGCTACAATCATAAAAAAATTATTTGAATATTTCTTCCCCTCTTTTCACTTCTGCACACAATCCATTTCCATTCAGAGCATTCAAAATGCTGCTGCCGCAATCACTTGGTAGAGGTGTTACCAGTTTTCTGAATTCTTTCTCTCTCTTTCCTGAGTATCTTTCCAAAATCCACTCCCATATACATGTATTTTATCTTCCCTCTTTTCACATGGTCTTTTCCACTATATGAGCAAAAATGCAACTACCATCCATTTCTCAGTACGTTTTCTTTCCATATACAAAACTGACCTCTATCCCATTTGTTTATATGTTTTTCCTCTTGTTATAAGCAACTAAACTTTGTCTAAAATTGCTGACTTATCCTCATGCCTTATTGACTGTTGTTTGGGTTTTTTTTTTTAATCTTACTGAATTGAAGCTGATGTACTCAACTGCTCTGATTTCTGGGATGAATCAGAAGAACCTCTTTGCCTCTGATCACTTCTTTTCTTCCCACCATCACTATTCCAGGTATCATATAGCTTGGGTCTTAGATCATACTGGGGTGAGCCTGGCAGCCAGGTTTCCTTCTTCAGTGATATGTTTTCACTGTTCACTGCCAGCTTCATGCTTGTTCCATACCATTTATTCACATATGTTACACCATCTGCCAATTAGCATTAGTCAAATGCTCAAAACAGAAGATTGCATTTCAGACCTATTGGTCAAGTTCAGTAAAAGAATTGATAAATTTGCATTTAAGGGAAATAATAATATCCTGGAAATACTACTACCAAATCTGATTTCTCCCTGTGTAACAGTAGCAATGCTAAAGACCAGTTTCTGAAATTGTCCCATTTAATTTACTAGCTCAATACTTAGCTATATCCCAGCCTTTAGCTCATGGCACTCTGACGATCCCTATAATCTGTGCTTGAACGCTTATACAGCTCAAACTAGTGGATCTTTCAATAGAAGGGAAAATGGCTTTTGTTTTTCTCCTAGCAAAAAAATCCACATTTTAAGTGGGCATATCTGAGATAAAAGGGTTTATTTCCTACATCCTTCTACTGATAAAACGCTGCATGCTTCAAAGACCTTGTCCCACTGTTAATTAATGTTTACTCTAAAAGAAGCAGCCAGGAAAAGGCAGCAAAATATTTACAATATTTAACACTTTGTTTTATCCATTAAAAGACATAAAAGAAAAGTAACTAGGTAATGCTGAAGGACTAGGATAATGAAATGCCAAACTATAACCAAGTGGAGCCTTAATTTTTTTTCCTTTCCCTTTATTCCTAATCTAAAGGAATTCCAAAATCTGGACTGCAGAGAGACACCAGCTTAGAGTATACCAGAGGCATAATTTCATTTGTCATTTAGCCCCCAAAAGAGCGATGCAGTCTTCCATTCTAACTGTTCAGTTTACAACACATTCATTGAATGTGTTGAGACTTCAGTCTTCCTTCAGAAGAGTTCATTTAGGTCCCTTTATCACATATTTCTATCTTTTCAGCAAAGCTTCTGCAAGGTGCAGTCAACTAGTTTCCATGGCAATTGCTATACAGCCATATAACTGGGCCTACTAGAATTAAAATAGGCACAGGGGTATTAAATTTACAATTTTGTTTGATTTATTGAAGATTGGTATCAGTAACACCCCAAAGATGCACGCACCTGCAAAAGTTCAGCAAAATAATCCCGCAGACACAAAAATGCTGCGGATGACTCAGGCCTTCAAACAGCATTTCAAAAATAATGACATGTAAAAAGAACAACAAACTTAAGCCAAAGCACATACTTATGCTTCTAATCAACATTTTATGCGAACAGATATGCTTTCCCACACTCAGTTCAAAAGCTGTCACAGTTGTCGTGGCAGTATGCAGGAACAAAGGGAAATTTTCACCCTCATATATGAGGATATCTAGCTATTTAACCAGAACTACAATGATGTTTCTCATTATAATTCTCCTTCATCAGAAAAGATCAATTTCCAAACTCTTCCTAACTCTGTACCGTCTTCATCCAGTCTGCCAGCAGAAGTAGTACTTCAGGTCCAGCATATGATTTCTCGTCAAAACTAGAGGCACAGGGAGAGGATCCAGCAGCTCAGGCACGCGGCAGATCAGGGAGATGAGTGCTTGACCACCAGAAAACCACGCACACTTTGCAAGTAGCTTGCTATGCCACACAGCCTAACGGCCAGCTCAAAGAAGAGGCTGGCCAGCCCTGCCCTCACCACCAGGGTATAATCATGTCTACATATATTTTCTAGGATACAGTACTTGGCAGTTTATTAGGTATTCCAGGGCAGGTCTCCCTCCAGCTGTTCCAATTTAAAGAGAGGAAAGACCAGGATCAAGGAAGCAACAACTGGTATCTTTTTTCTTGCTGTCTAGAGCTAAGATCCCACAGCACAATACCAATCAATCATGAGGTAATCTTTATTCTTGCCATCATTTATCAGCACATTTACCCCACAACAATACCCCACAACGCAAATAGTCACCTCAATTCTGTAGAAATGCTGGTAATATCTATCACCCAGTCCCAGGGCTTTTTCTTAGCACTACACCAAGGAAAGGCACACTACAAACAAAGCAAAAGAGAACCAAACTCCTCAAAGCCAAGCCCACTGTACTACCTCTTAAACCACAAAGCATTACAAAGTGGCCTGTTTTCATAATTATTCGTTCTGAATAATAACAGCAGAGGAAAGCAGGCTCCAGGCAGAGGACTAGCAAGGACTGTAGAGGAGAAGAGATAAGTGAAATGCAGGGGGGCACAAAAGGATTTAATTGTTTAATCCCTTTGTTTTTATGACCAACATTGGTAGGCTACAGGTAGATTACACAGACTATGCAATTATCTCAATGCTTGTGATGTACAGAAGACATTAAAAATGACCAGGCATGCTCTCTTGATCAAAGCGCCCAAGGCTCCCCTTTGTGACAGAGATAAACAAGATTTCTGTTTTCAGTTTATTTTTCCATTGTAAAAACGATCTATGAAGAATACCTCAAGTAGTTCTGAACTCAAGCAGGGAAAAATATGAGGAATTTCTGACCCAGCTGTTACCAGATAAAGTAAAAATAAACTTCAGTCAACAAACAGTCAAAAACTTACTTGAGCAGCTGAAGCTACCGAATCTGGGCCATGAGCTGCATTTCTTAGGCCATCGTGTCCAAAGTTCACTCTAATGCTGTCTGGTGCATCACTCTGAGCCACTGCAGAGTTTGCTGGCCCCAGTAATGTTTTCCATTTACAAACTGCATCATCTCCTAAGATTTCCATAGCAACAATGGGACCACTCGTTATAAACTGGAGAAGCTCACTGCAAAACGGAAACAGCACATGGTGATCAACACTACAAATAAAAATCAACAAATACATATGATCCAGTGGAGATGCTCAGAACTCAACTCGGCAAGGCCTTGAGCAACCTGATCTAACTTCGAAGTTGGCTCTGTTTTGACTAGGAGGTTGGACTAGGTCACGTGCAGACGTTCCCTTCTTATTATGGTTGCAGAAAAAGAACCAGATAATAAAAACTCACTCAAGCTACTGTGTTGTATGTTAAAATTTCAAACTAATTTTTAAAAGATCAGTACTGGAAACAGGATGAGACCCTGCTAACCATTTTTCTGACAGGAATGATTCCTAAGAATGTCTCTTCTGCATAGCAGGATTTCAGGATTGTCCACAGATGACCTGTGTGTGCTCCCCATTGACACAACTTCAGCACTGCTGTCAGGATGGATTTCTCCACTGCCCCGTGGATCTCTCCCGTGGATTTTGCCCAGCCAAAATCCAAAGTAGCAGAGAAGGGAGAAGCAAGATTTGGAAAGTTTGCAGGGGAGAGGGGATGTAACCACCAAGTGACTTACCACATCCTGGCATAGGCAGAACTCAACTGATTTTAATGGGATGAATCTGAGTAAGGAGAAAAGACTGTCAGGAGCAGCCTGCCTCCTGTCCTGACCACTTCAATCGCTCGGAAAACAATGACCCAAAACTGGGAACCCAAAAGTTCTATTTAAAAACTAAACAAAACAACATCACTATACTTCTGTATCTTTACAGAACATGTATACAAACAAGCCTGCCTTTTCACTGTGTAGTCTGGACAGAACCAACAAAGGAAAAAGTTGACTCAATACTTTTTGTACTTCTTTCTTTAAAAAAAAACTTTACGCAATTATAATTGTGGATGTGTATGCTTCTCCAGCCACCTTGCTCCTAATGATCATTTACACAATGATCAATGGACAAGAAGAGAAGAGAAATCCTACTAGCTTTTAGCTAAAGGAACAATATTAAAATTATGAAAAGTTACATAAAGAAACTACGTAGGGAGAAGCTATTGGAACTTAGGTTCTGTTGGTCAGAGACTGCTTCTTTAGAATACAGTTAAATGGCTTACACATACCTATACCCAAGAAAAAAGGAATTTCTACAACACTGCTTACTGTGCAGACTATTCCTGAATCTTAAATACATTTTAAAAAATAAATTCTTTAATAAGAAAAACATTCTTCTCCAAAAAAGTAGAATTGCTATTTTTCCCTACTATTCAGTAGACTTACGTTGACTAATGAATTTGCAAACTAAATTTGAACTTAAAGGCTAGTATTACAATGCTAAATATCAATGAGTCAGAGATTTTACCTTTCACTGCCTTGAAGATTCTTGTTCTATTTGGTTTGTAATGCTTCATAACTATTTGCTTCTAATTTAGAGAAAAATCCCATACAGAAGGTGGGGCCAATAGGACTGTAGGATGTGAGACAGGCACATCACAATGGACAAAAGCTACAGTTCCTCAGACAATTACCATTGGTGTAGATAGACATCTGTGAAATAACACTACAGGTAAAATTCTTGCTTATTTATCAACATAATCAAGCAGGCTTACTCAGCAAAGAAAAGGCAATTCTAAATCATCCTCTGATCTCCGTGGCCAGACATAGCCTGGGGCCACGTCTCCGTGAAAGGCTTCAGTTTGGACCCACAATAAATCAGTTGCTGTTGCAGGAGAGCAGCTGGCAGATCCTAATACTCAAGCACTTTGTGACAGTACTAAAAACAGGTCTTTCAACCAAGTCAGTGCAAACTGAAGTTCCAACATGGCTGAAAAATACAAGGGAGATCTGCACCCTCTTCCTAAAAGAGGCAGACCACCAAATCCAGAGGGAGGAAAAGTAAGTTGTTTGTTGACATCTTCAGACAAAGTAGAAATGACACTACCTGTGGGTCATAACCATCAATCTGGTCAGTTACAGAAAGACAAAAGTTTTTCATGTTAGGTGGAGCAATCCAGCATCAGGGAAGTTTGACAATTTGCCCAAGGGTAGCAGTACAGTAAACAACTGCTCCATGCAGTATCCTTTCAGTTACTTAGGATTTGGGGTACTTGCTACCAAATCAATTCTCACAACTAAGTGTTCCCCCCTAATTCTCACTACCTGCAAGCTCCACCCTGATCCTGAAGATGCTCCTTCCCTTGGCTTTGAAGTTTCACCTTACTAGGAGCATTTTCACTTCAGAAAGACCAAAGAAATTGCCCTGATATCATCAGGCTGTAAAGAGTGCAAGTTAAAACCCTGAAGAGCTGCAATAAAGATCTGTCCCTGGAGAAAGACGAACAGGGTGCATACTGTGCAAAGGGCTCCACACAGCTAAGTTCTGATTTTCCCATGGTCCTGCAGTACCAAATATGGTAAATAAATGCTGTGCATTCAATAAATAAGTTTATTACATGTCAAGCTGAAATTGATATACCTACTTATAAAAAGGTTTTGATTGATGGTCTACATAAAAGTCAGCTGCTTCTTTTCTGGAAAAGCAAAAAGACATAGATATAAATATATAGGTATACATACGTATATATACAAAACTCTCCTGAAAACCACAAACCATCATTCATCAACATGATTCTACAGGTAATGTCTTCCCAAGCTGGACAGCTTGTGGGGTGTTCATGACCAATAACAGAAACTACATTTAACTTTCTGTCATATTTTGTGTGGTTACATGCGTAACTTGTAGCTGGACTCCTCCTTAGGCTCCTGCTCTGGGAAGGAGGTAATTACTGAAACCTGTAGGTAGCATGGACTTTCAGGGTCATTGATGGTCCCCACGTTCTCAAGCTGAGAAATAAATGTAGCAGTCACCTTCTTGCTGAGCCATTCACTGTTACACTGTTTTCATCCTTCATCTCAGTTTGAGTGTGTATACTGGTTAATGAAGTTTGGTTTAAAAGCATAAACGAACAATTTATCTGCTTCACTGGGACTTATTTCCTTATCAAGGCTTATGTTTGATTAAACTGGTGCACAACAGAATATTGCATAACCTGGTTTCTATTCAGTATCCTCAAATGTTTCGAGTCACACAGGCACCACAATGCCCTCCAAATTAAAACTTGCTTTCTTCCACACTTTCCCACTTGAAAACTCAATTTGGTCTTGCACTTTCCCTCGGGGAACACAGCAGTTACTATACACTGCTTTCTCCCAAAGCAATGGGATTTCTGCAATGAGGGGGACTCCTTACATTGCCAGGCAAATAAAAGCCACCAGGCATACACAGCATGTCTGTACCACAGCTGTTACTTAACCTTTACTCAACGACTGGAAGCAAAAAGACAGCCTTTTCAGACAGGGCGGTGGCCCTCTCCAAGCTCTGCATTGCTAAAGCCACGCTGCTAGCAGCACAGGGCTCAGCAACCCAGCTAGACCAGTTCCAGGGACCATGGTGCAGACTCACCATCCACCCACTGGTAGGTATACCATTCTGTGGGCTTTTCACCTCCTGCAGCCAGTCAACCCACTCTCTGCTTTTTCTCAGGCTGCTTCTCATGTGTAACTTTTGCTGACTGCACTGCTTTTTCTGCACGGCAACAACTAGAAAAATCCATGGAGATTTTCAAGCCTATCCCTGTTAATTTGCAGCTTTGAAATTCCAGTTCAGAAGCGCAGGCTTGATCCTGGCTTGCTCCAAATCCTGGTGTGTACCACTTTCTGAAGCTGGAATTTGTAGAGAACAAGCTCTTCAGGATGACTGACAGGTGAAAGGAAGCAATATAGCTCACCCCAGTCTGGCTACAAAGTTTATAATCAAAGCAGAGCTGCAGGGAGACTAAAAGATTCCCACAAGGAAAAGTGTTTTTACCTGCAGAAAGCCTTCTGATTTTTTCTGGTCTCCATAATTCTGCTCACTTTGAGCAGCTCTCTTTACTGAAAGAAATTACCTGCATGTTTTTTAAATTACAGATTCCAAGAATGAACAAAGGCACAGTTCTGTCCTCTGCAATGGAAGTTTTCACATCTCTCTTCTATTTGCAGTCCAGATGTAAGCCAAATACTGCCAGAGGAAAGCAATAACCTCAAGAAGAACCTCAGAAGAATTTAATTTTTCTAAGCTTGACAAATATTTGAGCAGTCACAGCTTTCTCCAGCTTTTTTTATCAAAATGACCATCTGCTCATTGGAACTGAATAATTCCTGGTTTGTTGCTTTCAGTCCAGTGTAAGTATGAGCCATTCAAAATTCAAAAGATTTTCATTGACCATACAGCTAATATGCTTTCCCTCCATTTCATAATGAAGGGAAAAACATGATTTAAAAAATCATCCTAGTCACAGGAACTCTTGCAATCTCAAGCTTCAAACCGACACTCTACAAACAGCCTTAAGTTTTTGCTTACAATTCACTATCTCATCAGAAAATCCTGTTGTGAAACTAATTCACCAAATAATTCTGAAAAGCAATTATGAAAAAGGTATGCAAACAGATTAAGTATTGTAATTTCTGAATGCAAATATTTGAGGGATGCATTTCTGAGGTAAATTGAGCTCTACTATTCAGTTAAGAATTCCTATTGCAATAAATATAAAACTGCAGTTGTGCTGTACAACTTAGTTCCTCTTTCATTGCAACTTTCTCATTAGTTCTCTGCTTTTAAAGAATGGAAAACAGTGTTCATCTGGGAATAACAAACTGAACTGATATAAGATTAAATGAAGAGACTAGAGAGCTAACCTATCAAAGCAGGTGCCTGCCCTCACTTCTGTATCTTGGCTACAATTTTACAGAAGGCATGAATCTACTGAACAGTGACTGCCAGACAAATGTCAGTAATAATGCCTTTAAGGGAAGCAGTAGATGATGATGCTGGTTTGAACACGTGTGCCTGCAGAGATCTAAGGGTAGAAGATGTTGGCAAAGCCATATTTCTATCATTTTAAAATGGCACAGTCCCAAGAAACAGATTATATAGTATGCAGAGAAACCACAAATATTCAATACATGATTTTAAATATATTCAGTATCACAGTGCAATCTTGTGCTTATTAATAATTATTTTCAATTATACAAGACACGCAGCAATTTTTATGTAATAATATGCAACAAAAGTTCAAATCTCAAAGCTTCTTCCCTTCAGTGCGAGTCAACTCTAAAGTAGTATGTGACTTGGCCCAACAGTTCTTCAAGTTCTCAGACAGACACTGAAATAAAGAACCACCCAACCAAACACTTCAGGATCAAATCTATCAGACTACAGGGCAGCAAGCCAAAAAAAGCTGGCTTGAAAGATGTTGTGAATTATAAATCAGCATTAGAAACCTGAGTGAACTCACGAACTGGAGTTGTTTGAGGGAGCAACTGGGACGGGTATCATTAAACACTGCAGCAGATGAATGCACAGACGAGAGGAAGAAGTCACATAGTTGTTTTACAATATGTCAGAAAGCCAAAAAGGTTTTGAGGTAGGGAAAAATTGTTCTTGACCTCACACAGAAACCATAAGAACACATAAAAATAGTAATATGTAGACAGATAGCTTTTCTTTTCAAAGACATTTCTATATGAACAGGTTTGGCAAAGCAGCAATGGAGAAATAGTGCAGTAACTTTGAGGGGAGTCTTCTAGAGTAAATTAATTGTTTTCTTTCCTCTGCAGCATCATGCCTTTATTTAAAATCTTGTGGCTCGTAAGTGGAGAACAGTAAAGGCTGGGGGAGATTAGGAAGATGCATGAGTAAAACCTGTCCAACCCTGCAACAACATCAGATCACTTGCTTTGGCTGGGCCTTCCAGTGATTAAAAAGCAAACAAGTTTGGGTTCCGAGAGCACAGATTAAGAAAACAGGTTTACTGAGGGCAAACAAATCAACTACTTTAAAGGCAACACTGTTACAGTCAGCAATATAGTTTGTATCAGGAAGCTATGAGATGAAAACATAAAGGCATGTCAGTAGTAAACACTTCTGAATTGCTAAAGGTATGGTAGTCACCTTGAATTCATACAGAGACATTAGATTATAATCACCCGTACTCATTTGCACAGAACTTTTTAATACTTAGCTTAATTCTCTACATGCTTTCAGAAACCTACATGATTATGAAACTGATGAGTCTTCCCTATATTACTCACTGGAATGGATTTGATGTGTGGAACAACACGGGATAGCTTTAGAGAATGTTCTTGACTGCAAAAATAACATTCAGATACAACAGAGCTAACCTTAAAAATTCCTTACCTTGAAAGCACCATCATTTTGGCCTTAGTTATTGTAAATCCTTCATTAATAATGATATCAATTAATTCTCCAATCTTGGGCACTGCATCAGGTTTAATCAAAGCCAGAGTTCTGGGGAAACAAAAAAAAAAAGTAGAGAGATACAGCCAACACTACTTTCCTTAGAGGATTGGGCATGCATGTTGAGTTTATATTCAGACAAAAAACCATCACATCAAAGAGAGAAATTCTGCCACAGTCAAACATCCAAATCCCAGTGTCTCATCAATTTCCATGCTGGTCTTGAATGCCTGCACAAGACATTATTCTGATAAGAACGAGCTTTGCACATTACAATTTCCTCAGTTTCTAACCCAATTCAGCCCGCAGTGTTCCACCAGCAGTCATTATTCACTGGCTTCTCCCTTCACTCTCAAAGCAAATAATTTGACCACTTCTTCCTCAGCTAGTGTATATCTCTACAGCTCCTCACTCACTGCTCTGGGTTATAACACAACTGATTTGTCAATGTCTCCCTATGCTTGCTCAGTTCCTTTTTTTCCTAAGGTTCATCATTATATACATAAAAATGAAGCTGTTAAAATTCCCTATTTAGAAATACTACTTAAACACGTGCCTCTTCCACAAAAGTCAAAATGAAATAATTGTTTTATTATTACTTTTAAAATACTTGGGGGCCTCAGTGAGAAGAAAGTCCTTGCGCTTGGTATAGTACAAACACTTTATGGTATACAATTTGCATGCCAAATAGCTGACATTGTTAATAGACACAATAAAAGGTTGGCAGAGGAGGTATTATGTCTCTTATACTGACAGCTATATTCTAAGTGAGACCAATCCAAAAATCTCTACACTCTTCCCCACATCTTTGTTTCTAACTACATCCTGTCTTCTCAATAATTATCTTTTTATACTGCACATCCCCAAGGCCAGGACTGTTTTATTAGTAGGCTTTGCATAGCACCAAGTACACCATCAGCACTAAACGTATTATTAATCAAAAATAACAAGCACAAAAAGGTCTGTAAAATGGCATTTTCTATTTGCATTCATCTTGTGGTGAGTCAACTTCAAATTTGCTCAGCTTACAAATCAACAGAATTATTCAACCCTGTATCTCAGAAACTCCACGTCTCTGACAAACCTAAAGAGCTCTTTCCATCTTTTACACTGTTTCCAATAATGAAGGCTACCCAAGATAGAATTTTTTATTGCACTACTTCCCTAAATGAAGGGCAAATAATTGCAAAATTCTCATTTTATATACTAGCAGAGCATGGAAAGCAGCCTGTAGGTTAGCAGAGATATATTCTAGCCAGGGCAAATATGCTCAGGTTACAGGAGATGGATGAACTTCCACTACATTTACTTTGAACCTTAAGTGACCCCAGATTGACAGACGCTTTGGGAACAGACAGACTATCTATTTCACAGCAAATCTAAAGGAAGGGAGGTGTTGGGACCAGGAAATGTAAAGAGGAAGATTTGAACATATGTGACATTTCATCTGAAACTAAGGGAGAAACATAGATGGCCTTCAGAGCTCAGAAACAGATTTACTCAAATGTCAGGAAGCTCATATACACAGGCCAGCTTAGGCCTAGATCCATTGGGAAATATGACAAAAAGACTGATGGACTAAGGGTGTAGCCAGAAACTGCATGAGAGTAGTCAACCAAGCCTATGCTTCAGTCCACTGCAGTGCAAACTGAAGTTGATTGAGCTCTATCTTCAGATCAGGAAAGGCTGACCTCTGGCCAACATTCACAGTGTTTGCCACATACTCCATGCAGCCTATGACCCACAGCCTCTTCCCCTCTTCCCCAAGGATTTCACAGCTCCACCTCATTTTGTGATTATTATTTATCATATGACAGGGTGTGCCATGTGCATCAAGGCACATGAGGGGGAGCAGCCACGTGCTTGACCACTGACATGTACCCACCTTGTCACACAATGCATGACCTGCATCCTGGCATAAGAGGTCCTCAACTGTCATTTACCATGAACAGTAAGGATCAAACCACTGGAATGAGATCTCCAGTGCCGTTTGCATTTCCTTGGGGAATACTTTTTTGAATCTATGTAATTACACAGGCTACTTGAAGCAGACCACTAATGCTAGAAATGTTGTCCCTTACTCTTCTAATTTCAAGCTTTCTAGTAAAACTGTAATTCCTACCAACATGTGATGAAATACTGCATTGCGAAGCAATTTATCCAAAAGACACTAATACAAATGTACAAATACAATGAGCAACTCTTATAGCATCATTTCTGTAACATCGATATATAAACTTTAACATTTCAGTGTTAGCTTCTCAGAGGTATGCAGGATAAGAAAAGTATAATTCAGGATGCTGAAGACTTTCTGAAATTGCATTTTGATTCATGTGCTCCATTTTTAGTTTTAATGAGGATTATGTTTTTTGTGGTTTGACACGATACAGTCTGCAAAGTACATTTTGAAATGGTTTTATGTCTAGGAACAAAGGAGAATATGAAAATTAAGCTCATTTGCTTACATTTTCAGAGGGACTGTACAACAGTACTGCAATGAATACTGAAACAATACAAGATGGGAACTGATCAAAGGAGCGGTGCACAAACTATGCTGTGGCTATGCTTTTGAAATCTACTTACTTCTAATAATAGGACTGTTGCATGTACAGCAGCTTATGTCTTGCAGGGGAAGAAACACCGATTATATCAATGACCAGAAGCCTAAGAATACCATACCCTAATCAAAAAAGAATTCAAGTATTTCTGGTTGAGACACAAGCATTCTATTACCATTTTCAAAACCAGTGACACTGACCAACTTTTAAGTATAGCCTATTTAGACTGGACAACCTAGTCAGACAAATGTTTCCCTTAGGTTACAATCACCCAGGATCATAAATGAAAGACTAGTGACACAGAAATCCATCTCATGCCAGTGATTCCTTAAGTGGTACACTCTTAAGTAAGCACATGCTTACTTTACCATTTAGTCACTGTGACAGTTTCCTTATGATACGCTGGGAGGGGAGGAGGGAAGAACTCTCAAATATGGCTGTCTCTAAAAATTGACCCAAGACTTAAGAAAAGTATGTGTAGAAAATGGAACTCCATAGAAATGTCTTAGTAATTTTAGCCTAATTCTAGAAAGGGCTTGTGCAAATCTAGCCTCTTTTTACACATCTATTTTGTACCTCATGTATCTAGAGTCACATCCACTTGTTTTACTGACAAAAACAAAGATCCCTAATTCAAAACATCCAAGATTTTTTATATACATTTCTCAGTCTTCCTCAGAGGCCTTTGCTGAGCCTGTCTGCATACATATTCAGTGACCAAAGAATGTATTTCCAAAGTGAAACTGAACTGCTGATAGTCCTGTGCTGATAGCACAAAGGCAAGAAAAAGACGGAGAAACATTCTGCCCTGTACAGCATCCTTATATTATTATTAATAGAATCCCAACAACAGATTATTTTAGGAATTATCACAGTAAGATTTCTGCAATATGTATCTATTAAACTAATAACTGCTGTAAAACCTGCTAGGAAGAGGCCAAAAAGACAAATACCTCATCTGCAACTGTTTTGCCCAAGGACTCTTCTAATATGACCCTGTTTACCCAGTGAAAGCTTCTGTGAAGAAACTGTATTTGGAGGATCTCTTGCCTGTTTAAGACACCTTTCACTGTGTTCCTTTCTATTCTGAATATTCTGAATATGCAACACCACTTGCATATCTATGTTATCTTTGAGCTGACATTCCTAAAATGTTTTCCAAACAGCTGATGTCATAAATTCCCTTCCTTCCTTTTGTAGAGCAGCACAAAAATTCACCCCCTCCCAAGACCACATCGTTAACACAACCATGGTGCTGCTCTATAGACAGCAGCTATGGTTACAAGAAGGAGAAAATGTAATTTTATCATACACTGCCTTTTCTTGGTATAACTGCATCAGCACCAAGGCTTATGCTAGCTTAGGCAGAGCATGAAATACACAACTATAAAAAGTTCAATTGATACAAACCCCATAACCAAGACAGATGTAATCCAACCAAGGCTCCACTGAGGAACGGAGAGAAACAGCCACAGATACAGAAGCCATGCTCTGCTGTTCTCCACTTCTTTTGCTACTCTTCCACCACGCCCAACCCTACCTTGGAGAAGAAGTACCAGGAGCACTACTTCTGAAAAGATTCTGGCAGTTATTTCCACAGCAACACTTTCATGAGGTTAAGATAAAGATGTGTGCTAAAGCTTGCAACTCTTCCAGTATGTCTGGTTATGCATTCTCCAAAAAAACTTGAAAATAAGCCCAGTTAGCAGGAGGGAGCAAGGAAGTAGATGAATAGGACTCACTAAGACATCATACCTAAGAAAATATTCTGTGTTCTTTTCAAAAAAAGCAAAGTAAATTATCAAAATTTATTCATCTGCAAATTCAGAGATTACCTGCACTGCAGTCAATACAGAATTAAATTCACACAGAATGACAGAACGGTCAGGGCTGGAATACACCTCTGGAGATCATCTAGTCCAGCCCCCTGATAAAGCAGGGTCACCTACAGCAGGTTGCACAGAATCACATCCAGGCAGGTTTTGAATGTCTCCAGAGAAGGAGACTCCACAGCCTCTCCGGGCAGCCTGTTCCGTGCTCTGTCACCCTCAAAGTAAAGTTCTTCCTCATATGCAGATGGAACTTCTTGTGGTTTAGTTTGTGCCCGTTGCTCCTTCTGTCACTAGGCACTACTGAAAGTGGCCTGGCCCCATCCTCTTGACACTCACCTGCAGGTCCAAGTATTTGTAGACATTGGGAAGATCCCCTCTGTCATTTCTTTGCCAGGCTGAACAGGCCCAGCGATCTCAGCCTTTCCTCCCAAGGGAGATGCTCCAGTCCCCTAAGTCAGCTTTGTAGCCCTCCGCTGGACCCTCTCCAGTAGTTCCCTGTCTCTCTCGAACTGGGGAGCCCAGCGCTGGACACGGCACTCCAGATGCAGCCTCACCAGGGCAGAGCAGAGGGGCAGGATCACCTGCCCTGACCTGCTGGCCACGTTCCTCCTAACGCACCCTGGGATCCCATTGCCCTCCCTGGCCACCAGGACACACTGCTGGGCCATGGGCAACTTGCTGCCCACCAGGACTCCCAGGTCCTTCTCTGCAGAGCCGCCCCCCAGCAGGCCAGCCCCAGCCTGTCCTGGTGCGTGGGGTTGTTTCCCCCCAGGGGCAGGACCTCTGTTGAGCTTCATCAGGTTCCTCTGTGCCCAGCCCTCCAGCCTGCCCAGGTCCCACTGAAGGCAGCGCAGCCTCCTGGTGTGTCAGCCACTCCTCCCAGCTTGGCATCATCTGCAAACTTGCTGAGGGTGCGCCCAGTCCCTTCATCCAGGACACTGATGAAGAAGTTGAACAGGACTGGACCCAGTACTGACCCCTGGGGAACACCAGTAGCTACCGGCCCCCAGCCAGACTGCACTGTTGATCACAACCCTCTGAGCTCTGCCATTCAGCCAGTTCTCAGCCCACCTCACCATCTGCTCATCTACCCCACGCTGCCTGCGCTTACCTGTGGGGGTGTTACGGGAGACAGTGTCAGAAGCCTCACTGAGGTCATGGTATACAACATCCACTGCTCTCTCCTCATCTACCCAGCCAGTCACTCCATCATAGAAGGCTATCAGGTTGGTCAAGCGTGATTTCCCCTTGGTGAATCCATGTTGACTACTCCTGATAACCTTCTTGTCCTCCACATGCTTAGAGATGACCTCCAGGATGAGCTGTTCCATCACCTTTCCAGGGATGGAGGTGAGGCTGACTGGCCTGTAGTTTCCTGGGTCCTTCTTGCTGTTTTTGAAGACTGGAGTAACACTGCCTTTTGCAGTCCTCAGGCATCTCTCCTGTTCTCCATGACCTTTCAAAGATGATGGAGAGTGGTTTGGCAATAACATCTGCCAGCTCACTCAGCACTTGGGGGTGCATCCCATCGGGGCCCACGGATTTCTGGATTTGCTTAAGTGATCTCTAATGTGATCCTCCTTCACCAAGGGAAAGTCTTCCCTTCTCCAGACGTCCTCTCTTGCCTACAAGGTCTGGGAAACCAGAGGGCGGCCATAGCAGTAAAGACTGAAGCAAAGAAGGCATTCAGTAACTCCATCTTCTCTGTGTCCTTCATCACCAGGGCACCCACCTCATTCAGTAACAGGCCCACATTTTCTCTAGTCATCCTTTTCCTGCTGATGTACTTGAAGAAGCCCTTCTTGTTGCCCCTGACCTCCCTCATCACATGTAATTCCAAACAGACCTTGGCCTTCCTCATTGCATCCCTGCACTGTCTGACAACATCCCTTTATTCCTCTCAAGTGGCCTGTCCCTTTTTCCACATTCCATAAATTTCCTTCTTCTGTTTGGGGTTTGCCAGAAGCTTGTGGCTCATCCATGCAGGCCTCCTGCCCCCTTTGCTTGATTTCCTACTCAGGGGGATGCACTGATCTTGAGCTTGGAGGAAGTGAATTCCTTGTATATTAATCTTATTGTCATTTTATTAAGTCTGTCCTGATATTTTTGCTCTTGGATGGGCTCAAAGTCTTTTCCAAAGCAAGCCTTTCAATCAAACAGAGATGATGAGTCTTATCTTCATTATAAATGAAACTTGTCTTAACAAACAAGCTTATAGGTTTTATGGATATTTTCACTCTATACTTCCTGTCCTCACGCACACAGAATTTAGGAGGTGCTGAAAAAATCCTCAGAAAAAATCCTCCACAATGGGATAAACAATGTAGAGTGGGAATGGGCCTCTCTGACTCCTGTTCCTACTGTTTTCAGTTACTAACACAGAGTAGATCTGACTGGTAAGGCACTAGGTTTCTGCACAAATCCCAGAGAGACAGGTGCTAGTTTCACAGTATCCAAGCCTTTTGAGCCCAGCAGACATCAGGGTTACCATATCAATTCCATCCCAAAAAGAATCCACAAATCACAAGAATCCTACTGCTGCCTGCCCCCAGGGAGTAACAGGACCCCCTGCTTTCCTCCTCCCTCTCTTCTCTCCCAAGAAAACTAGAGGAGGCAGCGGCTGACACCATGGAGAAGCTGGCCCTGAAGATTTATCAGCTAACAACAGCAGTCATGGGTTTGCCCACAAGCAGGGGCCACTTAGCTTCCGACCAGACATCAGTATGCCAAGGGACTTCAGATTGCACACAAACTTGTCACTATCTCCTCCTCTCCCATAGTACAGAAAACTTACCTCATTTCCAGCAAAGAACAACTGCTTTGAAACCCCAGCCACAAAGGGAGATTTAAAAAAAATGTGCTTTCTTACCTCTCTTTGCGGCTCCCCAGCTTGCGGGCTGTATATTGATCCCCATAGTCCACTAAGGATAGATGACGGGAAAAAACAGTAATTTTGTTGCCCACAAATAAATCCTCAAGATGTAAGCTCTCATATTTGGTGCGCTTCAGAAAGGTGCGACGGTTCTTCACATCATACTGCAGAGAAAAGAAGATCAAAATCTACCATAGCAAGAGTTTTAAGCTGTAGGAAAACTCAATATAATTTTTACTCTACTTTCAGAAATGTCCATAACACTGTGGGGACTGAATCTGATCACTAAATTCATTTAATTCCTAACCCTTTGAACTTACAGGTGTACCAGGAAAGCTCAGCAGACTAAACCGCAATTACAAATTTATTCCATTTAAATAGTCTGAGGCTGACAGCTATCTTTGCATTTTTTATTTTATCATTTGCTTGTGGTAATTCAAGCTGTGATAAATGGGTCAGGTGCCTAGCGGATACCTCTGCCCAGTCTCACTGAGAGTTCCACCTAGCAGATCTACGCTGTTTCACAGACCAATGGCTCACACCAGGAATGATCAAGATACACACTGCGGCAGGTCTCCTCTTCAGGGCATCGTTCCAGTGATACTACGCTTTATTTGACTGCATGAGACTCAGAATTAGGGACGGATGGATGATTGCAACACTAGGTTGAGACGTTCTCACTGCCTAGAGCTGCAAGCTCAAAAACCTGTCAAGACAATTCAGCTATATATCATTATTCCAAGCAAGAAGCAAGACATAAATGTGTAGTATTCTGGGTGGGCTGGCAAAGCACAAAAGGCAACCTGCTCAACGGTTTCTTCACTGCATGCAGATACTACAGAAGCTTTCAGTTTCCTGGGGAAGTGGAATCCTATGAAAGGAAGAGTTTTTTCCTCCTCAGGCCAGACTTTCTCTTCTCTGTCTTGAATTACATGTATGGTCCTCCATTGCAATGGCATATAGACTAGAATAGCATTAAAAGAACAGACATCATTCCCACAAATTATGGAGGGAAAAAAAAATTAAGACCAAAAGTACATACTCCTCCATGTTCTGAAATGTGTGACTACGTTTCTGTCCTGTTAGAAAGCTAGAAGAATTGTAAGTTTTTTCCAGAATAGCCAAAACTTTGCAGATCAGAGATTATAAATTATTTTGATGATTCCTTCTGCTGAGGCAGGATTATAAGGAAGAATCGTTCCCTGCTGAAATGTCTTCAGTCCCTCATACATGCTCCTACTAAGTGTCCCCTATTCAAGCGCAGTGGGGAATGAAATGACAACATGCTGGAAAAAAAAATTTTAAAAATCACTTGAATTCAGCTACTTGTTTTTTCCTAGACTCTGCCAGAAAGCCTATTAACTGTCTTGACCATATACAAATTCTTCAGTATCTTGACTAAGAATCTGAACATTTCCTTGGTTATTTCATAACAGTTGCTAGAAAGGCACCCTGAGCTGTTTCTCTTTTCTCAGGCAAAAGGTAAGTGGGGGGGGGGGGGGAGGGAAGGCATCAACCTGTGTTAAAGAATTCTTCTTTAGACTGTAATTTTTGATCTGTTTAAAAGACCTTTTTATAAAGCCAATGATAAGCCACAGCAGAAGAAATGTAAGACTGTTTGGACTGTTCCCCTCCTGCCCGTGTACACATAGAAATAAATTACACAAAACAAAACAGTTCTCTGCTAAGAATCTACCCTCTATAAAGATTTCTTCTCTCTTTTTAGGATATCTCCTGTAGAAAGAAAAGTTGTTCAGGCTTTAAAAATTCCCCATGAAAGTTATTAACAGTGGAAAATTCAGAGAATGGGACACCTCTGTCAAGAGATCCAGCTTGATCGTAAAAGCTGCTTGCTGTTCTTGGACAAAAAACTATGCTGTCTTCTTCCAGCTGCAAAGGAAGCCAGAAACTTGTCTCATTATTCCCACTGTCATTTTTTTTCACAGGAATCAAGACATGAAGGACTAAGAAAGAAAAGGAAAGCTGAGGACTTCGCATAACACAAGCCTTCAGCAGCTCTGCTCTACACTGAGCTGAGCTGCATGATAAAGGACATCTATTGTCAGGGAGGTGGGAAAGAGGATGAAACATCTTTCTCATAAGCAGGGAGAAGCTGGTTCATATTCATTACCTCCCTTCTCCTCAGATACATTACAGGTAAGAGAGGGCTGTCATCTCCTTAGGAAGATACCAAAAGATATAGAAGAATTAAGCAGTAATAAAGAAAGAATCACCAAATTGTGCAGATAAAAAAAAAAAATCCAGAAGAGAATTCTACATTTATTCTCTGTCTAAAAACTCACCCCCAAAAGTGATTTTGAGATATGCTTTCTATGGAGGTGTTACATGCATTTTCGCTTTTTTAACTCCTATCATGATCACTCACAGTCCATACAGACTCATGACTGTATACACACCATACTATCTTAAGAGCAGATTAGCAAAATGCAAAAGTCTACCAAGCCATACATGTTTGATGCTGAATGCATTAAGAAGCTCAAGAACACCTTGAACACTCTTGGTTTTGAGACATTTAGGTGAAATGAACAACAATTTTGCCAGCCTACACACAGATGTGTAGGAAGATTATTACGGCTCCTGACTGATTAGCTAAACTGTCTCTGAGAAATAAAAAATAAAAATCCTCACATTTTGACAACTGTGCACACACAGACATCATACAAAGAAGTAATTTAAAAGAGACAACATCATGAAAGAGTTTGTTTAAAGAGACTATCAGTAAAAAGTGCAAAGTACATCTCCTCACATCATTGGGTACCATGGTTTCAGCGAGCAGTAGTTTGGGTAAGAAAAGGCACACTACACTAGCTTTCTTATTTCTGCATTTGATATTTATAGCAGAAAAACTAGAATTTGATAATGAAATTACCAAATGTGATTAACCAGATCTAGGCTATTCTCAAGACCCTTAGGTCTTCATTAAAAATTGGAAAGGACTAGTCCAAACCATTCACTCATTCCTAAAAGGAAGCACAAAGCATTGGTTGGTTTATTAAGATTATCTGTACAGTACATATTACCTTTCTTATACATGCCTGCTACTCCAAAATGCTTGCTTTAACCTGCTGTCAATAAACAATGGGGATTAGTTGAATAAACTGCAAGTAAGAAAGGCTGTGTAAGCACCACTGATGGAAAAATTTAGATGCATTGTCTGGAATGTCCTTCCTTTCATTAAAACCAGATTAACAGCAATTTACCCTTTCCTCTAATTTGATAAGACTCTTTAAATTTTACTCTTCAGAGACTTCTGGAGTTCTCGCTGAAGCTTATTTCCCTGTTTGGAATCAGCTTCAATTTATATTTCTCAAGCAGTAGGTCTGTGTTGCAGAGTTTCAATTCTGAAACTGAAGTAGAGATTGAATGAAAACAGATTTGTGAAAATGAATCTCTCTACGCCAAAGCAAGCCTTAAGAAGAAGAAAAAAAAATAAACATGGAAGCTCTTCCACATGCCTCACTGTGAACTTGTATTTTTGCTTTTCTTTTAGTTTTAGAAACTGAGCAAGATACGTCTTAAATTACATTTTCCTTACATGGAAAATTAGTAGGCATAGGCAGTGGCTTGTCATTTTACAAACTGTTTAATTGCATATTACACTTACAGCAATAGAATTTTTTTCTTTTATTCTTACCATTTCAACTGATCCATCTTTTGGATAATACAGAAGTTCATAACGCCGAAAGAGCGAAGCATTTGGGTCATACCATTCAGCAGTGAAAGCAAATCTGTCATCTTGACTCTGGAAAAAAGAAAAGGAGGGAAAGGGCTATTACAGAAAGCATACATGTTTTATATGTAAAAACACACAAATAAAAGAATTCCTTCTATTTGTTATCAGAAAAGTAAAAAAAAATCACTAGTAAATGCACTTGCACACTCTGCGTATCATCTTCTGCTTACCACAGCTGGTGACATATTCTCACTTGTTAACTACCAAGTATGGTGGAAACAGCATGGCAGTTTTGCAGGCAATCTCAAAACTTATTCTGATTTCATCAGTCATGAAACATGGACTGTTGTAGAAGTTGCTGTTAGACTTCTTAATTTTTTGAAAGTATTTGATTTACTTCCATTTATTAAAAAGTTTATGTTAGCTCACAATCACGTTATAGACCCTTAATACATTTTCTACACATCCTACAAGAAAACACCATCATCTTCCTGAGCAGTCATATCTGAACTCCTGTTAATGATGAGATAAACATATTCAAGTTAAGGACATTAGTTTGACTCACTATTTAACCTTCTGAAATTTACATAAAGCATAAATGGCCCAATCTCATTTACAACTCATTTTCTGCCCCTAAGGAGTGCGGCAAGAAAGCTAGATTGCAGTAATTCTAAAACTGTAGTTACCTGCGTAGTTTCTCCACTCCTCATCCTTCATAGGATAATCCCCTATGGGAAAGTAAGCACGAAGGTGATGTGGATGTGGAGTTCTAACACCTCTTAGTGGTATATGTTTGTTAGCTATTGATACTCCAATATTAAGTTATTTGATAGCTATTGAATGGAGCTCTAAATTTTTATTTTCCACAACTCCTCCAGATCTGACTGCTACTCCTAAAAGTAAGGAAGGTCTTGTCACAGGCTTCTACTCTTTAGATGTATCTGTATTCTTATATATCTTAAACATTTAGCTACCACTGGGTGTCCAAGTTGAAGCCATGTAGGCCTTTTCAGTCCTTCAGATTTTAGAAAACAGCGGCATTTCAGTTGTTTCAAAGACTACTCAATAAGCAACAGGATAGAAAATGTTCCTGTGGGATTCCATGACTATTCTGGAACACCAGCAGGGGAAGAATCATAATCATTGTCCTAGTGAGTGCAAGCCTATAGACAGATAAACACTTAAAAAAAAAAAAAGACACAAAACTGAACCCCAAACCAAACCACACCACCCAAAACACCACCACTGAACTTGCCTTTTGTGTCAGCACATTTTTTTCTTTCAGTATCTTCAGCTTAAAACTGACATAGGACTAAGTGCTTCTGCAGTCTGAAGTCCTAACACAAGCAGCAGCAGGAAAGAACGCGATAATGTAGAACAATTTCAAAATTTTACAATGTGATGAATACTTGTACCTGTTCAGTTAAAAGCATCACAGCAAGTGCCCCACCCTCCTGTCAGCCCTTATGATATCCCTACACTGCAAAACAAGGTAAGATTATATCACAGAAAGACTTACACAGATGGGGCAGCACAGAGCTCTGTGGAAGGATGCAAAGCTTTAATTTCTAACTGTAGAAGTCTATACAGCACTGAAAGCCTTATTTACATGAGCTACTTCTGTGTTATCTCTCTACTACATGCTGCAGTCTTTGATAATACTCATGTTTCTGGTGCAGTATCCAGCACAAAAACTCCCTAGGGACTTAGCCTGGTTTCTGGCCCTTACTTAAGCTAGACTCATTCACGTCTTTATTGCTACTGCTGTCATTCTAGAGATATAAGGCCTGAACAAACTCTTTCTTATGTCAAAACTCACACCTTAATTTTTATATATAGGCCTGTTGTTGGCAATTAGCAATAATAAAGGTTGGTAGACAATAATAAATGACTGATTGCAACCTTGATCTTAAATATACTCATACTGCTAGAAGACAAGACAAAACATTTGATCAATTCATTTGACCATTATCTCATCAAGCATGGATTTAATAGAGAAGCAGTTCTCTACCAAAGAGGTTGTCTAAAAAGAAAACCAGTTCTGTTTCTAGAGTACTATCTCCAGAAGTTGACTAGTGATGTGTGAAATAAAAAAATATGTACCATCCTTAATCAATGCCTCCTCGTAACATGCAGACATATATAACTGCATTACTTCATGCTACTTATTTCATACTACAGCACCACTCTCAAATAGATTTTCTAGGTAGCAGTTGCCAGAGAAGCTACTAATTTCTGTTTAAGCAAAACTTCCAAAATTTCCAAATGCTTACTTTTTCCGGGAAAGTAATGTATTTACGTGAACATGCAAAGAAAACACCATTAGATTTTTCACTTAGTCACCAGTATCAGTCATCAGCACCTTCATGATTACAGTGAGAAACTATGTGCCTTGTCTTGTGAGGAATTGGCCTGCTTTTTTTCTTTTAACACAACGTTGGTTTTAAGATCCATTTGAAATTCATTTTGTAAGATCTCACTCAATGTCTGAGCTATTCATATGTGTTATTCAGCAAGCTCTGCTGGCAACTGCTTCTTATTCAGCTGAATGGCAGAAATTACCATTCTGTATTATCTTCTTTTAGCATTGTAAGCAAAGGCAAGGTAACAAATGCTACTTAGACTTGAAAATCACTGCAGAGCTAATCCCCAAATGCCCAGTAATGTTATCAGTAAGCAGAAAAATAATTAATCAATTACTATTTTGTGTCTGGAAAATACAGAGAGCTAACAGTTTTCTAAAATGACCAAAACAAAGTCTGTAAAGCTCCTCCTGGGCCATAACTAGAATTTCCTCTGCTTTATGGACATAAAATGATCACAATAACTATTTCTAAACGTGGAGAATAATAGAAGAAAATGTCAGAGCTTATGGGAAACACTGTAAAAATAATTGGAAACAGATCATGTTTGTGAACAGGTAGACTGTTTCAGAGGCATATACTGCAAAGTGAAGAAATTCATTCTTAGAAGCAAACTGAAGACCCTGCCAAACAAATATAATGTAAAACACAGTAGGTCTGCATTTTTACTATTGCAGATTCCAGCAAATAGTCTTAACACAGACAGAAGACAATCTGAATACAATCATCACATGGAATAATGTGAACATATTCTGGTGAGCTCTTGCCAGGCATCACTGTAAAACTGCCACTCCAAGTCATCAAAAACACCAACCAATTTAAAATCCCAAGTTTTAAAAAGTGAGTACATATTAAGCTCATAATACCTCTTTCAAAAATGAGAATAGAGACTTTTTTTTACTTATTAAATGCATGAGTAGGATTTTGCAGGCAAAAACCAGACACAAAAACCTAAAAATCTGCCTACTTCCCATCACACATTGTAAGGATTGCAATACAATTTTAAGTCTTCACAGGCCTGAAATTCTCTTTCCTAAACACTTACTTTCAATCAAATTACTGCTCAATCAAAAGAACCAGTATGGCAAACAACTTTCTTACATACCCTTTCTTTCACTAGTGTGCCCTAGACTGCAATGTGAGAAGGAGTCTCAAAGATGAGGAAGCACTATAGGAGACATGCTAAGTTTCATCCTTGGCTTCTGTTCATGCTCCTAACAAAGGAAACAGAGAGAAAGTAATTGCCCTGAGCAGTGACTAGACACCAGCGATGACCTGTCAGGTGGTATCGTCTTCAATGCACCACACTGCTCTGGACCAACACAGTCTTGAAAAGGGAAGACTTCACAGCCCTTGACCAGAGAGCCCCAGCAGCTCATTGGCCCAGGAAATGGCTGAAACAGTCACCAGTGAAATCACATCCCTGTGAACATCTCAAGTAATAAAAAATCAAGTGAATCTATAAATACATTATAACTCAGAAAATTCTGGCTTTAAAGCATTAGTTTCCATTCATTCTGTACTGTATCCTCATTAAAATCACATAGTCTCTGCTCTCATGACTATGCGATTAACCAAGCAATACCTAATGAGGGAGAAATAATTTTTTGAAACTTTTCACATCAGTGGAAAAATTACCATCATTAAAAACGCCAGCAGTTACTGTGCACTTTATATTTACATATTGACAGTTTTAGAGTAGCTGTCTTTAGCCCAACTTTTACAGCCCCTTTCCATGGTAAAATCTAGGGCCACCAAACTCAGTGACATCAAGAGTTCACCTACTGTGAATATGCAAAGAATAATCTTTTTCTTTCTTCCTCCTTTTACAAGCTGCATGGAAAAACATTTGGATGCATGTGTAGGTTTTGCTAGCTTACACTTTTTTGTTTATATTAGTATGTGTGAATATGCAGTAGGATGGCTCTGTGCACATGAAAAACATTTATTGAAGTACAGTCAAATTAAAAAAAAGATTAAATTTTGTACTTGGTTCTGAAAGTGATGGGGGAAGCAATCATTCTTAGCCAGCATGGGACTAAGTTCTAGAATCTAAATCCAAGCTCACAAAAACACTCCGCTGCAGAGGGAAATAGTTTGTCTGGAACATAGCTGCCAAGGAAGCTCATAACCAGAAAGCGGAACGGTTAGCAAGCTGGACAGGAAATGATCTCCTGTCCTGTAAAACTCTTGGACTTCCAAAGAGCTTCTGTTCTGCAGTAAAACAAAAGCAGATCTTCCAAAGGTTTTCATGAGAAGCAACAGTGGTAGAACAGCAGCTCAGGGACTAAGGAACTTGAATCGGAAGGTGGAGAAACAATTTTATCCCTCTACTGTGAACCATGGAGAACATACATTTAGGTTTGTTTTTCCCAGCTTGAAGATGCCTCCTGACTGCCACACTATTTTACTATTCTGAGGTGAGTACTTCTGTCCCAGGAAATCAGGAGCTACGGAATTTTTTTTCTGCTGGTCATACACACACTTCTCACAGTCTAAGGGAAGGGCAGTTTAGATGCTTCCCCTCGCTATTATATGGGCAGTATATTTCTATTGAGATCCTGCCTTTCGCATTACTTCCTTTTTCCATTATACTGTTAATTCTGTCTCATCTGTAAGCTTGAAGTTCGTTTCTTTCTACCAGTTTGTCACTTCACGCTTTTGAGCTGCGATCTCTGTGATCTATATTTAAGTGGAAACAACTACCCATGCTTAAACTAGTTACCAGCCTGCAATGCATCATAACCCCTTTAGCTTACTACTGAAGAAAACTTTCTAGGAAATAGTATCAAAATATTTCTTAAAATCAAAAATCTGAGGTAGCTAGAAAGTGCATCTTTACACGTTATTAGCAATCTGGTCTCTATGAGGCTTATACACACTAGGAACTTCAACACACATGACATATTTGACACAGGCTCACAGCCTGTTGCCCACATATTCACAAGTTTAGGCGTCATGAAGAGTATTGCTATGTTTTAAGTGGGCAGCTTCGTGTCTGTTGCTCCTTTGATATTCTCAGTGACTCAGTGACTCTGAAATCAGACCAGAAAGAAAAAGAATCTAAGGACCTGAATCAACTCCTGAGAAAGCAATAAAAAGACCGCACAAACCTCAGCAAAAGCTGAATCAGAGCCAAAAGGATCCATCTTGATATCTGTATTCTATATTTGATAAAACTCCGTGTTGTCACAGAGAAAACCTGCAGCCAGGTCTTAAGAATCTTAGAATCAAGATTCTTAAGATCTTAAGAATCAAGATGTTTCTATGAAAATCACCGGGAACAGGATGAACTGACAAACAAGACAGAGACGCACACACGCATGCGCGTGTACGTGTTCTGGAAAGATTGCCCTGAAACTTCCTAAAATCCTGGCAATAATTTTAAGAGAAACATTTCTTTCACAATGTGCCCCCCACAGCCAGGCTGGTGGCACTCTCAAAAATATTTTAGGAGAGAAAGGATATTTTTATAAAAAATGAGATGGCATCAAAGGACAAGGATACAAATTATTAAACTTTTCAGGTGAAGATACCTTGAGGCTGACTGACTCCAACATCAGGTAGTCTGGTTATGCATTAACATGTACTTATGTTTCTAGAAAAAAAGAAGAAAATCACAAATGTATGTGAGTTTGCCAACTATGCTCTTTGGCAAAATATAGAATTTGTTGAAATGGCCACTCAACAGTTATCTTTCTCCTTGTCTTTCCTCTTTGTAGGTTCTACAAAAAAATAATTATTGCCATAGCTGTTGGTAGAGTCCTTAGACAGATGTTGGCCTCCTGCTCTTCAGACAGTGGGCTGAAGTGGGGGACCTAACCAGCTGCCTTCATCAAGAACATTATTCTCAGAACTGGATCCAGAAGTTACTGTTGTAGATGTATGATCAACTTCTAACAGCAGGTATCTAAGTCCCATTATGAATTATTTGAAACAGTTCCTCAAATCTCACATATCACCACTCACTCACCCTCCAGACCAATCACCGCTTCAGATTTAACTCTACTTCCCAGTCCTGAAGGGGAGTTCAGCACAAATAAAAACTAAGTCACTGATAAACTAGTCTGAGGAGCCAGTCATGAATTTTCAGCCAGCTCTATTTCCACCTTCCTCCAAGGCAGCTACTCACAGTCTTACACTCCCCCAGCAGGCTGCAGATAGAAGCACTGTCACAGCGTTACCTGCTTGCTTAAGAGCCCCAGAAACACTTTGATTGCTTTAAACGGCTCACTTACTAGTTTTTCTGTTCTCCCGTTCTAACATCCAGCTCGCTTTTCTTTATTTTCAGCTGAATGCTTTTAGGTGCATCTGTCTAGAGAACTGCAGACCCGGCAGTATGCCCAGCTTTTCAAGTAGCACTTGAAATTCAGAACACAAAACAAAAAAAAGTAACTTCAAGTAGCTTTAAAGATGGTCTCAACCAGTGGGTTAGGAATGCTTTTCTTTCATGTATGGACATGTGATAGTCCCCTGCAGATAAATCTATAAAGCTGAAAAAGGAAAATAAAAAAACATCTAAAACAACTGGAATCTCCACAAAAATGTAACTTAAAGTCAGGACATCAAATGGGGCACATCAAGCTCTTCACGGACTTCTGAGCAATCTCAGAAAAGTCAACTTAAACTTTTGTGCATCCTTTTCTCCAGCTGTAACAAAATCCTTATTCCGTGAGGGCTTGCCACTCTGGGCACTAGTAAATAAAAGGGATACTTTTACTATAAAAGCTGTAGAACAATTCTAGCTTATAAAAAACACCTTAGCAACTTCTTACACAATCTGTGTCTGGACTGCTGCAGTGCGATGAGCCTGAGAGCAAAGGAATGGTTAGCAGAACGGATGGTGGCGGTTCATCACAGTGCAAAGCACTTGCTTCTTCATCAAACGTGTTCATCTTCATAGTTTCCAGGCACTATATGCCCTTCAGTCTGACTGAACAAGGACAGAATATTTAACTACAACAGAAAACAACCTTAAGCAAATACACTTCCAAATCGCTATTCTCTGCCTTTCTTTAGGACTACCTGTCATTACTGAATGACAAGTACTTCTGCAAGCACAAGAAATAACGAGGCCTGGTTCTCTATACTCATGTTTCTCATTCCTGACTGTTTTGACCACAGCCTCTCTTCAGCCCAGGCATTCAATAAAGGCTCATACCCACCTGGATTCTCTGATGTCTAACTAGGGTTGATCTCACACCGAAGCCTCTCTTTAAAGATGCCTTAGAGGGCTTCTTCCCCCTCCCCATTTTTAGGAAACCTGGAGGAACATCATTATCCCTCCACCAAATCTGATCGAAATCTGCCAGTAAATTTCAAACTTCACAAGGTGAAAACTTAGTGGTCAGATACACACCAACAAAACTTTGGTTTTCTGAGGCAAACAGGCTGAAAGCAGCTGTATGAAAAACTCTGCACACTACAAATAATTTTCCATCATCAATTCTTTAAAAGAAAAACTTCCATTTGTGAAAGAAAAGGAAAAGGCAAAAAATGCAGAAGAAGTTAAGCCATTAAATGTTAACAACAATTTTGCAAGACAGAAACAAGAAATTTCAGACATACTGGTGGTATTTATTAAAACAACATCCTGAATGGCAGAAAATGCTCTCATTCTCAGCACTTTAATGCACCTTAAATCTTGAAATGAATCCTCATCAGTGCATGCTTATTAAGCTGTGTTATTCAACCCATCTTCTACCTTCACAGTTCCTGTAACACAGGATATTTTCCAGGCAAAACTTAAATCCACAACACTGTGTAGATAGAACGCTCAATTAGCTCTGTCTCTTAAAACTCATTTTCCTCCTACTCTCCTATTCATGTTTCTGACACACGAGCTGGTATAATTTTTAGAACTTAAATTCTGCAGCCCCCTTGCTGCTGTTGGACCTCCCACCACTCTCTCAACAGGCTTTTCTGTAGTCAAAAAGTAAAACCAAAAGATCACTTTTCAAATGGAGAAACATCTGGCAACTTCAATTTCCATGACAATGTCTTGACTACAGATGACTCTCAATCTAAACCTCATATTCAGAAGCTCACTGGTGAATTTTGTGTTATCCCTTTTTATCCCCCCACCCCCCTTGTAGAAAACAAATCCAAACTAATTAAGTATGAGTTAAATTATTAAAATTCTTAATAATCTTTGGAAATCTATTAAGTGAATCAAATGCTCGATTGCATTTCCATTTAGCCTCCTGCAAATAAGTTCTACATCTTTTAGATCCATGGTTATCTGACTCCCAGTATTACTGGTACCTAGGCTTTTCAGATGCCTTTTGGACTGAGTTCATACAGCTATTGCTGTATGTATGCTGTATACATGTTCATACAGCTATTGGTGCCTGGACCATCTGTTGCCAAGTAACATGGGGATACTTCTGCCTCTGTAGCACTAACCAAGTGAATCTTCCTCTTCAGCTGGGATCTCAGTTCAGTAAATCATCTCCCTATACTCAGGGGTTGTGATGAACACAGCTCTAGAAGGCTGAAGGCCCCAGATTTTCTTCTCGGACTTAGGAATCTGCAACCCCACCTCACATCAGTGAAATTATCTTGCTGTTCTGTCAATTTACCAAGCAAGAAATCTTCTTTTACCATTAAATTATGTAAATTCTATAAGCTTCCTATGAAGCATGCAGGCATGATCAGTGTAACATATTCTCCTTTTTTCCCAGTCTCTCATATAAGAGAATCAAGAATTTAAATCCTCAACCATTAATTCCAATCCTCTACAATTACATGTTATGGTTAAGTACTTAGTTACAGTATTCATGTTATTTTTCTAATTATGGAACACAATTTCTCTAAAACACATGAAGGATGCTGTAGTGCTGTTCCCTGCTCTGTGAAGACAGGTTTAGCTTTAGAAGACCAGCTAAATTTTGTCTTTAGGGGAATATATCCTCATTTAATGCATGTTTATAAAGATGCAGATCATAAATTATATTATTGTACTCTTAATTACATGATCACAGGTTAATTCCTCTAAGAGCAGTCAGTAGTGCTCAGCACGTGCCTATCTGCCTCCAGTAACTCAAGAGGAGTCTGACAGTGATTTTAGCGAAAGCAAAGCTGTTCCCTGACTCAGAACAGCATTTGTAACACAAGTCACCTCACATAATAATATCTGAGCATAAAGTTTAGGTGCTTTGCGCCTACTCAGTCACTAGTGGCAGAACTAATGCTGCCATGGTCAGCTGCTGAATGCTGGGTCTCAGACTTCGAACTATAAGTTTAGTGTCTG
Organism: Falco biarmicus; assembly: GCF_023638135.1. Lineage (NCBI taxonomy): Eukaryota > Metazoa > Chordata > Aves > Falconiformes > Falconidae > Falco > Falco biarmicus. The sequence continues at coordinate 85,558,155 of NC_079292.1, forward strand.
CATGTGATCCCACAAAGCTACGCATACATACATCGCTCTATCTGTGCACACCCCATTACAACATTCAACCTATATTGTACTTACAGAAAACACATTTTTGAAAGACTCAAAAACTTGGCCCAACATTAAAGGTGATGGCAATACTCAAAGATAAGTCTTCTTTTATAGAGACCATTCCTCCAGCAAACTTTCAGCTTTCAATTTCCAATTTTTCAGAATTAAAGCTCTTCAGAGGAACACTGAATATTTTTTTTCTTTTATTAGGATTCTGAAATGTTTTCAATTTTTTCCCCACACACATTCTTATTCAGGTCTTCCATTAAATTTTCAATCTCCAGTAGAATCAATCTGGAAAATTTCAAGCAGAATGCTTAAATTTCAGAAAGTTACAAGAAGCTGGAAGCAGAGGTTTGAAAGGAAACACCTACAAATCCTGAACCAAAGCTGTCAACAGCACTTCAAAGGAATATAATGCCTACAGCATCTTCAGATTACTTCACCTCATAATAATCTTCCGAAAAGCATTTTTAACAAGAACCCATTGGTTGCCTTGGAATCACAGCTAAGAGAGAAGCCAGCAGATACTGTGAGCGTTAGCACCAAGGACTTTGTGAGAATGCTCCTAAGACCACACATGCTGCATCTACCTTGAACAGTCAGAGGTTATAACAGTCAAATAACTATTTATGATCCTCTGAAGCAAACAACTCTGCTGACACATTTGTTATTCACTACTGTGGGCACTTCAGGCAAACATTTTTTCTACACTGCTGTTTAACCAAATGTTGACATTAAAATACAATTTTTTCTCAGATTGTGTCAAATATTAATTCTAAGGTAGTTGGACTAAATTGTTTTCAGCTAGTACAGATGTGTATATCCTTTATTCTAAAGTCAGACTAATGACAAATTACATGTGAACAGAAGTTCTCATGATAAAAGCTGTTCAGCAACTTCCCATTAGTAAAGCTCTCAAAAATTAAAAACTTCTGTTGGGCAGAGGAAGCAAAGTCGGTAAGTAAATCATGTTCTTAAACTGCCAATCCTAATGGGCTTTTACAGGTTCATCTTCTGAAGATTTGTTCTACAATCCACAGATTTACTTCTCTCCCAGAGCGTAACACTTCCGTCATCACAGTTTGAGCAGACTATGTTATTCCCCAAAGATGCAAAGGTCTCTGCTGGATGCAGACAGTGACTAAGAGATTCCAATCCCATAACACAGTTTTGGTCAGGCTGCTTACTTCCACCCTCACAGCTGCCCCCTGCATTAGTGCATTTGATGTTCAGCATTTTTTAAAAAAACAGGAGGTTACATTTCCCACTTTATCCATTTGTAAAATGGGAATAATCATCATCCTTCCTTTCACAGAAGGATACCAAGGTTTAACAGTTAAAATATCCATACTATTTAGGCATTGTAAGTCTCCCTTGGTTCTCCCAAAAGCATGGCAGAGGCAGCTCACTGAGTTCATCCTAATTTTCTGTTTCTGCAGACGCTGCATTACAGCACAGGAACCAGGAATTTGTGGAAAAAGTTAGAAAGGGCTGCTAAAGCTGCCCAGCCCACTGTCTCTGCAGCTGGCACCAGGAACCACTGCTAGTCCAGAACGTCAGTAGGTGCAAGGATTGGATCCAGACGACAGTTCCCCTCCTCCCCCCCCCCCCCGCCCCGTGATGTGGGGATCTTCAGACTTACAGGCCATGGTTCAGTTATCAAAGAGTGTACCCTAGCAGAGACCATCAGACAGGGTGAGGACAGCATTGCTATTATGTAACTAGAAAATATTCAGCATAGTTCAGTCCTGCTCCCCCATACTCCAGTAAGAGAATAAGTAGCAAGGATAAAATAGGAGGGATACTAAGTTTAGTGAAGGATCATACTTAAAAACGCATATTTTCATGTGGAAGCACAGGTATCCAGTCTCAAGCATGCATGCCCACATCTCCCCTCTTCTGCATAAAAAATGTGATTTTAAAAAATAATTAAGGTAGTTAAAGTTATTGAAGAATCCCATAACAACAGGCAACTGGCTCTGAGAGAGCCACTTCTTCACAAATACAGGAGCACCCTCTGGTGCTCAAAGACAGGATTTAAACCTCGGGAATTCTGAAATGATCAGTAAGAAGCTGCCCCTGCCATCTCTTCTAGTGCACTATGCCTCACAATTAGTAACCTTGTAAGAGGAGGTAGAAATGACTAAATTATAAAGCACAGATCACCACAGCCTGAGTGATGAAGTTCTTTCACAGAGGAAAGCTGCTGACATGCACACATGGCCTTCTTCAATACCCAGGCTCCAAAAATGCCAATGCCATGTGTTTCAAATGCACACCAGAGCTGTTCACTCCAGGACAACTTGCAAGGGCCACCTCTCAGAGTTCTCTTGTACTGGGAACATACTTCTCCACTAGGCATTAGTGTGAGAAGAGAAAGAATTTCTATCTTTTGTATGTGCTCATTTGATCAGGGGACATTCTTGCTACACTTGCAACTACTTGCTAAATTCTCACTCTTAGAATTAAGCTGCGGCAGTGTGTTCCAAAGCCCAGCTATACTACTCCCTTTGTCAAACTTTACACTGGTTTTTTCTTTCCATTTTGGTGGCTGGGAGAGAACTACTGGTTTCCACCCACAAAACCCCACTGACTGACCCTGGTGTGTTGCGTAGGCACCAGTGCCTCCGGTTTCAATCTATGTAAGGACACAAGCGAACACAAAATAGTTTGGGAGGATTAAGCCAGGCCCACTTGGCTGACTTCCAGGAAATAGTACTTTGGGTTATTCCTGCTAGCCACAATTACAGTTAAAGGTCAATGTTCATGGAAAAAGCCCTCTTGAGATTCACAGCAATAGGGGTCCCCTACCACCACTGTTTCTCACCAGCCAGTTACTGATTAACAGAGTATCCCACCTGGATATACTAACTGGATGTACTAGATCACCATAGTATCTCAGAACTGACACTTAAATGCTCAACTGAACAGCCAAAAACACTTTTCAGAGGCACACTATTCCCTTGGCTTAAATGAAACAGGCACTAACAAACAGAAAAAGAAAAGGTTCAGGTTTTAGTATTTAGCCACTGGCCACCAAGACAGTCAGGAGCTGGAGAACATGACACATGAGATAAGCCTGGGCGAACTGAGCCTGCTGAACTTGGAGAAGGTTGAGGGTGACCTTACTGCTGTCTAAAACTACCTAAATGAAAGACACCATAAAGACAGAGCTAGACTCTTCTCAAAGGTGCACAGTGCTACCAAGAAATGAGACGGGCACAAGCTGAAACATGAGACATTCCAGTTACATATTAGGTGGGAAAAAAATTACTAAGAGTGTGGTCAGACACTGGCACAGGCTGCCTAAAGGTGTGCAATCTCCATCTTTGGAGATGTTCAGGCCCTGCTTGGAACACAGCCTGGAGCAGCGTGGTCTGATTAGACCTGTTTTGAGTAGGCTGGAGGTCCCTTCCAACCTAAATGATGATTCTGTGATTCTTATTATAGCTTGGTGGCTCCTTGCCCAAAAGTAATGTCTATCCTTCCAAGCTTCTCCAGAGCCTACACAGATCTGTTGGGTTGATATATTAACAATGGTCCAGATGTGCTTTCAAAAAACTATGAACTCTGACAACATTCTTAATTATAAATTTTATCACATCTGCCTGGAACAATTCTTTAAATAAGCACTGGCTTATTTTTTTACTTATTTTTTACTGCCACCTGAAAGAAAAGTAACTTTTGTAACTTGTAACTTTTCTTTACTCCTGACAATGGTTCACTGAGTAATTCCTGAATTTCTTCAGTTTCTGACAACATAAAAAAAACCCCAATGTACAATTAGAACAGATGTGTCAAAGTTCTTCAGAACTGCACCTACAACCCTAAGGATCCACAGAGACAACTCTGGGTGATAAAGGCAGATTAGTATCGAATTTATCATTAGGTAATGCTAGATAACTTTTACTATCATACTGTTTGAGCCACTACATCAAAAAAGCCATCAATGCACCTAAAATTACTTTTCAAGAGATGTCAATTTCTGCAAGCCAAAGCCAAGACTTGGCTAGAGTAGGAGGTAATTTATCCCATGGATTCTGAAGCTGTCAGTTTTATATTTGTAGGGTGGTATTTTACATAGCACATAATGTCATAAAGATGGCAACATCAAACCCAAAATCAGCTCCTGGAATGAAAGAAAATTATATTTTTTAGCAGTTTTCATTTGGCTGACAGAGGGCCAAAGACTGTTATCAGCTACATCTTCTGTAATGTACATAGCCTGTCTGCTCCAGAAGTAAATCAGCAGAATTTGGAAAAACTAGTTCAAGAAGACACCATGTCATATTTTTGATGCTCACAGGAAGACTCACCATGCAATAAGCATTTAAAAGCTACCCATTAGCATTTTGTTTATTTTTTCCTCATGCTGCATACAATGTTTTATTTTTCCCTGTGATGAAATGCTGCAAATGACAGTTAACCATTAAGGAAACTTGTCTTTGTTATTGTTGGTTCTGTCATGCAAAATCACAACTGAAAGGGTCAGGATGCTTGGAAGCTGAAAAAAAAAAATAATCAATGTAATCACCAGCTGGCTTTCTAGTAAAACTGAGTCTTGTTTTAAGACCAAAGAAGCAAATTTTCTCAAGCATTAGGAAAGTGACTTTTGGGGAGATCTTGCATCTTTTCCTAGAGGAGTTAAAATGCTTTTTTTTTTAATGGCAACTATTTTGCAAAAAGAAGTACATAATTTGAAAATTATTAGAAATTATTTTACAAACATGAACCGGCTCAGGAAAGTCTACTAGCAGGAAAGAGTTTTGTCTATGATCAGCTCTGAGTGACAGCTCTTCACCAGTTAGCCCATCTTACCAGCTAATCCAGTATGGTTGAGATTACCCGTTCCCAAATGAAACTCCTGTAAAACAAGGTATATTCCACAGCTGCCCCATGAACTGTATTGCCTTTATAAAGACTTAGATGAAAATTTGATCACATCACAATATGCTAGACCATGAGGAAACCAAGACTCACTGTTGTAAAATTCTAGAAATGGCTGATTCACATCCTATTTTCTAAGATACATTTTCCAAAACATGAAATAAGTCTTTTCCACTGATGAAGTGTTTTTAAAAATTAAATATTTTTCTTCCCTGTCTAAACTGAGGATTTCTATGTTGATATTCTCTAAGCTGGGGAGTTTACCAATTAGTTGATGATAATAACAACAACAACAAACATATACAAGTTGTAAAATTTTCTTGTTGAAGTGAGCTGAACTGCTCACATTCAGATATATTCAAGATTGTGGTCAAAATTACAAGGCTGCAAGCTCTGGCAACCTAATTCAGAAGAGTCTACTTTATTATATTTTCCCCCAGCTTTGCACAAAGAACTAAGGTGACTAGACACTCAAATTCCACTAACCATGTGCTTCTACATCCACAAAATCTAAGCCAGATGGCATCATATTAGACAAGTCACCTGGCTTGTATGTGCCTCCATTTCTTTATGGGCAAGACAGAAATAATACTTGTCTATCCTTTTGTTCAAAGAGTCTTTGTAAGTTAGACTGCAGTTGCCAGATGTGCATTGTGTTAAAGAGTGGAGGGAAAGGAATTCATTTAACTGCACCTATGTACAGCCTCTCCAAGTGCAATAAAGCTCCATATCTGTGTGACATGCTGCTCGTGTACAGAAGCCATTGCTCTCTGGCAAATGCTGCATTTCTATGCCTGGAACACTTTCAAGTGTCAGAGTGGACTAAACTCATCAATAAAAAGAAACTAAGGTTGTTAGGATGATGGTCCAGTATGTCTCTGCATGTGATGACATGAAAGGCACCCTTAAAGAAGAATGTGTTCCAGCAGCCATGAGAGACAGCACATCTCCGAAGATAAGCATGTTTCCCTTTGGGAATCTACTGCTTACCATCCACAGCAGCCATGTGTCACACACATACAATCAAGATGCCAGAATCCATTAGATCTGATTTGAAAAACTGTCATCTGATGACAATGAAAACTGTTTTCCAATGATTAACAGACCTTTAAGCCAAAGTGCTGTCATGGAAAGACAAATAACTGCAGAATATTTCAGAACATTTCTCCCCTCACCTTGGCTTTCACTACAGTTATGTGTCCAGTTTTACAATACACACAACTATTTTCAACACACTGCTTCCATATGACTGAAGTCTAACACAAAAACACTCCAAACTGATTCCACTCAAAGTTACTACATTTTTCTTCCTGTGGCCACAATATGACTTGTAACAGGTTTTTTTCTGGGTAGGTATATACTTTTAAAACTAATGCAATCTATATGACTGACTAGAAGCAACACAGTACCAAAGGTTGGCCAAGCTTTCTAGCAGAAATTCATTACTTTCAGAACATAATTAAGTTCCCGAGGCTAGAATCCAGCTTGTAGATCAATATTTGAATCCACCAGAAGAGTCTTCTTTGATTTATTGCTCCTGAGAAGAGATGTTTTGAAAATTTGAGATAGATCAGGTGTGTAAAGTCATGGTGCCTAACAGTCACATAACTTACCCCTTCCCAGATGCTGTGTCCCTACCTAATTGGGCAGCACACATTTCCAAAACATCTGTTTTCCCATCATCCTCCAGCTACCAAATTATTCTTACTGTATTTTAGAAAACTGGCAGGAGGAAAGGTACATGAGCGGGAAAACTGGTGCCTTTCTAAGTATGAAAGAAATAAGCAGGACTCTGTAACACTTGAAAGACCAGAGAAAACCAAGAGGGAGTGAGGTCCCAGGGTGCTGGAAATGGGCAAGGGAGGCAGTCAACCTAAAAGCAGCCTTTGGGAAGATAATGGAATGAGCTATTAAGCACTCAGTCATTAAGCACCTAGTAAGACAATATGATAATAAAAAGAAGATAACGTGCATTTGTCAAGAACAAATTTTTTCCAACACAGTGAGCAAGGGAGAAGCTACAGATGTAACAAATTTGGCTTTGATTGGGCTTTTAATCTAAGTCACTTGTGAGTCTAACAAGCTGAGTAGGGAATTATGGCCTAAACTGAAGAGCAGTTATGACTCCTATATGAGGCAGTCATTAGGAATACTTCTCTAGCAAACTGGGAGCCAAATAATGTTCCACAATGATCTGCCATGCACCAAGCTTTATTTCATATTTTCCTTATTACACTGACAATGAAACTGAGAAAATGTACTTTCAGAATCTAGATCGATAACAAAGGTGGGAAAGATTGCAAGCAGTTTAGTAAACGGAAGCAGAACTCAAAATGATAACCTGAAAAGTCTACAGAAAGAGACACAAAGTACTACACAATGATGATTAAGAAAACAAATTCAAATACAAGGGGAAAAACTAGCCAGACAACACAGGAGAAAAATCTGAAAGTTACAGTGGGTTGCAGTTAGACAGTGAGAGTGCAAAGAGGTACAGTTGGAAAAAAAAGGACAGCAATCTTGGCACTATGAAGATCTAAGACACAAGAAACAAGTGTTTTGCTCTGTTCCGCAGCAGTGAAACACACAGCAGTTGGCAAAAAAACCTACAGATGAAACACCACATTTAGAGAAAAGAGTGCAGAGTGGAAAAAATCTAAACTTCAAAACCACATGATCAGTATGAAAATACTGAGAGAACAAAATTTGTTTAGTGTGGAATAATGTGAAAAGAGGAAAGGGTGAAGTTATCTTCAAGTTCTTCTGCACATTAAATACAAAAATGGAACCTCTTTATATCCGCCAAGGACAGAACAAGTAATCACTGGCATCGTTTGCAGCATGCAATATATCAGGGAAGAAACTCAGTGAACTATAAAAATCATCATATAATGGAATTATGTCAACAGATCATGCAATTCCTTTCACTGAAGGCTTTTCAAAACAAATTAAACAAATTCACCATGAAACATTTGGTTAGAGGTTGCTGTGAGATTTGGCACCACTTTAATGAATCAGTTAACTTGGTGTCACCTCAGAAACTAAGGGAGGTTAGAACCACATCACACTGACAGTGACAGTCAACTACAACAAAGCCGATGTTTTACCTATGTAGCATCTGTGCAAACTCACAAAGCAAGACTTCCACTGATGTGAACAAATTAAACATGGGAATTGAATATTTTGCAGTTCTGCTTAGATAAATCAAAAGATTTATAAGCCCTGTATTTGGAAATTAACAGTAGCGTTCCTACTGAAGTGGCAAATGCTGATCTCAAGCTTGTGTTCTGAAAGCAAGGTGCAAACAAAGTTGCTGTATAGGCTGGAGCAGGTAGGGCAAACCTGAGCTGCTTGAGACAGGTGTTCAAAGCTTGAGTACACCAGCAGGTGCATCAGCTAGGCTCTTACACATATCTTGCATATGCACTTGAGCACAAAATTCGATTCCAAGTTGTTGACTGTTCATCAGCTTCGCAACACCGGTTTCTGCATAGCAGCTTCGGCAAAGAGTACTCAATCAATTGTGTTACCAGTGCAGACTGTTTTGGGTTTTTTTCATTAGTGCCCCCGCAACGACATGATGTCATCTTCCTTTCATTACTAAACAGCAGATCCTGGCAAGAATAAAAACTGTCACCCCTGAAATATATTCCCTCCTTAAAATTCACCAGCTGCCTTCCCGCGGGGTCCCTCATGAGTTTGTGAAGTAACCTGCTCCACCTGCGGGGCCAGCGGGCCACCAACGAGCCCTGATAGCAGCTCAGCACGACCCACGTACCGCGCCTCACACAGTCCCTCAGGAAAGAGCGAGAGGCCGGGCCAGGGCAAACCTCGAGCCAGGACAGACCTACCCGGCGCCCGGTGGGGCAGGTGGGGGGCAGCGGCGGCGCCCCCCCGCCCCGCTCAGGCCGCCTGCACACAGGGAGCCCCTGAAGGAAGCCCTGGGCGGGCCCCGCCGCCGTTACCCCAGCACCGCCTGCCCCGGGGCAGAGCTTCGCCCCGCCGCCCGCCTCGGCAGCCGCCCTGCGGAGGGGGAACCGGCGTGAGGGCGCGGAGCCGCCGCCACTGACCCCCACCATCCCGCCCCGGCCCCAGCCCCCGCAGCGGCGCTCACCATGGCGATGGCGGCGGCGGGCAGCCCGCCTCACCCTGCTGCCGCGAGCGCGACGTGACGCCACGCAAAGCCGCGCCCTGGCAACCGAAGCCCCGCCCACGCATGCGGCCCAGCGATTGGCTGAGAGAGAGGACGTCACCCGGGAGCGCTCCGCCCGCCGCAGGAAGCGGAAGTGGGAGGCGGTGACGGTTGTGGCAGTTGCAGGGTCCGGCGCTGTGGTGCTGCTGTGCGCTCCGGTAAAGGCCTGGGGGTTCTGCCGCCCTCCCGAAGGGCGGCCCTGTCCCCGACCCTGAGGGTGTTGCGGCCTGTCGGGACCAGGGCAGGGGGGTTGGGGTGGCCTGGTGGTAGCAGGGCCGGAGCTGGCTCCCTGGGGCGCCCGAGGGGCGTGGAAGGGCTCGGTCCGTGTTGACCGGTACCGCCGTGGCCTGAGAAACCTCATTTCCAGGGTGGTGGGTAACGTCCAGCTGCCGCTTATCGGCGAGCTGTGGGGCTGAGGTGAGGGGCGCCCGCTGGGCCCCGGCAGCCGGGCCGCGGGTGTCCGGCGCTGGGCGGGTGGGGATTTGCCCAGGTTCTAGTGGGCCGTGACTCGGTGGACACGGGATTTCCTTGCGTCGGTGTCATGGGGGGGGGGGGGGGGATGTCTCAGGGCACGGCGGTTGCTCAGAAGTGCAGTCGTTAACGATTCGGCCAGTGGAGGAGTGTTACCTGTGGGAATTAATAAAAGTGCTGAGGCTGCACCTAACAGGACAGTCAGAACAGTATTACAACACGAACGCTGAAGGAGCAGGATCATCACCAGGTGGTCTCAGATGAAGTCGGTTATGATCAAATGCTCGTAACCAGTTGTTTATTGAGTATTCTTGCCTCTTGCTGAGCAGGTAGGCTTTCATCCTCCTCGTTCTCATCAAACGTGTAGAGATCCTCAATCAAAAATGAATGAACAGTAGTGGGGATTAACACATCGTGGTATTAAATGAGCAAAACCATAACTGGCTGTAGAAGCAACAGATAGCAAGATGTTACTATATGTATAGTTTGAGAAAGTTAAAGGAGGGAAAGGTGTTTCCTTTGTCTTCTGGTCATTGCAAAAGACAAACCTGCCTTCTGCAAAACAAATCATGACTCTAGAAAGCTGGAAGTAGTGTGCGTGCTGCTGCTGTTACCTTTTAAGGGCAGAGAGCTGTAGCCACGTGAGTCAAAAAAGTTGTAGTTAAGCCTTTTCAGTTAGCGGTATAATCAAAGGAAGTAAGGGCTTTGGGTCATCTCCCTTGAATAGCAGGAGAACTGAAGGAAAAACCTCCAAAACCAGGAGTATGCTGATCTCCAAGTAATGTAGTTAGTGACAGACCCTGGAAAAGGGGGATGAATGACCTGGAAAAGTGAGACTGGATGGACCTGCGGATAAAGGAGGCAATGGTCAAACAGCATTGGTGGATAAGGGAGAAAATGGCCAGGATGGCAATCTGGGCCAAACTCAGGGTAAGGTTTTACTGTTAGGATAAACTAAGCATGTGCAGCCAGTCAGGACACTTGACTTCTGCTTTGGTCGGATATTGGCTCTCTGAAAAAAAGTTGTATTAGCAAGCAGGACTAAAGAAATTGTGCAACCATGCAGTTGGCATAGCTTCCTGCTCACCTCTTGGTCTGCTTTAAGCACAGTGTGGGATTTCCCTTTCTTGTGGTCCTGTGATGATCTTAGGTTATCTCTGCATAGTTGTGCAGTTGTACTCTGGGAGTGTTAGAGTTTTAAAGGGCAAGATGAGGGCTCACTGAAAAGACGGAGACCAGAAAGAGAAATTTGAGGAATGGAAACTGGAACTGGATGACTAGCAAGAGGTGAAGATGACCAGCTCCTAGTGAAAAAAGAAACACGTGCCAGAAGAATTTTCCCTTTTAACTGTTTGGGTCCTGGTGTGGCTTTTATCGTTCTGGGGTTGGGATTTTTTCTTTTGTTTTGGTGTTGGGTTTTTTTTACTATGCTACTGAATGGAGTTTAGAGGTTGTACTAGAAAATAGGGTAATCAAAGATTAACTGTCACTGTTACCTTGCTAAAGACCTTCTTCCCCTCCCCCCCATCCCCGCTTCGTTTCCTCCTCAGACTTATGTAATTAGGAAGAGCTGACTGCTAAAGAGAAAATGACGTCTCTAGAAAAAGGTAAGTGGTTCACATGACACCTAATCAGACTGGATTAAAAGTACTTTAACTTGAACTCTGAAGACTAGAGTTACGCTATGTGCCAGCTCCATTCATCTGAACTTACTCCTTTGCTGTAGGTATTAGGAAGTAGTTATGTGACTTCATTACTGCAGTGAAAACCAGAACTGCCTGGATGCAACAGTTAATGTAGTTTTCTAATCCAATGTTGTGTTGAAAAACAAGTTTGTCGCTGGTACTGTCATCTGTCTGTACACCGGTCTGTCAGTCCTCCTCTAGTATTTAAAACCTGTTGGTACTGATTCAGCCAACTTGAAAGTAGGGCAATATAATAGCGTTACTGCAGCATTTTTAAAATTCATCATTTGGATAGAGGATGCAGGCTCACTTTACTGCCTGCAGTATGAGGAAAAAAGCAGTATGTGTTGCTGTGTTCTAAGAAAGGTTCTTTCTTTCAGCCATTGTGAGGAAACTATTACAATAATATTCAGCTGAAAGCTTATAAACTTAAATCAATTTCAGTACATTATCATACATACTGGGCAGTTCAGAGAAGGCAGCAGCATTACTGGGGATACTGAGGTCTGTTGATTAGAAATCAAGCAGAACTGGCTTGTTGGCTTTTCTTAAACCTTCACATGGCAACTAAAACACACGGTAGACAGTACTTAAAAGTCTGCTAAACTTTAGTAGCTATGTAGCTGATAGCTGCTTTTCATTTAATTCTTGTTTTTAAAATGAGACTGCTCTGATTCTGTCAGCTCCCAAAACCTGGTTTTTCTTTCAGCCTATAAGTAATATTGTCAAGAATTTTCTCCATACTAGCTCTCTTTCCTGTCTACGTTTAATCTTGTATGGCAGCAGGAAATTAAAATCAATACAATTCGTATCAATGTTTGTCTTGTACTGTTAATATTAATGAGCAATGCACGCTTGAGTAAGGACTTGTCTAACTTGTGCTTAATAATTGCTGCTGCAAAGGACTATTTTACACATGTAGCATGCAATTAAAGTCTGTAACTTTGAAATACAGAAATTAAGTGAAGAGTTACAATGCAACTATAACAAAGTGAAAGAGGTAAACTTTCCCTCCGTTATTTCTGAATTTTAGTTGATGATGTCTCATCGCCCATCCGAGGACCTGGTGATGGCATGGAAACAGAGCAGACAGCTGAACCTGTGGAAGTAATCACTGGAGCCAACATCACGAACCATCACATCCACCACAGCCCACATAAAAAGACAGTCTCTTCCCTGAGTCCTGGCGTTCTGCAGCTAGGGAAAATACATGCTGATAAATCAGTGGAGATTGAAGCTGTTCGTATATTAGTCCCCAAAGCAGCTATCACCCATGTTGTTCCAACTAAAAATGCTAAGGTAGCTAAATCAGTGGGACATAAAGGAGACACATTCCATCAGTCAGATGGAGCTGCAGATCCCAAGAAAGAACAAATAGAGCTGAAAAATGCAATTGAAAAGCTAAAGAATTCAGAAAAGCGGTTGCTACAGGATAAAGAAGGTCTCTCTAATCAGTTGCGTATACAGACAGAGGTAAGAAATAAAAGGTATTTTCTCTTGCAGAGCTGAGCTGCTTTGGTTTATATAAGCGGTTTGTGAATGTGACCAAAGAGAACTACTGTGACACTCTAGCCTTGAAACAAATAGTTTCCCTTTTGAGCTTATCAGCTAAGATACAGAGTGGAAGTACATCTAAGTAATCCGGTACTACTTCTCTGACAACAGATGGAAAGAATCAAAGGCTTAAAACTGGGAGAAACACATTAGAGGGCTGCAGGAAAATGGATGTTTCATGAGGAAAGATTTTGCTCCTCAACTCAACTGCTAAGTGAAAATTGTTTTGCCATAGAAGGGGTGACTGTGATTTTCTACGTAATGTAATCTGTGGATGTCTTGTCTAATCCTTTATCTTACTGATTCAGGACTTGAATACTACTGAAGCTTTGTTTCTTGTAGCAGGCTTCTTCCTCTTTGGCCACTGTTAGAATTTAAATTAAAGAATGTGTTAAATGTGCATTAGTCTCAAATGGTTGTCCTCACTAGACTGGATTGTGAGGCTTAATATAGTCTGTGTTGGATGCATCCCATTATGGAAAGAGAAAAGCAATTTATTGTTAGCAATTTGCAATAACTTGCACTGCATTCTGGAAGTAGGAGGTGTTTCATTCTATATTGATAATTACAGGGCAGTCTGGTCTAATTCTAGGTGAATCGGGAGCTGAAGAAATTACTTGTTGCTTCTGTTGGGGATGATCTGCAGTATCACTTTGAACGGATGGCTCGTGAGAAAAATCAGCTAATCCTAGAAAATGAAGTCCTGGGCCGGAATATGTCTCAGTTGTCTGAACAATTGGAGCGCATGTCTATTCAATGTGATGTGTGGCGAAGCAAATTCCTAGCAAGCAGGTATTCCCTCTTACAGAGCTGTTAAAAGAGCACTCTCCTTCAGTCTCTTGTTGCATACGCCCGTTGCAGTGCCTGGCAATGTGCTTATATATGCAGCTATACTGACACCTGCTATGAAATTTGAGTATACAGAAAAGGTGCAAAGAAAATAAGTTCCTTGTAACTCTGAGCAGTTCTGCTTTTCAAAGGTAATACAGCGGGTCTTAAAACTCCTAAACCCTTAACTACAGTTCTTGTCAATGTAGCAAGAAAAGCTCTTTATTTTGATAGACTATGTGCAGTTTAGGGTTTACAAATGCCTTCCAGGACAGCTGTCTTGTCTTAAAGTTAACTAGCTTGATTTTCATCCCCACCCCCCAGTATCATATAGTCATCAGCTTGTGAAGCAGCTGATTTGGTTAAGAACTCTGCTTCTAGTGATTCAGGAATCTACTGGGAAAAGCAGCTCAGTATGGAAGAAAGAATGGGGTGATCTCTTCATTAAACACGGGTTGTGTTACTGCTAAGAATCCTACTGTTATTTCTGTAACTGTAAAATCTGGTGTGAATGTCAAAATCTCATTTGACAATGGATTAGACTTTTAACTTGCTAAGTGTAGTTGTCTTACCAGATCTGTAAATAGCGTTCTAGGATTTTTAATCTTCTATTGTACTCGGATATAACTGACTAAATTTTAATTATGATGCTTAATGCATATTACAAAAGACCTTACTGCTTGAAGGAAATGATAATAGAATACACTTTCCTTCCTTTAATTTGCTGGTCTTCAGAAGTTGCAGCATATTGAGGGAATGGTGAGTACTTGTGATAGTCCTCACTAGGCAAGAGTTACTATCCTAACTTAATTTGTTTTAGCGTTAATAGGAGATTGTTCTGAGGTGAGGGATGGGAGGCCCTAGCAATGTGTTTGAGTCACACCCTTCCATATTGTAACATTCTGGTTCATTGAGGTCTCAGATTTCTAACTGGTGGTTGCTTAAATGTCATTCTGGTTTTTGCATTTGCAGTATTGCAGGCATTTGAAATACTTGCTTGAGGGGTCAGTGCCAAGCCTCGTGGCATAGCAAAATGTGACAATTGTCTCGTTTGTAGCTCTTAAATGCTTCTTTCTGGTTCATGTAGCGTCTGGTTATTGCCCCAGAGGAAAGTGAAGTGGTGAATCAATCCAGTCTGTAGCCATAGCTGTCATCTTTTAGAGAGGAGTATGAAAAGATGTGACTACAGCATACTTGAGAACTGTGTTAGTAAAACAAAGTGTATTTGGCTTTTTATCTTGGGATCCTTGTCCACTATGTTCACTTACCCAAGGTATTCTGAAATACCTGTTACTAGATTTGTGTTGTGATAAGATTGTTTAAAGTGAACAAGTCAAAACGTAATCTTGCACTTGTGTTGACTGTAGTTGCACAGAAATTATTCTTAATATGTGTCCTTTGTAATTAGGTCAATACAGGCTTTGCCTGGGGGAGGGAAGCAAGAACAGCAGCTTAACCCTTAGTTTAAGCTGACAAATTATGGTCTGTAGTATAATAAAGGTGACTTTCAAACTGCTCACTTACACTACTGATTGGACGTTTCTTTCGCAGGGTTATGGCTGATGAGCTAACCAATACCAGAGCAATTCTTCAGCGTCAAACCAGGGATGCACAAAGTGCAATCCAGGACTTGCTGAATGAACGCGACCAGTTCCGTCAAGAGATGATTGATACACAGAAGTATGATTTTTCTAATCCAGCCTAGCTCTGTGCAAACTTCATTTCTGTCAGTTTATTCTAGGCCAGAAAAGAATCAAATAACTTTCTTCCATTCCAGTGACATTCACAAAAATCAGTTATGCTGATGGATAGTATGGTCACTTTTCAGTCTCAGAGCTGAAAGAGCCAAAGTAGCATTAATTCTTTCTTCATTCTCTGGAGCTGTGAGGTTTTAGGGGTAATATAATGTAGAACTGACATCCCTCATATCCTCAGGCTTTCTCTGTGTAATCACTTACTCTCTTGACTGCAAGTCTCCTCTGTGGCCTTCCAAAACATATACACCATCTTCTACCTGCATTTTAGTGATTAACCTGCCAGATGTCAAATAAGTTTTACCAGTATTAAAATACTGTGTTGCTGAGGCCAGGAGAATAGTCTGTTTGCATCCCTTTCCCCTCCCCGCCCTTTTTTTTTGTTGTTGTTGTTTAACATCCAGCTCGTGCAGTAAGTCTTGGGAAGGGACAATTCCTGTGAAGTATTCTGCATGCTGATAGTATAGAGTACAAAAAGCGCTAATAGTGCTTTTTTCCTTTCTGCACAGGCTGCTGGAGGAGCTGATGGTTTCTCTTCAGTGGGGGAGACAGCAGACATACTATCCTAGTGCCCAGCCTTACACTACAACAGAGCTAGCAGCTGTGAATTGTAAGCTAGCCAAAGCTGTAAGCTCACATCTTCTTGGAAATGTTGGCACCAACAGTCCAAAAAAGACTTCAACGGCTGTGGAGTTTTGCAGTACCCCTGCTGAGAAAATGGCTGAAATGGTAAGAACTCGTCGTACACCTCAATGTGTCAGTAGTCTTCTTTCCAGAAAGAAACACTTTACTTTGTGTTAACTATTTAATATATTGCCTTTTTAAAAAAACTATATGCAGGGAAAACATGCTGAATAGAGCTGTCTGTTTCCCTCATTTAACAACAACAATAAAACAAAAAAACACCAAAAAACACAAACCAAAAAAACCCTCAAAAACAAACAAAACTGGAAGAATAAGCAGAACAACATAAATAAGATGATACATACTGACTGTTTCCTTCTCTGTTCCTAGCATGACAAGTGACAGGGTCAAAATTTGTTTACAGTTAGTGTGTCAGGAGGAAGCCAACTGAAAATACTTAGCTGAATTTAAAATGTGAGTGGAAAAAGAAATTTAAGCAGGAATAAGTCATAACACCTCAGCAGTAGTCTCTGTTGCCCTAAAAACAAGTTCTGTTGGAAGTGGGTGGAAACGCAGAGAGAAGCTATATGATTATCTTTCAAGATAGGGTTCCACTGCAGGAAGCTTGATGTTTAAATAGCAAACTAGGCTGACAGTTTAGTCTGGAAGCAGTTGAGTTGAAGCAATAGTTGAGCAGCAGGAGGCTCACAGTGCTTAGTGATCTGTGGTGTTCTTGCCTGGGTTTGCTCAACTCTGCTAAAAAGATTGAATTTTTTTTTATTCTCAATAAAATCATAACTTGGATTTCTGGTGGACATACTTTATAAACAGTACTCAGTGTCTTTATATTGAGGGTCTGGATAGATTTAGTTTTCAACTTGGGGAAAAAAATTGAAAAATTGCTTTTGAGCAGAAATCCTTCCTAGCTGTTAAGGAAGGACAAAACCCATTAAACTGAATAATTTTTTTTTTCAGTCTCAATTTTTCCATCCTTAGGTGCTACGTGTACTGGATCCAGCTGCGCGTACAGAAACAGCGACAGAAGTTTCTTTTTCTGAGACTCCTCCATCCTCCTTCCTTTCCACAAAGAAAAGTATTGGAAGGTTTCACCCATATACAAGATACGAAGATGTAACTTTCAATTGTTGCAATCACTGTCAAGGAGAGCTGATAGCCCTTTAAAAACACAACCAATGCAACTGCACGTGCACAGTTTCTGAAGAGTTACACTAGTTGATGTTCAGCAGGCTTCCCTTTTTCCTATTTCTTTCCATAATGGGTGGGTTTAACATTGGAAGTTATGCAGTTTCTGCTTCTCTACCTTTTGAAGTTGGGATTCCTTAGCCTCTGGGCTACTTTACTACTTTTCAGTAAAAAGCTACTTATTTCTACAAAGGCAAGACCAAAAATGTATGCTGGTCCAAGCTGTAGAGCATAGAGATGCCCTTGACTATTTAAGGTTTACAGTCTTATAAGCAAATCCCAACAAATTCCTTTTTAGAGGAAGACAAAAGTGTAACTATACCAAAGTAAATGAAGTGCTGATAGGTTATGTTTAAAATAAATTTTAAACAAAAGGCAATGGAAAATGGTCAGTTCTGTGCATTTTTTTTTAATCTTAGCCAAGGCGACAAACTGTCCCCAAGTCTATGTTGAGCCTTTTAAATTTAGTAATAAAAAGGAATATGTGCAATGATTCTTTATAGCTGTAAGTTCTGCAAGTAAAGAGCATATGCAGTGTTGCAGCCCTCCTGGCAAGAAAGGGAGAACCTGAACGAACTCTAGCTATAATATATAAATAGTAACTGATTTTAAATTGATTCTGGGAAACTGTGCAGGGTAAGATTATTCTTGTGTTTCCGTAAAGCTAAAATAATGGCTTTTCCATCTGTTTCTGCTTCTGGCGTGAAACTGTTTCATAGCTGATCCTCAGCAAAGACAGACTGATACACCTCCTTTAGCACACAGTGTTGAAACCTGACAAGCGTTAGAGCTCTGTCCTTGCCCAAGGTCTTCCCAGCTGTTATGGGAAGCTGAAGATAAGCACTAAGTTTGCACAGGTGCTATTAAAAAAAAAAGTATTTTTTTACTTACATGATTTTATAATCTTGATGTGGGTTCAAAGAGAACTTTTAGTGGTTAATCTGCTAAATCCAAAGAAGCATATTTAAGTTGCAAAGGTAAAGAGGAAAGGTAGGAGGATGCAAATACATGTTTTAATTTCTTAGTTTCACTTCCAGATTTGTCATAAGTAGCTGTCTAGTTTGGAGAAACCTTTCTGAAATGGTTGCTTTCACCCAGTTTTCCTTTGAATCTCATACCATGATCAGAATATGTAAGTTGTTAGGTTCTTGCTGTTGCTGGCCATGCTTTGGTTCGCATGAAGAAAGCTACAATAAACTTTCTTTTCTTGCTTTCAGGTTGCAATTTTGGACTTTATACAGCTCTCTCTGACCTTGTGTTTTCTTTGCAGCATAAAAGAAACTGTGACATTGAACTGTAAACCCCTTCACGCTTCTGGTCTGAGGTAATGAACCAAGAAGCATTTATTTGTGGCTTACTACAATTAGGGAGATAGTGTGAACCTTTTCCAACTTCTCCCTGCATTTGCTTGCTGGACAAAAGAAGCATCTTTCCCTTGGTGTCAGGGGAAGGTAGAGGAGGGAGGAAGGCACCTGTTACTCGTGTTTCTCAGTAGCATGTGAAATTTTCATTTCACATCCATGCCCTTCATCTGTGCTGGCAAAAGCTGCAACACAGCACCCTCTGGTCAAACACCAGTGCTCTCTCAGTATGCCTATAACTATCTCCAGAATGGTAACGGAAAACTACAAATCACAGATTTGCTTTGTATCTACTACACTTCTGTGACACTACTTCCAGCAAATTATTTGAATGTGGAAAAATGTAAGAACGATGCCAGATCATGAAATGTGGTGGACACATAGCTGGACAGAATGCTTCTCATCTTCCACTAGTTTTATGATTTCATTAGTGGCCTCAGCATGTTCTCTGACGAGACCATTTAGCTGGGTACGGTGATGTAGTTTATTATAATTAGTTTAGCAAACATGAACATGTATACAAGGAATCCAGTTTCCTTTGTATCAGTAAAGGTCATAACTCTCACAACCTTTCCATGGAACTGAAAACTACTGAATATGACTCACAGACATAAGTTTCAAAAACTGTTGCGTGTTCACATACATGTTAGCCTTCAATGACTTCTTTCCCTGAACGAAAATAAAACAGTCCTCTGATCTAGCCAGAATTAAATAGAAAGTGGTACAAGAAACAACATTTTCCAACAACGTAACACCTTGTACAGTCTTCATCACAAGCAGCAACAAACAGCAATATAAATCCAGCAAAAATTCAACATAATAGCCTGCATCCAGGAATTCATGGTGGAGTTGAGTATAAAGTGCCTTTTAAAGACAGAAATGTGTATTTGCCACCCTCATACATAGATCTCACACTTATTTAGATTTGGTCAAACCAAGAGGATCCCTGAGTTATACATAAAAGCAGGCTTTTCAACAAAATCACAAATAAATAGATAGTAAAACCATTGTCAATGAAACTAATTATTAAACTTGCTTGAAAGCTTTAAAAACACCACAAAAAGTCAGTAGCTGTAAAGAGCAAAAGCTCAAGCTATAAAAATTAAGAGTGTTGCCATGAAGAACTCTGTGGTTACATCAAACTTTCAACTGTAATGGTCTGTGAAGCGAAAAGATTTTGGCTCTGAACTAATACAGTGGATGTTCTGCATCTGTTTTGCTCTTCTGGCTTCTAATCTAAGCTGCCTTGCTCGCTCTTTAGCAGCTAGTTCCTCTGCTCGTTTTTCTTCTCTCTTTCTTTTTAGCCATCTGTGGAAAGAGAAAGAGGATTAGAACTACTGACAGTTGCAATTGCAAGTTTTATGCCATCTGTTCAAAGGAGGCTTGCCCCCATTTAACTAGTCACCTTGTCCTGTAGGATCAAGTTAGGTGTCACGGCTCAGCCAGTCTAAAAGCCCACCATTCCTAAAGATAGGAAGCACCACTTTTCCATCCCAATTCTGCTGTTTCTGCACCCACACTTACCTCCCCCCTTTTGTTGAGGAGAAAAAAATAATTTTATAGGATGAACTTTCTGCTTGTTTAATGAACTGAATCAACCCAAGCCTGTTCCAGAACAGGCAAAAAGGGGTAAGGGAGTAGAATCTCCCTTTCTGAGCAGAAGTCAGTCACTATTTCAGCTCAGGTTCTGACAAGCAGTTTTGTAACAGTGAACCACCAACATCAAGGAATTAATTTATTTTTGCTAGGGTGTAAGTTTATGAGGGCATATTCATGAAGAAAAAAGCCCAAAACAAAAAGGACTTCAGCAGTAAAGATGTACCATAAAATAACCACAGTCTTAAGCTGATAGACTACAAAATTTTCAAGTATGATTCCCTAGGAATGACCCTACTCACTCTTTAAAGGCTCTGTTGCATTCCTCTGTTCTTGGAAAAAAAGCAATTCCTTCAGCTTGGCGTCTCAAAATTTCTATCTGTTTTTCTTTCATGTGTTCTTGGTGCTTTTTTTTAAGCCATAACTTGAAGGCTTCTTCTGGATTCCTGCTCCTCTCCTATTTAAAAAAAAAAAAGAAAAAAAAAAAAAAGACACATATATATACACACAAGGCTTATCATTAAATGACCTTTATATTAATCACACTATACTAATTTTTTCAACTCTGCTGGCATCTCCCATCCATGAAACATACCTTATAAGCAAAATCAAGCATATGTTAATCTGGCATGGAATACACATGAGCAAGCATTCAAAGCCATATGTTTTAAAAAATACTGAATTTAGCTTTTCAAGCCTATTGCTACAAGGCAGAGGAACTTCAGAACACAGCATCTGAATCTTCAGGTTTTGGTCAGATCACGTGCATTAACTGTTTGTCATCACGTTCTGATGGTAAGGAATACATTTCAAAGGGGGTTTGCTGCAGGGTTCAATCAAGTCATTCTCCTGATAAAAAAGAACATCACTGTATCTCCTGTGGTTTTATAGCTATTAAGTTCACAGATGCAGCTTCTGCACTGCAAGCCACCCTGCCAAGCAGAACAATCCTAAGCATGCAAGTCGATCTGACTCTTCAATGAAAACAATGTAACAAAAACATTTCCTATTACTGTAAGTTTTCATATGCTTAGCTAAAAATACAGGGTCAGAATTTGCTTTCCTATTTAACAAGAGTGCTGCAGATCCCAGTCCTACATTATGAAGATCTTACCTTGCTGTTCAAGTCTTCTAGCTCCTTTGCACGACGGATTCGCTTTTCTTCTTGCACTTGTTCTTTCTTCTTCTGTAACCAAGCTTTAAAAACCATCTCATTCTCTCTTCTCTTCTGTTCTTCTTGCTCCCTTTTCCTTTCTTCTTCCTTAAATGGAATGAAGAATGAATAAACGTAGCTTTTAAGAGAACCATCCTAATCTGTAAGGCCTTCATAGACAATAAGCAAGCCATTTGAATTAGACACAAAAGTACTGATGAAACAAGGAATATTCAAAGAGTCCATCATAGTTTATGCTACTTTTAGGAAGAAACGAGTTTGAGCACTTCTGTGGTTCATGTGACATTCAGATACTTTCAGTCTAATCCTTTTTGTGTGATTACCTCCGTTTCCATGATACATCACAACTTACAGACATTTCAGTAGCAACAGATGAAAAGACATTTAAAATTAAGCCTGCCCAGCATCTCTGACTGGCTTAAAATTGGTTCAAACTGGTGCATTTTAAAAAAGAATGCAGCTCTCGGGCCTGATGGACCACTAAACCTTCAAGGATATTTAACTACCTATGGACTGCAGGCACTACCTTATAAATAAGAGATTATTTTTTTTCCTAGACATAGAAGTTGTAATGTATTTATTTAAGGATTATTAATAGCTTAACACTTTTTTCAGGTTTACAAAATGAACTGATTTTTACAAAATTAAGAAAGGAGTGGAGGGTGGGGGGAGCGTTTGATTGCTTTTCAGCTAACAACCAGTATCTACAAGAGGGAGAAAGGTTTTCAAACAATGCTTTGGAAAGCTGATTAGGACATTTTACTAGGTTTTGACTCTCTGATGCGGAAGCTACAATTCCCACTCATTTCAACGCTCAGAGAAATCTGTTCTTCTTGTGAACAGATGATGTTCCTCCCACCTACACACAACTTTCAGACTATCCTCCAAATTTACGATTTGTAATTTACTAAAAGAAACCCTACCACGATGAAGCAGATAGATTCCAGCAATGTCAAGAAAAGTTTCATGCCAGTGGCATCCATGACAGAATGGAACTCAATTAAAGAATGAAGAAATAAGGTGTTACATTCTTACCTTTTCGTAAGTCAGCCAACAACAGAAGAGATTTAGCACACACTGTTAGGAAAATAACCTTCCTCACTTCCACCACACTACCTTTTACTTTAAATACGCAGAGTATGGTGTCAAGAGATCTAGTTGTGTGTGTACAAGGAAAACACATCAGTAACTCTTCACTTTTCGTACCCCTTGTTACTGGCCTAAGCCTCAGCAAACTCTTGAAATAAAGCTGGCTAGACCTATTTCCACAGATAGAAAGCAACCTTAGAAACTACTTAGCCAGCTTACTTAGAACATCGTGGCACAGAAGAATGGTAGATGCTTCATGCCTTTTTTACAGACCAACATAAGTTACCTTTTTGCAACTGTATTATCGTAATGCAAAGTGAAGAAAAACATCTTAAGTTTTTAAAATCTTTGTTGAAGATTTCTGAAGTTCCTGTTACAGCTGTCAGAGGCTGACTATTAAGTATTATTTTTTGCTGAATAAGGAGCTGAGAAAGAAAAGGGTTTTTTCCCCAGTAATATTTAAGATACTGATTTAATTTTCTAAAATAAAATTTGGGTGAGGTTTTTTTTCCCTCTCAATTACTGCCCTTTATAGATATAAGAAAAATAACCTCAGTACTGGAAATATTTTCTTCTTTTTGTCCTCTGTGGAGGGCCCAAGTAAAACCAAATAAGAAGGAAATGTAGTACGGATTAACAGAGAAAGGAGGAAAGAAAACCTGCTTTGCAAAAAACTGACTGAGAAAACTTACTACAAACTCACCCATGAAAAACCTTTACAGGAAAAAATATCCAGTTATATTATCAGTCAACATGAATTCACCTGCGCGCATGTTATATAAGCAACAAGGCATGGCACTTTCAAAGTGAGCTGTATCTTCCATACACGTTAAACACGTCCCTCTTTTCACAGTTCTCGTGGTCATTCTCCTGTGTAAATCTTACTTCATGACTGAACGCTCTCCCATATGATAACTGCCTATTACAGACTTCATCAGCACCCAAACATGCACCTGCATTACTGTGGTTAATTTAACTTCCTGCATTGCGGTATAATCTGTGGAGATGAGACACCATGTGCTACGTTCCAGTAAACAGTGGGCCTGTAATGACACCTAGGTAAAAACAGAGTCAATAAGCAAAAGCAGTAAGCACAATACAGCAGAAGGCAGCCTATTTATGAAGGATATATTAAATACTTAATTTCTCCTGTAAGCAAGGCATGATCCTATACCACTCTGTGAGGTTTTTTTTTCTTTTATTTCTTTTAAGGGAAGGAGTTTTGAAAGATTCTGTACAAATTCCAGAGAATTAATATTAGTAGTATTGTTATTGCTGCCTCTCTTGTAATGGAAAAATGGTGTGAATGCCCTGAACATGTGGTCTCTGTGAAGCAGAGGAACAGGATGGTCACTGTGATCTACTTGTTGCCTCTGTATCTTTACCTCTTTCCTCAGTTTTTCCTTCCTTTGTTCTAGCTGCTTCCGCAATTCTTTTTGTCTGGGAGAAAGACAGTAAGTGGTGCTTCTCACAGGCACATTTGCAGACTGTGCCCTCTGTGGAGTCTTCCGTTTTCCCAGACCTCTTGCAGCATTGATAGCAGAATTTGGACGACGCTTAGGGTTAGATGGAGGCTTAGGGAAATAGACACAGTCTTCACCACCACGAGAAAAAGAATGTGCTCCCGGTCTTGCTGGAGGCACTTCCTTCATTCGAGAGACAGTGCCAAAAGGACTGTAGTGTGAAGATTTTGGAGATGTATGTTGAGTTTCAACATCAGTAAAAGAAACACTTACTGGGGGCAAAAAGCCCTGGCTTTCAATATCACGTAAACTTAAGAGTTCAAACTTCCCATCTTTTTCAACTAGGATTTTGCCATCCTTCTTGTCCTCATCCTTGCCAGCATGTGGTGAAAGTGATGTGCTTTCCTGTCCCATTTCATTAGAAATACGCAACCGAGAGAGCCTATTTGAAACATCATCTCCTCTTGCAAGGTCAATTTTACAAACTTCAGCATCTTCTAGAGGAGGAACTTCAAGATCCACCAACTTATCCTTAAATTTTAATTTTCGCTCTCTGTTCTGATCCACAGGAGCCTGGTTCTCCAGCAGTTTGTTGGCTTCTTCAATCTTTTCCAAGATATAACGCTTTATTTCTTCATCCTCTTCCTCATCTAGTTCCTGCTGGTTCTCCAGCTTGGAATCCTGGACAGAGCTTTCACTATCAGTATCAGATACATGGTCCCCCTGCTTAATATCAGACCTGGATTCCAAACTTTCTTCACTGGAGGATCTCACTTTTGCATCTACATCTGCCTCTGACAGCTGCTCTGGATTTTCTTCCATTTCCTCATTGTCTTCCTCAAATTTGTCTGTAACTTTAACAACTTGTGCTTCAACGTGCTCTTCATTTTCTTCAGGATTCTAAAAAAAATTAAAATAAACTAGTCTATTCTCCAACAAAGAACAGTATCAGAGAAAGAGAAAAGAAACAGTGAGAGAAAAGAGCAGTACCAACTACCCTAAATCTAAAACAGGCTGTCAAATAGTGCATGTCATAACTAACAGCTTTTTTGGCACTAACAACTCTTGCAGTTTCTCAATGTTCACATCTGCACAAAGTTTAACTAACCATGGCTTGCGCGGTAAAGTCATCAGTGACAGCATACAAACAGAACAATGTGTGCTGCAAACACTGAAAGTAACCCAGAAGTACTTTTGAAGCAAACATTATTTTCAGTGAACACTGATTTTTCTGTTTTTAAGGCAATTGCAACGAAACTAACCAGTTCACTGAACTGTTTTTCACTATAATTCCAAATAACCTTCCTTGTCAAAATTCAGTGAATGTGCCTATCAAACCGTACTGAGTTTTGTGCTTATCATTCCAATCTAAATAAGACAACTAGTACTTAATTTAACAAATACCTCTCTTTCACCAAGGTTTTCTTTTTCTTCTTCATTAATTAGCCATTCGAGGTCTTTTTCAAAATCATCTTCATATTCTCCGCTTTCTGCTAAATCACCCATATCTGCTGGATCTCCTTGATCTTCCTTTTCACTCATTTTGGTGATGTGTTAGAGCAATACTACAAAAAGTAGAGGGGAAAAAAATTGTTTTAAAACTCTAGTGACACACAAATACAGCAACACACAAATATGTCTCTTGTGACATCCACATCAAACTTGTGAGCAGCATCAATATAACCATGTTAGACAATGCCACAGCACCTCAGGACTAAAGATCACCAGTGGTTTATAAACATGAATGGTTTTGGCTTTTCCAGCTCTGACTACTAGGGAAGGATCTGAGTCGAAGCAAACCAGGGTGACTTAATGTCTTGCAGTAAGTCTCTGACAGAGCTAAAACTAGTCCCCATGATCTTTTTGTCTCATGCTTGGACAAAGATACGGCTATTTTATGTTTGTTAGAAGTACTACAAGCTTTCATCGCTGCCAGGCGTGGTTTACATTGTTTTATATCTGTCTGGCCCATTTTGCTTTAAAGAAATCTTAACTTGTTTAAAGTTACATTGAAAAAATGCAGGATGCACAAGTCCTAGAAGACTTGCAAAAGCAACATGAAAGAATGAACTTGGTTATTCAGAAGTTCCTATTCTCTTTGTACTCTCTGCTGTAGGCTGGAAGGTGCCACTTCTAAGCATCTCTCTAGTAGGACAAATCCGTGTCATATACAACACACTGAAAGACCGTGACACAAGCATTAGCCTAGGGCAGCACAATACGGAATGGGAAAGTTAGCTCTGACCCTGGATAGCCCTAGAACAGCAAAACAGCTCTGCTGTGTGACCATCCTGCCTGGTCCTGGACTTCCCTATCTGTCCAAGCACTTTGTAATGCATTTTGTAAAAACCGTTCCATCCAGAAGATGTTGCTTAAATTCCTTCAAGCATTTGGTTTAAGTTCTGATGAGCATCTCCAAGTTCTCAGTTATTTTGGGGACACCAGCTCCACTTCTTAAAATGCTGCATTTCACGACTGACAAGAGTCCTACTCTTTTAGACTTCAAAATTTAGTCAAGATTTGTTTAAAAGGAAAAGATGGTGATAAAGCCAGGCACTTTTGTTGCAGAATTGTTTGTACAGAAACTCTGAGAAAAGCTCATCTTTTTTGTTTGATCCGTATTTTGTCCAAGAAAATCTGGTAATTTTTTGTTCCCAATTTACTTCATTTTATCTGTCACCACTAGAATCAGTCATTCACACTAGATGCCTCTAAGTTGAAATTTTCAAAGCTTGTTCAGACTGTTGCCTTGGCTTTCCACACCATTTCCACCATGTTCCTCCTGCACCTCTTCTCATACAACACCCAATGATTTTTTCTGGGAAATGCCCCTTCCTTCACAAACATTCTTGGTTCGGGTGACAACATGTACCTGGGTTCTTAAGGGAGGTTACTCTGCTGTAGTACATTTTCAGCACAAAAGAACTATTTCTTAAACTCAGCCTTGTGGTAAGTGGACACAAAAGCGACCGAGCTGAATTGTGCCTTTAACAGAACACATTCATGTCAGTCCGTGATACCCTACACAAATACCGAAAACTATTCCATATTATTTAGGATACGTGTAATGAACGGGAGCAGCATAAAAATCAGCCTCTTCTGTTGTAACACCAAGCAGCCACGAGTCAACAGCTAATTTCAGTTTAATGACCTTGTTCCAGAAAATCCTGCATCAGCGCCTATTGTATTTTACAAAGCAAAGATTCAAGCGCTTCAGCTTTAGCAGGGACCAAAGGCAATCAGGAAATCTCCAGCCTTCATTTCCACCTGCTGCTGGTCTGACTGGGGGTGCGCTGGGACCGAGCTGTGCAAAGCCGACGGCCGCCTGGTCGCGGTGCAGTTCTGCCAGGGCACAAAGGGGCACAGCGACGGGCGGCCGTTCGTACCGAGCCCCACGCACACCCAGACCCGCACAGCCCGGCTGCGGTGCGGAACGTTCCGTCCCACGCTGCAGGGCCGGTACCCGGGCGCGGCCCAGCCCCCGGCAGCGCCCGGCGGCGACGGCCACCGGCACCCGCGATCGCGCCGTAACGCACCGACGCCGGCCGTGCGCCTCCCGCGACGGGGCCGCCCCGGGATCGGCCGGCGGGTGCAGCCGCCGTTCGCCTCACCGGCCGTCCCTGCTTCCCCCGCTGCCCCGCTCACCGGGCCCCCCCCGCCCCGGTGCGCCCGTTGCCGCGGCAGCGGCCGCCCCCGCGCTCACCTCCCCGCAGCCTCGGACGGCGGCCCCCGAGGGCCAAACTCCTCTCCGCCGCGCCCGCACCTGGCCCTGCCGCCGGCGCCGAGGCAGCGGCGAGCGCGCTCGCGAGGCGGCACCGCCCCGTTGCCATGGAGACGGGCCCGGCGCCTCACCCCCCCCGCGCTTCCCGCCTTTGTCCCTGTGAGGGCGCAGGTCTGAGGCGGCGGGCGCTGCCGCCGCGCCATCCCAATTAACGCTCGGAAATTAACGGAGCGGGGGGGGAAGCCCCCAGCCGGGAGGGGCAGCAGCGCGGCTGGCGGCTTTCCCTGCCCAGCGACAAGCCTGATGATGCCGTTAAATTGTGCACCGGTTTGGGAGCAGCCCCGGCGTCGGCAGGCTTTGTGTTATTCACGCTCCGGCTGGTGATGAGCAGTCTAATCAAACCGACAGGTAGCAGCGTCAAAATCCGAGCTTTTGTTCATAGAGACAACGCCGCATCTCTAAAGAGACACCTCTCTGCATTAATCACACATTGTGCCTAGAGCTCTGAAATGTGAAAAGAAGAAAGAAAAGGATAAAAAAAAAAAAAAAAAAGGAAGAAAACCCGACAATAATTGAATTCCCTTATGGAAAAACGCCACCAAAACACACCTTAGGTTACCTCCTGGGCTGGGGCATCCGGCAGAGGGGTCAGGTGCCTCAGCAGAGCTGTGGCAGGAGGCAGCACATTGCAACCTGCTCCATGGAGGCCCAGACGAACCCAGAGGCCGCGGATGCTGTGCCCCTGCAATGAGCAGGCCCCACGGCAAGCTGTGTGGCCACCAGAGCTGCCATGGAGCGCACAGGGGGCTCCCCATGGGGCAGAGGCCTTTCTGCAAGGCGCTGGCTGTGGTGGCACTGGGCAGGGGCTGCCCCATTGCTGCAGCCCATCAGGGTCTTGCAGAGGGCAGTGCTGTGCTGCCCGGCCCCAGAGAAGCAATAGTGGTATTTGAACAGCTGGCTAAACACACTGATGACTTCGAAAAGGCTGCCAATAAACATGGTTGTTGGTGTTGCCACCAGTTACCGCAGAGAGCCACTGGCTTGACCCTGCTTGGTGTAGTCCAACAGGAAGCAGATACAGTTGCTCATTAGAAAAAAAACCATTTCCAAATGTCAGCTCATATCGCAGCTTCAACTCCCACCCCGCAGCACCAGCGCAAGGCCAAGGTACAGCCCACCCAGCGTTCAACATGCCTCTGCAGTCCCCTCAGCCCGGTGAGGGCAGCTCCGGGCAAGGGGAAGGGGCCCACGCTGCCAGCAGCCCCCCGAGGTGACCGAGGCTCATGCAGCACCACGTGGTGCTTCCCAGCACTGTGTTTTGGGGGATGACCCTCCTTGGCCCCACCGCCAGCACATGGGCCTGGGCAGGATGGCCCTCCCAGGGTGCAGGGAGGGAGGGAAGGAGTGAGTTGTCCTCGCTGGCAGCACTGACGTGGCACCTGTCACACTGTCCCCCACACAGCTGTGGCCCCCAGTTTGGAATACACTGGCCCAGCAAAGTGAAGGATGACACTCCACAAATGCACCAGAAGGCCACACATCGCAGAGGGCAACGCACTCCCTGCACTAAAAAGTTAATGCTAATCAAGGAAAGTAAAGGCAGTAAACAGCCATGAATAAATTTAGCCAGGGCTTTGATAGCTCTCAAAGTAACGCAGGTAGAGTTACACTTTCACTCAAAGTCATGTGGGGTAGAAAAGATAAACCGCTTCAAGGTGGGGTTCAGGAGATCTCTGAAGACATCTCTCATTGTAGGCCACATGCCACGGGAGGAGGTTGGGCTTCACGACCTTGGGGTTTCTGCTAATCCTACATCATACAGCAAGAAAGATAAATGGGTTTTGACAATGTTTCCAGTGGGTTGGAAGGGCTCCTGATACCTACCTGAGATAACACTCGGGTACCTGCTTGGCAATGGTTCCTGCTGTACCTAGAAAAACTTCAACCACTGACCTCACCCAGGGTCATGCAGTTGTTCCACTCAAAACAATATGCCGAACTTCTTCCACATGTCACACGCGGGTGGCTTTGACAAGTTCATAGCAGAGTGAAATAAAGACAACTGGGCACAATATCAAAACTTTTCGCTCTGCTTTTATCATAAGGCTATCTATC
Organism: Falco biarmicus; assembly: GCF_023638135.1. Classification (NCBI taxonomy): domain Eukaryota; kingdom Metazoa; phylum Chordata; class Aves; order Falconiformes; family Falconidae; genus Falco; species Falco biarmicus. Next base: position 85,587,929 of record NC_079292.1, read on the forward strand.
CTTCATCGTACAAGGCGGTACTACCCCTTTCATTCACAACAGATGACGCTTTATTCGACTAGTTAAAAATCAGCATGATTGTAAGACAAGGATTGGACCCCATTGTTGGAAGATCAAGCTGTGATGTTTGATAACAATAATTTAATGATACCTTACGGTCAATCTAAATTCATGCATACATTTATTAACTCGCATGTCATTAGATTTAGTTTTTCACATGTTCCCGTCTGTGAAGGAGCTACAGAACATGGTTATGAAAAAATGCAATGGAAACAACAGCTAAGCAATGCAGGTCTCCAAGGTCAGGCCCCGACACGTTGGTTGCTCTTTTCCATGTCCCTAATGCATCAGACACTGTGTTAAGGGAACACTGATTTGCGCAGAGCAAGTATATTTGACAGAGAAAGGCTGCATAACACCTCCACATCGCTATGTTAAACAAGCACCTTTGCGTAGGAAACAGTTGACACTGTCAAGAGCTGCTGGGTGCAGTGTCCAGAGCTCCCAGTCTCCTGCCCCTTCCATAACCGAAGTCCCTCTTTCCTTCCCAGCACACTCAGCTATGATCACACTGATAGAGAAGAAAATACAATCACTTTCACGCAAAGCCCTCCCCTTTCCCTGAGAGCACTGCCAGAGCAGCCGGCTGCTTCACAGGCACACAGCCACAGCACAGTTGAGTGTAACCCTGTCACGCCAGTGCTAGCCCGGGGGGACAGCAGTGGGTGCTGCCCCTGAAACAGCAGCCTCTGGCAACTCGGACTATTCCTCACTTTTTGGACTGAACAAGCCCAGCACCTGGCCTCTCCCCTTAACAGCGATCCTAAAGCCCAGCAGCTATACCGCATCTTACCAGCATCATAGCAAGCCCAGCGCAGGGCACACAGATTTGGTGGGAACACTCACCTCCAGCAGCCCCCAGCATTGACTGGAACAAAGAAACAGCCACAGCATCCCAGGCAGACACCCCAGCCGTCTGCAGTATTTATCTCATCTCCACCAAACCGCACCGTGTGCTGTACCGCTAATGCAGGAATTCAGCTCCCTGACAGCAGCTGGGTGTCTTTTCAGATCTCTTGGCTGTACACAGCGTGGCAGGAGGCAATGGGAGGAGCAAGGGGGATTGCCACAGTTCACATAAACCTGCTTCGCTCACAGGCAAGAGCAGCCTCAGGTTCCTTGGCACCTTTCGCCAGCACCAGAGACATGAAATGCTGGAATCCACCTTAAAGGGTAATGCTGTACCTGTATGAGGTACTAGTTACCTTCCTGTTGTATGCAGAGATTTTAATCCTCCACACTGCCGAGAAACTCTTCCTCACACACTGATTCCCGCATTCACTGAGGGAAGGCAAATAAATGAAATCCTGAGCAAACCTGACGTGCTGGCAGTCCTACCCCTCCTGCCTCAGCCATAAGGCTCTCAAGGACACACACCTAAGAAAGGCTCCCCCTTCCCTCTTGTTTGCGGTGTTGAGCAGAGGATTTGTCAGGCTACCACCCACACTGAACTCATCAAAGTGGCAGCAGATATACAGAGACCACTTCGCCCTCCAGCCCAGCCTTTACTATCAGGTACGAGCCATCTCTCCTAGAAGCACAAGACAAGGAGAGCTTTCCAAGGCTGTCAAAGGTGGGTGTGCCAGGATGGGGAGCGTACAACATTTCTTCCTTAAGGACTCAATTTTGTAATTAGGTCAACATCAATAGAAAGGTTCTCCTGCACGGCAAACACTCAGTGAGACTGATGCATCCTGAACAGGTTACCCTGCACCAGCGAGTTATCTTTTCCCTCACTGGACCAGTCTGTGTTGGAAATAGAGAGTAGTATTTCTGAACTGCTCAGCAATTGATGATCCTCAGTGCAAGACACTTGTGCAGAGTTCTGTAAACCTACCCAAAAGCCAACAACTATCAGCTTCTTGAAGACTTGTTTCTTTTTGCATGGTTTGTCCTGTATATTTTTCCCTCTTCATAACAAAGATGCTCAGAACAACCTGCAGCAGCAGCACTGTGGATTAGCAAGGTAACAAAATACAAAACAAACATTGGCCACACAGGATGCCTCAGAGTGTTTTTATTTAACAAAAATAGCTATTCATAGAAACCAACAATGTCAACATGTTCACAGAATTTCATAGGCATCAGTAACCATGTACAGCTCCAGTCAGGCTCTACAGTCAACCTCATCACAACAGCACAGCATAGGAACCTGAAAAACATCCAGGTGTGGCTTCCATACAATTAATGGGCCTGAAGACAGATGTGGTGTAGCACGCCTCTATTGCAGTTGGCACAGTTTCATTGCTTTGGTAGAAAAATCATTGTTATTGCTATAACTCATTTGTGGTTTTTTTTTTTTACTTGCTTTTAAATAACTGGGTTATTCCCCATCAAAGCTTTGTTCTCTGTATGAAAAACGTGATTAAAATTGAGCTGCTGCTTTTGGTTACTTGACACTAGTGCTGTAAACCCACTCCTTGTGCCTTGCTGCAACTGCCATCAGACCAAAGGACAGGACATGCCCTTTCTATCCTTCTCCCGGCACAGCTCATCAGCTGGCATTTCATAGCTTCAGTTTTTGTTTAAAAACAAACAATCAAACAAAAAACAGTAAAGAAAGGAATATATACATGGGTGGCTTCAAGTTTCCATTTCAGGATAAGGCAGTTAGGTTTACATGTGTAAGTGCCAGTACAGCTGAGCCCTTCTTTAGGGGGTTGTTTTAAGAGGCAGGCTGCAAGCACAGAGGAGCTCTGGGGGGTGGTCCCCTGAGCAGGCAGCACATCCCAAACACACTGATCCTTCACCTGGCAGCATGGTAAAGGTTGAGACTCACAGAAGCGATAAGAAAGGCTGCACCTGTCCCAGCCAGGAGAGAAACACCTTCCCAGCCCTGATGCTGTGAAGTCTCCATGGCACTAAAAGCAAGCAACGAACCGAAGCTGCTGCTTCGGGGTCTGACGGGAAGCAGCTCTAACCAGCAGAGAGAAGGCATGGAGGGAAGCACACGGCATTGCATCTTCTTCCTTGCCAGTTCTCCTGCACTTAGACTCACCACAACCTGCACAGCAATGGGGACAGTCCCCAGGCTATTTCCACAGTATACTACAGGTATCTGTTGCTGTGCTGGTCATGGTGCCTGAATATCCAGGTGCCCAAGCCCAGGACAACTCTGGGCAACTCCTTCCCAGTACTGAAGCAATTTGGAAAATAATAAATAAATTTAAAAACCAGCCATAAGGCAAGTCCCAAATTGCTTAGACTGGACAAAATAAAAGAACTGTCCACTCCAAACATTCATTGCCCTGTTTAGGTGGAAAGAAGAGGTAGAACTAGTGGACAGAGACCCACCAGAGGCATAAAGGCATTTTAAAATAAGGGGGAAAAACTGACACCAGAAATCAGCATTTTTCAAAGCCTCAGGCAGTCATCCTGGTAACTACCATACCTGAAGGTGTCACCAGAGTCGTGATTCTCCAAGGTCACAAATAGCAGCTTAAAATCCTGCAAGTCACCTTCCTTCTCAGTGCTATACTAACATCCACCACCCTACTGAAATAGCCCAGCCCCCAGGATTGTGAGGCAGGACTCCGATAATTGCAGGAATTTGCAGTCCTAAAGGACAAAGGCAGGTGTGTCCAAGGGTCCCTTGGATTAGTATTTTGTCTACTTAAACTCCCTCTAAAGCTTCCCCTGTGGATAACTGGCTAGCTGAAAAAGTTTACATAAACATAGTCCAGCTGGCTGAACAAAAATGCACATCGCTCTCAGCTTATCTGAAGTAAAGCAAAATACACTGTCTGTGGCTGTCCTTGTTACACAATAACAGGAAGATTTTGGTGGGAAAAGAATGTTGCAGGTGGGAACAGATAACTACAGAAGAGAAACTAGGGGCGGGCTTGGTATTTAGGCAACTAACCAATAATGAGCTTAACTTTTGTAATATGTATGAGCTAATTATAAGAAGGCATAAAAGGTGACTGTAAGAGACAATAAACGAAGTCTGCTGATCACTCATATTGAGTGACTGTGTCTTCCCTCCGTCGCAACATTCCCCTCCAGCTTTACAGTCCCTTGGGCACAGGCCTTCACAGCACAAGTAGCGCTGCCAATAGCCAATTCACCAGCATCACAAGTTGCCCCAGGACACAGTTAGGTTTTTTGGGAAGCACCATGATCAGCTATGGTAAAATTCTGGCAGCAGGGGTGACAGACAGGAATGACAGTAACAGTACAAGCAGCTCAAGGAAGCACATGCATATGCAGAAACCTAAGCGTACTAGTCCCCAAAATGGAGCATCCAGCATCACGGGGCAGCCACAGCGAGAGCCACACTGCAGAGCACAAGCCTAAGGCCACCTCCTGTCCCAGGCCCGGAGCTCGCCAGAGAGGTCTGTTAGTGTGCCCTCACTTCTGCCCCGCAGCAGCACCTCAGTGACAGAGACAGCAGCAGTTGACCAGACAATCACGAAGCTGCCTTTTCAATGGCAGCCTCCAGATGCACAGCCTTAGACTAAACCATCCCAGGGCTTTCATTCTTTGAGAAAATTTACTGTTCTTTGCTGCATATCCCATATATGCAACAGAAGAACAAAAGGCGTTTTAGAAAGAAGGTATTCATTCTTACTTAAGTAAGAGCTAATACATTTACCTTCTAAAATGTATAAATACAGACCAAATACCATTAAGGTGACTGCCTTGGGAAAAAAAGGCAGAGATTAAAAAACAGACCTATATCTTCATATGTAGCCACCAAGAGTCCTCACTTGGTGCACTACTGGCTTTCAGGAGATCTGCTTTGCATCGGCTCTTGTCTTCTATAAGCTCTTGTAATACTGTATATGCCACTGCCCAAGAACACCAGTGAGATGACCGCAAAGTAAGAGGCATAAATCATGAACTGCAGAGAAGGGGAATAAAAATAATAATAAAAAAGAAGCAGTTAAGTTAAATCAAGCAGTTATCAAATTTATAAGAAAATTAATACAAGAGCTCCTTTCCTCTTCTAAAATATCAGGAATCAGTGATTATTCCTCTGTCAAACCCTTGACCCAGAAACAGGTAGCTGAGGAGCTTTACAGCTTGGTTTACTTTCCTCCCTCCCATCAGTAGAGCTAAGAGAGGCTATCATACCTGGGTGAAGATGTCCAGCCCAAGCCCACTGGCATCCACAACAATCAAAGTGAGCAGAGTCTGAAGTGCTAAGGCAATGAAAGTATTGACCCCAAACACCAGGGCATACCGCTCCACGCTGAGATTTGTAGCAATCTGAAACCTGGAAAGAAATGCATGACCAGAAACTTAAAGACAGGGAAAGAGCCGGGAAATGTGAGAATAGGAGGAACAAGCTCTGGACAAGAAGACTATGCAACATGAAGAGTTACACAAACTGGTCCAGTATTTTCCACAGTTAAATTACTTTACACTGATAGTTTACTTTTCTAAATAGGATCATTACAGACTAGCATAGAATCTAAAAGAGACCCCGAGACACATGTAAAAAACTTTAAAAAAAAAAAAGCAACCAAGCCCCAAAGCACCACTCTGGGAGCTCTGTGAGTTTCAGTCTTACTGAAGCAGCCCCCCTGTCTGATGTAGCTAAAGGGTCTTGTCACACAGAGAAGATACAACATGCTCTGATCCCAGAGAGTTGTTGGTAATCTCAAAGTGTCAGCCTACTGCAGTGTGGTCCATAACCTCCCACATCCCTCTAACCAGAGCTCCTTCTGCAGTTACCAGCTTCAGCATCACCCCTCATATTGTACTTGGACTGTCTTGTTGCGATTATGCACATGTGGTTCAACAACAACTGTGTTTTCCTCCCCAAAATGAGAAACAACATTGAAGTTTTCCTCCTTAGAGGTTAGGAGAAGTTGACACTTCAACACAGGCAAATTGTTGTCCTCTTCTCATCTGTTAACACTTTGCTCCAGGCATGTTTATGAAAAACATTCTCCTGGCAAGCAGCACTGTCTAATATTTGGAAGCAGTCACTTTAGTGTCATAAGACTTTTAAGCTTGAGCAGACTATCAGCCAAATATATCTCTATGTCTCAGTTTCCAACCTGAATCACCACACCACACATAAGTTTGCAACAGATTTGTGGCAGGCAAGACTAGATACACGGAAAATACGCCAGCTTTCATACCAGTTGTAACCTTGAGAGCAATTTACATTAAAAGGATACTCACGTTGCTATCGTGATTAGCAGCATGTAGATAATTCTGAAGACAACATAGGATGCATAGCACACCCAGATATTCCGAACAGTGTCCATAATATATACAGCAGCAGCAATAAGAAAGGAGAACAGGGCAAGTGCCACTTCACCCCACATTGCCCAGGATGTTTTTATGTGACCCACAACAAACACTGCAACAGCTCCTGTGAGGGGAATGAAAGCATAACTGTTAGTAATTGGAACTAGAGCAAAGGAGCTGTATAGCCCCTAATAGCCAAACACAACTGAAGTGGAGGATACTCATGTGCACACCTCAGCAGCACTCCTTCCCGACCTCTCCCTCACCTGGAACCCTGCTGAAAACTCCCATTCTCTTTTACAGGAACAGGGGAGAAAAAAAAAAAAAAAAAAAAAAAAAGAAAACCAAAAGGTCCAAACGACAGCCCCAGGACTCAGACCTGACCACAGCCACTCAGTCCTCTGTGCCTGACTGTAGCAGTGTTGTTAGTTGGACTACAGAGAAATGCAAACCCCAGTTCTCAAAAGCACCCAGCTAATTATTTTGTGGTGCTTTAGCAGGTGTAGGAGGGAGGAAGACACTACCCACTTTGATACACAGCTGCTACAGCTCTTTCCCAGGAGGCAGAAAAAACTACATCTACTGTCATCTTCATGCTGGCCTGTAAGATTAAGAGCAGGGTCCCGATCCATGTCTCCCAGGATGCAGCCTGATTGCAAGCTACAATCAGGCACTGTTGATTGTGCAAGAGCCATCCTTTACAACCAGAACGGGTTTGTAACTCCTGCTGGATTTTATGAAGCGGGAGTGAGGAGAGACAATGGATCACAAGATGTAAAGTACATGATACTTCATGCAATTCAATGAGCAGACGAAGTGTGTTTCATGCACTATCACACCTGCAACTACTGAGAAGCTCAAATACATATTGCATTACAAGAAAATTCCCATTTGAAGTAGGCCTTGTTCTGCAAACAAGCCAAATAGCAACCAACAGCATAACAATGCTGCTGTACACAGCAAACAAGAGAGTGTACTGACAAAGCGAGATTTACTGGAGATCTGAGAAACAGGATTGTTTTCAGCATTTGACCACTGTACAGTAGCGCTACAGTGCAGCATCTAAGCTCTTTGCAGCCTTTAGCTGGCCTGCTGTCTTAGAAATCCTTCAAGCACATGAAGACTCCTTGTGTACCATCAGTGTGTACAAGCTTGTAACCCTGTCAGACCCTTGCATCAACCTTGCAGGCTAGTGAAGAAGGTAGCTATGCCAAGGGAAAGGCATTTATTTCTCCCCACTAAACTCTTATTTCTAATGCCTGCTGTGACACCACCCAACTGACATTCTGCTCTTTGAAAGCCTGGCTCCCACAGTAGCAAAACCCTGAGATGCAAAAAGCAGCCAAATCCTAGAGCCTTCTCTCTACTGTCTCAGCAATTCTGAAACATGGGAACAGACAGGACTCTCTGGGGATCTCATAGCAACTCATGAGTTTGTACTCCCCCTGTGTCTCAAGGTTATATCAGCCTGACACCCGATTATGACAAGATATACAATCCATGCCCTGCAATTAGACACCTACACTGATCCAGTGGTTTCACAACCCAGCCTGATAAAGGATTGCCACATTCCCAAGAAGGTGCAGGGATGCAGCTCAGCAGTCAGTTGACCTCACTAGAAGGAACAGTATTTATCTTGCCCAGGACAGGCAGCTGACAGTCACGAGTCACAACAGTCAACTTACTCTTCTGCAGGACAGCACAGGTACACGCAGGGATGGCAATAGCATCTTACACAAAGGTTGCCAAACATTGCTTGTAACTGAGCACAAAATGACCAAGAGCCAGGAAAATGGCAAATCAGATCTGGGATGCTGTGCTGGTTTTCACTGGGGCAGAGCTAATTTTTCTTCATAGTAGCTAGTACAGGGCTGTGGTTTGGATTTGAGCTGGAAACAGGGTCAGTAACACTGCCATATTTCAGTTACTGCTGAGCCATGCTTGCACTGAGTCTTTCTGCTTCCCACCCACCCCGGCAGCGAGCAGGCTGGGGGTGCACAAGAAGCTGGGAGGGCACACGGCTGGGACAGCTGACCCCAACTGCCCAAAGGGATCTCCCACACCATACGAGGCTCAGCATATAAAGCTGGGGGAAGAAGGAATGATGGCACTTGTCTTCCCAATAATTGTTGCACATGATGCAGCCCTGCTTTCCTGGAGATGGCTGAGCACCTGCCTGCCGATGGGAAGCAGTGAGTGAATTCCTCGTTTTGCTTTGTTGCGTGCCTAACTTTTGCTTTACCTATTAAACTGTCTTTATCTCAACCCATGAGTTTTCTTACTTTTACTCTTCTGATTCTCTCCCCCATCCCACTGGGGGGGAGCAAGCAAGCAGCTGGGTGGTGTTTAGTTTCCAGCTGGAGTTAAACCACAACAGTCCTTTTTGGCACCCAGCATGGGGCTCAAAGGGTTCAAGATAACAACCAATTTGATTGGAATATGCTAGACTGAGTTTATAGTTGTTATTGCTGTTTAGCTATTAATCACCAGGCTCCTGTGCTTGCATGGGGCTCACTTGCCTTAGTGTATACTAGAGTCTAGTGCTCATTAGTGACTGCTCGTTGCATTTGTTGCCCGCTGTACTGCCACATTGCTTATCTCCCTGTGCTGTGCCCGGGAACATTCTGATAACAGCCACGGTGACGTGCCGGGGCTGGCGGATGGCCAGGGCATGGCTGCTGCTTCTGTGCTGCTGTACTGGTCAGGCTGGAACTCCAGTCAAAGGGACTGTGACCTGTGGATGAGCCCACGCAGGAGCAGGACACCCCGAAGCGTCCGTGGCCGTGAATAAGCCCATGCCAGAGCAGGTACAGCTCAAAGTGTCTGTGGCCACGGTTATGTTTGTGCTGCAGCAGGTACAGCTCTGAAGGCGTTGTGCCCCATGGAAAAGGCCACACTGGAACAAGTGTGCCACAAAGCAACTGTGGCTGTGGATAAGTCTATACCATAGCAGGTATACCCTTGAAGAGATTATGGCTTACAGGTAAGGCTCCACTTGGAGCATGTACAACCCTAAGGGACTGATCTGGGATGCACCAGAAAAGGTATTTCTAGTAAAGGGAGAAGAGTGAACAGTACATCCTTCTACAAGTCTGAGGCCCCAATGAATAAAGCTCAGTGCAGCTTCAGTCATCCACCTTTAAAAAGGATTGCAACTCAAACTAGGTTTTATGCAAAGAGGGGCTAGTAAAATGGCAAAGTGAACAAAGAGCTTAACTTTACCAAAGAACAACTAGAAAAAACTTGGCTTCTTTGGCCCAGAGCAAAGATGTTTTGCTAAAATACAACCTTGGCATGACATCGGAGATAAATAAACCTCTCATTTATAAATTCAAACTGGAAATCAGAAATTAAAGCATTTGCACTAGCACCTAGGAAGTCAGGTCACTGGATGCTCATCCTTAACAGGTCCCTTCCATTCCTGTTACACACTTCAAGCTTTTAGTTGAGATTATTACTTCACTGAATTTCACTTATTCCAAGCAATGAATCTGTGTCAGCCAGAAGGATTTTTTGGTTCTGTCTTTCAAGCAGTTCAGGGACAGAGGCTAATTTAATTTGCTTTCAGAAAACATCACCCAAAATGATTCAACCATTTATAAAAATGACAGAGGAAAAAAATGAAAAAGGGAAACTAAAAAAATTCAGTTTTACATAAGTTTAGTGTCAAACATCTTTTCTTCAAGTAGGTCCATTGTTCACAGACCTTTAAAAATATATATAAAAAAAGAACCTTGATATCAAAGATGTTCATAATATTTGAAGAACACTTTTCTGGGAGTATTTCTGTTTGGCCACACTATGGGTATTCTTTCCCCTGGTAGCAATTTTCTCTTTCCTGGGACTAAGGCAGGATGGTAGAGGAAACCAAATTGAACAAGAAATATGAGCTACAGCAGCATGCTAGAGTGGAGGAGCAGTGTATGACAGAAATTATTTCTTAGCGAAAGCCTTCAGAACCAAGTTGCCAAGTTTCGAACCCAGCTAACAATAGGTGGTAGACCAGCTGTTAGAACTACAAAACAGCCACAGCTTCCCACTGAACTCCAACAGGGGGCTGGTGAGCATGCCCAAGGAAGTACTAGGCCTTCCTTGTTTGTGTACATTGGTTTCTTTTGTGCCCAAGTGATGTACACAGCAGATGGTGGAATGACAACGCCATCAAAGAAAGGGAACATACTGCAGCAACGCCTAGAAAGCCTCTGTAAGGGTATGTTAGCTATATTAAAAGGTATTGTCCTAGTTCTGGCAATTAGTATTAAACAACTTAACAAACAAATGTTTGTGTTGACTGACCTACCTGTCCCTTTCAAGTCAAGCACCTTCTTTCACCTTAATAGCTTTTCTGCCTAACCGTGCTGAAATGACTGTGTGTGGCTCACTACATGCTGCGCGTGTACAGGAACCCTTCATATGTTCCCTACGATCTCTGCCAGAGAAAAAAAAGCGACAAACCCACAGAACCCTTAGCCTGACTTTGAGTGGTTAAAACAAGCATAACTCCACTGACATAGTGACAGCCAAGGACACAGAGTCAGCCACATGCCTGGAACCTTCTGCCAAATTTTTCATAATGAAGGTTGACTTGGGAGGCTCCTTTAAACACGTATGTACTGGATTACCAGAATTAGGGCTGTGTGTAGCAACTAACTCAACACTGAGCACCATACCGGTGCATGTCACGGAAGAGTCACCCTGAATGCCATGATTGTGTCTCCTGCATACCTGGGGGAACACAAGACACTTCCAAACCATGCTCTGGTGACCTTGTGGGACGCTAGGCATTTCTCACAGCATACCAGGAGCTATGCCAGAAGCTTACCTAGCAGTGTCGAGGCTGCCTCCACAGCACCATTGTAGATCTCCGTGCTATGAGAAGGCAGCACCATCTCCCACAGGCCCTGAGCATAGTTGATGACCTGGAAGTAGCCGCAGGTGGACAGTGCCCACCACACTGACCAGCAGAACATGGTCTGGGAGGAGTAGCACTGGAGGAAGTCCTGCCAGAGATCTTTCAGCACCTTTATGATGTCTACTTTCTGCTCCTGCAGAGACTGGAGAAGGAAGAGGAAAGTAATGTTAAGGCTTTGTTTATAAATAGTTCACACTGCTCCACAAAAATCACCCCTTTCGAGTGGTCTGATCACTGGTGAGTGACAGTACCACTCTCGGACACAAACCTCCACAGAGTAATGAAAAAAAGCTTCTCCATCCCACAGTCTCAGTGGCTGGTCTCTGCCCAAACCAAGGCTGTCCCTTTACATGCAGAGGAAGGGTTCAGTCCCAGGCACCCACCTCTGGCTCTCTCAAGCAGAAAGCAGTAACCACTAGATGTTATAAGTACTGTGTGAGCAACTGAAGGGTACCAGGGAGAAGCGACACAGAACAGAACACAATACCCACTGTGACAAGACAGGATCAGAAGCCGGTCCCTCAAATCACACAGGCAAAAAGCATCACTGCCACTTTTAAGTTCTGATCCAAACAACCAAATTTGCTAGTGCAGTGAACGTGAAAGCCACCAGATTAGTATAGTCCCCACAAATAAGTCAATTTTCTTTAGTACTAGCATTCAGGGATTATAAATATTCAAAGAAGCAATCTCATTACGCCACACACTATGCCTGCTAATGTTCACCAAGGCTCTGAGAAGATGAGATGTTGCCTGCAGATCTTAAGAGAAACAGAAGCTACTTCCACCAGACGCTGCTATTGCAAATGACAGCTCCTGTATATACAAGTGCTCTGAAGAGCGGCATGAGATAAAAATGAAGCTTTCCCCTCGAAATCTTTCTAGAAAGAGCATGAAAGGGGCAGACGCATGAAGTGGCGTGAAAAAAAAAAGTTAATCGGTTCCAGCAACAGGGCATGACAACAAATGGAAGTTTTTACGTACAGGCTGTTACAGTCCTGTTCCTAACCACTTTATGCCAACAGCAGCAGAGGAAACAAGCATGTCTTTACTTTGTAGACAGAGCTACTGATTACATTTGCTGCATGCAAACACACACAGTCTTTCTAGACAGACAAGACCCTTCTTGAGTAAGTCAGAGCAGCAGTTACTTCATGTGAGACTGGGCAGGGCCCCCAAGGCCCACCCAGCATCTCTAGCCCCTGTGAACTTGGATCCCCTGCTGGGTAACATACAGCAGCACTGTCACTGAAGTGAGGTACAGATATTTCGGAGCAGTTTCTGGACAGCAGCAGCAACTTTGGGCTCTTGGCAGTACGCCCTTTCCCTGGGAGAATCATGCAGTGCATGCCTCGGAAAGACTATTCTCCATGCTCAATAAAACTCATTTTAAGGTGTTTCTACTAAAACCCCCTAAAGACCACAGCCTAGCTCTGTCCTGAACACCTTTTTTTTCCACCCCTCAAAGTCTCACTGATTTCTAAGCGTCATTATTAAACACCACACAGTCCTGCTGGTGCTTTGCCAAAACGCTTGCTCTACATGTGATTGCAATTCCTCCTAAGCCCAAGAGAACTGCCTGGGAAGAGGTATGCTCGTGGCAACGAGACCTTGGCAACATAAATCCCACACAGAAGGTTTCACACGGAGCTCAAGTTTAGGCACAGGAAAACTAGGGAAGGGAACAGTTACATACACTGCAAAAACTGATTTGGAACATTTAACCCAAGCATGTGCTTGATAAGCAAGAATGGCCCATCTGCCCTCCCAGCACCTGGCAGTGCTTCCTCAGTACCTTCTGTACAGCCTTTTGTTGATGCTCGTGAAATGTGGTTGCCGTTACCTTAGTAAGACGGACTACCCCCACACACCAGTGCTTAACAGCTTTTAGCATCTGATAAAACTAAACTCTGGAGAGTTATGCAAGTGTACTTGCTCCTTTTTTAAAGCTGTCGCCATTAGTTTGTAACCACCCTTGCTCTCGCAGGATGGGAGTAAGATAAGCAAGAGGGACGGTAAGTTATAGTAATACTGTAGTCATTATTGCACAGAATTTGTCTTGTTTAATAAAACCCTTCAGCATGCAAGTATAGCATGCATAAAAATACTTTTGCTCACACAAGATCGTGCTGGATGGGGCAGGATTAAGTCCCTGGAATGTTAATACCTTTAATTCCCAGCTGTAGCTAGAAGCAGCTGAAAGTGGCCCTGGATGCTGCCTCTACTTGCTAAGTGAAATACCCATTAGCTGACTAGACCAACAGCCATGCTTACCTTTTGGCTCGTTCTCAGAACGAGCACAACCTCCTCCTGACCGAGGAGAAAGGCTGAGCTCTTCCCCAGGGCTTCACATCCCCCTGCCATGACAGGCTCTCCGTATGCATGCTTTACCTGGAGCAGCACAACAGAAACTCACCTGACAGGCAACTACACACACGCATCAGGCCTCAAAACTAGAGGCTGCTTGCTCGCCACCTCACGGGACTCAGCACATCCTGCCACCAGACAAAGGCACCTGCACGCTTGTTTCCATAGAAGTGACTTTGTCAGAGGTTACACAGCCCACAGAAGCCACCAGTCAGGGTACGACCTTGGTGCTCTCAGAGCTGGATTAAGCTGTTATTACACACAGGTACTTCCTGCAATTCACTTCTATTCTGCCTATCTGTAACTAATCAATATCAGCCTGTAAGTGCTCTGAAGGACTACTGCAGTTTCCTTGATTGATCAGTTTCCTTCCAGGATCATAAGATAAAACCCAGTTACTACATTGCTTATTACTGCACAGCTTACACAACAGTTGAAGTAACAAGTATTTTCAAAACGCAAGTGCAGGAAGAACTACCTCTTTTCTGTAAGTCACAGAGTGCATCCAGAAGCACACACAGAATTTGGACAGACACAATTTTTAGTGCTCGAGAGATGTCCCTCGCTTTGTACCATTGAACAGCAATTTGATGCCCAGAGAACTTTAATCACTGCCTTGCAAGACACATGGAATAACTTCGGAGAAACTAAAGAGCAGCTTACCACGCTCCATCAGCAAAAGGAAGCCAGGAATAAATTTTCCTGTGCTGTGAATAAGGAAGTGGGATAAGCAAAGGGATACTATTTGCCATTGAATAGTACATCTCCACCGCTGCGTAGATATTATGCATGCATGACAACATCAGTATTGCATCTTCCCCTGCTGTAAACCCAGGGCACAACTCACCTGTTTCTCTGCTGAATGACCCTCCCTGTTCAAGGGAACTTTGGTCTCATCCTCCCAGCCAGGTGCCCTCTGCACATCAGGATGATCTTGGACAGCCGATCCATTTTTACAGTCCATGACCTTCATTTCCCAACCGAGCTGCTGACTTGGGACATGGTGGAAGAAAAGACTTTTCTGTGGCATCGGCAGAAACCACGCTGTACCAAAGGCAATGGATATGCTGGTTAAGGAAATAACATTCAAGCTGAAGAGGGACCATCCTGCCACTGACACAAGGATCTGCCCGGACACTGAGCCCACCGTATAGCCCACCAGGGTGGCACTCCGGCAGTAGCTGGTGACCTTCTGGTACAGATTGACATCGACGACGCTGTAGATGTAGGAGTAATAGGCAATGTCGGTGGCAGTCCCCATCCCGTAGAAAAACTCGAGGAACTGGATGGGCCGCAGCCCCTCGGCGTACAGCAGCATGAACCAGGTGACGATGAGGCTCAGGCCCTGCAGCAGGACCACGGGCTTGTACCGCAGGTAGTCGGTGGCCAGGAACACCGGGAACAGCAGCGCCAGGTAGGAGTACGTCCACACCGGGTAAATCTCATTGAACACCTGGGAAGGGGAGGAAAAGACGGCGGTAACCCCCAGCACCCGCGCACCGCGAGCAAAGCGCGGACACAGGCACCCAGGCGGGGCCGGGGGGGGCGGGGGCCGGGCCGCGGTACCTGGCTCTCGGTGAGGTTTTTGGGCGGCCCCAGCAGGTACCGGGTGAGGAAGGGCTCCGAGGGCCGCACGCTGCAGAAGAAGCCGTAGGCGCACAGCAGCGCCGTAGGCAGCGCCCAGCAGCACCCGCCGCCGCCGCCGCCGGCCCGGGCAGAGCGCCGCGCCAGCCGGTCCCCACGCGGCCCCGCCATGCCAGGCAGGGGCCGGCCCGGAGCGCAGCGGCGGCCGCGGGCACGGCCCGGGTCACCTCGCGCCGCCTCCCCCCAAAGGCACCGCTGCGCTTAAGCGCCATTCGCCGGCGGGCGGGAGGCGGGGCTCTGTGCTGCTTTCTGACTGGGCGCCACCCCCTCGCTCGGCGAGGCCGGCCAATGGGGAGCTGCGGGGCGGGAGAGGGGCCCACGTGCGCGGAGGGCGGGGCCGTGGCCCGCCCGCCCCCCGCCGCCCCGGCGGTGCCGCGGGCCTGTGAGGGGAGCCGGCGGCGGGGGCACCGGGGGCGCCGGGAGGCCGCGGGGGAAGGGGCGGCGTGTTCGGCGGGTTGCGACAGGCGTTCAGCGGGGCCGCGGAGAGCGGGGCTGGCACCGCGCGTGTGGGCGCAGGAGGAGGCGGGCAGCTGGCCGAGCCTTGGGCACTGCTGAGCCCCCCGCGGGTCAGTCTCCCCGCAGAGCCCCTCATCGCCCGGTTCCCCGAGGCAGGGACGAGCCTTTCCTGGAATCCGTCTCACGGAGGAGACCCCTGCCCGCTGTGCTGTGCGGGTCGCTCCTCCCCGGCCCAACGGCCTGCCGCTCCGCCGCTTCTTCCCTGCAGCCAGGTAGGAGCTGGATCCGCTCCTGGGCTTTGACACAAGCTTCACCGTGTCGTCCAGCCAAAAGAAATGTTAGACAAGAGGGGAAAATAAAACTGTTACATTCAGAATAGTTACCTACGGCGTCATTACATTCAGAATAATTACCTACGGCTTCGCCCAGAACTACTATTCTTAAAGCTTTGGCAATCCTCCTCTAAGCTATTTGCTGTTCTGCTACTCGGTCTATCCCACATTGTCTTTCCATGGACCTGCCTTGCCTCTCCCTGTGCCCTGCTCCCTCGACCTCCACTGCCAGGGCTTCCTACGCCGTCCCTACCCTTGCGTCTCCAAACTGGCTGATGCCATTGAAGGTTCGTACCGGGGGTCAGGCCCCCCACCTGTGCGATGGTCCGTCCTGCCTCCTAGCTGGGGTCGCTGCTCCAGGCAGTAAAACGAAACCCTCCGAAGGCATCTGGCTATACACAGTTGGCCGGGTGTAGTGAAAATTATTAAATTGATTACTGCTTATGATAAAGTCTTTGCCTTTAATTAGGAATTGTTTAACTTAGACGGGGAGCTCAGGGAGCTCAAGGACAACATTAATGAACAGCTGGTGTTGGTCCTGAGCCCCCTGAACAGGCAGGCTGTGAGCAGGACCATCAGACAATAAATACTGCGTGCAGCTGTGTCATGACAGTAACTCCACCACGCTCGGGCATCTGGCCAACATCCCTGGCCTGTGTGGAGCTTATGGATTGTGAGACAATGCATGCCAAAGTTGACATACACTAGGTATGTAAACTATTTTTGTTTTTCACTGAGTATAAAGGCAGGCAAGCTCTGGGCTTGGCCAGAAGCCTCACCTACGGGTGGATGCGCTGCGTAGGAATTGTCCCAGTTACTGAGAGACTCCTGCCGCTGGCTGCAACGGGGCTTCCCAGCCCAAGTGTGGGCCTGGATGATGTTAAGGTGGTAATTGGTGATGTATCCTTTTCTTAGTCTCTGTAATGCTTTGCAGTAATGATTTGATGCTTTGCTCCTATTGCTTTTTTATCATATTGTGCATAATAACTAGCACTTTTATCATATTGCATGCTATTTTCCTTTATTATACTGTAATATAATAAATTGCATTTATTCTTATATTTGATTTGGAGTTCATTTTTGCTTGGTATCCAGTCAACCAGCAAAACAGTGGGCAAGAACAGGTTCCTCTCAGCCCCAGAACCAATTCCTTGAACTTCAGAATTTTATTATTATCACCATTATCATAGTTTAATAAACACAGCTACAAAAGGTAAAGTGCAGCTAAACATTTAGGTCCTGTATCATCTGGCATTGGTGGTTTGCTGCTTTCTGGCTATCTTCTGGGTCTAGCAAAATTTCCTTTCAGTTGTTCTCAAGCCGTTGCTCCTCAGCATCTCCATGTTCTGTTTTGTTTGCAGGTTTATTAAAAAAAAAAGAAAAAAAAGAAAAAAAAATAGAAGAATTGCCATTCCACCACAATTTAGCTTGAAGCAAAACTCTAAATAGAAAGATTCAGCTCCTGTTAATACTGCCATCCATCTCAACCATTTGCAAGGCATTGCTGATCTCTTAAAATAACACGGTTAGAGTGAAATGAGCTGAAACAATGAGTGATGAGCAAGTTGCCATGGGGAAGTGAACAGAAACGCACAGTTCCCTCTCACTTAGCTCTTAGCAGCCCCTCTGTTCTGCTGGCACGTGGCTCAGTAGCAGGTAATAAAAGATATGGCCTGATAGCATGAGGTGTAGTGCATCCTCTTTCCAATCTGGGTTATCGCTTCATGCCAAGCAGAGGTGGGAGGAAAAAATAGAACCTTGGAGTTCCCATGGTGCGCCCTGCCTAGGGGCAGCAGCTCCCACAACTTCCAGGCTGCTCATAGGATCTGGTGGGTGGCTTCGGTCCTTTCCAAAGCAGCAGTCCCTAGAGCTGTACCACTGGAGCTCAGCTGCTGTTTCCAGGGAATTGGCAGGGGTAGAGGGAGTTACGTCAGCTCAACCTGTCTCCTTGAAGCAGTAGAGTCAGGCAACCTAGATTTCTTTTCCAAAAACTGCATAAGAAAAAGAACTTGAAAAGTTCTGATTTAAATACTCCAGGTTTTCTCAGGGTTTCTTTTGTTCTCAAAAGAGCTTGCCTTGTTTGTTTTCACAGAATATTTTCAGCCTTTGGATACAAGATAAAATTTTATTCCCTGAATTTCAACTTCTGTCTTTCATTCCCTAGACTTCCTCACTATTTTCTCTTTCCATCTTGCCATTCTACTAAAAAAAGTAAGGCAAGGTTAAAGATGTTTGGTAGCAAAGAAAAACCTGAAAACTTCCAGTATTTTTTCCAAGAGGGAAGACATAAGCTGTTGAAGGTATGGTTTCCTTACTTAAGCTTACCTTCCTTTCTCAACAAACACACACCTTTTTCAGTGGAAAAAAGGAGAAATAGGAAGCTTAAAAATAAATTTATAGGAATGGGGAAAAATTCCTACCCTTCAACTGTATTTTTTTTAATTCCAAAAGCAAAATAACCTTATAATATATGTTAGCATTAAACAATGTCTGGTTTAATCCCTAAGCTATGTGCTTGTTCATTTCTAGCTTCCCAGGTGGGTAATGTGAAGACTGTTTTGAAAATCACCACATTACACACAGGATAAAACCATTTTCCAGAGAAAATCATTCTCTTACCAGAAAGATTTGACCAATTTGAGTGATTGCTATTATTCTGAACACTTCCACGTAAATAATATTACATGAAAAGAATTATAAAATCTTTCAAGACCGTAACAGTTAGTGGCAAGTGTGACAGAGAGGTACCACCTGCACGTGTCATCCAACCCGACTAAGTGATAGTTGCAGCTTGGATGCACGGTGTGATGGCTGCCCTTTACAGACAGAACTCTGGCTTCTACATCTGAACAGTTCCCAGTGAGTAACATGTTTTATGCCGCCACGTAGCTCATGCAGTAGTATTGGACATAACCCTTCTGTGCTGGGTTTCACTCAGAACTGCCTTCGGAGCTTATGAGTTTCCTCAAACAACCTCTTTATCAGAAGCCTCACCTTCATACAAAGGGTCGTTGTACACTAGAAGGCTGTCTTGCCGGCTGTGTTTTCCTGCTCCTCTGTTGCACAAGGGAAGCTTGAAACCTGTCTGTACTTACCCAGAACTCTTCAGATTTTCAGATCAATCTCAGAAATTGCTGCTGGCACTTTGGAAGAAAAGGATCACACCAAGCCCTTGTGGCTGGGGATGCTTGATTCAGCATGAGATCCAAGCAACTCATGTGAATGCATGTCCGTCTCAGAGGCAACAACTTTTAAGGTCACAGCTTATCCACATGTGGTGGGTTGGTCATGGCTGAATGCCACGTGCCCACCAAGCCACTCTATCAGTCCCCTCCTCAACAGAATGGGGGGCAGAAAAGATGGAACAAAGCCTTGTGGGTCAAGATTCAAGGCAGTTTAATGAAGCAATAGCAAAAGTTGTGTGCATGGAAGCAAAGGAAAACAGAAGATGTTATTCTCTGCTTCCCATCAGCAGGCAATGGTCAGCCACTTCCCGGGAAGCAGGGCTTTGGTACGCATAGCGGTTGCTCTGGAAGACAAACGTAAATAAAGAATGTCCCCGGCTCCTCCTCCTTTCTCTTAGCTTTTGTACCTGAGCAGACGTCAACTGGTAGGGAATATTCCGTTGGGCACTTTGGGTCAGCTGTCCTGGCCAACTTGCCCACCCCCAGCCCACGGGTGAGGGGGGCGGGGGGAGGTTGGAGATACAGCCTTGGTGCTGCGCGCGCGATGCTCAGCAGCAGCCAAAACACTGGGGTGTGATCACCACCTTTCTACTACCGATACAAGCACAGCGCTGTGAGGGCTGTGATGGGGCTCAGCCAAACCCAATACACCACACCATAAACTCTGACTGGTTTCACCCACAAATGCACCAGAGGGGGGTATTGTTAGCCAGTTTTGGCCTGCAGTTTAATGTGGAGGAATTTATAAAATCTATGTGCAAGAAAAGTTCTTTTAAAGTCTTGCCAAGTCGTTTGGAGAAAAGTTTCTGCAAGTTAAAAACTTTCTGTGCTCTGGTGAAGCCATTCTTCAGAATCATTTCTCAGTATGCAAGAGCACTAAGGCAGTACAAATATTTCAGAAACTCTCCAGAAGGAGGGAATAAAACAGATTTCTCTTTTGCTGAGCGTGGAAGAAACAAAGGCACATCAATGTGAGAAAAGGCAGCAACTGATTTCTTTGTTTTTATGGTTTTGGCCTTTGCAATTGATTTGGGGAAATAGACTCTATTAACTAGTATATATGTAGGAAAGAAACAGAAGCAGTGAGAACAAAGAAGCCAAATTATTTCTGAAACGAGGCTTGATTGGTTTAGAACAAAGCCTATAGATTGTAGCTATGTGTAAGAATGGAAGACTGGATACAGCCTTGAAGGTCTGTGTCTCCTAGTTCCCCTGCCCCGATCCTTTGACAATTTGGGGCTCTGAACAGGACACTTAGAAGTATTATGCAGCCATGTAGGGTTAATTTAGAAGCTTTGGCACTGATTATTTTATTTAGCTAGTATGCCTTCACTTCTGTTACTTCTTATTCTCCAAGGGCTTGTTAGTTCCAGACTTTAAAGATGTCACCCACTGAGTAAGTATGAGCCCAGGTTCAAGATGACAGCCCTGTCCTGCAAGCACGGAGCATGTGTCTCCCTGGCATCAAAACCAGTGGAACAAGGCAATTGCTCTGGAGGGAAGAATACAGTGTTTTCCCATATCGGGACCTCACATAGCAAATTACTGTTTTTAAAAAAGCCTTAAGACAGACAACAGAATTGACTCAGCTTCTTGATCCCTTCTTCTTAATTCCTTAAAATTCCTTCCCCTCATAAAAATAAAGATGTATAAATTCTGCTAGGATATTCTTTGAATGGCATGACTTTTTTTTTGGAGCTATTCTGCAGCCATTCCTGTTTTCTGAGAGCAAGAAAACACTCAGGGGTACGTTGTAACTGTCTTTTAGAGAGGTGAAGGGAAGGTCATTGACAGTCATTGTCATAAATACATTGCTATAATCTGATCAACTGTCCTCGCCCTGTGAGAAAAGGTCCCTTGCTAAAGGAATGCAACGGCTCTTCTCTGTAGCACGGACAGAGCGTATTTTCTGCTTCTCTTTTACTATACACAATTTGGAAGTCCAAGGTATTTTCATACTCTAGTTTGGGGGTCCTCAAACTTTTTAAGCAGGGGGCCGGCGCGCGGATGAAGTGGCAGGCAGCCATCTGCGGCTGCTTGGTTTCCCCGCCAACCCCCGGCGGGGTGTGTATGTGTGTGTGTGTTCTGTAAATACCCGGGGCCCAGACTGAGGACCCTGGGGGGCCGTTTGAGGACCCCTGCTCTAGTTCAACACAAATTCACCTTTTCCATTTTTGTCAGACTTCACTGTTTTCACCTATAGTTCACACCTTGACACCCACCCATTCCACCACATCTCCCCCACTGCTGCCTTCGTTACCTCTAGTTCCATACATGCTAGATCTTGCGTTCCACAAGACTGGTAAACCAGGTATGTCCTGAAAGCCGTGCACTGGGGGAAAGAAAGCAGCACTGCGGTTTGCTGGAACACAGCTGATACAGAAGTCAGTGTAAAATCCAAGCTATCTGCCTCCTGCGGGAGCCTTAGGACAAACAGCAGCCATCTCTGCAAAGCACAGGAGTTGGTAGCAGGCGAGTTGCTACCAAAAGGCTCTGGCAGAGAGCTTCCCTTACGTCCCGCACACCACGGCAGGCTCTGCACTTGGCACAATGCAGGCTGAAGCACATAGCTGTTGGAAATAAGGCATTTATGGCTGAATTTGTGGAATCCCTTGCCACAGAGTATCAGACTATCTCTCGGTCTAAGATGGATCACGTTGTACGGCATTACACATTTACATTACGGACATAGCAATTAAAAAATGTTTTGCAGTCAGCTACATGGGGAAAAAAATGGAAAAGTCACTTAAGTCTGCTACAAATGGGGACACTGGTGGACAAATTTTCATGGGAAGTGCCAAAAGAGAGTACAACAGTGGTGTTACAAAGAAAAGCAAGCAGTGGATCAAGTAGACTTAGAAGAAACATACCCTATACTTTTATTAAATGTAGAAGCACATGGGTTGGCCTGAATTACTTGGTGCTTTTAGACATATCTAGGCCACAGTGGGCTTAACGAGTGTTGCTCCCATTAGGAATGGTGTTACAGATGTGCCCAGGAACCCTGAGAATGATCCCATGGCCTGTTTTGGAGAGTGCTGTACAAACATTCAAGAAGATGGAGTCCCTACCTGGAGGAGATTATTGTAATTAGAGCATGAGGCAAGTACTGGGTGTAACAAACAAACGGAGAACGGGGTGCAGTAATGATAGGAAAGTGTAGGTGGATAAACTCGTTATGATGTACAGCTAGCACGAATAAACATAACAAAACAAAATGTAGGAGTGAGAGCAAGAAGAGGAATATTTAATGCTGATCGAGTGGAATGACTGACTCATATGAAACGGCAATAGGCCACCCCAGCGCAGTGTTGCATCTCATTTCTATGGTGCTAAATAGTAACATATTAATAAACAGCCTTCCCGTATGTGGGCATGGGCACAGCCTTTACCTTCCTCCCTCAGGTACATGTCCAAAAAATCTTTTCCCATCCTGAAAGATACCTCATGAGCATCAGTGCTTGTGAAGTTGCAAGCCCTCTTTATCCTTCTTAGCACAGTCCTAAAATTTTGATCAACCCACCGGTGTTCGTGGCCATTTCAGGGCGTGCTGGAGGGTGCATAAAAGGTTGGGTATTTGTCTGGAGTCTTGACCAGATTCCCACTTGATACTTTTTCTGTAGTGTTCTCCTGGCACTTCACACGGGCATACCTTTGTCATGCACGCTCACTGACGGCTCTGAAGTGCCCCAACGCCCACATTCACCTTTGCATCTATGTCGATAGCCAGCTCAGGAGGTCTCTGAGAGAGCAAACACAGAAACACCATCTGCATTGACTTTAACCCATGGGTAATATTCAGCTTTATGTCTTCATTACGCTTTGCTGTGCCAGTGGCGTGGAGGGAACCTCCCAGTTTGCAAACGCCTGGCAATCTTGGTGAAGGCAGGCTGGCTCAGCTTCAGTCCGGCTACCCCTGCAGTACAGCTGTTACGGTCGGAATTACCAGCAGAAAAACTGGCAAAAGCAGAGGTTACATCTACTCTCCAAGCAAGAGGCGTGCTTGCTGATTCATATACGCCTGCCTGCATCAGCTTGAGACCTCACAGGGCAGCCTGTACAAACCTGTCTGAATGCTGGCCGAATACATCAGGGTCTGAAGAAAGTACGGTGGTGCTGCTGTCAGCAACAACTTCAGAGCTGCTCAGCTGTCTTTACTTCCACTTCCTTTCACCTCCCTTCCAGTCCAAGCGCAGACACAACCAGTTTCACAACTTCTGTGTGAAGGAGTACAGCTACCACCTCTGGAAAGCAAAAGGAAGCAGGTTTCTACTGAGTAAAGCATGAGACCATGCACAGCCGTCTGCACTGTTGTCATCTGCAGATGGTCAGCTTCGGGCACTCTGAGGCCTCCTGGAAGCTGGAACAAGCTTTGGAGGGCAGCAACTCCGTTATAAGGAGACTAAGGTGGTTAACTGTGGACCTTTCGATCGAAAGGCTAGCTGAAAGCAGCCAGCCGGGTTTGCGAGTGAAGAAATTACTGGCCAGATGGGAATACTCTGAACCCTGGCACCACATTTCTCCCTCAGTCTGAAAGAGCTTGTGTTTGCCAGCTGCCACGCTGTGATATGCATCTTCATTCCTTAGTTTGAGAAAACTGCAGGATTTCTTTCTCTTCTTGTGTGTTATTTGCAAATAATTTCAGTGTATGCAGGACTTCATGCCACAGCGTGTAAAAGGCTGTGCAAGACTGACTGACATAACTATCAATTTGCAAAAGCCTTGGCAGATTAAATCTAAGTTGGTTGCTTCATAAAATTGATAGTTCTTTGTTTTCCAGTCATCTGTGGGCTCACTCAACATCGCTTACCTTTGGTTTGGCAGATCTGGTACAGGTGTGTTTTCACATCTTCCTTGCTGTGAACACGGACCAAGAATTTGCCCCCCCTCATTTGCTTTTGGAAATACTTTCATGCACCTGCTCTGGCTGGGGTAGAGTTACTTTTCTTCACAGCAGCCCGTGTAGCGCCATGCTTGTGACTAAAACCGGGCTGGTAACACACCGATGTTTGGGCTGTTGCTGAACAGTGATTGCACAGCGTCAAGGCCTTTTCTTTTTCACACCCTGCCCCAGCAGCGAGCAGGCTGGGGGTGACCAGAGGCTGGGAGAGGACACAGGGGGGTCAGCAGACCCAAGGGATATCCCACACCATATGACACCATGTCCAGCGAGAAAAACTGGGGGAAAGGAGGAAAAGGAAGGAGGGGATGTTCAGAGTCATGGTGTTTGTCTTCCCAAGTAACTGTTTGGTGTGTCGAGGCCCTGCTTGCCAGGAAGTGGCTGAACACCTGCCTGCTGATGGGAAGCAGCAAATTAATTCCTTATTTTGCTTTGCTTACACATGTACCCTTGCTTCACTTATTAAACTGCTTTTGCATCAACCCACAAGTTGGTTTTTTTTTTTTTGCTTTTGCCCTTCCAGTCCTCCCCCCCACCTTGGGGGCGGGGGGTGAGTGAGTGACTGACTGGGGGCCTGGCTGCCAGCTGCGGTCAACCCACCACAGTCCTTTTTGGTGTCCAGCGTGCGGTAAGAGGACTTTGAGACAACAACATCTGATCGGAGCGCGGTAGGTAGAATTTATAGCTGTTAATTAGCAGGGTCCTGTGCTTGCTTGCTTTAATGTATATTGGAATCTGGTGCTTGTTAGTGGCTGCTTTGGACTTTCGCTGTTTATTGTAGCACTTATCATCTTACCAGGCTGTGCCAGGGAACATTTTGTTATCAGCAACAGGCAAAGGGCCCAGGCACTGCTGCTGCTCCTGTGCTGCTATACTGGATATACTGGAACATGTGTTACAGGGTTAATTTTCATCATAGCAGCCCACAGGGTGTTGCATTTTGGATTTTCGACTAAACCAGCGTTGACAATACACGAATGGTTTAGCTGTTACTGAAGAGCATTTGCACAGCATCAAGGTCTTTCTTTTTCCCCCTCTGTCCTGCCAGCGAGTAGGCTGGGGGTAGGTGAGAGGTTGGGGAGGGGACAGCCCTGGGACAGCTGACCCGAGCTAACTGAAGTCCTATCCATCAGCAAGTAGAAGCAAAATCTCCAACTTGTGAAACTGATGCAGGCGTATTGAGTCACACTCCTGCAATCAGTTTTGCATTTGTCTATATATGTATGAGTCTGTGTGAAGTTAAAGAACTAATTATTTATTTATATTATTTATTTAGAACCTTTAAGCCTCCTAAAACGTAAATGGTTTGGCACTTAAGCACACAAAATCCTGGTTCTGCTGAAGTTAGCAAGCATTAATTACCTGTTTTCTAGGGTAAAACCTAACTCTGAAATTTACATTTTCTTTTTTTAGTGAATATGGCTTGCATTGCTATTTCATGACTGTATCAAACAAAAATAAATTAAGCATCATTACAAAATATTAAGAAACTGATTTTCTAAGATGAAGCAATTGTTCATACAATTTCACCATCTGAAATTGATTCTAATTAATACTGAAAATTCCCATCAAGCTGGTTTTACTTGTGATACAAAATTTCACTGATTATTGCCAAAGAACTAATACTGTCGAGACAAATATACACAATAAAATGTTGATGATGTTTTTCATGCTACAATATTATCTTTATTTTCCAATAAAAAGTAATAAGTTTGTGACATTAAAAAAAAGGCAGAGAAAATATTTGTTTAGTTTTTATATTTTTTTTCCACTTCTGTTCTGTACCTTCGTTTTGAAATGCATGGTCTGTAAGATACAAGAATTGAGAAACTACCGAAATAACCTGGATAACACCATATGAGGTTCAAAGATAAACTACTTTGAAAAACCCACTCTGCTGAACTGTACCTAGTGTGGTAAGTGGAAGTTCTGTAATTAAAGTATTTACAGGACGGAAGACAAAAACACTACTGAAAGCTTAGCTTAAAACTCTGCTGGAGTAATCGGTTCATGGACTGTGTATATATTTTCACTAGATGTAGTCATCCTGGGAAAAATCCACGTACGTTCCATGCACAAGAGTAGTTCCATTAGTGAAAACATCGTTAGAGCTAAATGGTAAAGAAGATGCAGATGTTTCTATAACCCAGTTTCATCTAACCTTCTCTGCCACCACCACTGTGTATTCTCACTGAACAGCTACAGTTCTCAATGCCTTCCTGCTCGAGGGAGCTCCTCCTTCCCCTTCCCACGGTCTAAACGTCTGTATGGGACTGAGTGTCAGTTCTGGATTCTCACTTTGGTTCTGCCATTGCCGTTCCATGACCTGCCAGGTTAAATCACCTCCCTTCTCATTTCTGGGAAAGAAAGAGATTGCTGACTCCACCTTCCCTTGCCAGGGCAGCGAAGATTAATCCTGTGGAACCCACAGCATTTCAGACGTGCTGGGTATGTAAGAACCGAGCCAACAACGCAAACCCACCTTCTCAGAGAAGGGGTTGCACACACCTCAGCGCTGGCATCGCTCTACACCTTGGGCGCAGCGACGCATGGAGGCGAGGCCACCTCTACAGTCTTTTCTTACCCAGACATTGCTGGAATGCAGCACCACAGCTCCATATCTGCACCGGTTTTCCCTCTCGGCCCTATGTCTGGAGAACATCCACCTGCTGTAGCTTTCTACTCCCAACCCCGTGCTGCAGAAGCATTACAAGATGGGGATAATCAGGGCTCAGGATTAAGGCCAGAGTCTCCATCCCTAGAGATTTAGAATTTAAAATTATGTAAAAAGACAGAATACTTGTTAGGATGAAGAAATGCTAATACAAATCAGAAGGGACTGCTATTTCTTCCCAGAGAAGAGAAGCTGTTTTCTAAAGTGTGTATTTGTCGGAATGAAGCATCTGCCAGAGAAATCTCTCTCGGTTCTTGCTGGCAAACATTAAGGTCCTTTGAGGAAGCACATACGCAAGCTACTAAGTATGATTGGTTTAAGTTTTTTTTTAAAAAATTGTTGTTCTGCATGATGATTGCTGAAACGTTAAGAGCTCCCAGACTTGTCAGTCCTCTTCACAGCAAGACCCTCACCAAAATCACAGCCATAGAGTTCTACCCGAAGGCCAATACCATGATACCATGTTCTTGGAACAATGCGGATAAACCTGGACAGAATGGGTGGGTTAAAAAAATGCTTGACGTGCCCGTTGCTGTTTTCATTACCCGAGAAAACCTGCAAATACACAATCACACAATTAGTTAAAAGGCAGCGCTTAAACCCCCACCCCGCGTTTTCTTTTTTAAAATGGTTCCAAGCTGTTGCATTACCCATCCAGGGTAGATGGACTGTCACTTCCAATTTTAGGCAGGACCACATCCAGTCTCTTTCTAAAATGCTGGGTCAAAGGTAGTTCAGGCCAGCAATACCCGAGTCTGAATGAATTAAACAGCCTCCGTTTCCATCCACACCACAAAATTTGTCTTTCTAATCTGGATGGACTAAAAAACCCAAACTTCCCTTATTTTACTGCTGCTAAAAGCCCTTGTGGGTTAGGTTGGTGTAAGGTGATATGGGAACAATGTGAAGTATTGTGTCTGCTCTGTGGGCATCTGGAGTTTTCCAGCTCCGTGACAGCAGAACTGCTCGCTAACATTAGTTTCACTTATAAAATCAAGGCAGAAATGAAAAAGCTGAAGAGAGGCCCTGGCAAACCCATTGTTCATTCAAATTAAATGTCCTCCTTTACAAATAACATCAGCTCCTTTTATCACAATGTTGACTGCATTCTCTACAGATTTGGCATTCTTTCCTTCCATTAATGTTAATTACTATGACCAAAATCAGATGGATATTAGGACGTTACCTGTAGTAACCCCAGCTCCCTAGTATTTTAAAGTCCTGTGAGGCCCTCTCTGTGGCTGGGTATTCTGCCCTTGTGCCTTGACTGTGCTCAGCGTCTAAAACCAAGCAACGAACACGACTGCCTGAGCCGAGGGTGATACCTTTGCCACAGAGCTTGAACCATCCATATAGGACCTCCACTCTGAGCCTTGGTCGCTGTAGAGGATAACATAGGTTTTCACAAAGTTTTCAGCAGATATGGACTTGACCCCCTGGGTAGCGATAGCAGTTATCTTCTTAACTGTGAGGAGATCAATTTGCAGCCACTGTTCCTTGTTGTTGAGCTACAATTGATAAAAAAAGTTGTCTATTAGCAAACATATGCCTGTCTGTATTTGCTTAAGTGAAAAATCCTGTTTAGAGACAGTTAAAACTGCATCAAAGCTGTATCAGAGAAGCGCAGAAGAGTAAAGCTGAGGCAAAAGTCACAAGTGTTCTTGGTGGTCCATACAATTAACTTCTTCCCTGCAGGTGGTGTATTTGGCGCCTTAAGATGTCCACATTAATTTTCAATACATAAAAAATAACACAGATTCATCTCCAGTATTAAAATATAATACATAATACTAATACCAAATGCTCATACAAACCAGGAGCAAACCTCAAGGTGCTCTGTAAAGAAATGCACCTCCGTTTTGAAGACACAGAAGCTCACATTCCGTGCTCTGGGTCATCCACCCCCAGACCCATTAAGCTGCACCGCCTATAAGCCAGCCCAGGATGGGTTTCTTTAACCCCTTTGAGACAAATATTCAAGTCGTATTCACCTCCTGAAATTAAAAGGGCTGCCTCTGCAGGCAAGTGCTGCAGGCTCTGGCCCAGTGGACACCACCCATCTCAAAACACGATTTCATTGCTGTTGCCAGAAGTTCAACAAGTTTCCTACTGGGGGCTTCTTCCCAAAGGATGGCTGTGAAGTAACCTTAGCTACACCTGGCGCTGAACACAGCGTACAGGGCGTGCACGAGCACACAGGCAGCACAGATTTATTAACTGCTGTCCCTGGTTTTCACTTGTTACCTTGGCTCGCCAGGCATTCACCTTCCCTTTCTGATTGAGACGAGCAAGCGAAGCGTCCCACGTGTTAAACCAAGATGTCTTAACAGACGAGGCTGTTATCTGGGTATTCTTGATCTCTCCATTTTCCATTCCAAGTGGCAAAGAGCAGCCTGTTAAGAGAAGTGCCATGTTATCTCCAGTTCATCCAAGTAGCCACAGCCAAAACAACATGCTGGAA
This sequence comes from Falco biarmicus, assembly GCF_023638135.1. Lineage (NCBI taxonomy): Eukaryota > Metazoa > Chordata > Aves > Falconiformes > Falconidae > Falco > Falco biarmicus. The sequence goes on from NC_079292.1 coordinate 85,617,124, forward strand.
TTGAGAACACCCGCAATTTTAGCTTCATTTAATGTATTAGGTAAAAAATTTGCCAGAAAGGAAGCACCAGCACGTGACCCATTCTTACCATCTACTTCACAGCCCAGAAGCTCCATGCGAAGAGTAGGTCTGTTGTAGGCCTCGGTTGGGTACACTCTGATGTACCTAGCAATAATAGGGGGATCAATGATGTTCTCTTTTATTCCATAGGCATTGGAATTACCTTCAAAAATCTATTAAAAGAAAAAAATATCCACATATAGTTAATGAAATTCAAACACAAGCTTGCATGCTGAAAGCCTGCTCTGTTACAAAAGTAGTCTTTTTTACACCATTAGCCCCAGCCGTGGTGATGAAACACCCCACACTGCAGAGCAACTTGAAATATTTCACGGTCCCATCTTAGCATATTTGGAAGCGCCTGAAGGCCTCAATCCAAATAAGCAACCCCTTTCTACACGCTGCATAAGCCTGTAAGAAGACACTAGTAAAGAGGCAAAAGGACAGGTAAGAGACACCAGGTTTTCGGTTTGGGAGTTGTACCACAGAAACCTCAGGGTAAACTGAAGCTGTAAGAGGCAGGGCTGGAGCAGCTGGGCGTCAAATGAACCTTTTTCAGGGTACAACCACGCTTACTACACAGGCCTTCTGCAGGCAATTCAGGCAGTTTTAACTTTCAATTGTTGTGACAGCAGAAAAGGAAGGACAGGAGGGAGGACCTAATCCCAAACAAGGTAAGATCCAAGTTTTAGTTCTCCTTCCTGCTTGCTTCAAAAAGGGTGACACGGTCTTAGGAAATAATAGCAGGGAGAGATGCTCGTGAGAAAGCCATACTCTATACAGTCAAGGTCACAGGACCAATCTAAACTCCAGTCTAGGAGATTTCTCACCTTAAAATCCCTCTACTGGTCTGAATTTTATTGTATTGGTAAACACCCTTTGGGGTGTCAAGCGGTATTATTAGGTCTCTGAAGTCCATAATTTTTTCTGCTATCTCTTAACATAAAACTGTCACCTCCCTGCATCACCCAGTGACACTGCCTAGGTTGCTGCAACCCCTATGGCACGTACAGACCTTTTGTGCTGATGAGCTGTCTCCTCTGAAGGTGTTCCACTTTCGTTTGTCTTTGCTGTAGACAATAAAGTACTTCTGGACGTACAAGGACTTTAAAAACTGCTTGGCTCCCTGCGTCTGTATCCCAGTTAGCAGAACTTGTCTTTGAAAGTCCACCTAGGAACAGCAAACAGTGTTTATAGAGCCAGTAATGCACAGCAAAATCAATTTCATTCTTTAGCATCTACACAATAGCTTTAAGCCCTGCCTTCTGACACTAACACTCTCCGGAGAAAAAACAACCAGGTGCCGGAGGCCAAATTACTGCTGTCTCGCTCTCCTTTCACCTGTGTATTTGTGTGTGCGTTTAACTTCAGAGGCCACTTTACAGTGTTCAGCGTTCAGCACAGCGCCACAAAGACACCTCAAAAATACCTGTGTCCCCATGGTAGGCAGAACTCCGCTACCCCGTCTCACAAGTAGGCAAAAGGAGTGTGGAGAAATTAAAGGCTCACATTTTCATAATCTGCCTCTAGTTTGGGACACCCAGGCTGAGAAAAGGCATATGACATTCTGAAGAAAAGCCACCATTCCTGCTAATATCCTACCCAAGCCCCTAGCACATAAAAACAAATCGGCAAGATATTCCTATCGGCAGTGAAACTCATTCTTCAGGATGCGCACTCCACGTCTCTGCATACTTTACTGCAGCAACCTCAGCTTCTCACTGCCATGCCCCCTTATCAAATTCTTCTTCCTCCCAACATTATTTCCAGTTCCACATCAGATCTCCCAACCTTCTCCCCCTACTTCACCTCCACTAACTTGCTAGCAAGTGTTAGCGAGCCAAACAAAACACCTACCTGTTGAACTTAAACTGCAACACTAATTTGATAATTTCTTTTCTCCTAACTGCCTATTTTAATGAAATTTGTAAAAAAATCAACTATCCTCCCTAAGTCTGGGTGCAAATTGGCTCTCTGGCGCAACAGTGATTGGGATGGAAGAAAAAGATGGATGAAATTAGGTGACTGAATGATATAGTGCTTGCAGCCATAATTACAAGCTTGGTTTCCCTGTTAAGCCACACTGTGCTGTGTCAAGCTGGACACAGAAGCATCCAAACCAACCAAAAAAACCCCCAAAACTATCTGAAGCAATGCTTGACAGTGTTACGCTTTAAATGATCACCCAACACATACATATAAGTATGTATTGTTGGGTAGATGTCGGGGGGTGGGGGGAAGTAGTAGAAATAATGAAAAAAGAAAAAAAAAAATCCTTTTGCCTACAAAATGGTTACATCTAAATTGTGAGGGTAACTGTCCAGTCAATGGGCTGCTCCAGGGGAGGTGGAAAGTTTGCGTCACCACAATCAAACTTGCTACATCTTTTCGGTTTTCCCCATCAGTCTTCTCAGTGAGAAGAAGAGTAGCTTGATGTTCTAAAACAAACCATATGAAAACCACAACTCAATGATGGTCAAGCACGTGTTGTACCAACTATACCTGGATCCAAGGGAATCCTTCTGTTTTCACTGTAGTGCTCCAAGCGTTGTATGTTCCAGAATTGTGTAATCGGGCTAACTTAGGTTCCCAATAATCTAGATAGAAAATATGAATAAAGCAAGAATTTAAGATGAGATACTGGGAGGAAAAACAAAAAAAAAAAAAAAAAAGAGAAGAAAAAAAAAATAAGAGGGCTGTAACTTGTTAGTGATGCTGAATGCTTCAGTTCTTTTCTGGCCTGTCTTGAGGGAAAAAAACCCACCAAGAGACTCTAAAATCCATAATCAGACTCTAAAATCCATAATCTAGTATAATTTGGACATGGTCAGCAACTGAAAGTCAGCTGTTACCCTGCAAAGTATTGTAGTTGGCAGGATGACTTTAAAAATAATGGCCTTTTTTGTAATGCACTGTCTGCTGCTTTGGAACCAGGGTTTAGAGTTTGCTAAACAAGCTTTGGATGCCAGCAGGATGAGACACAGAATGTGCTTACATTCATGGAAGAGAGCTCCTTTCTGCATAATGTTAACAACTGATATGGAACATATATGACAAGGCAGCTTTCAAGCCTTCGTAACACTGCGGCAAGGAATGAAGAAAGAAAATTAAATCCACAGAAAAATCAGTTTTCCAAAATAAATAATTTGTTATTTCAAGGGAGAGGATGTGTGTGCCTGCACATATGTGTAACCTATATGCCTTGGCTTGCCACTGCCCATGTAATATTCTATCACTTTCTCTACCAAATGATCCTACTTTTATATCAGGAATAAACTTGGTAAATTAAAGACTCTGTCATTGCTCTGGACGCCAGATTCCCAAATCTCTCATAACACATCTATTTGGTCCTTTCACATCTCATACCACATGCAAATCTCAAAAGCTTTTTGAACACTTTGGTGTTCATTTTCGAGCAGGGAACCCAAAGGACAAAAAGATAAAGCTGGATCTGTTCCAGTTCATCCAGTAGGCCATCCAGAGGACTTCCCGACTCTCAGGCTTGTGATACTGACAGCAGACCTGTGACCTTGTTAAAATACAATGATGAGGGCCTACCTAATACAGCTTGCAAAAACGTTGGAGAGCTTCTTAGCCTGACAGTTGACTCACTGCTGAGCTGATCTTGTAAGACGTATCATGAGATGACAAAAGAATATGGAACTGGAACACTTTGTTGGGGATATTCAGGAGCATGGACCTTTTCAAGTATTAACTTACCTACGTGATCTGAAGCGGTGATTTGTGAGTCGAGTATAACTCCACTTGCTAGACCCATTGGAATTCTGCACTCTAAAGAGAGCACAGTAAGTTGGTTGTTAAAAGAAAAGGAGTGCTAATCCAATATATATTCTGGTGGAATCTTCTAAGACAACATCACTCAGAAGAATTCTCAGTAATACTGTGACATCAACTTCTCAGAGAAGGCCAAGTTAATCTCTGCAATTCCTCTCAACAAATTAATCCACTGATCACAGTGAGGAAACCTCAAATTCAAAGCTAGTACACTAAAGGAATAAAGGCAGTATTCTAAGTAATTCAAAGCTAGTATGCTAGAGCCTAAACATCTTTTGTTCTAGGAAAAAATTACAGTAACTACTCCACCCCCTCCTTGAATGCACAGAAAATCTGCTTTGGTTTGTTGCAGAACAATCTCCCAAATTTTTCTTTAGTGATCCTGAAAGGGTAGAGATGACTTTATAGCTTGACTCCCCCAGCCAAAAACCACCTTTGTTCAGTACCTTTCTCTATAACCAAATAGGATGCCTGCATTCCTGCTTGCTGATATTCCCCCACTTCAGTGTCTAAAAGCCACCAGCCAGGTCTCTGTGGTTTCATTTCAATTGTTCTAAACGAGCCTTGAAAAAAATGGAAGAGAAATGTATCAGAAACATGAGCATGAATGATAAGGTTGATGTTAGTGAGGCTGGAGGCTAAACCAAAGATCAACCTATGCCTTAATCCAGAAAAAATAAATAACCTGCTACATGTTACAGAGAGAGCATCATCTCAATCATTTTTTTTCCTAGCAAGGAAGTTCCAGCTGGAGACTGAGATTGGAATTACGTGACCAGATCAAAACCTAACCTTCACTGCTGGTGCAAAGTACAAAACCTTGGATGCATGTCTGTAACAACAGATGTATACACATTAAGTACAGTGCTGAGCCGTGTAATGAACGGTGTTTGAACAGTGCTACTAAGTTTATTACATAATGTAAGGATGTTAATTCTGTGGTGCTGATTATAGTTCTTACTCCTGCTGCCCCGGTGTTTTGTTAAGTAACATAAAGAAGCCAAAAGCGGTGTGTGAGAATGTACGGGCCCTTCCTCTCACTTTCCGTGTGCGCCAGGAGTGCCCAGGATTGAGCAGGAAGCAGATATGGTTGAGGCTGTTTGCTGCACTTTTTAGAAAGCACAGTACATACCCTCATTGCTTTTCTTATATTCCTAGTTAGTACAGACATGAAAATTCTGGTTCCCATTTAAACAAAAACATAATAGATGTTACAGTGAAAAACATCGCCTTAAAAAGCTTAGTGAATAAATGTTCATTAAAATAAACTCCTATCATTCTAAGCCAATCCCATTATTTTGTTCTCCTTGTTGCCTATTCTGCTGGTTTTTATTTTATTTTTTTAAACACCTGTGGCTAGCAATACAGGCTTTGTAAGTGCTGTTATTGGACACGTTCACTGCTGACAGTGATGGGCAAAGGAGTATATCCTGTGGCCTAATGAATGCTTTTAACCTATTTCCTTCCTCCCTGGACATAAGAATTCTCCTAGGGCTCACATTGGTTGTTCCTCTTCTATACTGCACTCATCTTGACATTACAAAATAAACCCCCACCATACTGAGCCAAATACCAATAGTATTTTGCAGCAGCTGTCAGTGAGACTGCAGTGGTACTGCAGCCTGGGGACACAGCAACAGGATTGCTGCGCTCTTGTACATCCGTCATTTCACAAGGGATCGGTGGCTGACACTATCCTACTGACTTCCCTTTTCCAGTACTCTGACCCTTACTGCCGGACACCTTCCAAAGCCAAGCCCAGCACGATGACCTACTCTGCAGACAGGAAAAGAGAGATGCAATAAAGGAGAGAAACTCGCTCCTGCTCACGTATTCTTTGAGTGCCAAGGAAAGTGGAAAACAGAAGGCAGTGCTACAGAACCTTACTGCTACTCATTTTCCATATATATCCCTTCTCATCGGAGAGGAAGACAATTGTCCAAGCATTTAAGTTTTGTCTATAACTACTCATATTTCCAGTTTTAAAAGACAGCCATGACACCTTTATTTCCCCCCTCCCACAGCACCGAGGGAGGTTCAAAGTGATGATTTTCCTTCTGACCATCATAGCCAAATGAACTCTAAGTGCTCTCAAACTTTTTCTTACTGTGCTCAAAACCAACTTGTGTTCACCTTTACATTGGTTCAATGGCAACAGACTGCAACGGTCACCCCTTAGAACTTTGCTCTGATACGTACCTGGAAGGAGTGTGTATGTACCAAGCTGGTGCTTTGGCTCTCCTTGTTCTGTGAAGGTCTGTCCATGAAAATGAACAACATGAATGTCTTTCGGTCCACCCATATTCAGCAAATGCCATCGGACCAGTTCACCTTCATACATCCTCAAGCCTTGCAAATTGTAGGTAATCCCATTAATGGCTGAAAAAAAAAATTACTGTGAGGAAAACCACTCACAAAGCTGGTCTTTTAAATTGCTAGAATGCAATTACTAAAATGAGTAAAACTTTTACTGAAGGGACGCATTTGGGAAAAACACCACTTTTTCCAATTCTGAGTGCTACACATTTTATGGTCTATGTACGTCAATTCAGAAAACCCAGGGACCTCACCAGAGAATCTGAGCAGCTCGCTTGCAACACGTGGCAGCCAGGAAAACAAGAAGATGTAAGAAATAAAATGCCAGATGGGAACATGAAGCCCAAAAGAAAGGACAGCTATCCGAAACGTGCTCTGCAGCGTACATTTCCACAGCTGTATAGTCACAACTGAATATTCAATTAATAACTGATTCTATAGATGACATTTTCAAAAGGCAGATTCCACTTCTCAACGTGCCTTTTTCAAACATGATCACTTACAGCACACAAGCATCATCTTTGCAGAGACAGAAACACAGAGTTTCGTTACTGACCATTATTTCAAAGAGAACAAAGGGCGACCTTTGAACAGGCAGCCACTTACTTCACCGTACATGACTAAAACCTCTGTATCCACAGAGAGGTCTATGAAGGGCTGTGCTACAGCTGCTTCGCATTCCTCAGTAGAACTAGTTGATTTATCAAATTATTACAATATTTTAAAATTTCAAAACCTTTCCAGGGTATTACCTTCTTACTGGAAAGAGTTTGTTTTTTTGTGTTTGGTGGTGTGCTGTTTTTTTTTTTTTTTTTTAATGTGGGGCATAGATATATGTAAGTGTGAGAGACAAGTTTTCTGTTGAAAATTTCAGCTTAATATGTCCTTTCTTCATTTTAATAACTAATTTCTAGTCAATGCTAATCTTTACATATAAAACTATGACTATTATGGGAAGGGGAGATGGCAGGGGAGGAGCAGAGGGAGGGAGACAGAAAGAAAAGGAAAAGAAAAACGGTTTACATAATTAGCGTGTAGGATTTATGGATGTTCAAAGGCACTGTGAGCTGAGATACCTCCTCAAACACCTTTCCCTTTACCCCAATAAACTGAATATTTGGTAAAATGAATTAAGTACCATAGAATTTGTGGCACTGCTGCATTTCCTGGGCCTTCTCAGTACAAGGTCTTCTAGAACGTTTGTCAAAGTACCAGCTTTTCTCTTCATCAAAGACCATAAAAAGCAAGAAAAAGTCTCGGCTGGCTGTGCTGCCATTGTTTGACTTGCTGAAGGTTCCTTTCTGACAGATCAGTATTGGCCCAATCAAACCAGAGTGAATATCTTTCTCCTAGGAGGTAATAAATTCATATTAGATGTAAAAGTGGATTTTCCAAAATACACCAAAACCCCATAGCATTCTGTAGAAATGCTTCAGGTCCTAAAAATTTAAAAGCAGATGCCAGAATTGCTGTTGCCTTATACCTTTACTTTCCCCTGCTCAGGCTACCAAAGGGTTCCCCCAGTTTGAATTCTTCAACATCTTATTAAATGTCAGATGGGAACATCAGGCCCAAAAGACAGGATCACTATCCAAAACATGGCCTGCAGCGTACATTTCTACAGCCACAGAGTAACATCATTTGGAGATATTAAAAACCCAACTGGATACGGTCCTGGACAACCTACTCTAGTTGACCCTGCCTGAGTGGTGGTGGTGGTGGTGGTGCCAGATTAGGTGATTTCTAGTGGTCCCTTCCAAAGTAAGTGTTTCTGTGATTCTGTAATCAACCCCAGCAACACTACCACTTCTACTATGATTTTCTTACCAGGTTTAAATCAGAGTAGTAGATCCAGGACCGACAAGTTGCTCCTGACTGCACAGGTCCTGATCGCCTGTTTGCATACCACACGTAAATATAGCTGTTATTTGGCTGAACCTCATCATCTTCCTTAAACCAAGCAGTAGATTCATCGTCATAAATGCTTCCCTCAGAGGACTTTTCATAGAAGAGTCCATGAGCATGGAGGGAATATGGTCTGGATGCCAGATTCTTAAAATGAACCTAAAAAAAATATTTATATATATATATAAGTAGATTCTATTCAGCACATTCAGGCCTAAACGAAAATCCCAACACAATACATTCCCATGACCTCAAACCAGGGTCAAGATTTGCATGTGATTATAGGTTATGTTGTGCATGGTGAAGCTGCAGGGATAGCTTTTGGTATCTCCATGCAGTCACCCTCTTTGATGCAGGTAGTTAATTAAGAAGTAGAAAGCATGAGCCTAACTCCCTGTCTTCCACTGAAACTGGGTTCCTAGGAATTGTACTGCTGCCCTTCACACCTGGATATGCTTAGTTACAGCAGGCAGGGAACTGGGGAGTTTCTGCCTCATGCTTTGCTGCAGTTGCACTGAAGGAAGGCACAAACCCGTACAACTAGACCTCTGTATGTACCACTCTTACTGAAATCAGTGCTTCTCACTTATCCCAGAGAAGTATGTAGGTAGGGTGATGATCTACTTACCTCTCATTAGGGAACGACACTCACTCCCCAAGCTAAAACAGCCGCTTTCTTTTACTCATGTTTTTAAATGTAGCTCAGTGTGTTCCTGTTGTGCACTACTCCCAGTGAAATAAGCAGAAAGCAGTGAGATCTGCAAGTGAGATCTACTCTTCCCACCTAATTCCATCCCTGTGTGTTGGAGACTGGATGAAGAAGGATGAGAGAAGAGAAACTCTACAGCAATGTGCTTCCTAATGCAAATATACCACTGTATTGCCAGGGATACAGTTCCTCTCCATCCTTGTTTGTATTAGAACTGACCATCCCATTAAAGCAAAAGTTTTCAGAGAAAAAAACCCCACACTTTTTGGACAAATATATATACATTCATCTTGAATACAAATTTACTAATTTGTTTTAAAAGAAATAAGATGCTCTCTTTACATATATAAAGTGGTATTTTCAGTGCAATCTGGGTTTAAAAAAAAAAGTAGTTTTTTTAAAAAAGTTAAACTTAAATCTCATTTTACATTAGATTGATATGTCAGAATGGGTCCCAATATTAAATACTATGTCCCACTAAGATCACCCTAAGAACCCTACCCTGTACACATATTCAAAACATGGACCTACCAGAATAACATCGTCTACTTCAGCTCGGATAACTGGCCCCAGGATGCCAAGGTGTTCTTTATATTCATCTTCATCCTGAAGAGTCGTAAAGGTACTGTCTGTATAGCTTTGGAAGATCACCTTATACGTGGTGCCATCTTTACAGGTTTTGTCATCCATCATTGTACTGAAAGGAAATCCCCAATTAAAAACCCACACACTGAATCAGAAATAACAGCTTTGATGAAATCCGAGAACTCATATGGCAGAAGCATTTTAAAATATAAAGAATAAACCACCAATAAATGTCAGATGATTCTGAAAATCATGCCTTGCAATGTTTAAGCAATTCTAGTTCTACAGTTGTACATGAGATCCTTCAAAGATTTGGTCAGCTTTCACTGGAAAATTCCAACTAATCTCTGGAAACCCACCTGAGATCTATTTTCCTTCTTTAGCATTAAACTTGATAATCTGAATCGGAGCTTAGCTCAGAGCGTAATAAAGCATAGGTGGTGGGCTCACTATCTCACAGTTGTACCTTCTCTGGAAAGCCAACAGAAACACATTTTACATTCGATTATATCTGCATTTTGCAACACAGAGCTGGTAAGAAAAAAAACAACCACCAACTTTCAGGCATTTGCACCATTCTTCAGATCTTAAATAGAAGCACCAAAATGCTATTATTCTGATAAAACGTATTATCATTTCCTATAAACCTTGCCTTGTTGTCAAGTCTACAAAAAGCAGAATCTGAACCAAAGTCATCTGGTAGGAAGAAAGGGTGGTTTTCGGCTCTTCAACACACTGACACAGTATGTGCCACGGGCTCTTACTTTCACTGGAACTATTCACCTCCCACCAGCTGAGGATAAACCTCACTGGGGAGATCTGTACAGAGTTCTGAGCACTGGGATTCCTTTATTTTGCAAGTGTGCATAGAAACTGTCTGTGGCTTCTGCTGTTTTTGCAAAAAGTGTCATTTACACAGACACAGATGAGGCAGGAGTAAACTTGAAGAATGCTGAAAAGGTGGAGGGAAAAATATCAATCAAATAAAATAGAAATTAAATTTGAGAAATAATATATGTTTGGAGCTGAATTTTGTATAATGAAAACCTTCTTGGCTCCTATTTTTGCTGCTTTTGATAAAAACGTGAAGCTGCGGCAGTTTTGGTCTTGTTCATCAGCTTTTTGATGAAGAGCGACTAGGAATTCTACACATTGTAGGGTGAGAACTGATCCTAATTTGTATGAATTAAGATAATGAATTTTTAGTACAGTTTCTCTCAAGTCACATACTCTTTTCTGTGGCATAGTGGCCAGTCTTCCCTGTCAAAATGTAAGAAACCCATTCACCTTTATGCTTTGTGATCCAGTCACCTTCTGAGTTCTCTAAACAGTAGGAACAACAATGCAGTAATTCATGCAGCTTTATTTTTACTTTAAGTATAAGGCAGTCAGTCACCAGTGTGGTTAATCACTTTGCACCTTTCATATATTTTTTAGTACTGCAGCCTTGTGAAGTTGGAAAGTGCTATTATCCCATTTCACGACACAGAACTGAGACACCAGAACCACTTCTTGTTAGGGCTGGAAACTGTGAATTCATCCTGCCTATAAGCACATCCTGTCTATATTAGATCAGCCAGTCCATGAAATTCCCGGGAAGACTTTGTACAAGGAAGTCTCTATCCTGTCTCTACTACAGAATCCGAGAACTCAAGGAGGAAGGAAAACAGGCCATTCAAGTACAACGAAACCAACTGGAAGTTTCCCTCGACCTCTTACAGTGGGTTTGTAAAATTCTGTTTCAATGAGTATTTCTAGTGAGTCTACAAAAGGGGGTTAAGGAAGAAAAAAAAAAAAGGAAAAGAAGTTATTATTTGTGTTGCTCTTGATTACTGTAATCTCTCTGTGACATTCTAGGGGGGTGCCAGCCTCCCATGGAAAATGCTTAGGTTTCTGTGACTTGAGATGCTGGGAATCACATCGCACATTACAGATACTTCTACGTTTATCAGCATGTGAATCAACATTCTGCTAGTCTGTCACAGGATGGTGTACAAAATTAAAGCAAATTATTTAGCCAAACCTTTTTTTAGATCCTGCATAGTTCCAGCAGACCTCTTTAGCTGCAATATAGTATCTCCTCTCATTCCCTCTGCTACGCAGGTAATGTTCAGCGATGTTTTCTGGGTTACGTTGTTCGTTGATATTCACTTTTGGATCTGTCGTGTATGGGTCATCAAAGCTCACGTAATGGTATTCGTATTCACCACCGGATGTCTCCTCGCCGTAAGATCCTTCCGTAACATATTCGTAGTCTCCATTTTCTTGGGGAAGCCCAATCAAGATCGATGGCTTAAGCTGTCGAGGGGTGAGCGTGTAATTTAGTGACTCCCCGTGCCCGGCTCTACTAGGATCCACTGTGCGGTTGGCCTCACCGGGTGTCCCCGTGGCGTTAGTGCAACACGGTAGTGCCGTATTGTTGGCCTCGCCTGGAAACAACGTACGGCCAAACCCTGCCATGGGATTCGTGACTTTTGGGGGCTTTTTACTCCTTGGGCTCAGCAAGTGGGTCATTTTGGGGTATTCCTTTTTTTTCCTTCGGATCTTGATGAAAGTTCCAGATGTACTCAAAGTATCATTCTTGTTCCCCTCCTTTCCTTTCAGAGTTGGGTGCATGTGGCTCCCTTTCTGTTTTTCTCCCATTACATGTGAGAACCCTTGATACTTCTTCATATGCTTCTTATTTATGAACGCTGTACCATTTCTGCCACGATGATTTAACTTACCATGAACAGATTTATCTAAATTTGCCTCTAACCCCTGACTCTCTTTTGCAGACACCAAATTCCATTCCTCATTTGTCATTTTAGATGAGTATTTCCCAGCCCTGGGCAACGATGCCTCTTCTAGTAAGTTCTTCACTAGTGCAGGGCTGGAATTAGGGCTTATATTGCCTAACGTATGATCTAAAGAAAAAGTGTCTGCTTGTTTATCTTTGGATAGCTTGGGTTCAGAGAGGCTGGATGCATTAGACCCATCCTGTACAATGAGGTCCAAAGCAAGTGTCAAGTTAACTGCACGCATGGCATTTTCCATTTTGGTTTCCTCCTCTTCCAGTTCATCATCATAATCACTCGGCAGCTGGCCAGCTCCCACCATGGCTATATCGGATGTGTTCTCTGCACGATGCACTGGATGAGGTGCACTTGTCTTGTCAGAAAATGAGACATTTTTATTTCTGACGTGATTTAGAAGGGCATTCATCTGTTGGACAGTGTAAAACTTAATAGCCAGTGAGGCTCGCTTTTTCCTTTTCCTGTTAATGTTATAATTTCCTCTTCCTGTGCTTTCCTCTTGCTTCTTTTCTGAAACAGATTTACTGTCCTTTCCATCTGCTGGAAGCTCCTCTGCAACATTCATTTGGCCTTCCCCACTGCTCAGCAAGTGTTCACCTGCAGACACGTTACCATGATCTGTTTCATAATTGCTTTGGCTTCTCATCTCAAATACCAAGTCAGCCTTTCCATCGCCTGTGCCAGCTAAAAATAAGTCCTCTTCTGCTGTGACTGATGTGTGGTTTGACTGGAATGTTTCAGCCTTGACTGGGGGAAGAGTAGTGACATGAGTTTCTAAGAACTTGGAGGTGTTTGTGGATTCACTGCTATTTACAGCTGTCAGACCTGAGCCAGCTGCCACCTCAGACCTCGTGTCATCAGTGCCTTCATACTGTTCCCAGGCCAGCACTGTGAGATTTTGGTTTTCTTCATTGCCTGATGCCTGCCTTAAGCTTCGGATGGAGTAAAAAGACGCCAGGTAATCCTGATAATCCATATCCTCCTTATCTCCTTCTTCTTGCACATCTTCTTCAGCTGAGGCAGAAACTGCCTTTTTATCAGTCTTGGTGGGACTGAAATCCACAACATCAAACATGTAATCTTCCTCATAGTCACATCTGGCATCTCTGAATCTCAGCCTCATGCCGTGACTCATCTCTGGGGTACCCCAGGATGCTAAAAGCCAAGTACCTGCAATCGAAATAAAAGTGGTTTTCTAATGTGCAGTAGTTACCAGAGTGAACGGTGCCTATCATGCAAGTGGTCAGGACAAGTTGCTGGGTTTGTTTCTACAGCACCTGCAGAGTGCTAATCCTCATCTGGGATTTCCACGAGCTCTCATTGATATGAAAAATAATTAATGTAAATAATTAAAAGCACACATGAATCAATATATCTAAGAGCTGGAGGTCTTCTCCACAGACTAGGCTGTACCTAGGACCCAAGTCCAAACATAATCCATGAAAGAGATGGACATCAAAAAGAAAGAAAGAAACAATATAAAGGATCCTATGTTTAGACCTGGATCTAAGACGGGGATCTTTCGAGATAAAGTTTTAATTTTGTCCTGTCCTTAGTATTGTATACATTGCCACCCAGATAGAACATTCTGAACAGAACAAATACATTCTGAGGCAATGTTGAGAAACATCTGACAAGTGTAGTATTTTAAAAGCTTCTGAATGCATAAAGAATGATCTTTAAAAGAATAAAGTAATTTGCATTTCCCATCTGGACACAAAACATTAAACTGCCAATCTGAGGAATCTCAGATTAACCTAAAGGTTTTAATAATTGCTCCAAAACTTAATCAGAAAGTAAAGTTCTTTATCTGAAACTAGACTCTGCAGAGTACAAAATACAATGTTTCCCTAAACAGCATCAAGTTCTTTGCTTGTTACAGCTTGGTTTTGGAACTAGCAGAAATGATGGAATAGACAGAATTAATCATCAGAAAACCAGCCTTTTTTATTAAATACGTCACATACAATTTTTCTGTATTTATCGGAGTTTGAAGTGACCTGCATAGATTTTCTGATTATTAACAACAGCCAATTCACAAAAGAAAACATGCCCTAGAGATGGAAAGAACAGATCACATACCAAAATCAAGCGAAAGTACAACTTCATTACTGGGGAGGTTTCCATAAAGTCTGATGGAGTTTTTATGATTCCCTAGTCCTGAACAATTAAACACACTTAACATCCAACATATTTTTAATTTATAAGGTCTTGATGCTGTGCAAGCACTGAAAACAAGCTTTGAGGTTGTAAAGAATTTGCTATTTAAATAGATAAAAGATACAAAAACCCTTGGTATTTTAAATAGGATAAGGATATCTAAACCTTATGGGATTTTAGGATGATCACTAAACACTCCCAGCCTTCAATCGAGAAGAATCTCTGTCCTTTTGCAGATGATTCCGTAAGTGTGGACTACATGGTTTCTAACATCACCTTTTCAAGATATGGTATCAATCCTAATTAGACATCGAGACTGATGGACCAGTAATCCAATTCAGTCAGGCAGACTTTACCATTGCTAAATGGCCACAAGCCTAAGGTGAGGAGGTGTAGCCACTTTGACAGTCTTGGCCCATTTTAGCTAGCTCAGGGTGGACAAGTATGTGGCAAAATTGGAGTTGACACTGGATTATTTCCAAGGACTACCTTAGAATTATTTTAAAGTGATCATTGCTAACCCCAATACTATTTGTTCATTGAAAACAAACAAACAAAAAGAGCCTCAGTATAGCATACAATTATGCTATGGGCTAAGTCTGTGTAGCCAACAAAACTCCATACACAAGAGTTGCACTGGGGAACAATTCAACATTTTCCAGCACCATGTTTAGCTAAAAAGCTTTCCTTCCTATTTAGGTAAGTTCTTACAGACTGGATAAAAAGAAAAAAAAAAAGAAAAAATAAGTCCTAGAAGAGCTGTCAAACACCATAGTTTTACCACTTACCAACATTGTCCATTTCCACTGTGACTGATTCTCCACTCATTGGGAAAAGGTTCAACACATCTTCATATTTCCCTTGATACAAAAAAGAGTGCCCAGAAAGGCGAAGAGACACAATATCATCGTGAGTGCCAACACTGGAAAAGTGCCACTGAACCACATTGTCTTGGCAAAATCCCAGGATTTCACTGCTGTCAGACACATAGCCGTTTATCGCTAAAAGGAAAGCAAAATAAAAGCGGTCTCAATATTTTCAGAGCAAGACTTTTAAAACCTCCTGTTCTGATGTCAGTCCACTTGAACTAGATTCACATTTGCACCTAGAAAGAGACTGGCACAGGACTGAAACCACAATAGCCTTGAAGGAGATTCCAGCTCTGGAAATAGCATTTCTAAGGCAGCAGGCTGCTACATCAAAGCCAAATAACCCCTGCCTTTGCTTCAGGTTCCAGAGTCAGCCTGGTCCCTAAAATATTGCATATTTCTGTATGGTGCCACCCGGCATGGTTAGAAGTTCACTGACTCTCTAAAGAATTCCTTGATTGCACTATAGCTGAGAAAAAGCAGTCACTGAACACTCAGGTTCACAGGAGCTTTGGCAATATTCAGCTTGATATCCCACTCACTGTGCATTATGTTCGAGTTATAGAACTTGGGATCATCCCTTTTAACACTGGCAGGGTTGCTGCAGTAGTCCTTGATGTTATCCTCTATGTACCAGCTCTTATTTTCATCAAACACAGCAAACATTGCATGCTGCTCCCCATCTGCCTTTTTCTGAAAGACAATCGATACAGCAGTTACATTTTATGAGCAGAGACACGTATTAAGGACACAATCCTACTGTCTTTCTTACTATGTAAGCAACATGAGCTTCACCAGAGCTGCCGTAGGCGTGATCCAAGGGCTAAGTTAAAGGGAGTAGGGGGTCAAGCCTTCAAGGTCACAGTCCTACTACTGCAACCAAGCTGTGGTGGAGCACTGAGCAAACCACTAGCACTGCTGATACGCAGATGGTGTACAAGTGGGCTCTCTGTAAAAGGACCAGTCTCCTGGTTTGAACAGAGGACAAGCTTTTGACATTTTTTTCTCCCAAGTGATGCTCAAGTCTTTGCCAAGCAAGATTTCAACAGATCTCTCAGAACTCTCCTTTGCTGTTTGCATTGTTCTGGATTCAGTGATGTCTGAGACCGTAAGACCCTGTTGAGTTTTATCTGTTACAGAAAGGGACCAGCTCAGATCTGAATGTCTTTAGAGTGTGAAAATATAATGGCAGCAGGGAAGTTTACTATCAAGTCTAGAAACAGACTTTCAAGTCAGGCTGACCTTCTGTTGAAATGCTGCTCTTGCTAAGAAAATCAGAATACAATTCCTCTCCGGCTGCGGACAGTTAAAGGACTTTTTCTTCAAGTCATTTCTTCAGAAGGCTGTTGGCTTAATTGCTGCCTACACAACCGTTCTTGAAGGGGAGCAAAACCAAATTCACTGTAGATCAAATCATATTACCTAAGCAAAACCTCTCTCTAAGAGGTTGTCAAACATGTTACCTGCACACCCTTCTGCGTCAGTGCTTCACTTTTACAAATCAGAAGTGGGCCAATCAGTCCAGAGGCTATATCCCTCTCAACATCTACAGCGCTGTGATAGAGCCTTGTAATACACTGTGCATCCTGTGCCGTAGGTTGGTCCGTTTTAGTAATTTTCCATTCGTAAGTGTACGTCTTCCCTGGTTCAATTCCTTTACTCTGGGTGTCATTGCCTAATTAAAAATAAAGGAGAACAGTAATGACACAAACTCAGAACCAGATCTTTATATAGATCTGCAGGCTCTCTCTCTGTACACACATCTCTCTCTCTCTTTATATATATATAGGAGCACCTTGCAATGAAATTGGTGCAGTTATGCCATTTCAAGCTACCGCTGAGATAAGTTCAGCACGAACTTCTCTCTCTCTCTAAAATCACAAACAAGAACAGAAAATTAAGACACCAAAAAAGAGTGTTTGCTCACACTTTGCAGATAATACCTTGGTTTCTCTACAAGGCAACACAACAGGTCAGCAGAGGCAGTGCATAGAACGGAGGTCTCCCAGCCATGCACGTTCCAAGCCACAGCATCTCCTTCAAAGCAATCAAACCCTCCACAACAGTAAGAGGTATGCAAGATCTAATTCACAAATTTCTTACCTGTGGGACCCAGAGGATAATCAGCTCCTTCTGCATTCTTGGAAAGTGTCACTCCATGGAAGTAAATGCTGTAGGGTCGACTGGCCTTATTTTTGAATACAATCTATATTGATAGGCAAATGAAAAAAGATAAATCTAGTATTCAGCAAATCCTTGTCTGAATACATATCAGAGTTTCGACTACAGTAAAATTTGCCTGGTTTCAGCCTGGGAAGTGTTGGAAAAGCAAAAGGATATCTTAAAGATTGTCTGATAATGTAAACCCACAGTCTACATGCAGCTGGTACCCTGCTGCTGGGCTTTGTAGAGCCCATTGAGTGAAGTTCAGCTTCTTAAACCTGGTCTCTGAAAAAAATCCAAAAAGAACACTTGTTCTTCCAGCTACTAGGCACACACTACCTCAGGGAATATGAGGTTGCTGACTAAAGTTCTTATGAAACTTCAATATGGGAGAAACCAAATCTAAACAGATTTTAAACCAAATTTTGTCCCAGATTCCAAGACCCATAGAGGATACAGGAGGAAAAGACAAAAATGTCAAAACCAGAAAAAAAGAAGGAATATGATAAATTCAAATTCCAAGTCACAGAGTCATGGTGGCAATTAAAGGTCATGAAACATTGTAATGCATCGGTAAATGACAACAGAAGGACAAGTGGAGACAGTAGTATACGCCTGTGATGCAAATACATTGTAGTTTCATTTCATAATACCATGAAAGAACATTTAACTATGAGAACTGAGTACCATTGTCTAAAACAGCCAGAAAAAATAACAACGTAAGGAATGAGGGGCTCATGAGTTTGGCCTCACATCCAAATCCATCCAGAAGTCCAACTGGGTCTAGCTTTCTTCCATTTTGGACCAGTGTCAACATGAATTTTACAAAGAGTGTGAATGAAGTGTGTTTATGTTGTAAAATAAAGCACAATCATGGAAACTATAGAGGGAATGCTGAAAAATTTCAGCTAAACACTGTCACTTGTGATGATACCTTTCAATAGGGCCAGTATTTATAACATTAGCTATATTTTTTGACAGAAAGCACATATCAAACTAGTTCTTTTGTGTCCTTGGCCAAGAGAAAACTATGTTGTAGCATAAATCTCTGAATTTATGTTACTTACTTTGACTTTGTCATTGAGTTGAGCTCTGATAATAGGGCCCAAGATTCCAGTTTCCTTGGGACGAGGATTGTCCAGACGTTTAGTGAAGCTGGCATCAGTATATTGCCTAAAAATAGCCTTTTTATACTTTTTACCTATGAGGTTTGAGAAGTTGTCCAAGTGCTGTGTTTTATAGTGTCTTAAAAATAAAGGAAAAGGCAAATGATCAACAAAACTTGAATAGTGATGTCTATCAGAATAAAGGATTAGTACTCAAGCAACTGGTAGAAACCTCACTTCTTGAAAAAAAAATCCAAACCCTAAACTAACCTAATGCTTGTCCCCTCAAATTCTAACCTAAATTAGGTAAGAAGAAGCTTGGAACATTATCTGTGTTTTAGTATCACATTTGACCAATTGCTATCAAAGTTTACATTTCATTTAATAGAGTATACATGCAAGAAAGAAACAAACTGAAGCAGCAGCTACATTTTCAAGATAAGATAGCAGAAAACAGTCTTCTTTTACAAAGGCATAGTTGAGGATAGAAAAAAAATAAACAATTTGCTTAGAGTCTAGGACTCTAGGAGAGACAAGAACAGAAAATCCCAGTCAAGCACCATACAGTGTTACACACAGGTTTAAAAACATTAGGATTGTTAATCGGGAGAGCAAAACTAGGATAAATACTGGGAAGTAACACAGAGTAACATATTTGTCCTGGTCACCTGCACTTCAAAAAAGGTTACCGAATAAACTCTGTAATTTTGAACAAAGGAGGAAAAATCAGAGCACAGAGGCAGTTAAGTAATGCCATGTAACTAGCTAGGAAAGATACAGAGGTTTGCTCCACGCAGTACAAGAGCAAATAAGAAGAGAAGCAAGTCATACCAAAGAAGAAGAAATAATCAGAGAGTTGTGTGAACACTAAATTCTAAGTATATGAAACCGGAACCCCATAGAGGGTATGAAATTTGTCTTGTTCTGCTGAAATCCTTAAAGGTTCTTACGAACATCAGCTTGTAGAGTCACCAGTACTCTAGCAGTGGGGAACTGACACTGCAAATTTAACGTTACAGTGCCGGGCAGCGCTGCGTACTATGACCTCATGTATGTTAGAGAATTCCTTCTATTTATCTTAAGTTGAGCAAAATAGCCCAATATGCTTACTTGTTATGATTTTTACTACATCTACAATGGTGCCATGCAAAGGTCATTTATAGAGACGCTTCTCTTTCTCCCATTCCCTAAACAATTTATTGTACTGGACTTTTTAAAAACTTTTATTCTCCAGAAATATTCCCTCCCTTCCTCTTAAGGACTGTTTATTTCAGCAGAACTCAGGTTGAAAAGTAATTTAGAAAATAGGCTTGTATGCTACTTCAGGCATTTCCTAAGTCCTTTTCATATTTTGGGCTCCCCATCAGAGGCAAAAGGAGGTGTCCACTTTGGGGCTCCTCAGCAAGACAGTTATTAATACTTTCCAGTCCAGTGGAGGGTCACCGTGGTTATTAGGGAGCTAGAGCACATGACATAGAAGCAAAGTCTTGGTTTATTCAGTTGTGTGGAGACACGGCTAAGGGAACATCTTATCTTCAACTATCAAATAGGACATCAGAGAAAACAGAACCAGACTCTTCTCAGAGATGCACAGTGAAGAAATGAGACACAATGGACACAAAGTGCAACATGAGAAAGTCTGATTATATATAAGGAAAAAAATTTTCACTCTGATGTTGCAAAGGCGCCCAGAGAAGTTGAGGAGTCCTCATCCTTATAGACAGTAAAAACTCAAGTGGATAAGGTCCTCCTGTGCAAGTGGATCCAACTTTGCCGTTGGATCCCCAGAGGTCCTCTCCAACCTGAATTATTTTGTCATTTCATGTTAACATTCTATATTATGTTGACAAATATTATTTTACCTATCAAGGCTGTCTGGAATATTTGGGGCATAATCCCAAGTAATTTCTTCTGCAGCAATGAAATATTCCCAGCTTTTGATCATAAGACGTTCTTTATAGGAGAGACGACTCTTCTTCACCTCCTTGTCCCCACAGTCTCTTACAGTGAGGTAACCATGCATTCCAGCTAATTGAGAAGAAACAGTACTATAGTGATTTTCCATTTTATGCACCCTTACCACTTCAGCTGCATTTCACACTTCTTTAGCTAGGCTGCCAGCAAGTGTTTGTTCCTCGGATTGCCATCTTTTCAGGCTTGAAAAGCCTGAATCCATGTAGACTATATATAGGCCAGGAGCCTTCCAAGGAGCCCACATTAACCCAACGGAATACAAAGGTTCTCTCAGCTGGCCCTCTTTGAGGATACCAGCTGAACAGATAAAAAGCTTTTTACTTTCCTGCTGTTTGTTTTTTTTTCCAAAACATATCGTCCAGCTCTTGTAGGAGAGACATTTCTCTCATTCTTTAAAACAGAATTCTGATCACTGCTGAGAGATACTCACTTTCAAATCAGGAACAGCAAATATTTTAATCAGATTGAGTAACTCTTAGCTGAAAGTGCTCACTTTCTCAGGAAACGGGTGGTTCTTTACTCATTTTATAACGGTGCTTATCTGAACAGCTCACAGACTTAGGCACTGGAGTACAGATTCGCTGTTGCTCTGTGATCTGCACACAGCAGTAAAGCTGCAGATAAGAATGCCTTTTAGCTTAGCACGTGCTTCTCATCCCAACAGAACGCCCTGTTCTGCAGTGGTTTCTTAGTGAACTGACAACCATCTGAAACACAGTAACTGTACCAATTGCAAAACAGTATAAGACATTTGGGACATAAAGAAGAGAAGGACAACTCTACAGTTGCCTAATAAATAGTTTCCTTGCCTTGCAGGTGCTTTTGGACAAGAGAAGATATCAGCCACCTTCCTTCCTCACTCACTGTCATGTTTACTGTGGTTGATGCTCCTCCCACTAGGTTAATGGTGGAAACTCGGTGATGTCTTTGCTCCATGGACTGGCCATTGATGTGAATGGAGAAGATTTCTGGCTTGGAACTCATTCCTATCAAATGCCAGCTAATGTTGTCATATGCACAAGCCTCTAGATCTGAAAGAGAAATGACAGCAGGGTTCAGAATACAGGCCAATAATGCAAGTTCCCTATGCCCACTAGGTCCGAAATGAATCTTTGATCAAAACATTTAAAAAAATAATCACTCCTGTGATCAGTGTTTGCAACAAGAGCAAGTTTCAGAAGCTTGTAAATGGAACAGATACCAAAATCCTGTGGAAGCCAGTGGAAGCCAGGTGTTTAAATCTCACATGCAAGTGACAGCCTGACTTAAGTGAGCTGGGGAAGAAGCAAGAAAACCAGCAGCCTCTTTTGGAAAGCTGATGTGTCTTTGTTTGGAGGAAAAAGGAGAAAAAAGAGGAGAGACAAGAGAAAAAGGCAAGGATCAAAGCTAAATAATAAGGTTGTATCTAATGACAGTAACTGCCTTATCTAATACTTGTTTAAAAAAACCCACCTGACAAGTCTTTTGTATTTGTTGAATGGACTGGACAGAGATATGAAAGTAGTTACTTAGGAGAACAAGGGGAAAACACTAGCAATAGAATAGCCCATTACTACCTTCCTAGTCTTCCCACTTAATTGTCTAATTTAATGGAAACGGATTTTCTACATGCAGGAAGTTCTTCACCTAGTATGTTCTATATCCTGTAAAACTAGCAGTTCACTTAACATCACTCCCATCAGCTGAGTAAAAAAAAATTGAAGGATTTATTATTCTTTTAAAGTTAGCAACCCTGTTCTTCGAGCAAAACTATTCCAAGAAGTAATTTTGTAATTTCAGCAATATGGCACGACTTCCTTCCAGCACATAGGTTCTCTTCTAGAATTTAGATGCTCATAGACTTGCTCTAAAAAAAGGCTGTATCACATCCCTCTGCATTCCTGTTCTCTAGCATAAAAAGCACACAGAGTCTTCACCAATGTTAATTTCATTTCACATAAGCCTGAACAGTACCTGGTAACGTTCCATCAGCATAGCCATTAATTGTGTACTTGAGTGATGCCGATCTTTGCCAACTCTGGTTTTCGTCAAACACACCAAACATCAGTACATATTCCTTGTCAAAAAGTTTCTGTGACCCATCCTCATTTAGGCTTCCTATGAAGAAGAAAGAACAAGTCTTAATTTGAAGTAGTAGTAAAGCAATTTTCACATCAATGAAGTGGCATTAATATGTATTTAATAAGCTTGCTTCAGCTGTTAACATGTACTGGCTAAGCCTGACCAAAACAAGACCTTAGGAATGCTCATGAAGTTATTTTATTTCTGAAAGTACTTTTTGGTTGGGTAACCACGAAATCAAAGGTCTGTAATATCCTAGAGGAGATTAAATAACATGTAATTAATTGTCTCAGACAATTCTGGCAATATGTTGTAGGGATCGCCAAACAGCCTTCCATCCACAGTCAGACACTGGCCTCTGTTTTGAGACTGTGAGGCAAGAAGAATGACGGCAGTCACCTGCAGCATGAACACTGCCTTTTCAAGAACCCTGCAGAGGTTATCAGCTCCTTTAAAAAGCATAAAACCAACCACGCAGCAAACAACCTTTACATACAAAAGACTTTGGCAAATACTGCTGAATGGGATTGGCTATAAGAAACCATCTAGCTGAGATTGTAATACAGGTGTGATTTCTATCAACATGTAGAAATCATTCTGGACATGCCACAAAGAACTGGTGTGATTTTACTGATTCTTTCTGTAGATTTCTCACATCAAAAACTTCCATTTGCTACCTTCAATACATAATCAGGGCTAAAATAGATGTCCCTCTGGACTGCAAAACCCAAAATTTGGGAACTTGCTGATTATTCTGCTTAGGGTGAGACACTGGCGGTGGAAGCAGTTATCTTTAATGCACTCCTTTTTATTTATGAGAGGCTACAAAGTCCTGTTTTCGTGCACAAAGGAAGTCTCAGATCAACAGAGGAATTGATCTGCTTGTCACACAAAGAACATTCAGTCAGTGCTTTAACTCAACAGCCCACTTTTTATAACCTTCCCAGGTTATACCACCTACACTGCTTTAATGTGTCAAGCAGTGGTGGGTCAGCCCCAGCCGGCAGCCAAGCACCCACACAGCCACTTCAATGCCTCCCTGCCCCCAGCAGGACAGGGGAGAGAACAGGAGGAACAGAAGTGAGAAGACTTCTGCGTTGATGAAGGTGGCTCAACAGGTGAAGGAAAGAGGGGAAAAAACCCAAGCAACATGAAAGCAATCACTCATCATCTCCCACAAGCAGACTGATGCCCAGCCAGTCTCTCAGGAACAGCCACCCTGGAAGTCAACACCCCTCATTCCCCCCGCACTGCTGCTTCTTCCTCTGCCTCCAGTATTTATTGCCAAGAATGACATTACATGGTATGAAATATCCCTTTGGCCACTTTGGTTCATCTTTCCAGCTGTGTTCCCTCCCAGTCTCTCACCTACCCCCAGCATGTTAGCTAGGGAGGTCTGAACAGGAAAAAGAGAAAGCCTTGACACTATGCAAGCACTGTTCAGCAATAGCTAAAACATGAGTGTATTACCAATGCTATTCAGCCACAAAGCCAAAACACAACACTGCAATGAGCTGCTGTGAAGAAATGTAACTCCATACCAGCCAGACCAAACACACAGCATGCTGCACGCCTACCACATGCAGTGCCCAGCCAAAGAAACCCTGTTCAGAATTCTTAAAAATGTGAATAGTTAGCCATTTGTCTTTGCTGTAGCTAGAAATATATGTTCAAATTGTCTTGAAGGTAGCGGTCAGACCAATCCATCTCAAACTCACATTCAACTCAAGTCCACAATATATGCGTGAATTTGAGAAGCCTGAGAAGGAAGGAAAGCAAGTAATTCCAAAGCATTTGTCCAGATTAACTCCAACAGTACACCATAAAATGCACACACATACACATGAACACAGACAGAGAAAACCCAAGCAAATTAGGAAAAGAACAAGTCCTATATAATACTAAAAGCCCTAATTCTCAAAAAACTTCAGGAGGAACATAATTAATATTAATGCTACTCCTTCACAGTGATATGAGTGTGTTCTGCAATTAAGTGGATAGCTATTGGTGAGAAGAGTTCCTCCCTTGCACAACCCACACTGAACCAGTTTTATGTTTACTTTCAGGAAAGCTTCAAGGTCCAAGTCCATGCAGTCTATACAAAATGTTTGAATCAAACTGCAGGGAAAGAGGATGAAGCTAAATAACTCACAGAGCTTTCTTAAAGCTTAAAAGAAGGATATTTAACTTGGAAAAATTTAGGATTTAAGGGACCAGGAAGCAGTTTAAGTAGCTTACACAGTGGCATGCTGTTTCAGTCTTCCTTGCATTAGTGGTTATGTACCTAGCAGCACATTTGCAAGTCCAACAAGACACCAGTTCATATTAGTGGAGATGGAATTCAATGACCCAAACTGCTAAAATCTCAAGTCCCTAATCACATGCAAAGCAATTTTTGAAGACTTTTAATCTGTTCATATTTGGCCATATTTTCAAATGACTAGCAAAAGGCACATACTGCTCTGCAATTTCAAACCCTTGTTACAGAGGAGAGTGGGCTACAGCCTCTTAATCAGTCAGACTTTAAAAAGCATGGGTAAAACAATTATTGCCTGCCTTATTCTCCGGAATGGCTAAACCATTTTGAATGAAGCTTTAAAAATATTTATTCTAAGGCAGAAAATCTAAGGTCATATATTCAGCAGTTAAGCAACTGAATATGCAACCAGTACAGGCAAATGTATTTATTAATAGCGCTCTCTGACCATCCTATAAATGATAGGAAGGATTTGCATGAAAGCTGGCATTTAAAACCCTTAACATCTACATGGTTTTCAACATCTTTCTTTTACTTTACACTGCATGTAAAGATGTGAAAAGAATGTATCTTCCCTCATTATCATACAACTTTAACTTTATTAAGAAATGAAACCATATTACATTATAGTAGTCTCAAAGTATTTAATTACCTTTCTTACAGATAAGCAGCGCTCCAATCAGACCAGAGTTAAAATCTGTTGCCATGTTCTCATGAGAATAATATGCATAAGTAAGACAAGGAAGGTCAGCTTCTCTTGGACCAACTTCTTCTGTTATATCCCACACATATGTGTGGACATGGCCTGGAAGTACAGCATCATCTCGTTTTTCTGCAGACGACGTTCTGTCATCATACAGGGACCCTGCCAAGAAAAGAGTCAGTAGAGTGCCATGAAGACAAAGAGCAATTAAAGCATCTGGAATATCTTCCTACAATCAATTGCAAAAGCTTGGTTTGTTTCTTGCCAATATGATACTTCAGCTCCAAACAGATAGCTCATGATCCCACTCACACTGTGGAGAGCAGCTATTCCACCATCCTGTTTCTTACAGATTATAAAGATTTCCTAGAACTGCCCTCACTGCCAAAAGGTGGGGGCTCTTCATCAGTCTGACTAGGGTTAACAGGATAGTGTGAAGCTTCAGCCTCTGCTCGCTGATACTCTGTGGAGGAATACTGACCACTCTGTCAACATCCTAATTATCTCTCATAAAGCCATTGCGTGGGCTAGCACTGCCTTGCTGCCCGAGACCTTTTGTGCACTGCATATCCAGACAGCAGTAAAGGCTCATATCTATGCCTACCATATCCAACAAATCTGCAATGTGACAAAGGGGAGCCAGAGAATCAAAATCCCAGGTGTAAAAGGCACATTCATAAGATAGTCAATCTGAACAGCCTGTCACTTCCAACAACATGTTCTGTTCAACTCCATGAGATGGGGTTGCAAAACCCTTTGTACAAACACAACAAACAAAGCCTCGAGTCAGTTTGTAAACTGCAGGTCACAGCTCAGGCTCAGCAGCCAGGGCAGGGAAATCAAACTCACTCTGTGCTAGTGCAGACATTTAACTGTCAATTTGGTCACAGTATACAATCTCTTTTTGCTAGTCTTATGAGGGATCTAGGAGCAGAACACCACGTAGCTGAGCATGAAATGCTGACTATCAGAACAACTTGATCAGCACTGTTAACTGCCTTACCAATAACTCCTTGATGCACACGATTGCAAGGGATTTGAAAAAGTTTTTTAAGACCTATATTTAAGAGTTTACATTCCTGAAATAGAATATTTTGCAATTACATGATAGTTGGACCAGGAAACCTCCAGAGCTGCCTTCCTACCTCAACCATTCCGTGATTCTGTGAAACAGTAGTAGCACACAGGAGACTGTGCAGGTCGGATGACATTCCTAGTGTTACACTGGTGAAGAAGGAAGGAGCTAACAAAGGGTGTGAAGTTTCAATCCAGAATCAACAGGTATTTGTGTTATACATCTCCTTAAACATTGGTCTGGGCCCCTCTCAATATTTCATGCAATAGCCTACAAGTAAATGAACAAAACACATGGCATTTACCTTCTGCATTTTTGTTGTAAACTATGCCTTGGGGATGAATACTGACTGGCTTGTCAGCCATATTCTTAAGGTGAACTACTAAAGTATCTCCCACTTCAGCACGCAGAGTTGGTCCCAGAAGTCCTGTAGTTATTTAAGATAAAGAAAGAGGAAAATGTGAGCAAAACAGTATGTTTAGTGAAATGAAGAGTTCTCCCTCCCCATTAGGGAATAAGAGCTCTCAAAGTACAAGTTGCAAATTTAATACAGGCAGAGAATGTAATACCACTTCAATGAAGATTTACCTGTAAAAAGGCATGTGGAAATTTAAAACCTGCAGCTCACAGTGGGAAATGTTATAAATTGTATTATCTGGCAACTAAGAAAAATCACAGGAAAATTGTAGATTTACAAAACAAAAAGTTATTTCTAGATACAGAAAATATATCAAAAGGTTCATGTTGAGGTTCCTTGGGAATTTCTAGGAATCCTTCACATATGATTTAATTAAACTGTTTTAGGAAGGCAGATACTTTATAGAGTAAGAGTTTAAAGAAAGGCATTTCTTTGAGTGGCACTCTCAATGCCAGAAGTTACAGAACAAAAAGAGCTTTCAATCCCAAAATATTATCTAAAGAAATAATCAGTTCCATCTTTCCACCCAACCTCACAGGTTTTCTTTTCCTTTCCACAGTTCTATCAGAAACATATCTAGCCTCAGGCCTTAGGCTCCTTCCACACGAATTTATAGCGTCACCACTACAACTGTTACCATACAAGTCTAAATGTGTATGCGAAGTCTCATCAGATGCTAAAACCAAAGAGAACAACTTTGCACTGTGCAATTCATTTGCAGATAGCACTGAGCCCCAGCCTCTGAAAATCCAACCACTCTACGGACTCTGAAAGCCCAGTGCACAGCAGATACCTCAACCCCCACGCTTATTTGGTTTATGTGCAAAACAAATAAGCACAAATGGACACAAAAATACAAGCTTGCTTAGCTTGTTACTGGCTTCATAACAAGCAAACCCCCAAATACTCAAGAGTATTTCCTTCCTGCTTACCTGCAAATATATTTGCTGGCTTTTCTTTTTTAAAATCCACTTCATATTCTCTGTAAGAAATTTTCTTAAACACAGGATCTGAATGTTCCAATCTGAAACCAAAAGAGTTATAAACAAATAAATCAGAAGGACAAAGATTCCCAGAGATGCCCTTGCTGTTTAATGGATATTTCAGAAAACGACTCCTGGAACTACACTCAACCACGTGCACATTTTGCTGAAGGCAAGGCACACAGTCCAACTCTTTGCAGTGTCTTCTCCTCTACCTCTACTGAATCTATGACATTCCTGAGCTAGGCCACTTCGTACCAGACATTCAGTTATGGTACCTAGCACAGTTTACCCCTGATTTTCCTGGTGGTTTCTATAGGTCCTTTTGACTCTGTTTACGACACAGAGGAAGATGCTTTGACCATGCTTACCCAAGCAAGCACCTGACAAAACACATTGAAAGAAACCTAAATTTCTCTTTACTCAGCTCCATGCTTGAACTTCAAGACTCACCACAAGGATTGTACAACAGCGTTAACAGCAAGCTCCTGAAGCAGCAATGACCTTGGAGGCAAGCACAAAACTGTTCCCTGACAACAACTAAGGATCTCTCAGCAAGTCAGAAAATTGCTTTCTGAGAAACACGGCAAGTGTCCTTAGTTTTGCAAATGATTCAGGCACCCAGTAGACCACACAATGTTTTCTTAGCAAATATTTAGGCAAGCAGAAGGAAACCAGCACGCAACACTTCTGGAATGGAAGTAACGATGAGGACTGGAGGGATAATAGCCTGTATTTAGATTTATATTTGTTGGTTGGTTTCTTATAGTATGTATGATGACTGGATCCAACGGTAATTCCATGTGATTTTTTTTTATAATGCCCTTTCAGGCTGCTCAAGCACAGAGTGGCTGGGCAGAGGTAGCACAGTGAGCTCGCTCCAGTGACATCCAGGGCCCATAAGGGGGAGATCTCTTTCTGTAGGTATCTCTCATACATCCCTCTGTGATGCTCTCTCACAGCAGAAGACTCAGACAGAAGCAATTCATGTTTCAATTCATTTCCGTCTTTAAAGTCACTGATAAAATTTTGCTTCAGTCTTTAAGGGGAAAGACCCAGTCCATAACATTCGTTGACGAGCGCTGCCCTAATGTGGCAATGTCCACTGGGATATGCACACATAAGACTATGGGGAGGAAGAGGGAATTTATCAGCGCCAATTGTACAGCTAGAAGGAACAAAATACACAGCTTACTAACACTTCAGAGACCTCAGACGATGCCAGCAGGTCTAGTTACGTAACTTTCGGGAACGGCAGCAGCAACGCTGCACGCACAAATAGCACGTTTTCATTTTGTTCTGAAGTGTCTTACAAATACCACTTGTACATGGTAAAAAATCTCTACAAAGATAAGTCTACTGACACTCAAAGAAGTTGTGTCCTTTTCTAGCCTGTATGACCGGAAAATTAAGGAAATAGTTCAGGAAGTTCATTTTCTTTTCAGCCTCTTTTCAATTATTTAGAACCAAAAGCAGCAAAGTATCAGATTCTTACACTGTATTTAGGCATTCAGCTTCCACTGAAATCACAGTAAGTTACATACCCAAATGCCTTTGGGATCCAAGCCATTAACT
The DNA here is from genome assembly GCF_023638135.1 of Falco biarmicus. Classification (NCBI taxonomy): domain Eukaryota; kingdom Metazoa; phylum Chordata; class Aves; order Falconiformes; family Falconidae; genus Falco; species Falco biarmicus. The sequence goes on from NC_079292.1 coordinate 85,646,633, forward strand.
CTTTCTTAGTGAGTATCTTTGTAAGTTCTGGTTAGTTTTTTTGTTGTTTGGTTATTGTTTTTTTTGTGTGTTTTTTTTTTAAGTTACATTTCTTTAAGTTCTACAAAATTCATCAGACTTATCCAGGATGTGACTTGCTCTAAATACTTATGTGACATATCTCAATAGGCACTGTGTATGAAAAATTAGTTAATCACAGAGTATTTCACCTGAGATTTGAGGCAGTCTTGTGGGTCTCTGCTGCATGAAAACAGTCTATCCACAATGTCAAATTTAACAAAACAGCAGTTCATTCTTATACTGATCCATCCAGTGCAGACGAGAATGAAGTTCTAACTACTAAATTCACATGTCCAGGTCAATACTTAAATAACATTTATCTTCATATTCCTACATATATCTTCATATTCCTACAACTTGTCTGTCTTGCCAGTTTGACGTTATGCTTATTATACCAGTTGTATTAAACTTCCAAGAGGAGTTATAGAAATCATAGAAACTCTGTTCTAATTAAGTCTTTAAAAATGAATAGTTAGAAAGTCTAAATCTGAACTGGAAATGTCCTTTCTGTAACATCCAGAAATGCAATACACATTTTTTTTTAAAAAAATAATCACAAACTAAAAAGTAAAGAAAACAAGCCATCCACCAATATAAAAAAAAAATGGAGTAGTATTGAAATACACCCTTCAGTGTAGGAGAACAAGTAATTCATACCATTTCATGCCACTTCATGAGCAAATAAAAGCTGTGTATGGTGACTATAGAGAGCACAGCACAAGACTGAAGTCTGTTTTAAACAGGATTCTAAATTATGTCCAAGTTCTGTCATCTGTAGCATTGCACTTGCAGTGTTTATAAACCTGGTAACAGTGGTAATACAACATAGTATTTTATATGCTTGATTGGCATATGCATGTTCGCTAGCCATTCTGCAATGCTATCTGAAAGAAACCATGAAATTAGTATTTTTATTTAATGAAATACCGCAATGCTTGATCCTACAACCTTTACTTGGCAGAATTCAGAATGTTCGTTTCACAAAAACTACTGAACAACTCAGAAACAACAAAGCTAGTTCCAAAGGTCATCTGGCTCCGATTTAAATGAAAGTGATAGTATACAAATTGGAACATATTTTTTCCTTCAGCAAATTCTAAAGTCTGCAAGTTTTCGAAATCTTATGAAACCGCAGCTCCTTAACATTGATTAAATTCCACAAACCTAAAATCATTACATTAAAAAAAAAAACCAACCAAAAAAACCCAAACAACAAACATCAACCCAGACAGAAGATTATATAAGCAAGCCCTGGAACATACTTAACAAAAGTGCTATGAAAACATAAAAATAATTCTATCCACTAATGAAGTAAATAAAAAGGAGCTTTGAATACTTCACTGGCTCCAGTTCAGATCATGCCATTTAAAGTCACACAAGTTCCTCTGAAGTCAACAGATCAGGCTCTAAAGTCCTCCTGGGCTCTAAAATTCCACAGGAGGTGGGAGGCAGAAAACACTTTCGGTCACAAGACAGGACAAGTTTCATCCTTCTTATCCAGTACTTTGTTACCTGGACTTTTCCTCGGATTTCAGTCTGTAGGTCCAGCTAGTGATCTGAGCAGCTATATAGTGCTCCCTGACCTTCATAGCTCCCACCAAATGCTTCTCTGAGTCTGGCCACCATGCACCAAGCAGAAGCAAGAAAAAAAGATGCAGGCAGCGGAGCCTCATGGTACAGCTGCCTGTTGATGCTGCTCTGGAAGACAAGGCAGAAACTGCTGCTTTTATTGCTGTTGCTGCTTTTAACTTCCCCTCAGAAATGAAATAATTGTGATGCAAGAGGGTAACAGCATTTGCTACGCTCAGGTCATTGCTCCTCACCTCCTCCTCCCCTTACTGACAGGGATCCAATAGAGATAAAAAACTGTTTAAACTACCTTCCTTCCCCTCCTCCACACCACCTTCAGTAAGATACAAGCAGCAAGGAGAAGCAGCTTCAGCCCCGCTACAGACTGTGATTGGGTCATTGTCTACTGAAGCAGCAGGGTACCAGAGGCAGAAAACAATTACTCAAATTACTTACAATTACAGGATGTTTGACCTGCGTGATTAGAAAGAAGGGGGGCATATTTTTGTCTTCCCAGAAAAGACACCCAGCATGTGTCTGGCATTCATGGAAATTTCCCAGTTAGATGCTACATCTCCTAAAAGATCATTCCTAGTTAGGAAGCAAAATGCTGAAGGATTAGGTGTGGGGACTAGAAGCGGATGCAGAGCTAAATCTAGTTCAGATCACCATACACCGCATACTCGTAACAGCAAGTCAGTAACCCTTCCAAACATGTCGTCAGCTTCAGTTTGGTTCCCACTAACTCCCAAGTACCTCAGGTAATGGGTAACGAACAGGCTTCTCAGTGGCAGCTAACAGGTCACCCTGAAGACTTGCCTGTAGTCAAAATCCTTCTGATCTAGTCTTGATTAGGTTCTGTTGACATTTATCTAAAGAGCAATGATTAGGAAAATACCTTTTGATAAGATAATTACCAACGTCAACTATATCAACCATATAAAAAATGTTTCCTGGCTTTTGCCAGCAATGAGAAATTTGACTAAACAAGAAAATTATTGAGCATGTTTCCCGTACACTGGGATTATTGGAAAGTGAAAAAATCTCTACCTATTTTTCTCATGGATAGAAGTTCACAACAACTTTTTCAATAAAGTTTTGCTAATATTTTCATGAAAAAAATTACCTAAACCCCCAAATCAGAATAATTCCACTCCAGATCCAGACAGAAATAAGAACAACATTTCCTCAGACTACTTCAAAATAAAACCTGATCGATTCTAGGTTTGATATATTGTTCAACAGCAGAATGGTCTAACTGGCAGCTTGGTTAATACCATGCAAACTATATGGGACCATATGGCCTTTGAAGAGACAGGGAAGATGGCTGGACAAACATTGATGAAGACCAATAGCTAAATGCTCCCCGCCTAAAACTGATAACAATCATGATCACTTGGACAGTGTAAGACTACAGACATCTTGAAACAGTTTCAAGGCAGCACACTGAACTTCAAGTTAAAATACCTCCTACTCCATTTGCATGGAGTTAATCCCTTGTTTCCATGAGTCACTTTGACACATACATCAAGTACGAAATTAATTCAAAACCCAGAATCCAAGCAACAATTAAATTGGACCAGAATGTGTGCGCTGATATTGAAGAACAAATCTTAACTAAACACAGTCCAATATTATTTCATTACTAATTAATCGCTGTTTTGAGTAAAGAACTCACCATAAGACTTAGTAAACTACTTCAATAACTTTTTTGTTAAAAGTTATCTTTGTCTCGTTTCTGCTCTGGTCCTAACCTCATCTCTGGCTCAGGATCCATTTAAATGCTGGTGCTTAAGAGTTTGATAGCTGGTGTGAAAACGCCTGTAATTTAGTTTTTACAAAAGAAATCTCTGGTCAAATGGACGATTCCTTCCTTTGATCCGGAACTGATGTGAAGCAGATGATGCTGAAGTGCCTGGCATGTTCTGTTAAACCTAAATGATCTTGACTTTTAGGTTAGCTTCTGTCATCTCCAATCTCTATCCTTGAGGCTTTACAACGCTGTTCCTAAAGCTCCTTTCTGTGCAGGGATTTGAACACCTTCATGTATTCTTATGGGACTGGCTGAAGAGATGAAACTAAAATACACATGAAGCAAGTCTTCCTGTGATTCCGTCTAATGAATTAAGTATTCAAATTTTCCATTATAGGTAGGTTTCTAATACTTCATTCTTCCCTGTAATAAAAAGCTAAAACATTGCAGGCTAAAAATTAATACCCAGAATACCTGCTTAAAATCCCTTGCTTTGTGACTTGTGACTGTGAGCTAGGAATCATCAAAGCTGACATCAATTAGTTACTTATCTTTTATCCGTTTTGATGAATTTGGGGGTTGTATTTTTGAAATTTCTTAATGATTCATGCAGTACAAATCTAATGGTAGAAGGAAACAAAATGCATTCTATCAGTGAAATTACTTTTATAAGGGTGGCTGGTAATATTGACAGTTTTAAAGAACAGTATCAAATTAGGCCAGATAGACTTTCCTGTCTAAACTACACTGATTAGCATGTATCACCTTTCCTTAACTCTTTAAGAACAAGAAGTCCAATATTGGCTACTCCCTCCTTTTCTCCTCTTCCCGCACCTCTTGGGATCAATGTAAGATTGAGCTGCCTGAAATTATCTGGGTCAGCCTGGTGTTTTTTTTTTCTTTAAGCTATTGCATCACATCGTCTCCTCTAGGCTTTGGGAAGTTCCACAGTGTTCGGAAAATCATTATTAGTAATCCAAAGACCTTGCTCCCTTCCACCTTACCATTAATTTCTAGTATCTGCAATTATAACCTCTATCCTCTGTGAAAGTCTAATATATACATGTAATTGTTCTAGTTAGCATTGGTTACTTGCAAGCTATTACTATTAGTCATATGACAAATGACTACAGAATACATTTTTCAGGCTGAAGTCTTCCAAGACAACACAACTTTATTATCTATTCATATATATAGCCATGATGTTAGCTTCTTCTACTTCACAACACTGCACATGCTGCAGACTTCATATTTTATCCTCATTGCTTACCCACATGTTCAAATATAATTTGCATTTGGTCACCAGCAACATCAAAACATCTTGTGGGCAAAAGCCATGCACGGAGGAGCACAGGTCTAGTCCGTACTGGCAAAACAGCCTCTGCAGCACAATGACCAATGCTATTCCCAAAAAGAAGCAGTACCTTTGGGATGTCCTGACACTGAAATGCCAAATTAAAACAAAGCATGGAAAGAGAAGCACAAGCAATACACTTTAACACTAAAAGCAGGTCTGCATCTTTTAACTGGGGAAGATTACTGTCTCTTCTGACACCCAGTAATTATGGCCCTGATTCTTCTTATGTTACATATGAAAACATACTGAAATAGTGTACTCACAGTACTGCTCTAAGGCTGACATTTATAACTAACTGGCATCACCAGTTTTTTTACCCAGAATAGCCTAGGCTGAGTCTGAGCAATCAAGAACAGATAACTCTTCAAGAGCTGTAAAATGGTGATTTGCAACTTTCTGTGAATTAAAGATTAGGACCCACAACAAGCTTGTATCTACTTCATCACAAATGTTATCCTAGACATGACTAAAAGGGAGCTAGTATAGAGAAGAAAATGTTGTAAAACAATTATTGAATTTGCTGCTAATAATTGCCTTAACATAGGCCCTCTCTCTCAAACACACAAATCGATGCACAATGGTCCAGCAAGCGTACTTTGTTTAGGTGAAAGGATTTCATAGGCAAACAAGGAGTTAATTATTGATCAGCAGTGAACACATGGTTCTGAAGTAGGTGAAAAACAGATAGGGCACTTACCAAACCTTATAGCCACTACCCGGAACAGAAGCCATCAGCTAAACATCTTCACTTCCGCAAGGCACCGAAGCCAAGAGAGGTTAATCTGTGAAATGGCTCATTTTAGAAGTTTAAAGTAAAGGTACTATGTTGAAAACTACACAAGCAGGCAAAAAGAACAGATGGCAGAGAAACTTAGGCTTTCTTTCAGACAACTTATTCAAAAGGAATACGTATACATGTTTTGTATTTGATGGCAGCTCATATAAAACCCCATTCTGCATAACTGTTAAAAGGCGGCAGGCTGTGTAACTCGTGTGTGTACACTACAAGGCAGTAAGAAGACAGAGCAGCATTTCAGATTGCTCTGGTGCTAAAGACTTCAGAAGATACAAAATCATGTTGATTTAAACCTAAATACATCCACATCTTTAAAACCTGTATTTTTCCTTAGGAGAAAAGCAAGTGTCCTTGATTACAATTGGGTGTTTCTCCAGCCAATATGTTTGCCAAACCCAGTTATTTAGCAGGACCAAAAACTTTGCACGGCAATGCTGAATCCAATAAACAGTTTCAGATAAAAAGAAATATCTGATTCTTGTAAATATTGTGAAGTCTAATTTAAGTGTTTTAACAAATTTGTCCAAGACCACTGGCTTTTGGTCGGAAAAAAAATCATTTCAAGGAACAAAAAGAGAGGATACACTAGCTTCCTCTCTTCAAATATCACGTCTGGCTCAAAATTTTTGACTGATCCCAAAGAAGCCTTTTTCCCCCCCTCTATTTAATTTTTGCCAGAAAAATTTCAGTTTGGCCGCACAAAGAATTTTGCTCCTGCTGTAATCCATGTTTGTGTTCTCTGTGTTCCAGTTTGTCTTCTTTACCAAGAGATTTCTTTATTTGCCCACGCTTACAACTGGTATGCTAAATCAGACCAGCTGCCCTCAGGCTAAGTCAGTCTAGCCGTTTATTCAATCAGCTTTCTTTCTGTAGAGAATAACGGTAAGAGTATCAGTGCCCACAACACAATGTTAACCAGCTGGTACATGATCGCAAGAGTTTGCATCTTTTTATCATAAATCCTTGTTGGAACCAAGACAGTCTCTTACCAAGTTGTATACATACCTACTTCAAACAATCGGTATGAGACTTCATATGTGTTAACTTTTTCTTCTTCCATATGGTTGCATTTTCTACATCAAGGTATGATTTTTTTAAAAAAGTAGACTTGGAACAATTCTTACAAGTTATTAACAGAGAAGGTTATTTTCCAATAGGAAAACAGATAGGTATGTTTCAGGAAGAAACATGAAATCAGTAAGCTTATAGCATAATAAAACACTAAATTACATCTGTCCCTACAGACTTTACAACACCCAGACAAATTCAAGGCACTCTAGTTCTCTAGCAGAGGAGCGGGCTGTTTGATAGCAAGCTGGTTTAAAAGCTCCACTTTTCCACACCTAAAAATGCAGCCACAGAACGACAAAGTGGAAATTACCCTAATTCTTTAAACACTATTTCCACCCTTCATTATAGTTTAGACTTGGATTAGACTTTTAGAAGACTAAATACAGAAGTGTGCTTCCCATGTATTGCTTGGTTTTTCTTCTATATTTTTTATTGGAAACATTTTTTTTTTTTTGTATTTTAAAAGTATTTCATGTAAATTAAGGACTAGGTATATTAAGTTTGATGACAGAACTTGTGATGGTCATTATTTTAAATTTCTGTAAGGTTATTCCCTTTGCATCATAACCTGTTCCCTGTGCATAACTTTGATTCAGATTCAGTGGAATCAAAATTTCACCCATATCTTCACTGCATGCAGCACCTGTAAACTAGAACGTACTTAGAGTCCAAGAACAAGAGAGAGAGATCTAGAAGGCAAGTAAAGAGCCACAAGGACTCTAAGATGTGCAGTAGGAAAGGGACTCCCGAAAAGCAGAACTTCTCAGGAGCTATTTTGATGTAGAGGCAAAATTCAGGCAGTCAATGACCACGCTGGATTTGCCAGAAGCTGTAACTGAGGTTACTATCCTTGCCTATGTTTAGAGCAGTTCCTACAGCAGCAATCTTTACTTCTAACATGAATTTTTAATACCAGTCACAAAAGAAGAAAAGGATTAACACATACAGTATAACTGCTGCAAGCGTACCCAGGTCAAATTTGCTTGCTCAGGTACAACCACTTTGATATCCAGCCAAGCAAAGCACCACATTAGTTGCCAAGCATTGGGGTTTGTGATACTAGATATTTCTGTGCTACAAATGCCGTAAGACATTAAATATCAACGGTGCTGATGGAGCGAACTTGCCAATAGCTTCCAGTTCTGCTGCTCCTCTGTTTTCCTGCTAGGGTCAGAGCAAAAGGCCTTCATCAGTTTATACTTCTAAAAAAAATTAAATAAAGTCATGCCACTTACTTCCATCAACAGCCTGACAAAGAAGAATGTGATATTAACTCAGCATACTGGAGAGCAGTGAAAGACTAATTCAATTTCCTAAAGGAGAAGAACAGACACCTTTTAGGGAGAGGGATGTTTCAAAAGATTCCGACAGAGCAAAGGAAAAAAAATATACATCCCTGCTGGTTATTTTAAGACATACTCCCTCTCTGCTCCCCCCCAAATCCCCTTATTTGTTGGGTGGAGGACAGCTACTTCCTTTGTTACCCAAAAGCTCAAAACATTTTTGAGATTGGTCTGATAGGGAAAATCCTATGGCATGACTCAGTGGGTGTGGTTAAAATTTAACAGGTTTCAGCTTGCAATACTCACTTATATAGACATTGCTTAAGATATTGTTCAAGAAAGAGGAAGTGAAGATAGATATCAAAAGAGGAAAGCCAATTTAAGAATAGTACACAGAACTTCACTACAGGCTGTCATGTACAAGCATGGTACTGAGGACAGCCAAGACAGAGACTAGTTGTGCCAGGAAAGGGACCAACCTTCCTACTCAACAGAAAATTCAGTCAGTTGCAGACATCCAACTTCAGATTACCTTGCAGAATGCAAGTGGGACATTTGGGAGACAAGGATGCTACCCTGAAAGCTGAACAGAGGTTAAACGAACCTAGTAAATATAAATATATCTATATGTATATACACACACACAAATACGATAGTCCTTTCCTCTCATTTTCATTAATAAAAATCTTAGTTTCTACAGGGCAGAAAGTGGATGCTAAAGCCTGGATGTGCCTACAATATTTGAATTCATAAACAACTCCATGTATGTTTACCCCGAAAAGGAAACCTTGCTATTAGACTACCAGCTAGTGTAGTTGAGGCAGACAAGTAGCCAAGATTGAACCTTGCTCTAGCATAGCAATCTTCTCCCTTTATGCTCAAGCTCTAATTCTGTCAATATAAGACTGTTCTTGCCTTCATTACAAGATGAACAGACTACATACTAATATTCCTCCTTTGTCTCCCAAAAAATTCCATCAAAACACTAGGCTTTCTCAAATATAAATCTAAATCACCTGGTTAGTTACAGCTATTTTAGTTTAAGATGGAGTCAAACTTCCCTAGTAAGATGATCAGTTATTTCCTTTCAGCTTTCAAAATCTTCCTCCAGCTAGAGGAAACAATCATTCATAAGCAGGGAAATACCCACATAACTCTCAAGTGAGTTTAAATGGGAGGAAAAAAATAGCCAAAAATTGACATTTTCAGGAATCAATAATGAAGCCAAAAGCATTAGGCTTCTACTAGAAAAGTAGATTATTGCTTCCAATATAGAAAAAAAAAAAAGTCTTCTGTTGAAAGGAAATCGAAGCAATTATGGAGAAAGAAATCCCACCTCTTAGTGCAGTGTCTGTATCAGAATGAAAGTGATTTATTTATATTACACACAAAGATTTTTATTAAAAAGGCTGGTAATGGAACATTTTATTTTAATGCATCAACTTGATACAAGGTTAATTACAGAAATTGTGTATAATGTTGTATAAGTCACATGGATGGGTTATTTAAAAAAAGATTTGATAATTAGAGAAGGACATCTCTTATTTTAGTTACATTGTAAAGTGCCTCGTATAGTCATATTCTATCGTTGGAATGACCGCCTGTACAAATTTCAAGAAAATAAGAAGGTACCTGAGTTTTTCGTTAAGGAAAATGTCGAATAGCTAGAAATCCTGTAAAACTAATCAGAAGTCACATTCAACGGTCCACTCAATAGTATATCTTGCTAACAGGAAAATAACATCTAGCAATTATGCAATTGAGAGACTGGGAAATTAATACAGCAGAACTCTGGTAATGACAGCTGATGCTTGCCCAAACATACAGACCGTTCTGGTTTAAGTTCATGCAGGGAACCAGGGAATTTATTTTTCAATAAATCTTACAACTCCCTCTCTGCTTCCCCCGCCCTGCCCCCCGCCTCACTTTACAATCCCATTTACATACTTAATATTTGTTACTAACAAATGCCAAGTTAAATTGCACCTAGCAAGGCTAATCCCTAGCTACCTTCCTGTGGCTGCAGGGAAAGCAGGCTCCTCCTCAGTGTTTCAGTGGCTCAGAAGAAGAAACAGGTTCCTGTTCTGAACCATCCTTTGAAAGAGCTCCTTCCTGTTGGTGAGGGAAGTAGAGAGATTAGCTTTGCTAATGGGCCTGAATCTGCAGGCTGGAGTATATTGGACAATTATAAACTAAAGCGTCCACCTGGGACTGAGGCAGACAGCAAACTGAAAAATTAAAATAAATCACTGTTTTCAACTGACAATTAAGTTACATCGGTACTGGATATAAGTAAACCCAACTATTTTGACACGTCAGTCTCATGGATCATTTCTTGACAAGCACAAACTACATAATAAGGGAAGAAAATGCCTGTTAAAAAAAAAATCTCAATTTGTTAAGTAATAGTAAAAAAAGTAACCAAAATCTTGAAAATAAGCTTCTTCTAACTATTGAAGAGTAGAAGACTTGAACTACCTTGCCAGAAAAGTTATTCTCCAGTTTGGTTTCAGTTGCTTGCTGTACAAATTGAGCAATTCCCAACTCATACAGTGAATGAGAATTTTACTGATTCAGGGCCTACAGCTGCTCAGTAATCCCCCCTTGCTCGCCTTACAGCAGCAAAAGAACACCATTTTCAAAGGACGCACTTGCTTCTAAGATGGAGGTTACTTCAGTCAGAAAGCATACCATCAATTACTACAAAGCATAACTAAGATCAGTCACCTTGCAAAAAGAAAATTCTAATCGTGAGGCATTTGATATTGATGTTCAGAATAAGTTCAGTCACTTTCATTGCTTTTTTTGTTAGTTGCTCACATGCAGAGTAGAGAATAATGGGACCTCTATACCTTTCAAAATTAATCTCAGATTCAAATCTAATACAGAAACTGCTGTACCTAAAGGAGGGATTACACTCTGGAGAATCTACGAACCTCCAGCCTCATTCTCCTGCACTGGGATCTGTTTCACACTCACAGTTACCTCCTTCACAGCCCTACAAACAAGGGCTCAAATCCTGTCCCTTCAATCCTGCTTCCCTCCCACCCCGCCCCCCCGTTGCTCTTGTCAGCCTCCCTCCTCTGCCCCTAACAACTGATTAACAAAGTTTGTTTGCACAAAGGAGCTCATCCTGGAACTGTAGTAAGTGCCACCACAAGCAGTTGTTTACTGCCTTCACACACAACTGCACTCCAGTTCAGGAACCTTGAGGTAACGGCTTCTTACACTGAAAGACATTTCTAATAATACCGTGTAGTAACAAAAAAGGATACATGTGAACTCCAAGTTCTCCACCACCTTCTGCAACAGTCTCAATTATTTTCTTCATGACTTCTGCATGCCTGAAAAATAGAGCAGAAACAGTGGAACTATTTTAAGCAAGAAGTAACTCCCTGTCTATTAAATAGTTTTGGACAGTTCTCTTCAGAAATAAGAGGAAACTATCAGTTTATTGAGGAAAAATATCTCAACAATAACTGAAGGCTTAATACTAACTTGATGAACGCAACATTATTTGCCAGCTCCTTACATTCACAAGGAAAGCAAAAACTGTTCTCGGCTACAACGTAGACTGAGTGCCCGAATGACAGTCAATACATGTTGCTTGTCACTAGTGCAATTTTTAATTGCTAAATGTCAAAGAAGCTACCAGGTAAGTCCCCAAAAGGTTATCCTCACCAGCAAGCCACCAGAAGTTCCCAGATGACCCCTGAAGAAGATGCCCAGAAACTGCTGCAACTTTTTTAGCTACCTCTGCTGCACTCTTCAATTTGCAGACTTAAGAGGTATCTAACACTTAAAACAACTCATAGTTTCCTAGGAAAGGCAGGCCAAATCATCCCTGCATGAATTCAGAACTGTTGCTCTGGGACTGACTTAAGGTATGGAAACTTTTTCTGGCAATAACTTAGGTTCTATGGTAGATCAACAGCTTCTAAGCCAGTTTCTTCTCTCTCATGACTCTGTTATTGTAAAGCCCTACAGGGGAGGACAAACATATCCTCAGGTCACTGTTTTTCGATATTAAGTCATCAGTGACATACCAGACCTACTACGAACCACAGAAACATTTATGTACAGAGCTGACTGTGGGAATAAAACATAGAATCACAGAATAACTAAGTCTGGAAGAGACTGGTTAACTTCAGTCCAACTCTGAGCAGTAAATTAGAACAGACTGCCCAGGACCTTGTCTGCTCTGGTTTTGAGTATCTCCAATGACGAAGACTTCAAATCTTGTGATGACCAGTTACAATTCAGAAGTAATGGTCTTGCGTTCAGGATAGTTCTTGTACCACATAAACCAGGGGATGAACTACATACTAAATCAGAGTGGATATCTACAGTGTGATCAATTGATGTTTTAGTTATATATTTTTAACACAAACTCATCTGTATAACTCAGCTTACTTTTATCTAGACTTTAGCTTTGTTTTAAAATCATGATTCTGTAGGCAATCAGTGACATCATACAGGGCAATGGACGTTCACCTACACAACACTGCAAGCTATTTAACAGCAGCACTTGAAAATACCTGCCCTGAAACAACCTATGTGCTACTGAGAACAAGGGAGAGTGGTAAGCAGAGTTTGCATGACTTTCTGACCATGCTTTGATACTATTATGCAAATCTAAATAGCTGACCAGTAACTGGCATTTAGTAGTTACCTCCGAAGTTAATCATGCTGCCAGCCATCGCAAAGGCAAGGAAGGAAGATGTTGCAAAGTTACCAAGACATACTGTAAACAGGAACACGCAAGTCTGGGGAAATACTAAAGGTCAGCATTTGTCATTTGCTGTGCTGTTGGTCTTTGCAAATCAGCTAACCCTCACAGATGATTCCAATTCTGGATCCTCACGATGCCCCTGCGGAACACATGCCGCATCGGCTGCCAAGGCCTGTTGCTTCTATATAGGAACCTGGCCACTGTTGAAACTTAAGCTTTGACCACATCCATAATGGTGGACTATTTTTTGTACGGGCACAGAGTACAGGTCACTCCTACAGCTACTAGAAGTCTTTTAACAGGATACTGGCTGAACTTCATACACCTTAGTGACATTTACTCTTTTCTGTTTTCTAAGGACTAGTTAGGTATCTGGAATTCACACAATGGCCATAGTAACGGTCATTCTTACTGTCATACAGTTGCTCATGAAAAGCTTTGCAGGTGCTTAATAAACTTTCAAAAGTTTGTTTCCTGTTCTCAGTTTTCATGTGTAAGTAAATTTTGAGGAATTAATATGAAGTATGTATACCAAACAATGGAAAGAAAAAAGATAACTGGAAGAAATGTCATCTAAAATACCCTGCTATCTAGAAATCTCTTTTGTTTGTTTGGTTTTTTGTTTTTGTTTTGTTTTGTTTTTCTAATTTTACTTCTGAATAAAAGTCCTGCAGAAGTAACTCTCTAACTCCAGATGACTAAATACACTACATGCTCACCAATGCTTGTTCCAGGAACTGTTTGTAGATCACTTGAGCTACCGAACAGATCAGACATTTAAAACATCTACTAAAGTCACCTAATTTACTTTTTGGTATATCAACTGACTCTTGAGGTGGTTCAAGTAATATAAATGAGTTATTCACATTCCAAACCAGAAATACTGCTTTTCCTATTGAAAATAAATTGAAATATACAGAGTTAAAACCATCCATTAAGGTATTTAAAATAAGTTGAAAGAAGTAGATTGCTTAGATGACCCTTTAAGCTCTCATTAGGAATGTTCACTTTCAAACTGAAGAACGCCTCTCCTGTTTTGCAATTAACCAAAGCAAGCTGTCAGTCAAAATATTTGTCATTAACTTCACATTGGAATTCAGCTGACATACTGACATTGTCTGAATTATCAGTGGGAAGGGAGGTATTATATAATCAGAAAGTAAAAGGAAAACATAAAAGCCTTCCTGACATATGGGGAAAAAAAAATCCAACACCAGAAATTATTCATTCCCCACCCCCTTGCAGTTACTAGACATAAAAGGCCTTCCACAGGACTTTCAGTGTAGCAGACAACAACTATAAGCTTCCATGAAAGACTGTAAAGTCCAAGACTTTTTGGAACAATGTACTTTAAAAAAAAACACAACCCAACCAACCAACAAAAACTTTGAATATGATTCAGTGTCTGTAAGTGCTCACACACAATGAAACAGGTGGGGAAAACCCCACAAATGTCATCAGTACAAGAAACGTTCAGAATCTGCAATAGTCAAGTTAACCTGAAGACCTACAATTCCCTGATTCTTGTAGTTGCCTCTAGTCAATTCCCTACAGACACTTAGAGTAGATAAGAAGAAAAAAAAGTACAGAAGGCCATCACCATTTCTTCTGAAATAGAGAAAAACAAGCCCTTGGAATTAGTGCAAGTAATTCAGATCTCACTGTAAATGTGTTTAGCATTAACTAATTTGATAGTTCTTTCATAACACGCACATAAAAATGTTGAGAACTGCAATTACATCAGTTTGCAGCAACTCATGAGGAAGTTGACTATGTTCCTCCCAGTAATATAAAAATGCTGACAAGAGATACAACTTACAGCACAGCTGCAAGATGAACAGTTTCAACTAAATACTAAAAATAGAAGCAATCTCCAGCAGCTGACAGAGGCACCCAACTGCCATTTCTTTCCTTTCTCTTGACGCATGACGTAAGGATATACACATCACAAGAAACAGCCAACTAAGTTCAGGACCATCCAAATACCTTATGTTACCCAATTTTTCTAACGTGTACGGAAGCAACAGCAGCAGAGCTAGCTGAACATTGGTACTGCCTAGCTAAAATACGAACAAACCAACGTTTTTAGCTATTATCTTTCCCCTCAGAAGCCCAGACCTTCTTAACTGTTAGCCTCAACAATTCAAGAAAATAGAATAGCTCACCTTGTGGAGTAAGAGAACATACTTAAAACATCCATTTTTATGCCGTTAGCCTCTTTCCTCACAGTCTCAAGATGACCTTTTCAAACCTTCCTGTCGTTAAGCAGTTGCCAGTCAACTAGACTGCTTTTTAAGGAGGACCAGACGGTTTTCTCCACATTTAAGACTACTGACAAATCTGTCTCACTGCAGTATCAATCATCTCTTTCAAGCTTAAAAGACTAATTAGAACAAGTCTCATGATGCCCACAATTTCTTCAAGTGTAGATGTGGATTACATAATCCACATTCACTGGCTTCAGATGAAGAAGTGAAAACATGCAGAATTTGTTTTCATAAACTCTTGACTTTTCAGTTAAGAGCTGTTGCCCATGAAAACTCTTGATTCAAATTCACTGACTAGCACTAAATTGGTTCTTACTCTGCAAAGGTGTCTGCAAAATTAAGTAGATTACATTGCAGCCACAGCCCAGTATAAAACCCTGTGGCGGTGTGCCACCCCTCCTCCCCCACGCCACCCCTGCCTAAGCCATAACCACCAGTGGGGGTTGTAATGGCTGCACCCAACTTACTCTGGAGCTTGGGGGATGGATGGCAACATGGTAGCCACGGGCTGTCTGGAACAGTGACCCAGATGTCTTGCTGGTATGCAAATATAACTGTAAGACAATCATCTAACTTCATAAAAAGTGGACATCCCTGGGCCCATTGAACTCTCCGGCAGGGCAGTGGGCTGCCTGCCAGGCGAGATCTCCCCTTGAGTAGGGACAGCTCTCAGGGTTGCTCTTCCAGGTTGGGAGATTCCTTGCTGCAACAGATTCTCAGTAAGTGAATAACAGCATGCTAAACTTTGAAATCTTAACTAAGTGACGTAAAGGATAGATTGTGCATATATAATCCTTTAGACATAAACCGTTGTCCAAGTCTGGGACTAGGAATGGATCCAGCTGCACCTAGACTCCTCTCTGCGAAGGAGTTTAGAAAGTAAGCAATGTCTAGCTATGCATTCAATCCCCATTATCTCATTGTAGTCAACATAAAATGATTCACTTCTAGTGAAGTTAGGTTAGTGATGCATCTGTAACTGTATTAGTGACTGTGCCCTTGAAGGACAACTGCAAGCCTGATAAGGGGAACATTCTACTCCAGGAGGGGCCAAGAGCCAGTTAATTGTTACAAAGACAAGAAATCATCATAACAAGACTGTAGCTAGAGGAGATCACAACCACTGAACTCAGTTCAGGACTAAAAGACTCACTCCCCACCTCCCTCAGACATGTGCAGTAAATTAAAAATACACTGTAACTTTAAACCAAAATGAGAGATATATAGACCGATAGAAAGCTACTATGCATAACTAATTACTAGTACTATCTTTTAGGTAGAGTTTGGAAAATACATATGTATAACTAGAATGTATAAATATTATTCTTGTTCTTCTGAGTTTTGGGCTTGTTTTGTGGAATACTATCTAGCCCCCAGCTTTGCACAAATCTGTAATAAAGAAATACCTTGACTATGTGTGTCAATTGGCTCTTGCAGACTGGATGAACAATCCCACTTTTTGGATTACACAAGGAGGTCCTTTCTGAAGCTCATGACTTGACAGAAGGGTGTCCCTCACAGTTTTGGCTGACATTGTCCTCTATGCAGTAAATAATCCAGCGTACCTTGCCACTGACTCTTGTTAAACCAGTCACATTTACCATTTGTTATATCAATACAGTATATTGTTGCTTCTCTCAGAGTGAAGTGCATGATTCCATCCACAACACACCCACAGGACCACCTAGTCAACGAAGGCTGTCATGCCCAAATATCTGGTCATCATTGTTTCTCTTGAGAGGGCCCTCCCAGCCTGCATTCATCAACAGGAGCTTTTTCGCAAACAATTTATTAACAGAGCTAATACTAATCACTAAATTAAGCCTTGGCTTTAAGCTTTTTCCCCTCCTTTTCTTCTATTAATAATCTTCCTAGTCAGTCTGTTAAGCCTTTCTACATTAATTCCACCTGACACTCCTTCAAAAACACTAGTTGCAAAAAAAGGTACATCCACTTTTTTGTCCAAATCCCTGCAGACAGCAAAAAATAAGGCAGTCAAAGTCACTAACAGGTTGACCTATTAAGACTGATATGTTCATATAAGGTACAAGAATACCTTATGGGATCAAACCAAAGGTCTGCCTCATCCTGTTTATTATCTTATAGTAGTACACGCTTAAGAAAGAGGCCAGAGCAAGCACCTAGTAATGCTTCCTCCAAAGTGCAACTAGTTTCCAGCAGTATGCAACCCAAGGACTTTCTAATTCTGAAGCATTCTAATAACTTCACTTTTGACAACTCTCTGACAATTTTTTTTTAACATCATATTGCTTAAATATTTAATTAGGTGCTGTGTGCAGAGTTTAATCCTTTTTCTTGCTTTGGACACACCAGCAGTGAGTAGCATTCAATGTCACCAGTTTTTCTATCAGAAAAAATGGAACACCTGTTACTTCACCTTTTGTGGCATTCATAATGAAGGTCACTGACATCATAAGTCCCTCCTCAGCTGCCTTTTCCAGACCTGAAGGGTCCCAGGTTATTCAATCATCTCTTATGGGAAAAAGCTTCATAACCTCAGTTATCCTGGCCATCTCCTCTGTATCTTTTCCAGTTTTAGTCATCTTTCATCTCACGGACTACAGAACAGATGACCAGAGCTGTACTGCAGTATTCGACATGTGAGTGGTCCCACAGATTAATAGAGGCCTTACGCTGTTTTCTGTTCTATTTTTTATTCTTTTCTTAAGTTGTAAGTTCTGCTTCCTGTACTAGTTGAGCACTGAGACTGACATTTCTATTGTGTTAGTGTAGACTTAAACCCAAGGATTTAAATACCAACAATCAAATTTAGCACTTTAAACTTTTCTACAAGACAGCTAAATTTGGGAAAACGCTATTTCCTGGTTCTACAGTGGGCTTCTCTGCTAAATATTGTCTAGATATAAGCCTGACTGCTTGGTGAAAGCAAAGACCCTTGTAAAGCAGTGGTTAAAGAACTATGAACTGGAAGAAGTGTGAGAGACAGATTTACAAAGCCCATGAATATACATCCTCATAGTAAGATCAAAAGTTGCCACAAACTACTTTGTGCAAAGCTTCCTTTCACCCTTCCCAAGATTATGATCTTATGATGAAATAATTCCTAAACCAGAAATGAAGAATGTTTTGAATAGGCAAAAACAAACTTACGGTAGTCAACAGCAAGCTGATTATCTGACACCTCAGCTAGTGACACAGATCCCAGAAGCGTTTCTTTAAGTCAAAAGAAATTGTAATATTTAAAGGGGCAATGTGGACTTTTGGTTTGTTTTTTTTTTTAAACATATGCAAGACTACAAAGGATGTCCCATTTTTAAAATGAGATAAAAGCCCAAATTCATATTTATGAACTTCATACTATCAAGAAGCTGAGGAATTACACTGTTGAAGATACTGGCTCTGTATCACTAAGACACCCTAAAGGATGTTAGGGTTTACATCTAAGATGAAAGGCACCTTTCAAAGGCTTAGAAAAAATATCTGTGCAGCTAGCCAAACTACAGACTCCCTATGTCTTGGGTGAACAACGTGGAAAATGCAACAGAAAAGACCCTTAAACCCACAAGTGTGTTTTGTACTTGTTTTCAACAAGTGGCTGTGGTTCATCCCGCAGTGCCAGTTCTGCTTACCGAAAGTGGCCCACTGAGCACTCACATTCCATGTCGAGGCTCCACACCAGCGAGCCGGCCCCCTTAACAACTGAAAGTTTGAGAACAGATTGAGATCGTTTCCGCCCCAATATTTCAGTGTGGCAATTAAAGGACCACTATTTATCAGTGGAAAGTTTCAAGGACTTCTGGAGGAGCAGAAGGGAGTAGTTATTACAAAATAGGAAAGAGTTATTTCATGTTCAAATGGTGCTTTCTGCTCTCAAAGTGTTTCTTTTATAAAGTTCTAGTAGTCTGCCATCTTCTGGAGTCCTTAGGAAAGTGGAGGAAAAGTAAACTAGAGCTAAGGCAGCTCTAACTGCAGAATACACTTGCGGCAGTAAGCACTGGAATGACTTCAGAGAATCACCAATGCCTTCCTTTCATTCTGCCTCAGAAGCTTACAGACCGTTACGGCAGTCAAGTGTGGAAATATGTCCAGAAAACCCAAACTAAATGCTTAACAAGACCAGTGAAGTGCCTTGTATCTGCATGCTGAGTCAGACCAGGAACACTTACCTGCATGGATGAACTGAGCACATAGGAGGTGGAGGAAGATGAGGATGGTTTTCAATGGTCACTGTTTTCTTGACGTGATCTTGACTAATATCTTCATACATATGCTCTACTGTTAAAGGCTGCCGTTGCTATATAGGAAAAAGGAACATGAGAACAAAAACATTACTAAAAGAATTTTTTGCTCCTCAGCGATTTTAATACCATTAACAGATGAAACACCATAAATTACAAGCATCTCATTTACAACAGTTCTGAAGGCACACTGAAAGAACCAAGTGTGTTAAAATCCATATGGTGTATAAATTGTACTGCACAAATTTTTGTTTGTAATATACTGAAGGTGAATGCTAAAGTCAATATATTTGAGAACCATCTAGGTTCCCATCTAGGTATTTGAGCTGTAAGCCCTAACCAACTTTAGATCAAGAAATTTATTCGTTAAAGGAAAGAGTGATTTATCTAATCCTCTCCCTCTGATGATGATAAAACCACATACCTGCTTACTTGACTGAGTTTACTGGGGTTATTACTAGCTCTACAGAGCTAACAGAAAGTGAAATGACAGAGCATGATTCGCTTCCTTCTACATGTGCTCAGTTACCAAGTATCATTTTCAGTGAAATTGTTCCTATTTCCTGCAAGTACCTTAAGTCCTAGCTGCAACCCTGACTCTGTAACGGTTTTCTCACCATTTTTTCCTTTAAATTTCTACTGCAAATAAACAACAAAATAGCCTTGCTGTTTGACATGGTGAGTCTAATTTCAGAGAAGTGGGGGAAAAAAACCAACATAGCTATACCTCATCATATCCAAATAACCAGAGCCTTGGAGTTTGGTAGTATTTGTCGTAAGTGATGTAGAGGTCATAAGTTCTAGTCTGTAGAATAGCATCTTCCCCTCCAACATCAACTTTAGCTTTGTTAGCTTCTACAATCTGTCTTGTGTCAATCGTTGCCTGGTTCAAGGTAAGAATGACAATATTAGTATCTTGTTTGGGTTCCCTCCTTTCCCATCGTAAGTAGTTACATAAAGCTGTAAAACTTAACGTTCTTAAGTGCGCATTAAAAAAACATAGGCTTTTGTTTATATCTTTAAATTAGGAGTATCAGTTTCTCTCCCAACAAGTGGGCTTGGGTTTTATTTTTGGCGTTTTATTTTTCAAAAAAAGCTCTGGCTTCTTAAGGAAGCATGCAACTAAATTGTCACATCCCCCTCCCTTCTTTCACCAATAACTTTTGAACCCAACAGACAATTCAGAAGGCAGAGTCCTTAGTTTATGCAGGTTCATGAAGACCTTAGACAAAGAGGTCTTTGTCCAAAAAATCTAAAAAAAAAAGACAAATCACTTTTTCTCTCATGACAGTCTGGTGCATCAGTATAATCTATTGAACCTATAAGCCAGTCATCCTCCTCATGTAAGCCTCAAGAACAACCACTGCATTTTTTACCTCTTATGAATACAGCATTGTGTGTAAGCAGAGCAAAAAGGATCAGCAAAAACTAGGAAAATTACTGTGATCAAAATCTTTGAGGACCTAAGGTTACTGCAGTAGGTTGGCAGGACACAAATCCATAGGATACCAGGCTCAGTAATCCCACTGCTTATAATGAGCTTGTTATGTCATCCATTTGTTACCATTATTTTTACTTTGCATGTGCTCATATTGGTGATAAGCATTGTAACAGACAAGACAGAGAACTCTTCACTCACATCATCTGTCTCCAATAGCCCACTTTCTTCATACTCTGAAAAGAAGACCCATAAAATTCTATGTTCAGCTTGTAGCTAGTCATCATATTCCTCATCCATAAACAACTCCTTTAAAACAATCTAGATGTATCTAAAAACGTTTTATTCAAGTAGACTTCCTAATCCCCAAACCAGACTAAATGTTTTTAATACAGATTTGACCAAGACTCCAGTAACTACATGGTAAGCAATCCTTAAGTGGTTTTAAGCAGGCAGATTGAGTTTAAGCGTAGGTATAAAGCCGGAAGGAAGCTGTGCTAAATCCCTGATTTATACTTGCTCGGATCTGTTCTGCTACTCAAATTAATTTCCCAGTCACTAACATTCACACAAGTTTTGGCACAAAAGTTAGAGTAAACATGCATAAATAAGACCATACAAACGATGATAAAGAACATGTGCCTGCTGAATTTTTCAGCATCCATCCCATGAAACGAAAGAGTAGTGTTTTCTTAGGGTGTACTGCTTTAGTTAAAGACCTGAAATAAAGCACGTCCCACCCAATTTAAGGAAATACCTTCCATGTCTGCAGCCTCTCCTTCATCTTCCTCATCATCATCTTCACAAGATGCTGAGCATTCTGGTATTTTTATATTATCCTTTAGAAGTTAAATTGAAAACACTGCTTTAAAGACTGCTGCATCTACACAGCCTAACGGTCCAGTCAATACATACAGTGAACCAGAAAAGTAATTTCTGCAGTATTAAGAAGGACTATACTGAATTCAAATATTTGCTTATTAACCTGTTTCAATTAGTTTCAAAGTCCTAGTATGACAGTAAAAATTCTCCCTTGACTTTGTAATCTGGAATGATTTAATTCCTAAGCAAAGAAGAATAAACATGGTGTTAAACTTAAGCCTATAGCTTTTCTTCAAAAAGCCCACCTATCTCAAATGAAAGGCTATGACTAAACATGGAGGTCAAGATTTTGTATGTCCTAAGCCACAGCTAACTATGCAGCAGTTATTATAGAATCACAGAATATCTCAAGTTGGAAGGGACCCACAAGGACAATCGAATCCAGCTCCCTGCTTCTTGCGGGACTCCCTGAAACTAAATTGTATGACTGAAAGCATCATCCAGTTCCATGATTGTTTTTAAAATACAAGAGAGTCCCAAAAGTTTATCATATTTTGATATCGTTGTCTGAGGAAGCACAGTCCAACAGAAATGAATATGGCACAAGCCCTCAGCCAATTTTTTCTTTTGGGTGTTGTGGGCCCATGCGTAGCATCTGAAGCCAACAGACAACCCCAGTGAAATTCAGAAGGGGGAGGTCTCAATTTACACAGGTTTCATGAAAACTTTAGGGGAATACACCAAATAACGATTACAATTAGAAACTGCTCTAATTGTAAGCATCAGGTGGCTGATTTCCTCATTTGAAAAAAAAAGGAAAAAAAAAAAAAAGAAGACCAAAACCAGTAAGAAACTAATTTGTGAAGTGCTTTGGGAAACGGAATGTTAGCAGAGAAGGACTTGACCTTCTAGATTGGACTTGTTGTCCAAGAAATGAAGTACTGCAAAACTAGCAAATTTTTCTACATCTAATATATTAGAAGTGAAATCAAATTCATAACACACAACAGCAGTTACAAATCACATAACATTCTACAAGTATTGTGTTTTGCAGAAATAGTGATCACCTTTAGGTACTCCTCAGAGTGTTTCTTTCACCGTTATGTTACTGACCTGTACTGACTTGTGAAAAAGTAGTATTTTTACTACGTTCAGCACAGTCTGACTTGAAATACACGTACTCCACAGTTCGTCGTATCAACAGCATTTTGAGCTGTTTACAACTGTGCGGTACCATGTGGCAGCCCATTCTTTCCCCAAAATTTTTAGAATCCAAAGCTTTCTGCTTTGATGGTTTAAGAAACTCTTGTAGCATACAGACAGAACTCCACTTTAACAACCAACTCATCTTTAAAAGTATTCTGTGTCTCTGACTTTCTCTGCATTTCTTAAACATGTTAGCTAACATGATTCCAGTTCAAGTACTTCCAAATGTTCTGTTTCCTGAAGGCATAAGTTTCGGATTTGGCTCCTGCTGCAGAGTGACTTTTTGGAAATCTGCAGAAACTGATGACTCTGTAAGACAGATACACTTTTAGGACTTCTAAACTTGAGGGCACAAGCCAGTCATACAGGACCAAATGTGTTTAAACCCTGCCTGCAGCAGTTAAAGATTACAAAGAAATACTTTACATCCCTACATTATTTTTCCATATACAAATTTATTTACACTGGATCTCCGAACATTAGCTTCTTAAGACACAAAGGTGCAGTATCACTGTAAATAGAATTTCATTTTCAGTTTGTATGAGTTTGGCACAAGAGCACACTGGCTAAAACATTCTGAAGAGAACACTGCCTCAGTAAACACACAGTAATAAGGGGGGGCGGACTCTGAAGGTCGAGGTGTATATGCAACACACCTAGTGGTAAAGTATACTTTAATCTTTCACAGGCAGTACTAGATTACTGCAGGTAGGACTTCTGCTACCTTTAGGTCCTGTAATAAAGCAAAAGGAAAATTCAGGAACAAATACCTTATTATCTAGTGTGATCTCCTTAACTGCTTCTGTTGCACCCACTATACCTGTCAATCAAACAAGAAGTTTGCATTTAAAAAGATTTTCTTTGTTACAGAATAGTACAGAAAGAGGTTGCAAAGATTTCAGAAAGCAGCATGTGACCTTTCCAAGTTACATCTCACAATAATTTTGATATTTGAAGAACTGTTTATTTGCTATTGGTAGCATGCTTGGTGCTGGACATCCATAAATAAATCATACTAGTAACATGGAACAACAGCACAGCTCTTGCACGTCATTCAAATTTTGTTGATGGAACACCACAAAGTAATTTGGATTTTTATTTTCAGGAATTTTTGCATAAAAGTGAGTTCAGGATAGGCATTCACATCACAATAATGGAACCCCACTTCATAGGCAAGGCATGCATTTATGAATATTTCTGAGCATCTTGAAAGCAAGGTGTTCATGACAAAACATAATATAGCAGAACACTCAATGCTTTTAGTTGAGAGAAAGTGGGGGTAAAAACCATCCCTGTTAGCTTTCTAGTTTTACTGCAGCTCTCACCCAGTACTCTTTCCGATACACGACAAGATCCTGCTTTGACACAGTTCAGCTGAAAAGAAGTTAGATTATTATGGAGAATGAACCTGGAATCAAGTAACTGCTCATCTGAAATAACTATTCAAAGAAAAGGAATGCCAGTTGAATGCTGCTTGAAAACAACGCACTTCTAGTGGCTGTGATCATTTACATACATTTTTTCCTACCAGAAAAAGTGGTGTTATAAAGGACATCTATACAGATGGGGGGGAAACAGATGGGTTTTTAATCTCCTTTGACAGTGTTTGGGGAGCTGGCTAAGGTCTAGTCAGCGTTGCAGTTGTGCTACCACAGCCCAAACTAGTCAACCCTAAAAAGAAAAACTTGGCAGAGGAACCTGTCCACAGCAGGGAGGGAGAATGCATCCTTAACCTTAATTCAGGGATTAAGACAAAGCTATGTCAAATTATTTCTTTGGTGTGTGGTGTTCGATTATGAACTCTGATACACTGAAGAATTGTCAGTGATGAAAAACGTACATCTAAAGAAACCAAAGGCATCTTTTCCCACCCTTTTTCTCCCCAGCTTGGCTGAACTATTTAGGCAACTTCTTCCACATTACAGCAAAAAACTTACTGCACAGGAAGTAAAAACTGCACGGAGTACCTTCTAGGTTTGAAAATGTTGGAGAAAACATGATTGAAAGACAGAATTATATCAATTCATGATAGAACATCCAGAAACAGACTAGAACTAATAAAATTATTTTTTTGAAAAGAACAAAAAGATGTATAAGAGGTTGTGCTAGAAAAGCTAGAGACAGATTCATGTTAGCAGCAATTTTTAGACTTCTTTATAAACACAAGCTCATCTGAGGACTTAGGGTAAAAAAGAATCATCACCCACACTCACCTCTGCATTTAACAGTATTTTCTTTCTTTGTTGTGCCTTTCTGCTTCCCCCAGTGATCTCAGATTCTAAGGTAATAGCTATTTTCTAATGATTCCCACACTTTTAGCTCAATCTAACAATCCAACAGAATGGGAAATACTAAAATAGAAGTCAGCTGAGGTCATCACTAAGAGAAAGATCTCAACCTGCTTCATAAGCAATCTACTAAAAAACCCAGAATTTTGCATAATCTTCAAACAAATAATGTAAACCCGCATTCTCTTCACAGGATCTCCCTACTAAGGAATGAGCCACTACACAGCTCATTTTTGAAATAGCTTCCTAGAACTTCAATACAAGAATACTGAAATAATTTATTGTCAACACCTCTAAAAAGTAGCTTGTTTCAGGCATATACAGCCATACAGTGAAACATCTGAGCAGTTATGCACCAATCAAGTGGTTAACTGGCAACATAACCTATTTCTTTCATATCAGATACCAGTACACAGCCATATACAAGAAAGATTTTACCTTCTAAGAGTGGAAACCGAAAATCTTTCAGATTACCAAATGCAAAGACTGAAGCAAGACTTTGAATACCTGCATTGTGAAAAGTGTCTACCCATCCCCCATCACCATCATCTTCTTCTATAATTGCTTCCTGCTCATCTGAGTACTCCATCTGCTTACACCTTTTGTAGCACGGCACTGCAAAAAATTGCAAAACAAAATGAATGCAGTCATTCCTATACAAAACCAGACTGGAGCAAGAAATTATCCTACAAGACCTTCTGAAACGTGGTAGTCTCACTTCCTTATTTAAGGAATCCTAAAGCTGACAAGTGCAAAGGCATGAACTTAAAAAAAAACATTGATGTGATGTACCAGACTGTTTATTTCATATACAGTACACTACTCGCAGTGGCCTTAAAAACTCATTCTTCCATTATCCATTAAAGCACGCTCATCCAAACTCTTAAGGATTAGAAAAGAATTAACTTCTCATTTGCTAACAACTGGAGACAACCTATCAGTTTTCTTCACATTGCTCAACAACTTTTAGTTTAAGTCCAACTTTGCCTGGATTAGCATCTGTTTACTGAACTGATTTGTCTTTAGAATTCTGCTAAAAGTTTGCATCAGCCATTTATGCGATATATTAGGTATTTTGAATTATAAATTAACATCTAGAGGTTCAGAACAGGTTAGAATTAATATCCTATTCAGAATTATTTCAGTCATGTGCATTACAGAGCCGTTCAAGCAAAGATTTATACAAAGTTTTCAGAAAATAGTCAAAGAAAGAATGCAGATCTGATTAAGACAAAACAAACATTTTCCAACATTGTAAACAATGATTATGTAAAAAATGCTCCTTTTCTACTAGCGTGGAGGAAAGAAAACCTGCTGCATGAAGTGCAGAATTTTTAAATTGCTCTTAGACCTTTCACAAAGGGAGGAGAGTGGTGTGAAAGTGACGTTCTCCAAAGACTTCCACAATGAGGTTTGTAGGATGCTTCCTGGCCTCACCTGTAGCCCACAACTTTTTACTCAGGCGGTAGTGCCAATGCATGACTATCAGCAGAAAACACATTATTTTGAAACGTGATCTAGAAGGATCAGAGCACTGAGGGACCCTGGAAGTAGGGGGACAAGAGAAACAACATAGAACACTTGGCCATCCAGCCATCAGGACCATCTTAGGAAAGTCTGTCCAACACTACTGTAAGCATTTTCACATGATAGTGCACTGCATGACTCCAACAGCCAGCAAGTTAAATCCAAGTATAAAGTACAACCCACTGCAGCTAAAAATCTCCCCAGGCTGTTCTTAGTACTAAAGCTTCATCCGATGGCATTATCTTTGACACATTTTGATACAAGATCTTTTCAGAAAATTATTTCTCCATGGTTGTGTCAAGATGTTAGCCTTCTCATCCATTAAAAAGGTAGTCACCACAAGTATTATATATACACAACCATAAAGCTGATCAAAATTTTATTTAAAAATTTATTTCATATTATTGTTATTGACAGGGATAGTAACATTAATTACATATCTGAACTAGAAGTATCAGTGTCACCTTGCAAGACATTTCTGAAACACTTCAATAGCCTAGGTTTTCCAAAAGAAAGAGCAAAATAAATATATTTTCCTTTTTGACACTGAATATGAGTTGAAGGACAGGAGAAAGGCAAGACAGACAAGGAGGTTTATAATGTTTAAACTTCATTTCTACTTCATCAAGGCAAACTGTATTATGAGTATAAAGCCCTGCTAACAACTGGTCTAAGGAAAAGATTTTAGATATGCATGAAAAACTTTTTTAATATTGCAAAGCCAAAGCAACCAAAGTACAAGATATTTATTTCCCCTGTCACTACAGACAATCAGTAGAGTTAGCAGCACAGCCAACCATGCTATCAACACTAAGAACACGTATTTAAACTTCAGCCTTACCATTTTTAGTTACCAAAAACTGTTTGTCTGTTGGCAGATAAGCCTTGACTTTTAGTTCTTCTCCTGAAGCCCTGTAAAATGAAGAGAACCAATAAAGGGTTGAGAATTTGATGATCTGCAAACAAAAGAAACCTTCTATTTTCAGTGTATATCAGGAACATTTTATATACTTGACCTGTTCTCAGAATCCATTCGCTATGACTTTACTCCTCCCTATACAAAGACTTCGATATAGGTATGGGGTCAGAAAGGTGGGTCATCCCTAAACCATGGAGTCTGGGGTCAAAACTATTCCCTGCTTCAAAAACTACTTTCACTTTGAAATGGCCAAGCAAAGATGGGTTGACAGAAAAATCTAGTCTATATGAAACTTTGTAGGATCAGCAACAACATAGTCCCAAATGTCTGAAGAAAACAACTTCAGAAAAAGCAAGAAATAGACCTCTATAGATATAAAACCTGCCCATAGTCACTAGAACTCAAGTAATCTTTGACTCACATTACTCAAGCATTTGCTTTCACCTTCAGCAGTTTTTGGTTTGAAAAGAGAGTAACATTCTAAATAGCCTGTTCCAAACTGCTGGCACATAGACCAGACTCAACATGTTTTCTCTGAAGGAGACAGTAAAAGGGCAAGAAACAATGATTCAAGCATAATAACTCCTCCTTCAGCAATTCATGGCCCAGTATAGAGCCAAGAACCTTGATGACACCAGCTGCACAGGCAATGCCCATCTAGGCACTGATTAGTTTTATAATGCAAGACACCAGTAAAACATGAGGAAGCACCTTATTTGCATCCTTATTGTACATGAAAGATAAGGGATTTCCAAGGGCCAGCACTGCACAAAGTGATCTGATGTGGGCTAACTTGAACGTACTTAACAAATGCTTGTCTAAAATACACCAATTACAACTACTTCCTATCAATTCCAGCTGCACACAGCCTTTGGCCTTTGCTTTTTCAATCATCAGTCACCAAGGCAAGTGTAGGTACACATGCTGCTACTGCAGGTAAGCAATGAAAGCATTCACAGTATGCACCAGCTTATTTCCTTTAAAACCCTAGGAAAATGAACAAACAAAAAATCCCCAAACAAATTCTCATCTCAACTACTGCTACACAGAGTAATATATAAGTCCTGCCTGACTTAAAGATAGCTTCATCAGAAAAACAGCAGAAGTTCTACTGGAAGAGTCCATGGATTATTCTGAACACGACAACTGTACAGCTGCATCCAACAGAAACACATAAAAGCATAGCTAGGGATGCTAGCTTTCTACAGTTCTTTTGTTTTTACTTACCATTGCCAAGTAGGACAGTGGTGAACTAAGTGATCTCCAGCGGCAACAAACTGTTAAGACAGGAAAAAACCTACAGTTAAATATGGTATAAGGAAATAATTTCCATTTTTTATCAATATTAGTATTTCAGTTGCACATCCCTTTGAGAGATTAACTATGTAACTAACAACTGTTTATATGACTGATGCTTTAACTCCATTTCTCAGCTAACCATGAAAACCCAAAGACTAAATCAACTTCACCTGAAGGAAATGCATACTAAGCACAACAGCCAATTCAGATAAAAGTTTAAAAAGCTGTGGTGTTACTATCAGTCTTGTAACAAGCAAAAAAGTTTCTAGACCCAGTAACATTGTTTACTTTGTGATGAAGAAACTCTTTTTATTTGCCATCTTCAAAGTTTAAGAAA
Source organism: Falco biarmicus (assembly GCF_023638135.1). Taxonomy (NCBI): domain Eukaryota; kingdom Metazoa; phylum Chordata; class Aves; order Falconiformes; family Falconidae; genus Falco; species Falco biarmicus. The sequence goes on from NC_079292.1 coordinate 85,675,577, forward strand.
GTCAATGAAGATCTTAATGTAAAAAAATATGTCATTCTCTTTCAGTGTTCAAAACAATCTTGCAGCAAGAAGAAAAGTGTGACTGACACCAATTCATTGAATCGGAGAGAGAACTGCAACAGAGGAATAAACAGTATACCTTTTAAGTGATAACCAGTACTATAATAGTTCACCACTGATGTTAACTTAATATGGATAACCATGTACTTAGTACATTTAAAAACCCTATGTATAACTTTGTTCTGAAGAAATAGCTTTAAAAAATCTTCACTGTACTTGTTCTAAGTATGAGAGATAAAGGCTTTTATAAAATTACATCACTATTTCAAAGTGATATTGGAAAACGCATGCTAGACTTGTGTACAAACTCAAAACTCCACCCAGCAAAGTCTAACCCACTGAGCTTATTTTTTGTCCACATAAATTGAGGAAGGCAAGCCTGCACTTAAGAGAAGTGATCTGTGTGGTCTTTGCACCAGTTACTTTTGTAAATGAGGTGCACATCAATTGCTACAGCTGTTTTCTTGCCTTAAAATGCCAGTTTATAACAACATACCCCCAAGCTGACCAAAAGCTCCTGTAATGTGACACAACAGGCTTGCAGCGTGTCAGCCATTTTCTCACCATGTCCTCCAAAGCGAGGCGTATCAGCGTAGTGGAAAACTCCACAACATGCACTGCACATGGATTAACAGGTTTAATCTCTGCAAAGTGCTTGCTTTCACCCGTTTTCCAACAGAAGTCTCTAGCAAAAGTGAAGTCTTCACTTTAAGGAAAACAGTAATCCCTTCCAATACGTATGGAAATTTTAAAACTCATTAGCCTTTATGTAATAATAAATAACACATGAAACTCCAGAATTATTTAAAGTTTTCTGTTCAAGGAACTGGAACACTGTGGCACCACTGCTAAAATATATTATTAAAGATGAAAAAAATCTTTGTGTTTACTTTGTAGGTCTAACAGATGCAAAAATGTAAAACAATACTTGAAATTTTATTTGCATTTTCTTCCACCTAGGTAGCAAAATTATCTAGCTGGTTTCATTTTCTGTTTCACAAGCACTAATGCTATCTCACACCTGAATCAATATTGCAGAAGTGGCAAGAGAACAACTTCTATTTCTGGGAAGAATTATTTTCAATATATTACGCCTATGCTTTATATACATAAAATTAAACCCGTTGTTATCTTTCTGAGGTATTAACTATTAAGAACTCATGACAGGTGAGAATTTGTTGCAATTAAATCAAGTACACATATATGAAAAGAGGGAGTAGGTGTTGAGTTTGATTAATGAGTCATCTTTAGCCTTATTGCTAATTGATTCATCTTCGTAGGCACGCCACAGGAGCCCCACAATGTCTGTAAAACAGTCAGCGTCTCAGACTAAAATACAGTTGAATTGAGATTCATTACCCTAGAAATCCAAACTCATTCGAAGATAACATCCTAAAATCATTATCGATGACTTTCAACTCTTCTTTAGCAATCATTACTCTATAAAGATGAAAATCATCAGGAAAGAGGAAAGACTGTCAAAGGGACAATCAGCAGATCCACATTCCAGTCTCACCTAAACTTAACAAAAAACAAATCTTGCTGTTTTTCTAACTTTTCTAAGTTAGGAAACACTTTTCTAAGTGTTTCCCTTGACTACTGCTTTGAAGGATCCAATTTCTTCATCCTATCAGCATCTAACTTTATACAGAGAACACAGGCCATTCACATTCTTAACAGTGTTTAAATGGTGCAGACTTTAACACAACATACTGTGGTTCTTGCCATGTTCAACAGAAAGTACCTTTTCTTCCAGTACTACTGCAAAATTTTCTCCCATAGGTCAAGAAGGGATTAAGCATTAGTAGAACATTTGTCTAGACTTTCACTGTTATACGTGTTTTATATACAATATAATTACAAACATATTATATAATATATAAGCATTTCTATACACACACACATCTGTATGGTTATCAGAACAGCAGAACACACGTTGCTAAGCCTGTTTTTCTAGGCACTACTCTTCTGGATCATAGAAAGCACGAGTTCTTGCTTGCCATGCAACATAACAAAAAAATGCTAGGTACCAACGTTAGGAAAAAGTGCTTCTGTCCACCTTATCTACCTGCATCAGTCATCATTTGTTCCATCTTTTTCCATCTCATCTTCACATTTGTGCATTCAGTCTCATTTTTCTTTCATTCTACCTAACAGTCTTAATATTGTTTTCTCATACCTCTGTAAAGACAATGTATTTTCAGAACAGCAGCACTTTAATAAGAGAAAAAGCAGAACAGGGAAGTCAAAACAGCACTGCACAATCAGTGTTTTTACTATTCTAGAAAAAACATCTGTTTATTTCTCTTCCCATCAGACTCCTTAAAAAACTACAACTGCTTGGCTGCAATCCAAAATACAACCAGCCTGAAGCAGCCTATAGAGAAGAGGAGGGAAAAAATAATAATTACTAGATATGTGGTGTGGACAAGCACATGTAATAATTTAGCCAGAGCCTTGGAAGGGACCAAAAGAGAAGTAAGCAAAGACTATTCCCAAGATACAAGTTCCCCTTTGAGTTGGTTATGGAAGAGACTTCTGAAATTGATATATTCCTGTTCTAGTCCTGAACTTCCAAGACACAAAACAGAGCTATTGACCCAGCACGAGCTTCCTCACAAGCTTCTCACAGCATAATACAGGAAAAAAGCATCCCACATTCAGATGTCAAGTATCATCTCAAGAGGAATTCTGTTTATCTACTTCATCTATAGAGTAAAAAGGCCATTTAGAACTTCCACTTTGTGGAAACTGTGCCAAGAAGCAATAATTAGCTGGCAAAGACATGAACTGCTTGAGATTAACACAGTCATTTTGAGTAAATTTTATCATTACTTTCAAAATATATTTCAACGTTTCTAAATACTTACTTCTTCTGGTGTAATTACTCCAGTTTCTTTAAACTTGGACTCCTGCAATAAAGAAAGTTTAGAAATTTTGACAACTGCTGACAAATCAAAGTACCCCACTTTACTGGTAAGACAAACATCTGCTCTGGTTTTGACTTGAAACTAGCTCTGTCCACAGTGATCTGTGAATCTGCTTGGAGGCAACCACTAGCAGGGCTGAGAGGCAGCTTACTTCCATAACCTATAATGCAAGGCTCAGCAAAATTACTTGTAGCAGAATGTGGGATATGATGAAAAAAGATCACAAAGTATTTTATTATTTTTTTTCTAGTCAATTATATCAGTAATGAAGAAAAGATCCCTGGCACTGAATATTACATTTGCCAGTAAGAGACAAATTGGAATTAGTGTTTCTCACAGTCAGGACTTTGGGACTAGTTTAGGCACTGAACAGCACTGCAATGCATCGGTATGATGCTTTGCAGTTAAGAAAGGCCATGAAATGAATGACCAAACTGACTTTTGTCTGTGGTAGGAAAAGTTATGTAGAAAGTCTTTAGTTTTAGCTTTTTTTTATATAGTAATTTCTGTGCTTTTATTATGCATCCCATGGAAACAGTTCTGATTGTCTTATATTGTCATGTTTTTTAATGGACGACAGAATTGATGGCAAGCAGCAACATGACTTATTTCTGCACGGAGAGATTAAGTACTTCTGCATTAAAGACAACAGTTATGAAGTTTAAGGATACAATATCTTTTAGCATATTTAAATACAGAATAAGTGTATTGTGTTTCAGACTTCTGTTTCTGTTTGGTTTTTCATTTCAGAAAAATCTCAAGCACCAAGGAAACCTACTGTTCCTCAGCATTAGAGCTACCTAAGAAGGGCTTTTGAAAAAGGATAAAATTTCAACCATGGCATAGCTGACTTTTCAAGTTTATGCATCATCAATTACTGAATAACTTCTTTCCCTAAAGAACTCATGATTTTTTTTCTATCAAGACTAAAAGCAGGAACTGTAAAGTACCTCACTTTTAGCTACAACTTCACCTTATTCAACCATTAAGAAACCATTAAAGAAAACCAGCCACTGCTTGACTTGGTTATTGATGCTTTGCCCTGGTGTATGCTATCACTCGTGCTATGTACAAGGAAATAAGCACACCTGTTTCATACTGATTACTTCCTTTCTCCCTCATTTCTAAAGATGACATTTAAGAACAAGATCAAGAAAAGCAAACCAGCAGTTGTATAAATACCATAACATCACTATACGCTATTTAACAGAAACTAAAGAAACTCAAACAACCCTAATTTTGCAATTTGAATTGCTGTAAAACTGAGAATTCTCAATAACACACTATGCAACACTACAGTGGAGACAACTTACTATTTAACTGCAAAATTAACTACAAGCTGTAGGCAACATGAAGAAACTTGTGTTTCTGGAATTACACAAAGAAAAACATACAAAATATCCACTCTCTGTTCCCTGAGGGTAAATAATGCACTTTTTCATCTCTGTATATTCTGTAGTAGGTAAATCAGCGAGACACAGGTCTAGTTTCTTTCCTAAGTTACCAAATTGGAGAATTTATTTCAATCCCTTTAAAGGGAACACATACACATAATATTACCACCTCCCATTTGTGGAAGTTCTACTCTGCCTTCTCCCAGTAGAACACCTGGGCACAAGAATTCCTCCACTATTACACCAGCTGTGCAACAGCAACTGTACTATGGTAAACAGGTCACTTCACCTTTCCACCCCACAGCTTCACTGCATCCCATATATGTCACATTGGTGGGCAACTCTAGAAAGGTCACTATCCAGGTAAGGGCGTACTATATACCACAGAGGGACAAGTTCAATTAATAATTAAGTATCCCTGTCTTCTGCCCAAAGATCTAAAGCTGCAGAGTACAAGGTATATAGAAAGTCACACCATAAAACCACAGGCAGAGAGGCTACTGTTATAAACAATTACAGTAGAAGTATTTTTTCAAAAACATGGAAAAATGTGAAAATCAGTAGTGAAAGAACTGCTGACAAGTTAAGCATTCACACACAAAGGTGGGTTTTACATAAAAAAGCATTTGTAAATAGGAGGCGTAAGATGGGATGTAGTCTAACAACTGCAGGAAAACACTTAAGATTTGTTTCCACCTAAATAAGCAACAACAGGAATCATAACAGATGTGCTGTCCACCTTTACAAGGAGGCTATTACAATTCACTCTCAAGAACTAAACAGCCCATTTCTACTATTCGCAATTACTTTAACGCAGAGGCTTGTATTAATATAGTAACACCGATACAGAAATAAGCTATGCTACATAATTTTAGACCTGCTCACATAATGAAAATTATCCCCTCAAGGGGAATCGATTTTGGGTGAAAACAGTCAATAAATCAAATTGTGTGATGCTAATTGCTATACAACACTGTACATTGTCACTTCTGTATGCACGCAGTGCCCGTCTGCCATTCCGGATTTGCAAACCTGAACCTGACTTCCTCCCAATTGCCACATTAACGAAGAATGAACTCTGATGAAACCAGACCAAGTGCAGCAGTGATAGAATCAGAACTGGTTTCAACATACAAGGCAACACCTAGCACCATCTTTCCTGCCTTGACAGACTGTTACGGAGCCCAACATTGGACTAAACGAACTCAATGGGACTTTTAGAGAGATAGTCCATAGCCTAAGGGAATAATAACCGTACGTTTCTATCAAAAGACTGGGAAAGTGATGGTGTGTTGGAAAGCGTAGCCTGACATAAATGGTATGGAATAAGGGGTGGATATCGTCCTGGTTTCAGATGGGATGGAGTTAATTTTCAGTTACTGGTACAATGTTGTGATTTGGATTTAGTATGAGAACGATGCTGATAACACACTGATGTTTTTAGTCGTTGTTAAGTAATGTTTATACTAAGTCAAGGACTTTTCAGTTTCTCAGGCCCTGGGTCTTATGTCAGCTGAAGAAGTTGCACTCTTACCCAAAATAACCATTGCAACGCATTCCTGAAACCAGGCTTAAGCCTATCAGTACACGAGCACCTTTGGATTTCCATTCCTGGTCACACAACCAGTTAAAGTTTAGCCCCTTTAACAGAAAACAGCAACAAATAAGTTATTCCTGGAGCAGCAGGACCAGCAACACCTGGTGTCCGAAGGCCTGCACGTCCCAGGTGAGTGCTCCCACCTCCGCTGGGCGGTGAGCTCCGAGTCACCCTCCCTCCACCCCGCACGCCCGGCGCAGGACGAGGGCCGATGGCTCCGCCGCCACAGCCTCCCCCGGGGCCGGGAGTAAGCGCCGCACTCCCGGAGACCCCCCGCCGGCTGCGTAAAGCCGCCGCAACGGGAGCTCCTAGGGCCCAGACGAGGAACTAAGCCTCCGCCACCGGCCGCCTTCCGGCGAGGCGGAGCGAGCCCCGGGGAGGCCGGGCGCCCCTCACAGCCCACCGGTGCGGCAGGGCAATGCCGGCGCAGGCGGGAGCAGCCACAACAAGCCAGCGGCCGCACTGCGGGCGACACCCGGCGGGGGGTGGGGAACGGGACGCCGGGGCCGCTTCAACGTTACCCGCGACGCCGGCGGCTCAGTGCTTCGCGGCCGCCCCTCCGCAAGAGCGGGCGCGTCCTCCCCGTCCCTGTCGCCCCCCCCGCCCTTAACAACTCCAGCGCCTCAGGGGGCGCGCGCCTCCCCTCACTTCACGCCGCCCCCCGCCAGGCACCTTGAGCACGGGGGTGAGGTACTCGGCCACCTCCAGGGCCTTCCCCTTCACCGTGTTGATGACGTTCTGCATGCTGCCGGCAGGCCCCACCAAGAGGACAGCCGCCTCCCCCGCCCCTCGGATAACGATCTCCGCGGCGGCGGCCGCCCCGGCAGCACAGCACAGCACAGCACCGCCCCCCTCCCCTCCCCTCCCCTCCCCTCCCCTCCCCAGCGGGTCACATGACAGCGCCCCCCCCGCCCTTCCCTGGGCTTTTTCCGTCTCCGCCCACCCCATGTCGCGCACCGGTGACGGCGGCGATGCGCCTGCGCGGGGGCGGGCCCGGGCCAGCGGCGGCCCTAACGCCCCGGGGCGCGTGCGCGCGACGAGGCGGGAAGGTGCTGGGGGGGCTCTTCGTCCGCATGCGCGCCGCGCCGGCCGTGGGGAGCGGGGGGGGTGTGGGTGGAGCCGTGGTCACGTGGGCGGGGCGCTGGCGGCGGCCGGTTGTCAAAGAGAATGAGGGGGCGCGCGGGGCCGCGCTGGGCGGCCAGCCAGGGGGCGCGCGCTGCCGGGCGGGAGGGCCCCGCCCCGCCAGGTGAGGCCGGTGGGGAGGAGGGGGCGCGGCCGCGGCGCCGGTTGCGGTGCGGCGGGGGAAGCGGAGGGGCTGGCGGAGGGGCCTGGTGGTGGGCGCTGGGGGCGTGCAGCGGGGGTGAGGGGGGAGCGCGGTGCCGCGGCCTCCCGGGACCCCCCTTGTGCCCGCTGTGCTTGGCCGTGGCGCTTGAGCCCCGGGCCGCTGCCGCCCGGCTCACCGTGCGCGGCCCCGCCTCCGCTCTCCGCCGCAACCTGAGGTAGCGACGTGGCAGCCGGCGCTCGGCAGCGCCGGGCGGGTGTTCCTGCAGCGCGGGGGGCGCTCGGTGGCGCTTACCGGCCGCGCTGCCGCCGCCAGGTGGGTGCTGGGCCTGTGGCCCCTCGGGGCCCGCGGAGCCGCCGCTCGGGGCCTGGCTCGAAGGGGGAACCGGGGGAACGGCGCGAGCTGCGGCAGCCGTTAACGCACGCCCCGCCGGCAGCCGCCCCAAGGGGCTCCCCAGCCCCCCCCGGCGCTGGCCGGCTGGTAGCTGGCTCTTCAGGCCTGGGAGCCCGTTAACGGGTCGGTGAGGCGTAACGGCAGCGCTGGAGGTAGCTCTGCCCCCGGCCATCCCTGCTCCTCCCCTGCCTCCTGGGCACGGGCCCGTGCTGAGTAACCGCCAGGTGACCTCCGAGATGCTGCGCTCGCTCTACAGCTGCAAAACTTTTCCTTGCTGCAATTGGGAACAAAGCCACTTATAAAACTATTACAGAAAAATAATCTTGTATCTTGATTAATCCTTTAAACTAATCAGTGTTCCATAGGTGCAGTCTTCTGACAAACTGGCCTCTGTGCCGTCTTTTGGGTTGCTGTGTGTACGTTGTTTATCCCCCTTTACTGGTTCTCATAGTGTCCTTCTCTTTCTCTCCTAATTTTATTTAAACAGAAGCAACCCACGCACCCCCCAACCACTGCAGAATGAGATTATGGCTTGTAATCTAAGCATCTTTGTATAAAATAACACAAAGCAGGGAAATACACACATTTCACCTTGTTTAATCAGTTTTTGGAAGCACTGCTTACAATGTATTTTTTGATTTTGTCATCCAAAGGGCATTGACAGTAAGACAGCAGAATGAAGACCAAGTGCTGTAATCGATTTGTGTTTTGCTCCAAGACAACCATCTATACCTTTCTGCTCGGAGGGGTGTTTATTGTGTTGGGGTCAAGTCGAATCCTCCTGATGAAGTATTCCGCCAATGAAGGTGCTGTTGGGCAATAAACGTCATGTACCTTGAATAAGAAGGAGTTTGTGTGGAGTGAAATGGATACTCAAGAGCCTAGTTCTCCACCTGTGGAGCTCCCGGCATAAATATTCTATTATGTAAACAGCGATGTGTATTTTTATATTGGAAAAATTTCTGTATAGTCACTGGTCTAACATAAAGCAATGATCTGGGTTGCAAGGTGTATGATCCCTGTGGAGATTCACCCTTAAAAGATGTAGTGAATTATTTTATAGCTGATTTTCAAAAACTAAATTGTTGTGTAAGTACTATTGATGGTACATGTCTTGACCGAAATATTTGTCTTGCAACAGGCTTAGGAGGAAAGTGGTATCATAGTGGGTGTGCTGTAACTGGCTGGTATTACTGCTTCTCCTTTTGCCAAGTTTTAGCAAAGTATGCTAACAAAGATACAGTCCTGGAAGAAGGCTGCGTCATCTGGAAGCTGGTTTTTGTGAGGGGAAAAAATGGCATATTGCTGTTTGGGGAAAACATTCCCATTTTTTTAAATTTCTTTAAAACATAGATGTTCTTGAGTTATTCCAAAAAGTTCTGCGGTAAGCCAATGGTTTGGGACTGTGAAAGAGACCAAATAAGGAAAGACTTCAACCCGGAAAGGAGGCTGTTCAGGAAGCTGTATATCATAAAAATTGGAATATTTATAATGAAAGTGCTGGCATAACCTTTTGCATTTATGGAAAATGGCTAAAATTGGGACTGGGGGTGTGTGTTAAAATAATTTATTGCTCTAATTATGGATGCAGGAGACAGGATCTGATTGTGTGCTTTCTATGATTTGCTGAATCCCACAGATAATAAATACGATTACCTTCCTACAACAGTGAACATATGTTCTGAAGTAGTAAAACTGGTCCTGTGTGTGGTATTGGCACTATGGGTTAAGAAAAAGGGTGAGTACCTATGTTTAAAATAACTAAAATGTGTTGGCTTAAGATTTTCTTTACTTCAGATCTCTTTTTTTGGTGGGTTTTTTTTTGTGGGTAGGCGGGTGGGGGCATTTTGGGTTTTTTTAATGATGGATTTACATACATGTAGTAGTATGGAGTAGGTCCTGATAGTAAGTTTCACTGGAATTGTCCTCCATGCAGAGTTATAACTATACTTTTATAACTCTACTTTGCACTGTAAATTCAGGTGTTCTTGAGTTGCGTGTGTGCAGTAGCTGAAGTGGAGACAGGTAAGTTGAATTAGAAAGTGTAACAAAGTTTAACATTTTCAGAATTTTAATATGGTATCATGCAAGGATAATAGGAATCACCTTGCTGAAGTCATGACCGAACATAAGCTTATAAATTGCTCTAACTCAAGGATTGGCCGTTATTGGCCTCTGTTCTGACTGCTTTTATTTAAAAACACTGCCACCTTCTACTGAAGAGGCTTTGTGTGTGTTTAGTGGTATTTGAGTCAGAAGCAACAATGTTAGAATTCAATGTTAGAATTCAAGTTAGCTTAGAATTCAATGTTAGAATTCAAGTTAGCTTTGAATTCTTGGGGCTGTTGTTCAGAGAAAGCAGTGCCAGGCTTTGAATTCTTGGGGCTGTTGTTCAGAGAAAGCAGTGCCAGGCTTCACTAGCTACTGGTTTTGCATTGCAGGCCGTTTTTCTTTTTTCTTTCTTGGACTTTCTGTCCTGATGGAGAAAGGATGAGAGGTTTACTTCATAGTATTTTAAAATGGTAGAGAACAGACGCTGACATTGGAAGAGGGTGTAAGGCACTGGAGACTCATGTTAAATTGAACTGCTGGTTTTGTTGGCTTCTCCACATTGATGGCTGCAGCTCTGGCTAGCTGATGAAATTTTCACCTCTACCATTTAGTACAGACATACCTAAGACAGTAAATGTATTCAGTCAGTGTGTGCCATCCTTGGCTACTGCTGAGTACGTTTTCTGGTTTTCTTCTCTGCCCCTCCCCAACTTTTTTCTTCCAGATGTCTGAGTTTCGCTGAACTCAGTGTGTCGGTGGTTCAGAAGACTATTAGATAACATTGTGTAGTCTTAAACCTGTGCTAACAAAGTACTTCTGTCACCAGCTGTAGAGTAGTCTAAGGTTTATCACAGCCTTCCTCGTCATGCGTGTGGCCTCAATACCTAAGTAAATATCGTTCTTTGTGCTTGTCCTTTCTTTCATCCTTCTTCCAATATGTTTTAGTTTTACCCAGGTCATGTGCTGTGTGCTGCAGATACTGAGTTCTGGTTTATTTTGCGTTTCTGACATTACTGGCTGTCTTTGGGGTGCTATATACACAGATCTGCTTCTGTGTCGTTTTTTCAGTTTGAGATTTGACTGATAATCATCAGAAGATAATACTCAGTAATGATGTTGCTATTGTGTGGGGACTTCAGGGTGCTTTTTGGTCCTCAAAGAATGGTTGGTAATTGATTGGTTTTTTGCTCCCAGCGGACAAATATTCTGATGGGGGTAATATGATGTTTTCTCTGCTGAAGCAAGGAGGTAAATGCCTGTACATGCAGGATTGCTGCTCTAGTTGTGTTTTCTGCCCTAGGTTTGTCCTCTATGGTGTCAGAGGACTGTGGTACCTTAGTTTTTTCAGTCCAGCGGTGTTCCTAAAAACAGAACAGTGGTACCTATTCTGTTACAAGGGAATGGGCTTTTGATACGACAAAAAATATCTTTCTTATTGATTTCTTTTCCTTGTAGAGGGTTGTTTGGATCATCCCTTTGAATGTCTTTCCTGGAAGAATTTTTGTAATTCCATGAAATGGTCAATTCCTGCCTTTCTTTACTTTTTGGATAACTTGATTGTCTTCTACGTACTGTCCTACCTCCAGCCAGTAAGTATACATACACTGAGTAAAGTATCTTCCGATATCTTAGTGGTTGGTAACATTGCCCTTAGACTATCTGCAGTTGTAACGCTGGCAAGGCAAGATTTACAGGTAAAAGAATGATCTGTTAACTGACCAGCCAGACTTTTCCATACTCTTGCCCACTAGTCAGTATTGTACAGCTCTCAGTAGAGGACATTGTCTGTGTATTTTCTCCATCTGAATTGACTTAGAAATAGGCTGAATTGCTTAAGTACTAGGCAGGTTTTTAGTGCTTTTCCCTCCTTTGGTTTCTTCAACTCTGTATTTGTCTTTTAATGCATTTGCTTATCTCGCTAGTATTTGACATGCACTTTTCTGTGCAGCTTCTACCACTCTGTGTGGCTTCACATAATGACTTGTTTTCCTCTCACACTGACTCCAAAGAAAAGTGAATAAATGTTACCCCACAAATGGAGGAAGTGTAACAGGAACTGTGGAGAGGAGGAAGAAAACTCTGACTCTTAATTTTTACATTTGTTTGTAGTTATGTTTAAGCACAAAATTTAATTGGTACTTTCTTCTAGGTACTTTCATCCTTTTGGATGAATCTGCATATGCTCAGTAAATAGTACAGTTCTTGTGCTTTCTTTTATTTTCATGCTAGGATAATTTTTGGTTCAGAATCTGTGTTTGAAGTTACATGGAAACAGATGGTTAGTGCTTGCTATAAAATACTGTGGCTGCCCCTGTTTGACATTAAAATTAAATATAAATGTTTCCGTTACTTCTCTTTTTTTAATTTGTCTTTGAAATATTGTCCTTTTAGGTGTACATTTCTGTCAGGGACAGATGAGTGTCTGGAATAGGACCTGTCTGGAAAAAATCTAATTAAATCAAGAGTCAGATATCTTAAAATAACATGCATGGGAGCTTGGTTCCGTGGTTTGCCATGTGTGGGTTTTTTGTTTGATTGGGTTTTTTTACTTCAGGAAGGAAATTCAGCTTAAACAATATTGCTTTCTTAAGCAACTTGATTTGGCTCAGTTAAAGTAATCTTTTGTAATATGCATAGGTTTTATATTTTACACACACACCCTGTCTCTCTCCCCTCAGGACCTATGTGCTCTGAGATTCTTCTTTTTTAGAACTCTTAGCACCTTACACCTTTTAACTGGATATATTTTATAAGGATTAGCTGAAATTCTAACATCATGGTAAACAAGTGCTAAAAGAGATAACTAAAATACCTGTAAGACAGAATACCTGGACAGTGTAGGAGACCATGTAAGTGTAAAGGCAGAGGGGCAAGATGCTTGAAAGAAGGCAGCCACACCTGACTGAACTGGCTTCATGTGACTTAAAAAACTAAGCTTGGGACTAAGTAGTACCTGGGTGAGCAGTTGCTTGAAGTGTGGAATTGCTTTGGTGAGACTTTTCTCTTGAAGCTTCAGCTATAACTATGGATACTTTTCAGTGGCTAACATTTTGTAGTGGTAAGATTTGACTTTGTAGAGACTTTGTGACATGTGAAATAGTGGCACAATGATGTTTGGTAAATTTTTGTCTTACTCCTCCTCATCTAAGGCAGAAGTCCCTCGAGGCTTTGGAGAACAAAACAGACTCAAAATTAGTTCCTTGTAACTGTCCTGCTATATATTTTGATTGTGTTATGTTACCAGAGATGTTGGATGGGGGGCTTTGACTGTAAAGCAAAACCAGAGTATACACAGAACACTTGTACATTTTGCACCAAGCCTCTTTTTTCTAGAGTGGTGTCTGCCAGATTCACTTGTTTGTTCAGTATTTTTCTCCTTCCACAGTGTTCACCTAACACAGATATTTATTGAGTTGTAAACTTGCAAGTTAGAAAATTAAGCTGTGTTTTCTTAGGCAGATGTCTCGTGTCAATTTTCAGCTTACCTGAGGCCTTGTGTTGTGTTTCATGAGATATATTAATCATGAGATAGTATGTTGGAATAGAGTGGAACTAAGATAATGGAAAAGAAAGAGCCTGTGCTTTTCCTCTGGTAAATGAAAACGGCTCTGCTGTGCAGAATTGGGAATGTGGAAATACAGATGAAAAAGCTCAAGATAAAGTCTGTGTTTTACATTTCTGAGTCCATATGTGGTTTTGTGTAAAATTGTCTAAAAAAGTGACCTCACTCTAAGGCTGAGTTGGAGAAAAGACTAAAGATGCTTAGATTTTTTTGTATGTGTACCGACTACACAAGGCATCCCTGAATGACACACATTTTCAGAAACACCCCCACCTCCTCCCCAAAAGAACCTTTTTTCCCCAATGGTCCTGGTAGATTCTGATCTTTAATGGTAACTGCAGTGCCTAAAAGAGCCTTTTCTTGGTTCAGTGTCCCAGTATGGAGCGTCTAAAACAGAGACCAAAAGGACAGTCCTTGCCACAAGGAGTTTGCAGCTTGGCCGTGGCCATGGATTAGGGCACTGTCATTATTATACAGCTATTCCCAAATTAGACAGGAACTTCAGGGTTGTGTTCAGTTATACTTTAAAATAGTTTAATTTTTTTTGTATAGTTGCAGTCTTGAAAATTCAAGCTGAGTACCTGCTTACCTTTGATAAATGATGCAGAAAATGCATTTGACATACAAGAAGTTTTATTATCTGAAAGTACCTTGTGCAAATCTGGAATTTCATGAATGCTGCAAGCTGGCACTGCAGCGAGAAGCAGCCTTGCCTTCTCCTATTCTTTTCTTTTTTCATTTTGAAGCAGCTTCCTCCTTTGTGCTGATGCAGCTCTTTTTGCAGCTGACTGGTCAACCTGGCTGGGGAACTGATCTGACAGAAAACTACACCGTTTTCTTTTTTGTTAAGTAAGTTTTCCGCTGGGTTGGTTTCTTCACATCTTTGTTTCAGTGCAGCTTTCCCCACTACAGTGGAACTTCGGCTCTGTGGTTTACCTGACATTCTGAAATGGACTTGAATGTTGTTTTAGGGGCGTGTTGTTCTACCGCTTGGGTAAGGAAGAAAGTTCAATATCAGGATGATGCTTTTCACTCTGGCACCTTGCTGAACGGTGAACTCTTCAAGTTGGTGGGCTTTTGACAGCCATACTATGTCTGGAGTATAACTTTGTTCCCCTCCTCCTCTTTCTAGGCAATGGCTGTACTCTTCTCAAATTTTGTCATTATAACAACGGCTCTTCTCTTCAGAATAGTGCTAAAGTAAGTAGTGTTTACTAAAGTAAATGAAATTTTATATCTTCCTAGCATTGATGAAGAAGTTAAGCTACATTCTTTCTCTTTGTTTGATGGGAACAGTAATTCTCTTTTCTTGTGGCTATACCAACTTGGAGAGACGGCTTTGTTTTCTACATCTGAAGATGCAGGAAATAATAGTTTATTGGGATTCCTTACGTATCTCCACATGTTTGGTCAGCTGTAATAGAACAACTGAAATCATGATTATATAGTTGTTGGATGGTCAGAATTAAGGTTTGGGTACTTTCCTTTGAACATTAAATCTCACATGTCATGATTAGCAGTATTTCTTTACAGTCTGCTGTAATTCTTAATTGAATGTGAATGTCATCTAACAAGAGGGGGTATTTAAGAGGGAAAGATAGTGGTGTCTTTGGTAATGTTGTGCTAGCCCTGATGTGTTTCTGGTCAACTGCACAGTAAGTTTTAAAAAGTGATTGTATGTCTGTTACTCATGTGACAAAAGCCAGACGCTCTGTCATATATGTTCAGCTTCACCTGATTTGTGCTCTGTGTGGTATGATTTAGATTCAGAAAAGACTGACAGGGGAATGATATGACTCAAAAAGTCACTTGTGTTGAACATGGAGCAAAGATGCCTTTCCTACAGGTGTTAATATACCAAAACAGTGTCTGATAGTCTGACTTGAAATGCTTTTTCTCATTTGTTTAGTTTTATGTTTCCTGTGATGTCACAGTTTACTTAATCATCCAAATTTTTGATTTTCCCCAAGTTAAAGAGGCTTGGATTGAGTGAAAAAATAGTATAAATCATTCTAACGGTCTTATAAATTATGTTCGTAGATTTATATAATTTACCATCATAAAATACTAGAAAAGGGCACGAAATCATGGGGGAAAAGTGAAATGTAGTGAGAGTTTACCCAAGACAGAGGGTACTTATTTGAATGTCTGTGATTTCTTTTTATCCATCAGACCTGTGTTCAGATGGAGACAACGCTTGCTTTTAAGTTGTTAGTATCTAGAATTAACACAATCTTGAAAGACTTCCCTTAAATTGTCTCTACAGATTACTCCATTTTGTATTTCTGTGATTTCTAGCCTGGCCCCCCTTTGCCATAGCAAAGCATGCTGCATTTTGGCATTTTAGTCTTGATTCTAAAAACACAAGATTTTTCTTTGCATCTGTTTCTTTACCCTGTGGCATGATGTCTTTCATGTGTTTTATAGAGCTTGTTCTCCTGTAATTTAATTTGTGCCACTGTGTTTCTGAAGTTGGTGGCTTTTTTTGTCTACTCCTAGGCGAAAACTCTCTTGGGTACAGTGGGCATCTCTGGTGATTTTATTCCTGTCCATCGTTGCCCTGACTCTAGGAACTGGAGGCCATCAGCAAAGCTTGGCTGTACACGGATTCCATCACAGTATGTTTTTTAGTCCATCTAACCACTGCCTTCTCTATACCGGACCCGAGGAAGCATGCTTGGAAAAGGGCAACTGTGTAGCACCAAGTTTCCTTCACAGCTTCCAGTGGAATGTCACCAGTACCATGGCAGGAGCATTGAAGCCTCTCCGCCTCAGCCTGGGCCATCTGCTTATTCTAGTGCAGTGCTTCATTTCTGCACTGGCTAACATCTACAATGAAAAGATCTTGAAAGATGGGGATCAGCATGCTGAAAGCATCTTCATGCAGAACAGCAAGCTCTATGCGTTTGGGGTGCTGTTCAATGGGCTTATGCTGGGGTTGCGGGACAAGGACCGGAGGCAGATAGGGAACTGCGGCTTCTTTTATGGGCACAACATCTTCTCGGTGGCTCTCATATTTGTCACAGCTTTCCTGGGGCTGTCTGTAGCCTTCATCTTGAAGTTCCGAGACAATATGTTCCATGTTATGACTGCTCAGATCACCACTGTTATCATCACCACCGTCTCTTTCATCATCTTTGACTTCAGGCCTTCTCTAGAGTTCTTTTTGGAAGCTCCTGTAGTGCTTCTCTCCATATTCATCTATAATGCCAGTAAACCAAGAGGCCTGGAATATGCCACTCTGCGGGAAAGGGGCAAACTCGTCAAAGGAGATGCATGGGAGAGGTCAAGTGGGGTAAGGCTTTTCAGTTCTTGCCACCTCTGGTTTCTCGTTTGTTTCACCTCCATTTACACCATGGAATGTTTGGAAGATTCATTTTACATGACCGGATTCATCCCTGAAACACAAAACCCCCTGGGTATTTCTCAAAATCTTTTACATTGATTGGGTGTTGCTTTGCATATTCCACTTTTTCAGCTCATGAAGCTTAAGTAAGCATTGCTTTCCTGCTGTGACTATAGACAGTTCCACAAGTGATGTTACGTTTGTACAAATCCTTCCTTGAAACCTTTATAACCAAAATACGCCACTGGGTATCCAGAAATTGAAGCCTGGGAAGTAATTGTACTTAAGTAGAATGGATAAATCTGTGTAGCCGAGCCTATATCATGAAGGAGTTGGTAGATTTGATGTTAAGTTCTTTCAGCCTTAACAGTCAAAGATACCTGAAGACCAAAAGGTAGTGTTTAAACATAGAGTTTTAACACGTTTTTTTCTTACAAAACGTTTCCCCCAGGCCTGTTAGTGTGTTTTGTTTTAATCTGAATAGTAATCTAGTTAACCAGAGCATGGCAGGCTTGCTCTTTGATATGTCATTCAGCTGAGCCCAGCAGTCAGTCTGTCGGGGAAGGGTTCATGTCTGTATTTTTAATATGCGTGTACAGCTGTTTTCTGTAATACGTGTCGCAACCAGAAGAGAGTGCTGTCTCCATGTATTGCCAAGAAATGTTAAACTTGGAAGAGATGTTTTCCAGAAATTGCACCTGGTGCCTTTTCAGGTTGTGTTTAATAAGAAGTAAATAACACAAAGTCATATATTTTTGGTGTACCAGGCGTTAGCTATTTTAGCGCTTACATTGAGCAGCTGTAGTAAAAACAAATAACACTATGTGGGCAAGCTTCCTGATGAAGGAATAGGCTAGGGAGCGAGTCACTGGAAAATGGTAAAGATACAGGGGATGTTTTTTATAAGCATATATATCCTAGAGCAAGATTACAACACATTGATAAGAGATTTAAAATAAAATGTCTTGTTTTATGTAAATGATGCCTTCAACATTTTTTTTTTTATTTTTTTGGTATTAATAACAATGCTCACATTGTTCTCTTTTGCTTCTGGTTCCTGTAGGATGGAGAAGAATTTGAGAGATTGAACAAACCAAGCAGTGACATCGATACAGATGAAGAGTCCCTCTAGCACAAGGCTGGCTCAGGGGAGTGCTTATTACTCTTAGTAAGAGAACGTTCATATTTTATTAACATAGAGAAGGGTTATTTTTCCCCACTTGTGGAGCAATTGAGACTATTTTGGTGCTGGATGTTAGAGCTGGATGAGGAAAACATTCAAGCTATATGTATGGAGAGTTGTATTCCCTCTTCCTATCCATGTAAATCAGGAGTTCAAAATCTGCTGAAAGAGATAATATTTGTAACTGATGAAAACAAGAACAGGCTTGGACCCTGGACTCGGTAGTCTGGATGATGTTCTACGTTGTGGAAGGCAGCCCTGGACTATAACCATATGTCTTTCACCACTTCGGTTGACTGTCTGATGTCACTGCAACTTTGTGTATGAATTCCTTGGTTAGCAAAGCAGAGATAATACAGTTCTCCACCTTGCAGAAGTGGTATGAGTGTTGATTAATGTTTCTGTTGCATCTTCCAATGTACAAATGGTCCAGTAAGTTTTCTTTTCAGGACTTATGATGTTACTAATAACCTCATAAATAATGGGGCATATTGACTGGTTTATTGTATTTTGGCAATTCAGATTGACATATCTGTGGCTGAGTAGAAGAGTCCTTCTGAACCAACCTCATCAAATTTTCACTTAAGAATGTATAAAAAATCAATAATTTGTGTTAAGGGTATGTTGATCTGTCGAGCAGATTTGAGTTTGAATGGTCTTAATTCTGTCTTCATTTGTGTTTGTACATCCGTGTAACTCTGTACTGACTCCTATGGAGTCCTTTCTTTCTGATTTTCTCTGATGTGACTGAGAGCAGAACAGATTTTACTGGCTTCAGCCACTAGATCTCCTCACATTTTCAGTGTGAGACTGTTGTGTGCCTGTCTTCCAGTGTGTGTGGGGAAATGGAAATTTGGCATGCCTTTGTAGCAAATAGTGAATTTTACATGCAATTTATGTGGCCTAAATTTGAAAGAGCTTGAATAAAACAAAAGTGTGTTACACAGCATGAATACATCATGGGGTCTTTTTTTGTGTTTAGAAAGGCAGTGTGTGAAGCCTTAGTTTGCACTGAGGCTGCTGTCTGAAAGCAAGTGTATTATGCAGCTACAGTGATGCCCTTCAACATCTGGAGGACTGAGTTTACAGGTGTTGCTCCACCCTGTCAGACTGGTAAGGTCTTGCATTCGTTTTGTAGAGAAATTGTTCTGCAGAGTGCCAGGCATAGTGATCTCAGAATCACTGCTGAGGCGTCTGCTGGATTGCATTTTGAGTGAGATGAAAAATAGGTTCCAAATAATTCAGAGAATTTTAAAAGGGGGAAGGGAAAGGGGATGCAGATAAGAGATTCTTGGTATGTGCCTAAAGCCTCTTCTCTCAGAACAGTGGAAAATATTTTGGTTTATAATTTCCTCCCTTCAAAAATGCATCTTTTATAGTTGAGAGATACTGTGAAGAGAATTCTTAAGAAGATAAGCAATGAGCTCAGTGTCAAAGCCTCATACCACAGTGTATAGTAATCGGTTAGTGATGCATTTCTTTGTGGACTGAAGACAGTCCTGCCTTTGTTCCCCTCTGCCATCCTGCTTCCAGGCACTGTGTATAACAGCTTACTTATGCATACTGTATTGATGACTCATTGCTATATTAATTAACATACCTCCTGTCATTGATCCATCAAGAGGAGCAGCCTGTTTCCATATGCAGTCAATGACTGTCAAGTTATAAACTATGAATCTATATCTCATTTCTTCCGTTTTCCAGGAGTATTAACTTTTTCTAGCATATATTAAGAATAACTGTACAATGTGAAATTACTGTTGGAATATGTTTTACAGCTAAACTCACTGTGCTTGTATAGTAGGCCATATTTCAACAAAAGGAATCCTAGTTTGCATCTATACAGAATGAATAAGAAAGCATATTTCAATGTAAATTCCAGAAACATGGTTTTCATTTGTTTATGGTGTCCCATTTTGGGAAATGAAACTTCAACAGAAAAAAAAAAAAAAAAAAAAAGAGCCCAAACTGTTAAAGACTTAGTTGCAGTAAGACATTTTCATTTCTTTTCCATTACATACAGCTTTGCAATAGATACCTGCCTGAGTTCATTGCCTTTTTCAATCACAGCTACCAACTTTAGCAGGTATTTCCAAGAAGAGGGAAAGTATTGTTAGCTTTAGATTGCTTTGCATTTACATGAGCAGTAGCTTTTTACATGAAATTTTCCAGAGAACTTTGCCTTGTGTGAAGTCAAAACATAGAAATCAGCCTCATACCTCTAACCACAGAGCAGCAAACTAAAGATTATTGTCTTAAAACCCATATGTTTCCCTTCCTGGCTGCAATATCTGCATTAAGACAAATGAAATATGGAAATGACTGCTCTGCAGTTCTATAAAGTGCACTTAGTTCTTGCTTTCAACTCTTGTCCTGCTTAATGGTTTTTCCTTCTATAAATTTCACCGATGCCATCATGCTTGACGTATTTGTCAAAGTCTTAGATTTCACAAAGATATCAGGTATATAATTTTTGATCCAATGTTAACTTGCACTGTGGAGTTGGTCCTGTCTAACATGTAGAAATCTTTCTGTTGTCGTCAGGTTGGAGGTCTCAGAGATTCTGTTGAATTGGCCAGGCAGGTTTCTTTTAATAATGGAAGAGAACTGTATATCCCCCTTTGCAGCAACAAGCATGTTAACTGCTGTCTAAAAGTACGGAAGGATTTGCATTGATGTGGCAATAAAAATAGTGTATAAAGTAACCTGAAAGTATAAACATGCAATTCTGTGTAGCTGTACTGTCTGTGGCGATAGTCAAATTTGGTGTGTATAAGAAATTTGTTAAAGGAAGTGACTGTAAACGATAGTTGGCTGGAGAGCAGCCCTGGTTAGCAAGGGGGAGCTATTCTATAGAGCTACACATTTCAAATAGATCATGTGAATCCCACTTGATTAAGTATTTCCACTGTATGTTTTTTGACCTACTCCATGTTGGAAGGCTTACTATTTTTCCTCTCAGATGACAATAGGGAAATTTATGGGGAGATTTGTGGAGAGCGGCATTCATTTGGCACATAGTCTTTAATGAATGCATTGGGCAGAGACCTTTTCTAAGCTGTAGTTTAGAGCCCAGATTCACAAACGTTTGAACTTAATTGCTGCTGGGGATGTTATGTTCCTCCCTCCAGGTTTCAGGAAATAGTTCACAAAACCTCCCAGTCAGAGAGAGGTGTTCCCTTGTTTATAACATGCCAATTAAAGCGCGCTTTTTTTTTTTTTTTTTTTTGTAATTTCAGCTACATTGTGAATGTAGCAACTGAGCCATGGTGCTTGAGGGACAGGCTGTGGGATGAAAACAGCCTTCTTGAAGCTGAATCAAATCACATAAATATAAGAATATTTTTTTTCTTTGTCATGTGGAATCTTCCCATTAAGGGCTGTAGAAATAAGACAATAATCTCAGTAAGTTTATCCTCAGAGTGATGCTGCAGGGATAGATCTAGTGCTTTAGATTTGATTTGTGTTTTGTAAAATGAAGTCTTTGGAGTATTGTAGCTCCCAAATGCTTATAGTCTTTAAGATGACTATATGTTGGTTTTGAAAGGATTTTTTGGCTTGATGTTCCTTCAGGCTTTACTTTTAGTTTTTAATAAGGAGAGGTAGGTTGCAAAATCAGGATTTTAAATCACTGCTGTAAATCAGTTTCTGGTAATTTTGAGCCAGTTTGTAATGAAGGCAGGAATCAGCACCACAAGGCAGAATAACGGAGTCTTCCTAAAATTCTGTGAACATTTGAATGTGTAGTTTAGGTTAAGAGCCCATCCCAACCTCTCTTATAAGTTGACAACTTCTCTGGAGTTGTCTTCTTAGTGCAACTTCCACTGAATGCCTAGGCTGGGTTTGGTACTTGCACAACTTAACTTTGAATTCCGTGGGGGGAAGCAATGTGGGTCGGGTGTTGCACTCTCTTTTGTAAGCTGTCTCCTCCTGCTCAGCACAGGACATTTAGTTCCCAGGGTTCGTAATGTGATTTAAAAAGGGCTTTCATTTAAAGACATTACATGAAAACAAGATTACAGAAAAGTTAAAATGAGTACCTGAAAGAGAACATC
This sequence comes from Falco biarmicus, assembly GCF_023638135.1. Taxonomy (NCBI): domain Eukaryota; kingdom Metazoa; phylum Chordata; class Aves; order Falconiformes; family Falconidae; genus Falco; species Falco biarmicus. Next base: position 85,697,431 of record NC_079292.1, read on the forward strand.
CCAGAGGTGTTTCTCTTTTTGTGTACAGGAGGTGGCTGTTGGACGTCTGGTACACTTTGCTTTTGCTTTAGGCAAAGAAAGTTAGGCAGCTGACCTTACTACTGATGCAATAAGCACTTGTTTTCTAAAACTGAGCTACGGGACCTCCCATTTCCTTCTAGAAACCTTTCAGTTCTGTGATCTTTTTTCAGAGCTCCTATTCATTTTTTTTAATTTCTCTGCTGCTTTCAGCTGTGGAAGTGCTGTAGTTAATGAGAGCTTGGAAGCTCTCTGCAGACAGCAGGTCCTTTCAGAATGGTTCTGTCAAATGCCTGCCTTCCTTCACTTAGCTCCAGTCACCTGAGACAGGTAAGTCAGGAGCTGTACCCTGTGCTGACCAGACCTTGTGATATGGAGGGCAGCCTGCTCCAGGGGCTGACCAGGGTTGGAAAGCTAAGGAAGAACTGACCCTGCGACCTCTCCACGTTGGTCTGCCTTTCTGACACTCAGAAGGGTAAGCAAGGTCTGACTTTTGTGACTAGCTTTCTGACGAAAGCATCTGGTTTTGAGTGAACTTGTTTTGCCCGGTTCTGTTTTCATCTGGGCAAAAAAAAAAAAACCCAAAAGAAAATCAGGAAAATGCTAAGACTCAAACTGTGGGATGTGCTCTGGTGGTCTGTAGCTTCTCTCTATTCCTGTGCTACTGCTGTGACGGCAAAACCTAGTAAGAGTGCCCTGTCACATGTATCTATACATGTGCACCCCTGTCATGGATTATAAAAAGAAATGTGACTGGTCAGGCATGCCTTCATCATTAGAAGTGGCCACTGTGCCACTAAGAATACTTGCACGATACCTTCCCTTCCGGATATTCCTGAATCTTTCTGCTGGGTCTTTAGTGTTCAGAAATCTAATCCAAATGGTGTTGAAAGCATGGCTGTGCATGCAGTTCCTGGCGCTGGTTTCAGAGGAGTAGGGTGGTGCAACAGATCCAAAGCCCAAAGACACCGATGAGAAGGGAGAAGAAAACCATTTCAGAAAGTGTGGCAGAAATAGAGCTGGTTTAGTAGCAGATCAAATTATTCCCAAACAATTTTACAGACATTTAGTCTAGATTATTTTTTTCATGGGGAGGGTATGAGAAGAAGAGGTAGAAGGAAATTTGAAATTTAGAGCAATAGTTTAATTAAAGACATTATTATAGAGAGCTAGTTACAACTCATTTAAAATATATGCGAATGAGATTTTTTTCCTCTGTTTTTTTCTGATGAAAATAACGCTTTTCAGTTTTCTGTGTTTCAGACAGTGCTAACTATGATTGGTGTTTCCACTTAGCTCTCATTAACTTGGCTTTAACTGTTAGGTGGGCAGGATGTAAGAGAACATGGACCCCATTAAGAGAATAAATGGCTATGCAGCAGCTTTGTAGTTAAGAACTTTACGTCGTATTGTATAGGAGCAAATCTTGCCATAGCCATAAATTCGTATTTTCATTAATGAAGTCAGCTAATTACAATGTTAATGCACTGTAGAAGGGATGCTATCTTTTTAGACAAGGTACTTCAAAAGGATTTTATTATTATTGTTATAATTATTAAAGAGCCTGCCCCACGCTTCTTTAATTTTCCTTTTCTGGGAAAGTCCTGAAGTGTGATTCTTTGCTTCTCTTCATGAGCACAATGCAATCTCACTTTCCAATAAATATACTTATTTTTTCCTCCTTAGAAAACAATAGTAAAAAGAGCATTGCAATATTTGTTGGACAGTTCATGTCCTGCCCTACAGTAGTGTCCATGGACTTGGGGCTGTGGGTTTTTTTGTTTGGTTTTAATACAAACAGCACCTGCTGATGCCCTTTGTTTATAAAGGTTTAAAAATATAAAGGAGTCTTTATTGTTTAAAGCTTCAATACTACTGGTTTGAATTGCTTCACTGTAAAGGCTTCTGTGTTTTTGAGAAGGTAAATGACCGAAGTCCTTTGATTGAACAGTGGAAGAACAAGGCATGGATACCTAGGTGGCCTGGGAAGACTTTCTGCAAGCGGCCACCTATTGCTTGGATAGCTATTAGAAGACAGACACGAGGCAGCTGGAGGCTAAGTTGCTCTTTTCAGTATGGATATCCATGGTGGTAACTTCCGTGGTGACGGTAGTCATCTTGGTAACCTTCCTGGTATCCCTGGTGATAGCTATGGTAACCATACCCACCATACTCATCATCTGGGCACTGCATGCCGAGGGATTGTTGAATTGTCATTTCCTGTCGCCGAAGCTGCATGGAATCAATCAGATCATACACGATCGCCATAGACCACATTGGAGAAGGATACCAGGATTTGACGTTTCCGTCTTTCCCAACTAGAAGCATGGAGAAATATTCTGGGCTAATTTGGAAATAATTTCGAATGTCTTTCACCAAATTAGCTGGGATATCTTCTCGGTCTACAGTAGAGCTTCCTAGAAAGTGATCACATGAAAACAGCATTGGTATTTTGTTTAGGCAATGATCATGGTTTGTAGGTAAGCGAGTTAGCAACGTGACATAGGATACAACCCAACAGTTGGCAACATTAAGATTCTTGCCATTTACAAGTTCAGGATTTCCTGGTTCCGAAATGAAACTGCTCCACTGTGAACTAAAGATGTATTTTCAACAGTTTGATTAGGTTTGGTAAACGTGTCTTAGGCTGAAGCTACTAGGGTGGCACACCTTTTTGTCACCCAACACACATGCACTTCTTTGGCTTGTATGCAGCTTGGCTCACTGGTTCACGTAATGCAGAAGGCATATGTGAGAAACAGTCACAGTGAAAGAAATCACAAGAATTGAAGTGTGATAGTGTGAAGAACTGCAGGATGAATTTGCTGGGTCATTTATGGCAGTACAGAGCCTCACTCTTGAACTGTCATGTGAGACATGGGATGTGGTAGGTAGTATGTCTACTATAAAAATACATGTTCTAGCACACATCTGGTGAACTGCAGGCTTATAAATGAGAAGTCAGTGCTGGGTAAATGAGTAGAAACTGTAAGGCAACTAGGATCAGTGGACACCTATACACGCACACACAGGTATACACACATGCATATGCACAGTTGGCTTGGCAGCTGGACTCTTACAAAGTGGCGTCCTGCCTTGCAAACTTGTTGAGGTTCTCTGAAGGAGGTCAGCAAGCAGGTGGCCAAGGGTGGTCTGGCTGGTACAAACTGCGCGGATTTCCAGAAGGCTTCAAAAGGACCTTTGATAGCTTGGTTGAAAGGTGGGAGTGAATGATGGGTTCCTTGAGTGGAGGGAGGTCACCAGTGAAGTTTGTGATTGGTAGTGCTGCGACTGGTGCTGTTCAGTGTATTTGTAAATGACGGACATAAGGAATGAGCAGGGAGATGAGGAAGTGTTCTGAGAGTGTGGGGATACTCAGACTAGTAAGGGCAGGGGATGATTGTGAAGCATTGCAGAAAGCCCTTGTAAGACTGTGTGACTGGTTAATAAAATGATGGAAGAAATTATCTTCAGATTGAAGTAAAATGATGCACATGGTGAAAATTTTGCTAACTCCACATAAGAAAGATGGAGTCTGACCGTTATCACTTGGCAGTAAGATCTTGGGGCTATGAAAGAGAGTTTCACGAAAGGCTAGTTCAGTGCTCACTAATGGTCAAAAGCCAAAACAGATGTTATAAACCATGAGGAAAATAATAAAACCCAAAGCAGAGTATTATTACGCCACTATGGAAACCTATTGTTTGTGTGCATCTTGACCACTGCATGGAAGTCTGGTTCTCTCATCTCAAAAGAATATGGCAGCACTGGGGGAAAGAGTCAGAAAGGCAACAAGGTTGGTCACAGGTTTGGAATAAACTCTGTGAGAAATGACCAAGTGAGCAGAGGCTGCAGTCTGTAAAATAAATGGGTTGGGGGGAGGTCTGCAAGATTGTGACTGTCACTGCAGGGATGGATAGGGATTAAGTCTTTACCTTTTTCCCCACACAAGAGATAAGTGGAATCAAACAAAGCTATAGGGGCCATGTTTGGGACAAATCAAAGGTACCTTGCGGATCTGTAGAGGTTCTCACAGGAGGACACATGCTAGAAGTTTACTTGTCTGATCTCCCGTATTGAATTCACATTAATTGAAAAGAGGTCTGTTGATCGTAACAAATAGGAACTGTAGCCAAGGTCGTGAAGTCCTTCAGTGAAAAGTAAGCAGAGGCTGTAAGAGTTTTGATGGAAGAAGTACGATACCTGTTTCCTCTGTTGTTATTCTTCCTTAGGCATGGACTTAATGTTTATATGCGGTAGAAGGATAGGATACTTTCACGTACAGAGCAGTCAGAGTGGCGATGGGACAGATAAGCTCCTGCCTGCCTTTGTGCCTCCACTGATGGAGGCGGTTGTTGGGATTAGGTAGCCGAGGAACTTGTAGCATTTGAAATGTACCCTGACAGGGAGATCTCACAAGAGTAGCTACCTGAAAGTAGCCTGCTGGGATGCAAGTGGAATACTTAAAGGGGGCTTATAAGAAAGATGGAGAAAGCCTTTTTACCAGGGCCCATAGAGACAGGCCAAGGGGTAATGATTTTAAATTGAAAGAGGGTGAATTTAGATTAGATATAAGGATGAGTTTTTTTAGGATGAGGGTGATGCGACACAGGAACAGGTCATGCAGAGAAGTTGTGGATGCCCCATCCCTGGAAGTGTTCAAGTCCAGGCTGCACTGAGCAGCCTGATCAAGTGAAAGATGTCTCTGGCCCATGGAAGGGGAGCTGGACTTGATGAACTTCAAAAGGTCCTTTCCAGCTCAAACCATTCCATGAACATGAATCAGGGACCCATATAAGAGAACCTGCTGAGTCTGTGTTCCGTTAGCCCTGCAGACGCAGACTCCTGAGCGTGTAAAAGGCTCAGACATCCCTTTGTCCTTGACAGCATGGCAGGCAGAGGAGTGTACCTGGGACTGTGGGAGATAAAGACACGAGATGACTTCCAGATGATATTCGGGCTTTTCTGTCCGGAAGAAGCTATATAATATTTAGCATAGGAACATCAAGAAAGCTTTTTGCATCCTGTTTCTTAAAAGAAACAGAACCAAAGAGAAAAACACAGTTATACTCAGCCCTCTAAAGAAATTACAGCAAAGAAACAGCACTATGTAATGCCCTTCATGCGAAGTACTGAAGAAACTGGGAACAGTCACTCACCATTAATTGGATACAACTCTAAGACGCCTCCAATATCTTCTCCAAGTCCTAGCAATTTGAGGATAGTTATATGTCGCAGACCTGTGGAGGAAATGAAGGAGAGTTTGAGTCAGACCAGACCTTTCTGCTTGTTCTTGGGCAGATTTTAATCAGCCAGGTCTATGCATGCTAAATTAGGGCCCAGTCTCAGCCAGCCCTCTAGGAGGAAGAGTCACTGGTTTCTGTGGAGGCTTACATCACCTGTCCCAAACATGGGGATAAGCTAGTGTGTCAAGTAAACGTGGCATCAGTTGCATAAAAGCTGTTGCTAGTGTCCCAGGGATGACAGCACTTGGTGTGGTTCTGTAGCATAGGGATACAAGCGTCAGACACAGCAGTAAATTGCAGAGGCCATTCCCCAAATGCAGAATGTTTCTGCACTGCTTTGTTCACCAGTAAAGTTTTTACTTGTCATACACAGAGCAAAGAAGTATTTAGAGGTCATATAACCTATCACAGTTAAACTCCAAATGACTGTGGGGAATAGCTTGTGACAGGTGTTTGCTTCTTTCATTCGTTCTGGGCAGGGGCTTGAACTGTTGCCTCTGCTTTGGAGGCTGTCAAACCTTAGGGGCTGTCAAAACTGTTTGTGTAACATGAGTTCATGTTATCTACAAAATCTTTGATGTAACTCTTTTTACAACTTGGGGGTAAGATGCCTGGAAACATATCACTTAGTTAAAACACTCATTGAGGACAGATGCTTTAGGAACTCACTGGATCTCCTTCAAGCTGTCCCTAACCAAGGGTGGAGACAATGAACTGTTTTGGTTACATTCAGTTCTTCAGAAAGCAATTTACAGTGGTCCGTGTCAGCTTACTTTGGTAGTTACCAAAGGAGATGACGCTGATGCTTGGAATGAAAGTCAAGTGATTATGAATAAACAGTGATACTGTGCAAATCTCCCTTCAGGCATAACTGAAATGTATTGAAATAGCAGCTTTCGAATGGGACCTGTTTCATTCTGTTGCAGGAGTCTAGTCCCTGTATGGTATTTGCATTGCTCAGAAGCTAAGTTAAGGAGTAAGTCTCTCTGGGCTTTGTAATGGAAAGAGCAAAGTGTTTCTGGATCTTGCTCTTAATTGCCTCCTGGACGAGCCCATCTCTCTCCACTGACTATGTAGCTGGATCTTAAGTACCTAGTGAGGGGGATGGGAGGGCCCTTATTGGATTAAAGCAGCTTCCATTAATATTTTTACAGGTATTGGCAATGAAGCAAGAAGGAAAAGAAAAAAATACCAATGCCCCATGCATCTCCTTGATACCTGGCCCATTTCTGAGCTGGGTCTTAGAGGACCTGCCCTTCCCAAAGCACTGTACTGGTGTCATTAATTTGTGCAGTAAGAAAAAAAACCCCGATTTATATCCTGAAGTACAAGCCCGAAGAGAAGCTTTAGAGGCTTCTCTGCCTTACAGAAATGATTGCAGGGAACACATTGTTTAGCTGTCTTAGCTGTCAGGGTGTGCTGTACTACCTGCTTAGCACAATCTTTTCCATTTGGGTTTGGAGTAGCTACAGCAAACTTTTCAGTTGTCAGACTTCTCAGACTGTCTGGGTTCAGACTTGAGCAAAGGAATCTATCGCATCACCAGGAAGGATGTGGGTTTGAGGAGCAAGAGTATAATTTCTTTTGGCTCACCAAAATTGCAGGCTTGTCCACTGAGAGCAGCAAGCTGCTGGGAATAAGCCCAGTCCTCATCACTGGGAGCAGATATCACCACCAGCCGCCTTCTCCATCGGAACCTGAAAAGAGAAGAGAGTGCGACAGGGCATGGTCGTGACACATAACTCGAGCCGTCTCAGCGCTTTTGTTTTCTGTAGGCTGAGATATGTCATACCTCTCACAACCTCTAAGTAACAGCTTGATGGGAGATCTTCCCAGTTCTATCCATCACTGGGAGAGGATAAAGCTTGTTTTGAATTTTACGACTCCAAAATGCTCAAAGAAACGTCTGCAGTTTTGCTGCTTCACCTAACCAACACTGCAAAGCTTGTGATCTTTGCTGAAAGCCTCCTTCAGTAGTTACAGCAACACTGAGAAGTGTATGTTCAAGAGAAGAAAGATTCCTGTAGAATTCCTCACTAGACATTTAGCTTTTACGTCATTCACCGCTGTTGGAACTACACAGTTATTTTGCAGTCCAAGGGCTGTCTGAGAATTAGGGTGTATCTTCATTTCAGACATAACTCATATTTCTGTGTAAATACTCACTGACCTCTTTTTCTTCTGTACCACACTTGCTCGAAATACCTTTAACACGGTTTTAAATCTGAGCTTGTTTGTTAAGTACGTGGCTGTGTGAGCCTGTGCCTATTTAAGGCACGCGTGGGGCAATAAGATAAACCGTGGATATTTCTTTAATATGGGATGCCCCATCTAACCAGACTTTTGCACAAGGAGCACCTTCCATTGTTCTTTCAAGGAAAGGCAATGCCATAAACTTTTAAAAACTCTGACTATAGAGGGGTTTAATACTCTCCAAACAACCTCTTTTTTTGAATAGATACTTCTTCACTAAACCTAAATAAATCAGATTTATAGGAATTTGCAAAGCTGCAGGGATATTTTTATAGCAGGAAATGATCTTTTAAATGGATGCAGATGTTACTCCGTTATAATAATAGCCTTCCTTTCTGCAGCACCATGTGAAGATCTCAAAATAAAGGCTAATGCAATGGGTCAGTTCTGTTCCACGTGAGGGAAGCAGAAAATATGGCGGGACTTGCTCAAAGTCATAGAAGAAGTTGCTGGAAGAGCAGGGGATGCTGATGTCTTTGTCTTGTTGACTGACTGATACTGTGTGTATCAGTCAAAAAAGTGACTTTCACATTCAAAAATTCCACATTCACATTCAAAAAGTGAATCCTTGAAAAGCAAGGATTTGGAGGACTCTAATTTTAATCTGGGCCAGGAGAAACAGCAAAGAGTCCTGGGCATGTATATACAGTTATGTGAATAGGAATGCGAAGCGTTAAGCATCACATACATGATGTGAAGAAAAAGAGGGAAATCTTGTGGTGTTATACTGCAAAATGGGGAAAAAATAATCTTTGTGATATTTTGCACAGCAAAAGCCCCTGGCTACCTGTAAACAGTGACTGAAAATGTCATTTGGGTGAATTGGATCATACTTTGTCTAGGGCATAAATCAGGATGGAATCTTATCTGTGAGCTGCTTTAAGCTACTTTTAATTGCTTTCTGGGTTGTTTTTTTTTTTTAGCATCTCCTTTAGAGATGCACAGAGCTGAAAAGGGTTGAAAGCCACTCAAGCTGTTTATCCCCCTGCCCCAGGCAATCCCTGTACTTGGTGTCCTTGTCTGGGGCTATGTCTTACTGAGAAATTAATTCACTCTTTCACAGCTGTTCGTTCACCATCACTAATGTACAGATTTATGCCTTATTTCTGACACCAGAAGCCACAGGCCAATACTTCTGTCCTGGCAAACCTGCCAGACCCTTCCCCCTGTGTGCATCCTTTCTTCCTCTTCTACCTATTTTGCATCCCATTTTTGTTTGTGAGCCCAGGGAGCAGCACAGCCAGTGTCTTAGTGTTACAGGGAGACTCCCCACCCCACCCCCCGCCCCCCCCGCCCCAAAACTCAAGGATACTCCTGATACATATGGCTTTTAAGCATCACCCAAGCCAGCTCTGGCTCTCATGGTCCTCTTTCATTCAGCCATGCTTGTTAAGAACAATATTTGCCTTATTATTATTGACCTCCCCAATGAGCAAAACACCAGGAAGATGATGCCAGGACTCTTGTTCAGCTGGGAAGGTAATCTTGGACAAAGCTGGAATGAATTTTGCTGGGAATCTGCTCTGTTAATGTGGCTAGTGTAGTCCACCCAACATTTAAAGCCTGATGCTTCTTTCACAGACAGCAAATGCGTTCTGTGCAGTGGCAGTTCTGTTTATAGATGCAACATTCTGCATTTTTCCTGCCTGTTTTTCTAAAGTATGTTTGTTACTAGGGCTGTTCTTAAGCAAAGAAGGATCTGGGGCCTGTCATTTCCCAGCATACAAGCTCTTTCTTGTGTTGGTCAGCAGTTTCCAAACTGTGGTTGTTCTTGGTGGTCTTGAGGATGAATCAGTGAGACCTAAACAGGAGGTGCTGGGGTGGGTGGGGTGGATCTTGTTAAAGGTTCTCTTTCTGTTGAAGTGGCCATCGAATTTTAAAATGTTTATGAATCAACAACCTATTCATTCACCTGTTGCTCCTTTCCTCCTCAAGTCATAATCCGTCATGCCACCTCCATTATTTTTATAGCCATCAGGCATTAACAATGTGTTCCCATGGATTCTGGCAGTAGGTGAGGAGGATGCGGTAGTAACAGGTAAAGCCTAGAGTAATGGGGTAGCCTTAATTTCATGTAGATTATCCTGTGACAGAGAGGGCTCTAGCTGCACAGCTCTTCTTTGGATCTGAATTCCCACAGTCCAGACATGTTTATTGCCTGGAATTTAGGTCTTGCAGGTAGAGCAGTAATGTGGCATATAGAGACTGTATAAACAGACCTGTATTTCTGCGGAAGGTCTCCCAAACATTTTGCAAGAGACATCTGCAAGACCTTTAATAATATACATGACTAATACTGGCAAAGATCAACTGTTATCTCAAGCAGGATAAGAAGGAAGTTACAGAGAATTAATTACTGATTCGATCTATGTGGAAGGGATTAGAATGGGATTAATGAGATTGTGATGGTTGATGATTGAAACACATAAACACTGTGCTTCATGCATTCAAAACACTGAGCTAACATCTGTGAATTAATCCTTATTTGTTCTTCTAATGCAAATTAGCATTATTATCTCCATGGTCATGGGGGGGGGGCGGAACTGAGGTACAGAAAGTCAGTGTCCAAAGAATGTGCAGTCAGGAAACACAACACGCGTCCTGACTTCCAGTGCTCTGTACAAGGGTGCATTCAGCTAGGGCTACATCTCTGTATTTGCTTAACACTGTAAATAAAAAAATCACAGAAATAGTAGGATGGGTATTTTTCCAGTAAGAATAATTATTAGAACTAGCAGCAGAGAGGAACAGAAGGTAATACCTGGATAAGAAGCTCTCAAGGGATTGCTTCTTATCTTCTTTGCAGACAATGCCCTCTTTTTTCTGCCTTTCCATGTCTTTAATTCGTGACTGGAAGGTGTCGATCAAATCAAACACAGACTTCATTGCTATGGGTACTTCATAGTATTGCTGTTAAGAAAAAAGAACAGATGGATAAAAGGTTGCACGTGCTAGCAGTCTTCCTGCATGTATCACAGCACTGTAGGTTATACAGAGATTCAAGTATTCCTGTTTTCACACAGGTTACAAGGTCTAGAACAGATTAGAAAGCGTGGGAAATATTACTGGTTTTGCAGTCAAACTGCTTTTTGGAAGTGGCATGTTTTCATTATTTGCCTAATGTGACAAGGCCAGGCCATTGCAGGCAACAAATTGTCATTATATTCTTTTGTAAGGCCATTCAGGTTGAGTATTGTCCATAGCAATGTGCTCCCATCCCACTGAGCAGCCAAACTGTGTGTTTTAGAATGCCAGGCACTACAATAAACCCCCAACAAGTGGGGAGTCCTGTTCCTATGGTGTCAGCTCACCATTCCAGCAGAAACCACAATTCCTGAAATCTCCTAACTGCAGAAAATTAAGGTAGCTACCTAATTCCTGAAAATTGCCCTTACTATCCTTTTCTTGTCCTCCGGCAATGACCAAGTCCTGCATCAGTCTCTTACGTGCTTCACATGCAAGCCTGTAGTGTAATTTCCTAAAGTTTTTCTCTTTTTTCATATTTTCCCAATGCCTTTTCTTTCAGAGAGTCGAAACCCTCACCTTGACTTTCATGTCAGTGTCCGTCAGCACCATGAAGAAGTCATTGTAGGTCATTCCGTACTCTTTCCTCAACTCACTGATGAGCTGCTGGTCCACAAGATCTTCATCCTCTATCACTTTCATGGGCTTTTCGTTATCTTAATGTGAGACAAAGGAATAGTCATGGAATCACACAGCACTCTGCCTTTAATTTCACCTTGAAAGAAAGGGGGAAATTAATTTCCCAGAAGCCCTTTTCCTGCTGCATAGGCAAGATATTAAAAAGCATCAGTATGGCACTATGGCTTCTAACTGTCCAGTTTTCAATCCCAGTATTTTCTGAAAATCAGCCTATCCTAGGGCACGCGTCCTTTAGTATTCAACATTTCTACTTGCTTTTGAAAAATCTTGGTTGCCTTGCTCTTTCCTGGAAAGATCTGTTAGATTTTTCCAATATGCTTATACATGTACATGCATGTACTAATCATTTCACCAGCTCCTGAAATGCAGCCACTTCAGGAATAGAAAATAGAAACTGTTAAACAATTTAGGACAGGAGCTGGAAAGCACCATATCCAAATAAAACAGCATGGAGAATTTGGGTCAGTACAGCATAGCTAGAACAGCTTGAGGTTGGCCAGGACACTACCGTTAACATTGCCAGTCTTAAAAAATTACATGGGAGGTTTAGTGACTACAAGAAACCAGGAACTGTGTCATGAGTACTGCAGTCCTAGCTCTTCAGCTCTCTCTGTAGCCTGCTGTGGCACTTCTCTTCCATCTGCTTGTTGATGCTCTTTTCCCATTCTAGCACACTGACAGGAAAATAATTAATTTTGAGAAGGATTTGTACCTGCTCTCTGCTGTACCCTAAGAAAACATTCAGAAACAGTTGAGGAGAAAAAGACCTCTAAAGACAGAGATTTGAAGCATGTACAAGCCAAGCCTGTGGAGATGCTGAGGTTCCTTACTTCCCCTGGATCCAGGGTGTGTTAGGGCCAAATCCTGAAAGCATCCATGTCATCAGCTCAGCCTCAGCTGTAGCATCCAGCACTGCGCTATACAGCTGCAACGATGCTGGAACAGGCATCCGTATGCATGCGAGCCTGGAAAGCTAAAGACAGGCTGAATCACACAGAAAGTGAAATGTCACCTGGGCACCAAAGAGCTCTCTGCAAATGTTACTTGCTTATGCCCTATGACACCACTATAAATATTTATATCCTCACTTAGAAATCCCAGCCACGGCCCAAGTGACCTGCCTGCAATCAAACAGACACGGCAGCTGATCAAGAGCTAGAATCCAGAGGTACAGCTTTCCAGTCCCCTGCTCCACCGTTATTCCTCAGCAAATAGAGATGAGTTTAATTGATCCAAGTTGAGCACACAGCAACAGAAAAGATTTGATTCATTATGCTATAAGACATTTTAAATAATTTTCTAAATATCCATACTATTTAAGGACCAGACTGATCTGATTCAAATTTTGCAGTAGATCCAATCTGTATAATAGATTGTATGAAACTTCTGAGTTAAAACTTTGGGAAGATGTCTGAATCAGAAGCTGAGCGTTACGTTTCAAACCCTGGATCCACTTCTTACAGAAAACAACCAACCAACCAACCAACCAGAAAATGTTATAATTTAGTCAAGCTATAGAGGTAATTTACATGATTTTACATGGTTATGTGTACCACAGTTGAAAGTCTTGTAAAGAATTATAGGCAATGTTATAAATTCTCCGTTGGTTGGGTTGCTGGAGGGGCTAATTGGTTATTCACTTCATAAAACATATGTAAATCATGTATCAGTGCTTCATAAGTGAGATTTCTATGTCACTAATGGCAAGCGTGACCATTAAAACACAGACCAAAAATTCATACTTCTGCCTGCAAACAATACCCTACAAAAGGAAAGACTATCTCATTGGCCTATACGGAGGTAGAATAATGCAAAAGATGCTACTGTGAAATGTGATGGAAAACAGCTGTATGGTGCGGTACCTCAGACCAACCGACCCATGGCTCTCCTGCTTTCAAAACATGTAAAGAAGAAAGTTAAATTACAAGAATGATACAGAAAAATGTTTCAGGGGAGGAAAAAAAAAAAAAAAGCCACAAAGGCCAACCTGCCTTTCAAACTTGGAAGTGATTTCTAGGGAGAAAAAAAAAAAAGAAGCTAATCTAATCACCTCTTTCCAATTCAGTACTCATCCCTGACCTCTACCTCATAAAGGACATCTGGGATCAGCACGAAGAACGATGGGAGCTGAGACTGTCTGCTGCTACCTGCAAAGTCCTCGCTCTCTTTGCTCTTTCTAAAAAGGTCACTGAAAGAGTGTGGAAGCTTTTCTCCATGCATCTTTAGCAGCTAGACAGGCTGGGGAGGTGAGTTACTCTTTAGAAATAATTCAAATCAGGTTGCAAAGAAGTTCAGCATCTTCTTGTAGCAGTCCAGTGGCCTACTAGCCTAGGTGTTGGCTGTGATTGTAAGGCAGGCGGCGTGGGGCTGGTGTTCCGCTGACTAAAGCCCTGTTCCCATGAGCTGGGGAAAACGGACCCCATGGCTAACTCAGGGTGAAGAGAAGACCTCTGCAGTGACACTTGGCTTTTGTGTCGTTTCACTGGGAAACTGGGAAATGCTTCTTGGTTTCGGTATGATCTTGACCAAACGGTGTTAATGAGCTCTCTTTCACTCCCTACTTCTAAATGTGTGAAATTTCAAGAGAAAAGTCTTTTCTGTGGACTTTTCTGTTGTTGTCATTTGTATTTCAGTCCCGGGATGCAGCACTACAAGGGGACCTCATCATGCTGAGTGCTAAGGCTTCTTGGTACAGCATAAATATTGTGAACAAAATGTTTCTTAGGAGCTTTTGCTGCCTCTGCTGCTGAGTGAGAATGAGCCGTGAAGAGGCCCTGCGAGCAGGAAGGGTTGGAGAGAAGGGGAGGTAGAATAGAAGGATGTCTGTATTATTCAAAGTTTTTAAAAAAGCTCAGGATTTGGTGTTTTTGGCAAAAATGTAAGGTGAACTTAATGTAAAGCTTAACTAACACCCTTCAAAGTCTCCTGCTTTTCTTCAACAAGTTAATTCCTGCTGTGAGAATTCAGCTGTTACATACACTTGTGTGGTTTGGGGAAAGTTTGGGTGTAAATTAAGTTTGGAACAGGCTGAAAGAGTATGGTCTATGTCAGAGTCAATGCCTGTTTATTAGCCAGACCGGAGCTAAATATAGTCCTAAACTGTCCACTGACAGGCAGATAGATCTAGGTACACAAAAAGTGACCTTGAGTAACCTTGGCATGATGTGGAAAATCCTGCACCGCTCCAGATTTGTCAGGGAGGTGCACAAATGGACAGTCTGGCAGGGTTTGTGACTCACTGTCATTCGGGGACACGAGGCTCCTGGTCCCCCCTAGGTGCTGTCCCTCTGAGCGTAGCACAACTGGAAGCCAGACAGAAAGCTGTGATGTTCTGGCCTGTTGTATGCCAGACCTGAAATACCCTGGAGGTGGTGGGATCCTCAGCTTTCTGTTCCATCACACATCTCTTCTCAAGGCCTGGTAAAGCCAGATAAACTTCCAGAGGAAAGATGCCGTGGACTTATAAGCAAAACTAGCAGCTTTTATACTATTTCTTTGCCTTTGTCCAGCACAGCGTTGGCTGTGCTGTTCACCTGTAGACACAGCCAGCAGTGAGTTTGTTTACGTGATTCAAAAGTGCTTTGCTGGACTGGGACCTGAAGTCTTTGTCCAAACCCTACCGTGACAAAAGGAAAGCTTCTCACTGGCTTTGCTGGGTGCTTCCCCAGGACCTGAACAGTGATACCAGTTGTTTCAAAGCTGCCTAAGAGAGATGGATGCCCAGTGTCACCCGTCTACATGGGAACGCTGTATGTAAAGAAGGTGGTACTAAATATGGGTGAACGCACTACTTTGCAAGTCCTGCGTAATCTGCTTTATAGTGCCTCCAAAATCTCTGTCTTCAATAAGATAAACCTCTTTACAGGAGTCAGCAATAAGCAGTCGCACTGACGGGCATCTTGCTTTACAAGTACTGAGAGGGGATAAGACTTCAAATGGTAAACCTCTTAATATCGGGTACGCTGGTGTAAATTTGTAAGGTTGTCTGTAGCTAGAGGCTATTGTTGAAATCTTCTGAATTAATATGTTTACCATTACGGAGGGAAAAATAGGTCTGGACCTCCCCTTACTAGTGGAGGAGAATATTCACTACGTGAACATACCAAAATCAGCTCTTAAAGCTTAGGAAAGTAGATCCTGGGAAGGAAAGGAACTCACAGCAAGGGGCCTAACCAGCATGCTTCTCTCTGTCCTGGGTTTAGCCATTGAATCCCCTGAAAGATGAAGATTTTTCCATGACCTTATGAGGAGTGCGAAGGCTTGAGGAAATGTTATATGGCAGAGTGGGGAGATAATGGTGTTGAACTTCAAAGTAGGATTAACTTGGGCCAAGTTTTGAATATAATCTCATACAGTTCCCTTCAGAGTTTCCAGCCCCCTGTCTCCTCCCCTCCATGACAACAGCCGGTTTCTTTAAACAGTGTTTAAATTGTGCTAGCCAATATCTAGCCATCCATGGCTGATGCCTTGCAAAAACCAAGGGGGGGGGGGGGGGGGGGGGCATTGTGTTAGGGCAGCCATTTAGTTAGACAGCCAAGTTGGTATTCAAAATATTGGTAGAGCTGAGCCTAATTTCCTTTTTCTGCCCCATGCCCTCATCGCATTTTTTCTGCCTTTTCACTGTTTCACTGTTTTGCTGGCTTTAAGAATTCCCACAAAGAAAGCTGAAGGTGCTCAAGTTACAGCACTGGAAACCTAAACATGGAAAATAACAGAGACACTTCTGTAAATACAAAAGTTAGTAGCATGGAAGGAGGAGGAATGGGTTCAAAAGTGCAACTGGACCACTACAAATAATCTCGCTTAGATCTTGACCCAAGTTGGGGAGATTTCTCCCTTTGCTGTTTGTATTGTGCCCATGAGATGGAAAAAGATTATTAAAAAAAAAAAAAAAAAAAAGAACCTAGCTGGAAGTGGTCAATTTTCATGCTGCTGTTGTTCATGGTGCCAAAAATTGTAATGACTGATATCTTCCTCGTTGCCATCTTGCAGAAGCTCTCCAGATATTCGTCTCGCTGCTGTACATACATGGTGTTGTCCGCCTTGGGGGTTGTGATCAGCTGGTTGGTGGCAGAGACAAAAGAGCTTGTTTAGTGTAAAGAATGAAGCAGATGAGTATTTTACTGAAGGAGAACTAGTCACTGCCTGCGAACTGGGCTTTCTTTTCCATAGAGCTGTTGACAGCTCTGTAGCCTTATTCTATTAATCTGTGTTTGGAGTGTACCTTTAGGCCCAGGTCTGACCCAAAGGTATCCAACCAGCCACAGGAAAACCTTTGGAAGCACAGCCAGCTGGTGGCACCGGCTCCTCCGCTGCCTCTCCATAGTGCTGGTAGAAGAAATGGCACTAGGTTTTACGGAAAACCATGTACTTTCCTATTATCCCTTGCCCTGCCAGTCCCACCAGATCTCCCTCACAGCCTCCAGCGGTGCTATGAATCTAGGAATCCCCCTACTCACTCATGGTGGAAGCACTGGGAACATAGCAGCAGCTCTGGCCTCATCCCATGGTCCAGGCAGGGCTCCCGGTGGCTTTTTAACTGTCATGGGGTGAGTACAGCCGGGGCTACCTGAATACTTATGTAACTGATGGGCATATTGCTATGAATTGCTAAGGCCACTGTGACCCCATCTGAAAGCTGCTGATTTAGCTTCTCTTTGTTCTAAGCCCCTTTGATGTCTTATGGGACTTCTGTTTGCTGGGAAGGCACGGCTATGGGGGAAGAGCAGGAGGAGGAACAATTACATCAACAAAAGTATAAAAACCTCTACAGAGTACTTATTTCAAAGCCTCCTAACAATTGTTAAAAAGTTTAAGGCACACAGCTTAGGTCCTCCATTTGCAAATATTCCAGGGAAGGTGTGTGTGTAACCACATGCAGTGGTCCCATGCAGCAGTTCCCAGCAGAAGGTGGAGAAGAATGCCGCAGCTCTAGTGATGTAATCATTCTAACTGGCAGCACTGAACTGCAATCAAGCACCTGCCACCGATCCCCCAAACACAAAAGATTTGTAAACTGGATCCAAATTTTATGGCTTAAGGTCATAAACAATCACCGGAATCCTTTAGTTGCAAACTTATGCTTTATTCTGGAACAAGTGTGATCATCTAGCTGCCGCCTTATGTTTGTATGACCCGGAGGCTAATTTTTATGATATACCCCTTATAAATCCCGTTCATCAATGTACTGAAATGTAAGAGGCATTTCTGGGCTTGTGAGATCTGACTCTCATTTATGCAGAGGCCCCCTGGCATGACTACAGTGGTGGGACATGCAGGTGAATGAGAGTCGGACACAAAGAGGATTTGATTTCTGGGCCGTAACATGTAACACATTGCTTTTAAATTGCATAGAAATGCTTCAAATGAAAAAAGGATCATGACAAGGATTTGAGGACTGAGATCAAAACCAGACCATTGGTTTGTATTGTCCTCCTAGTTTCGGAGGCCATAAACAGGAACGCACAGTCGAGTCTGAATTTGATCCACTTCATCAAACCTTATAGAACATTTAAGAGGCAAAGCAAGCTTCAGAGCTCTGTGCCAGGACTGTTTTAATCCAGGCAGTATAGACATTGTATCTGTCTGTATTCGCATGCACGTGTGTGTATGTACACGTGCATATATGTGCACGTGGGTTATATATGAACTGTCAATCAGCATTTCATCACCACGGAGAAATGAACAAAAAACTCAAACTCACTAAACTAAGATTCCTCACCATTAGTGAGACAGCAATAAAATCCCCCTATACAGAGGTGAGGCTGAAAGCCCATGCATATTTTTTTTTGGTTTCTGGAGTTAGTTCCTCCATTTCTCATTAATTGAATTTAACCCAGAACAGCCTTCAGAATTCTGGATGATTCACACTGAAATTAGCAATCTGAAATCCTGAATGATATGTAGGACTTAGAAACCCCATGTCCCTCTCAAAAGACTTTTGGGAGAGGACTGGAACCATGTCCTTGGGAGCCAGTCTATTAAAGCGGCTGAAGGACGAAGAATAGCAAAGCTGTGTGGAGTAACTAGGGTCGCGCCGCTTCTGCAGCAGTGTGGGCTAATTCTCTAGGGTGGGAGTTTGAAGACTCATGAATGACCGAGTTCGTCTAGCTGGAAGGACTGACCCTAAGGGAACAGAACAGTTTGATAGGAAGGGATGCAAATAGGCACATGTGTGGATATAAAGAAGCTTGAGAAGTTCTTTGTTTTCCACATGTACCATGCGGGGCAAAGAGTAGAGTTCAGCCACCACTTTTACTGATGAGCAAATCAAATCTATTCTCCAAGAAACTTCAGAGCAAGCAGGCTGATGATAGTATTAGATACTGGAAAAGCGCAGCATGGCATAATCATTTGCCTTCAGTGAGTTTTGGCCTGAAAACCTGGGATTGTGTAACTCTTTTTTTTCTTGGAGATCCAGCTGAGAAGTGGCCTAGTATCAGAAGGTTCAAATTTCAGGCCATCCTTAAAGTTGCCACGACTGTGTTGGTGTAACGAATTAGCAGCCTGACATCTGTGAGCTTTGCTTTGGACACTTTTTGTAGCTTTATTTTTATTTGTCCTGATGCTACACATATGCTTGGAAGCCACAACGTTGAGATGTATGACCGAATTTCAAAGATCCCAAATTTCTGTACAGTTTCTCTCTCAGACCTTTGATTTGTCTAAGTATTAGTTAACAAGTAACTAATAGGTGTTATTTGCAAAATTCAGTCAAGTTCAGATTTTTCAAATATCTGGCTTTTCCCCACTTCAACATGTTGGCGAACACAAGTCTGCTAGCTCTGCAAAGCCCCTACAGCTGGAAGAATGGGGAGGGGGAGAAGAAAGGTGCCTTCTGCTCAGGTCTGTGAATCATCGGCAGAGTGATTAATTAAATTCTAATGATTAAAATCTTAGCTTGGCATCTTAGCTATCCGATTTGGAATATGGGGCATGAAAGTCAAAGCTATGTTTGTGACACTGACTGTTGGACAATAACTGTGAAACAAGCCAGCTTGCAGTGGAATAATTGCAAGAAACCAGCTCCCACAATTATATTTTTAAAGAACTGTTTTTCAAAGTGTACCTTTCAGGGTATGTGCCATCTGCCAGAAAAAACATTTGTACTACAGCTAAAACTGTTTCCTGTCCCAGGTGAAGTGGTTTTTTTAGATAAGTAGTTGGAAAAACATACAACGCTATTAAACCCTGAGACAAGTAACTCCAGACCATGCTGAGTTTCTCAGGCTTGAAAACTTACCATAGTGTAATAGTTTAATAAAAACAGCAGGAGAAAAAAACAAACCAAAATAAAAGTTTGCACAGGATCTCTGAAGATGCCTAGGAGATTTGAATGCCAAATTCCCATCAGAAAGGATAGCAAATGTAACAACCCTACCTCAGGGCATCTGGTCTTATGCGCCTTTGTGCACATCCTCAGTCGGACATGCCCTCGTACTGCCAAGCCACCTGGCTTGCTCCCAGTTTGAGGACACCAGCACCAATATAAAACAGGTGTGCCAGCTGGCAGGACGTGCTGGGCATCGACATGTGGTAACATTGGCAAGTACCCCAAAGCGATGAATGGATGTAAGCCACATTGGAACCTCATTTTGCCAATCATTACTATACAGATCCTGGCATCTACATATCCCCTGGCAAAAAAAAAATAATCTGACGGCTATATGGTGGCTCGTGGAAGTGACTGGGAAGAGGTTGTAGCCTAATTTCTGGCTGATTGATGTGCATACTGAATGTAAGATTTCCAACACAAGGCTGCAAAACCTTCCCTGTTGTAAGTGATTGTTTGGGTCTAGAATTTTTACCTCTTAAACAGAAGCACCAAAAAAGAATAACACAAAGCCACCGTAAACTTTCTGTTCCGCATATTCCTACTAGGAGGGAGATATGACTTCATTTAGGTAATAAGATTCAGATGAATGAGTTACTTACGATGAGCCGCCTTTTGCCTTCAAAATATTCCAGGAGGTCAGTCACCAATTTCCTCGGAGGCTGTAGGAAAGGCTTCTTGTTGGGCTTGGGGAAATCCTCATTCTCAGTCCTACTCCCCTTCTTGTTCTTCTTGCTACGGTCTTTGTCCTGCTTGCCCTTTTTCTCAGCTTTGTCCTTCTTGGACTGTTTCTCACTCTTCTGAAGCTTTTCAGGTCTGTCCTTCTTCTTCTTCTTCTCAGGTTTATCCATTCGCTCATGCTTCTTTGATTCTTTTCCTTTCTTTGGGGGAATATTTACTGCTGCAAACTCTTCCTCTAAATGGGAGCTAGCAGGCTTGCTTGGGTCGTATTTATCTTCATATTCATTGCTCAGTATCTTTTCTTGGGCCTTCTTTTTTGGTGGTTTATTCTTAGTTGGTTTGTGTTGCCCTGGTGTGACATTCAGGTCCCTATGGTTATAGTCCTTCCTGTCTGTTCGGTTATCTTTAAATCTACCCACATTTGCCTTTGTGTAGTGCACTGAGGGAGCTGTCGGGACTTCTGTGAAGCTGTCATAGCGGGCAGCTTTGCTTGGTTTCCGTGTGGCCGCCGGGTGTTTCTCTGAGTGGCTGCGCTGCCGGTCCCTGCGGTTTGCCTTCCACACAGGAGAATAGAAGTCCTCAGAGGCTGTGACTCGTGGCGTGGTGGCATCGGGGGCTACTGGCAGCCTGTGGTACTCTGTGGTGGAATGTGACTTGGTGGTCCAGGTCCTCTGCGTGGTGGGGAGGGGTGTAGTTGTCGTCATAGAACGGCTTGCTGTGGTCACCGCGCGGGTTGTGGCACGCGTGGTTGTGGTGGTGGGAGGGAGGGTAGTGGTCCTTACTGTAGGCAGGGGAGTAGCCACGGTGGTTGTCATTGGTTTTCTCACTGTTTTGGTCCTCGTTGGCTGATTATTGTTCTTCCTTGGCTCATCTTTCCTTGCTGACACCTGGACGTGGCCACCACCACCAGGGGTAGGCTGGATGCTGCCCCCGTTGTTGCCTTCCTCAACCACTTGTCCCTCCACCCCAGCTGCTTTGCAAGTCTGGATGAAGCCCTTCTGCCTCATCTTCTCAATTTTTCTGATGGGGCTCTGATCAATGACTTCATACATGGCTTCTAGCCTGACTGGGTAAGGGTACCTTTCCTCCACCTGCAGAGTTTTCTTCAACAGCACCATGCCAAATTTCCCCTTCTCCAGTTTCAGAAAGCTCATGAGCTTAGGGATGAGAGCAGGATCTAATGGCTGCTCCAGGATTTTTCCTTCATTGGTTATCCTTCTGACTTTTCCCCCTTCCTCCCCTTCTTCATGGAACAACACGATCTGCTGGATGTGCCTCTCAGCCAGTTCGCAGTAAACATCATTTTTCAGCAGGCTCATCATGAGCCGGTAGTAGCCCTCAGAGGCGTGGGGTGCAGAAATGACCCACACCCGATTTTTCCCAGCAAAGCTGGCCAGGACATTGGGGGAACTTGACCCTGAAGGGAAACGTACCGCTCGTGACTGCGAGGCAGAGGATATCCCTTCATCCTTAATCATCTCGGACTTGGTGTATTTGGCTGCAGCTGTGAGTCTCTGTACCCATCTCGTTCTGGTCCCCATGCCCCTGGCCTGGGAACGCGCTTCCCCTTGCAGGAGATTGGCAGGTGTCTTTGGAGGTGCTGAAGAATACCTCTTGGTGACAGGGTGTTGGGGATTTGGGCTCGAACTCCTCAGGGATGCTCCAGACCTTCTCAGGAGGCTGCTTGGAGTCCTGTAAGCCGGGGGCACTTTCCTAACTCCGTGGCTCCCTCTCCCTGCTAGCCTCCCTGTCGTCTCAGAGCCACACACTAGCCACGCTGCCCACAGCAGGGCTAAGCTGAGAGCTGGCCTCCAGTTCATTGTGCAATCCGCTTGAGGGAAAGAGGAGGAAAAGTAGGATGTTAACAGTATAATAATACCTTGCACAAGCGATAATAAAAGGCAAAGCACAGGCTGGCTAGTGTTTGTGATTTAAAAGTGCTGATTACACCTGATTCCTGCCCTGGTGGCTTGGTATGGTTTACAGTTATTTTTGGAAAGGCACAAAATGGATCATTTAATGCAAAAATGAGATCATCCATCTGTAACATGGCTCTGTCTATCCAAAAGGACACAGTGATCTGCATCCTTCTCTCTCTGTCTCTCTCACGCTCTCACATACACACATGCAAACATGCACAGGGAAAGGGTCCGGTATGCAGAACAGAAAGCCAAGAACTGGACTTGAGACTTACACTCTCAGGGAAGTTCTCCTTCCAGAGATGAGGTTTCACGTCTTTTTCCTTTAAAAGGAGACCAATGCCATACAGCTTTGCTGCTGCCCGGTGATTTATCTTTACGCAGCCCAACAGGTCCCAGAGCCTGTCCGTCTGCCCGTGTAACTTTTAACTTTCTTTTTTCTTCACCTTCTTGACAAGCGTGATGAGGTTAGCGGAAATTTCCTTTGGGATCTCTGCTTCTCCATTTACCTGCAGGTCTGGCTTTTTACTGTACTGGTTACCCACACAGGCACGGATTTCATTTAAGAAAAGGGAACTCCCAGCTGCTCCAAGTCTCTCTCTTTTAAACTTCCCAAGCCTCCTTTTCACTCCTTGCTTCCTCCGTCCCGTTTAGCTCCTTTGTTTCCAGGGACGAAAGCATTAATATATTTTCCAGGCTGAAGAAAAACACAGGAATGTGATGCTGGGGGAGGAAAAAAAAAAAAAAAAAAAAAAAAAAGAAGGACGTTTCCCTTTCCCCTTTCACCACACTTCAACAAAAGCAAATTGTAAAAGATTCGTCTTTTCTTCTTTCCTTTCGTGGCTGGCCACGGCCCCAGAAGTGTCAGGGTAACCCCAGCCCTGCTCCGAACCAGCCTCAGACAACGGTGGCCACTGGAAATGGGGGAAACTTCGCTCAGGATTTAACAGCTCAGCAGAACCCGCCTCCTCCCCACTCAACAGGACAGGGGAGGGAGGAGGAGGAGGAAGGCTCTGGGGGCTGAAACGCTGCACAGCATCACAGAGCACTTCAGAGAGGGTGACTCCAGCCTTAACTCTTTCCTTCACACGTCCCAGCTCCCTGGCGCTCCCCAAGCTCCTCGTTCTCTTTCCTCCCGTTGAACAGACGCCGCCTGGCTGAAAAGCAGTCCTGTGCAAAGTGGGTTTCCCCATCTGTGTCAGTAACAGCTCCAGTATTTCAGAGTTATTGGGTTTTAACCCCATTATTTCTGCCTCCCGTTTGCCCTTTCCTTGTTTGTTTTTCTTTCTGGGAGTTCTCCAGAGAAATCCAATTTCTCTTCACTTTCCAACCAATTTCTTTGGCAGGTCTTCATGTATGTCGGTATAGTGTTTTCTGCAAACATCATATGGGCATGGCTGTTTGTTAATTTGCACTTTTTAAAGAGATCACAATGTTTACATTGTTATTGTACTAAAATTAGAGTCGTATGTATTTCCCTTGAATGTGCACTAGCAGTGAAAAAAAAAAAGAAAAAAGGTGCAAAAATCCCTACGGAGACATAGGTAAGGACAAGGTCACGTCCTTTGCTCTCCCTTCATGGTGTAAATGACACCATTCTATTGAGCTGATGTAAACGGGCACAGCTATGCTGCCAGCACCTGGTCTTTAGCCAATTCACACCGCCTTCAGTGTGTCATGCGCCTTCAGTGTAAAACACCACTTCATTGTAGGTGATGGATAACACTCATAAACATCCAAGACCTTAATATTACTCTTACTATTTTCCAATATTTCACTTATTTACAAAGATGCTGTTACGTTTCTGTGATAACACACTGGATTTGACCTCAGTTGTCTTGGGGGGGAGGGGAGGTTTACTTTCTATTTCCCTTGAAGTTAATGTTTCAAGGATAAAAAGCTTTCTTTTCTTTCTCTCTTTCCTCATTTGCTTCATTTTTACTTTAAGTTGTCCAATGCACTGATAAACATTAATAGTGGTTTTGTTAATATGTGTCCGCAGTTTGCAATTCTGTGGCTGGTGGTTTGCCCTGGAGGTAGGGGAGGATGCTGAATGCCTGTGCTCACATGAACGTGAGTGCAAAAATGCTCAGCTTCTCCCAGAATATCACATCCTGCATCCGCTGGGAGGTAGGAGGACTGTACCTCACAAGGATCACAAAACTGGAGTTCTGCGGAGCAAGGGTGGGTAACATTTTCCACTTAAATTAGTGGCCGGTCTGCTAGTTTATTAATCTTGAGAAGAAAAAAAAAGTCTCTAAACATTACACTGTTTCACTGTGACATTTTAAAGAAACTATAATTCAAATTGAGGTTTTCATTTCAATGTTTCCTCCAGCTTTATTACAAAGTTCAAAAAAGAAGTGAGCCTACAAAGCTGAAGCCAAGTATTTAATTTGGGGTAAATTACTTAAAAAAAACCCAAAACCCCAAAAAACCCACAACCAACAAACAACCAACAAAAAGCTAAATTACCTCCATTTTCTTGGGTTTTGTGATAATTTGAAACCACAGAGGCAAAACATCACTTATCTGCATGAATGAAGCCAAGGAAAACACACTCAGCACATGACAGCAAAGGAACAGATTTCCGTATTTGTTCTCCTGCCTATCCCATCCAATTACAGATAAGCTAAAGAATTTCTGTGAGGACTTTGCTTTGCTCTCCCAACCTGATTAAAAAACTAGCATGCTACAGAATCCGTCTTAAACATATCAAAGGGTGGCAGATCAGTGAAGATGATGGATTGTAAGGCAGCTGTACGGAGGGTCTAGCGTGCAAGGGAGCCGCAGGGGTTATTCTCAAGGCTGATGTTTGTTAGTATCTTTATTTGAGGTGAGGAATAAGCTTGAAATGAGTGCTGGAAATATTTGGCATCAGAATTTCTTGGAAAGTAAATAATTTATACGGGCCAACATGGGACTCCTGGTAAAGTGAACATATATTTTAAAGGGCCATACAGCAAGAAGCAAAAAAAAAATAATAAATGCATGAAACATGCATAAGGGAAGGACCAATATCTAGGAGGCAGCTGTTCTATAGGGAACT
The DNA here is from genome assembly GCF_023638135.1 of Falco biarmicus. Classification (NCBI taxonomy): domain Eukaryota; kingdom Metazoa; phylum Chordata; class Aves; order Falconiformes; family Falconidae; genus Falco; species Falco biarmicus. Next base: position 85,722,592 of record NC_079292.1, read on the forward strand.
TACAGGTCACAGTATATAAATCACTAGAAATAAGTTTTTAATGTGATATTGCAGCAAGGAGAAGGTCTGACAGCATCCCAGTAAGAAGTTGGGAAACCATGTGTAATGTCAGTAAGGTGGTTACTGCCATGCACACGAGGCTTTTCAAAAGGACTGCAAAGGGTTCAAAAAGTGACCAGGTGTCTGGATGGGATCCTGTTGAAACGGAGGTGAGGAAAGAACTATGTGGAAGGCACAGCCACATGTTGGCCATGATCTTCTCATGCATACACAGGAAACACTTCCGAAAATAAATTGCTTTTTAATCCGGTAGAGGAAGGCAGAAGGATAACGAATGATTAGGAATTAAAACTTGACAAATGGAGACTTGAAGTAATTGCAATTGCTTGAAATTTTTAATAGTGGTCTCAGTCAACCCCTGGGATAATTTCCTCAAGAATGTGGTGGTTTTCTGTTGCTTAGTCTTCAAATCAAGGCTCTAAGAGACCTTCTTGGCTGGACTGGAAGTCATGGCAAAAGGATGGAATGAGATCCCTATGGACACATCTACATGGGAAATTTGAGACCAAAACAGCACCCACCCCTGAGGAGTGCCTCTGTGGAGGCTTATGGAAATGAATTCTTTAGCCCACTGAACTGACATGAGCGATTTGGGGAAGGTGGAATGCAATGTACAAACCCTGTAGCCCTCAGAACGCTTTTAATAAGGAACTGAAAGTTAATGCTATGCCCACAAAGGGAAAATATATAACTGTTTCAGGATGACAGTACTCTTAAGTCTTTCTATATTCTGCTTTAGGTATCAGACTTAAATGTATACATACACCAAGCGTGTCCAGGGGTGAGCATACAACTACACTATTTCAGCTGCTAAGGAATTAGTGGGAAAGCCAACTACCTCCTGAACTGGGATCCTTTCTCAGTCCTGCAAAGCCTGTAGAAATAAGATAGCAGGAAGGAGGCAGCCAGAGAAGTGAGTGGGAAGAGCTTTCCTTTTACACAGACTTCCAGGCAATCCTCCAGAGAATGTGGGAGAAACGGCTTACAAGGAAGGTGAAAGGAGTCAAGGGGCTTGGGAAAACTGGCATCAGCTGCTTTGTCCAGTGCTGGGGAGCTGGGAGCCAGATAAGCAGGTGTAGGTTCCCCTGCTGATGCTGGTGGGGGGTTATTAGAGCCGAGAGCATCAGAGCCTGAATCCTGTGAAGCCAGACATGGTTGATGCTCTAAGAAGGGACAGGTTCCTTGAACCCCGCTGGCTCCTGGCTTTCCTGAGAGGGGAGGAGGCTATTATTAGTGATCTGACTGGGGTCACAACCCAGCCAGCAGCTGGAGAAATAACAACTAATAGTGTAAACAGGGGAACTGCGCTGCAGCCCCCTGTATGTAAGCAGGAAAAGGAGTCAGTACAGGGAGGCTTGCAAAAGCAGTGACCCGTAATAAAAAGAGCAGTGCCTGGTTAGTCAGATCAAGCTCCCAAAATAGAAAGGCGCTTTTGATAAATAGGTTGGCCTCATTTGGGTCTTCACTTTTTAAAAATCCATTTTTCTGTAGAGTCCCCAGCAACGTTGCTTAGAAACTGGTGACGCAAAGTGACACTTCAGGCTTTAAAAATAAAGATTAAAAATGTTAAAATTAAATGTTTTAACCTGAGGCTAAGCTTGCTAGGTACTGACAGGGTTGCAGCCCCAAAGGTTCAGGCTATATTTGAGATGCAGTGGAATTCTGATGTCTGGGTGCTATCATTGGCCCGTGCTTGCGCTGACCTTGAGTTTAGCACCTCACCTTGTCTGGTTTACAGAGCTTCCTGGTGAGAAGAAGGCTTTCGCATCGACCCATTCCGTGTTCAACATCTGGTTGACATCTGGGATGGAAACATCGGCCAGAGAGAACAAAACATCATCTGGCCAGGACTGACACAAGTTCTACCCCAAACTGACTGATGCAACCGATGTTATGTACACTAAGGCGAAAGTGTTATCCCTGAGAGCGAGTGAATACAGGGATGGCCATCTGCCGGCCTTGCAAACGGTGCTCCCGAGTCACAAGCTGGTGGGAGTGAGAAAGCCATTGCCATGCACTGCAAATGGTTTCTCGATGATACAGCTGCTGAGGTGTAGCATGCAGAAAACTACAGAAATAATCTTGGGGTAGTTACAGGCAGGCAGTCACAGAAATAGTTCTTGAGATGATTAGGAAAAGGAGACTTCGTTAGCTCCAGTCATCAATGAGTGGGGCCAACATCCCTCTCCTCACATCAGCATAACCCCAGAGGGAAGCTGTACTCCTGGCATCTCACGATGCTAATGTTCAAGATGTCCCATGAAGCGCTGTCAGTTACCCCTCCCAAATCACATGCCTGCACGGCTAAATGAGTTTGGCCACGGCAATGAACTCACCAGCTGCAAGGGCTTGGATTCTCATCTCGCTTTTGCACCTCTGCACCAGAAGGCTTTATGCTGGCATGGGTCTGAACAGTGATCCACACCACCTCCTTTCTCCGATGCACTTTCCTTGTCCTTCTCCCTTCCTTTGTCTGGGGCACTGCCAGCCCACGTTGAGCCCTTCTGAACACAGTGGGAATTCTCTCCTGGCCCTGGTGGCCCCAGTCTGTGGTACAAAGCAGATTTAAGCAGGATGGAAGCTGGTGCTTATGCAATTTTGCTCTTTGCACAAATACTAGGACTTGGATTCTTAGTGTTCTCTGATCTCAGACCCAGGTCTGATCTCTTCGACAACTGTTTTGTCCAAATGCAACCACTTACGGCTCTGCACACTTGGAAGAAGATCAAGTAGAAATTGTCCTGCAGTACAATCACCTCATTCACTTACCGGGAAAGACTCATTTCTCCTCTGCACCGGTAGAGGAACTTCAATGAGATTCTGCCAGAAAATAGAGCCCACTGATTCAGAGGGGGTTGTTCCTTACATATTTGTGGGTCTCATTATCTGTCCTAAAATATTCTGGCTTACAAATCCTTTTCTTGCACCCTGTAATTTAAATGAAAGAATTGTTTGGTTTGGTTTTGGTTTGTGTTTGTTGTTGTTTTTTTTTATTTGTTCTTTTTTGTTTTTAAAGACTTGTTTTGATTATGAAATTGGAGGGGTAGGCATGGAGGAGGGTCATCTTTAAAAAACATACTGTGCTACAGTTCAGCAATAGAAAAGCCTTCCAAAACAGGGCTGTGCTCAGTGATTACTCTCAGTGGTTACGTGTCAGAATGCTTTGGAGTTTGATATAGTTACACGGCTGCGCACATTCTTGTCCTAATGTTCATTACTCGTCAATGGAGGAGGTTCAAATCCTCTGATGGTTCGAAGTCAGAAAAGCACTTCAGTGTATATTGAAGTTCCACCTCCCGTTGTGCTTGTACGGCTCTAGGGAGGCAAGGCAAGGCAAGGTGGGCACGGGAGAAGACTGAAGTAGAATGAGAATGTCATGTTTATGTCCCTTTGCTTCAGGTCAGGCTGAAGACTGTTTGAGCCTGAAAGTGACAGCTGGGAATATTATCATGTGCAGATAACTTACCGCTCCTTGTCAGGCTGTTTGTGCTCACTTGCAGACATTCCTGGCTCTGGTCTTTATTTATATGCTATCAAA